>NC_135239.1:82948397-83573397 GCF_051348905.1 Ranitomeya variabilis
ATAATAGGTTGCCATGGTGACGATGATGTCATAATGGGTTGCCATGCAGACAATGATACCATAATAGGTTGACATGGCAACAATGCCATAGTAGGTTGCAATTGCGAAGATGATGTCATAATGGTTGGCCTGGCGACTATGAAGTTATAATGGTTGCCATTGATGTCATAATGGGTTGCCATGGCAACAATAATACCATAGCATGTTGTCATGGCGACAATGATGTCATAATGGTTGCCATGGTGACATTGATGTCATAATGGGTTGCCATGGCGACAATAATACCATAGTAGGTTGTCATGGCGACAATGATCTCATAATGGTTGCCATGGCGATGACGATGTTACAATGGATGCCATGGCAACAATGTCATAGTGGTTGCCATGGTGACAATGTCATAATGGGTTGCCATGGTGATGATAATGCCATAATGGGTTGCCATGGTGATAATAATGCAATAATAGGTTGCCATGGCTAAAATGATGTCATAATATGCTCCCAAGGCGATGATGATGTCATAATGATTGCCATGGTGACGATGATAACATAATGGTTGCCATGGCAATGATGATGTTATAATGGGTTGCCATGGCGATAATGCCATAATAGCTTGCCATGGCGACAATGATGATATAATAGGTTGCCATGTAAAAAATGTCATAATAGGTTGCCATGGAGACGATGATGTCATAATGGTTGCCATGGCGACAAGGATGTTATAATGGGTTGCCATGGCGACAATAATGCCATAATGGGTTGCCATGGCAACAATAATGCCACAATAGGTTGCCATGAAAACGATAATGTCATAATGGTTGCCATGGCGACAATGATGTCATAATGGGTTGCAATGGCGACAATAATGCCATAATGGGTTGCCATGAAAACGATAATGTCATAATGGTTCCATGGCGACAAGGATGTTATAATGGGTTGCCATGGCGACAATAATGCCATAATGGGTTGCCATGGCAACAATAATGCCACAATAGGTTGCCATGGAGACGATGATGTCATAATGGTTGCCATGGCGACAAGGATGTTATAATGGGTTGCCATTGCGACAATAATGCCATAATGGGTTGCCATGGCAACAATAATGCCACAATAGGTTGCCATGAAAACGATAATGTCATAATGGTTGCCATGGCGACAATGATGTCATAATGGGTTGCAATGGCGACAATAATGCCATAATGGGTTGCCATGAAAACGATAATGTCATAATGGTTCCATGGCAACAGTGATGTCATAATGGGTTGCCATAGTAACAATGATGCCATAATAGCTTGCCATGGCGACAATGATGTCATAATAGGTTGTCTTGGCAAAAATTATGTCATAATGATGGCCATGGTGACAATGATGTGATAATGGGTTGCAATGGCGACAATAATGCCAAAATGGGTTGCCATGGTGACAATGCCATAATAGGTTGCCATGGCAACGATGATGTCATAATGGGTTGCCATAGTGACAATGATACCATAAAAGCTTGCCATGACGATGATGTCATAATGGTTGCCATGGCGACAATGATGCCATAATAGGTTGTCTTGGCAAAAATTATGTCATATTTAGTGATGAGCGAGTGTACTCGTTGCTTGGGTTTTCCCGAGCACGCTCGGGTGGTCTCTGAGTATTTGTAACTGCTCGGAGATTTCGTTTTTATTGACGCAACTGCATGATTTATGGCTGCTAGCCAGGCTGAGTACATGTGGGGGTTGCCTGGTTGCTAGGGAATCCCCACATGTAATCAAGCTGTCTATTAGCTGAAAATCATGCAGCTGCATCAACAAAAACTAAATCTCCGAGCACTTACAATTACTCGGAGATCACCCGAGCAACGAGTATACTCGCTCATCACTAGTCATAATAGGTTGCCATAGTGACAATGATGTCAAAATGGTTGCCATGGCAACGAAGATGTCATAATTAGTGATGAGCGAATATACTTGTTACTCGAGATTTTCCGAGGACGCTCAGGGGTCCTCCAAGTATTTTTTAGTGCTCGGAGATTTAGTTTTCATCGCCGCAGCTGAATGATTTACATCTGTTAGCCAGCATAAGTACATGTGGGGGTTGCCTGGTCGCTAGGAAATCCCCACATGTAATCAAGCTGGCTAACAGATGTAAATCACTCAGCTGAGGTGATGAAAACTAAATCTCCGAGCAGTCATAAATACTCGGAGGTCACCCGAGCATGCTCGGGAAATCTCGAGTAACGAGTATATTCGCTCATCACAAGTCATAATGCTTGCCAAAATGAAGATGTCATAATGGGTTGCCATGGCGACAATGATGCCGTAATTGGTTGCCATGGTGACAATTGTCAATGGTTGCCATGGCAATGATGATGTCATAATGGGTTGCCACGATGACTATGATGTCATAATAGGTTGCCATGGTAACGGTTATGTAATATTGGTTGCCATGGCGACAATGTTGTCATGACAGGTTGACATGACGACAATGATCTCATAATAGGTTGCCATGGCGACGATGATTTCATAATAGCTTGCCATGGCAACGATGATGTCATGTTTGCCATGGTGACAATGTTGTCATAGTGGGCTGCCATGGTGACAATGATACCATGGTGACTATGGCATAAAGGGTTGCCATGGCGACAATGATGCCATAAAGTTTGTCATGGCGACAATGATGTCATAATAGGTTGCCATGGCGATAATGATGTCATAATGGGCTGCCATGGCGACAATGATACCATGGTGACTATGAGATCATAAAAATTTGTCATGGTGACAATGATGCCATAAAGTTTGTCATGGCGAAAATGAGGTCATAATGGTTGCCATGGTGACCTTAGGAACCTATTATGACATCATTGTCGCAATGGCAAGCTATTATGGCATTATTGTCGCCATGGCAACCATTATATAATCGTCGCCATGGCAACCATTATCATCATCATCATGGCAACCTATTATAGTATCATTGTCGCTATGGCAACCCATTAGGACATCATTGTCACCATGGCAACCATTATGACAATGATGTCATAATGGTTGCTATGGCGACCTTGGGAACCTATTATATCATTGACGCCATGGCAAGCTATTAAGGCATTATTGTCGCCATGCCAACCATTATGTCATCATCATGGCAACCTATTACAGTATCGTTGTCGCTATGGCAACCCATTATGAAACCATTGTCACCATGGCAACCTATTATGGCACTATTGTCGCCATGGCAACCCATTATGAAATCATTGTCACCATTGCAACCATTATGACTTCATGGTCGCAATTGCAACCTATTATGGCATTATTGATGCCATGTCAACCTATTAGGGGGTCATATAGTGTCAATAATGTCATAATGTTTGCCATGGCGACTATGTCATAATGGGATGTCATAGCAACAATGTCATAACACAATTATGTCATAATAGGTTGTCATGAAGACAATATCATAATGGTTGCCATGGCAACGGTGATGTCAGAATGGGTTGCCATAGCGACAATACTATAATAGGTTGCCATGATGATGATTATGTCATAATCGTTGCCATGGCGACAATGATATCATAATGATAGCCATGGCAACAATAATGCCATAATAGCTTGCCATGGCAAAAATGATGTCATAATAGGTTCCCAAGGAGACAATGATGTCATAATGGTTGCCATGGCAACAATGATGTCATAATAGGTTGCCATGGCTAAAATTATGTCATAATAGGCTGTCATGGTGACAATGATCTCATAATGGGTTGTCATGGCGACAATGTTGTCATAATAGGTTGCCACGGCGACTTTGATGTCATAATGGGTTGCCATAGTGACAATGATACTATAATAGGTTGCGATGATGATGATGTCATAATGGTTGCCATGGTGACGATGATATAATAATGGTTGCCATGGCGACAATAATGCCATAATAGCTTGCCACAGCGACAATGATGTCATAATAGATTCCCAAGGCGACAATGATGTCATAATAAGTTGTCATGGCGACAATGTTGTCATAATAGGTTGCCATGGCGACAATGATGTCATAATAGGTTGCCATGGTTAAAATAATGCCATCATGGGTTGCCATGCAGACAATGATACCATAATAGGTTGACACGCAACAATAATGCCATAATAGACTGCAATTGCAATGATGTCATAATAGGTTGCCATGGTGACAATGATGTCATAATGGGTTGGCATGGCGACCATGAAGTCATAATGGTTGCCATGGTGACAATGATGTCATTATGGGTTGCCATGGCGACAATAGTGCCATAATAGGTTGCCATGGAGACGAAGATGTAATAATGATTGCCATGGCAACAATGATGTCATAATAGGTTGCCACGGCGACAATGATGTCATAATAGGTTGACATGGCAACAATGATGTCATAATGGGTTGCCATGGTGACAAAGATGTAATAATGTGTTGCCATGGCGAAAATGATGTCATAATAGGTTGTCTGGTGTCATAACAGGTTGCCATGGTGACGCTAGTGTCAGATTGGTTGCCATGGCGATGATGATGTCATAATGATGATCATCTTTCCCCCATTTCACTCTACCCCTCCAAGAGACCTATCCATCAATGTCAATGGCTGCTCACTTACCCCAGTCCCACACGCTCGGTGCCTCGGGGTGATCCTCGACTCTGACCTCTCTTTCAAGCCACATATCCAAGCCCTTGCCTCCTCCTGCCAACTCAAAATTCAAAAATATCTCCCAGATCTGTGCATTCCTTAACCATTAAACCACAAAAACGCTAGTGCACTCCCTTATCATCTCCCGCCTTGACTACTGTAACCTCCTACTCTCTGGCCTCCCCTCTAGCACTCTAGCACTACTCCAATCCATCCTACACTCTGCTGCCTGACTAATTCACCTGTCTCCCCGTTATTCCCCAGCCTCTCCTCTCTGCCATGCCCTTCACTGGCTTCCTATTGTCCAGGGGCTCCAGTTGAAAACCCTAACTATGGCATACAAAGCCATCCACAACCTGTCTCCTCCATACATCTGTGACATGGTCTCCCAATACTTACCCCCACGCAACCTTCGATCCTCTCAAGATCTCCTTTTCTATTCCCCCTCTTATCACTTCTTCCCACAACCACATACAAGACTTCTCCCGTGCTTCCCCCATACTCTGAAATTCTCTACCCCAACACATCAGAGTCTCTACTACCACAGAAACCTTCAAAAAGAACCTGAAGACCCACCTCTTCCGAAAAGCCTACAACCTGCAGTGATCCTCAGTCTGCTGAACCACCGCACGACCAGATCTACTCTCTCCTAGTGTATCCTCACCCATCCCTTGTAGACTGTGAGCCCTCGTGGGCAGGGTCCTCTCTCCTTCTGTACTTGTGTGTGCCTTGTTTTGCTCATGTTTTTTGTACTTGCTTATATTTGCCACTTTCACATGTAAAGCGCCATGGAATAAATGGCGCTATAAAAATGTATAATAATAATAGTCAATGGAAATCAAAATTAATATCCCATGGGGGTTTGGATTTGGAATGATACCCAAAATCAAAGTGGAAAATCATATTACAGGCTGATCCAACTTCAATGGAAATGCCTCAAGACAAGGAAATGATGCTCAGTAGTGTGTGTGGCTCCACGTGTCTGTATGACCTCCCTACAATGCCTGGGCATGCTCCTGATGAGGCGACGGATGTTCTCCTGAGGGACCTCCTCCTGGATTCAAGCAACAGTGATCTCCTGGACAGGCAGCAGAACATTCTCCACGGCTTCTCCAGGCTGTCACATGTGCTTAGTGTGAACTTGCTCTCATCCATGAAAAGCACAGGGCGCCAATGTCTAATCTGCCAGTCTTGTTGTTCTCTGCCAAATGCCAATCGCATGGTGTTAGGCTGTAAGCACAACACCCACTTGTGGATGCCGGGCCCTCATATCAACCTCAAGAAGTCTGTTTCTGACAGTTTGAGCAGTGACATAGATGTTAGTGGCCTGCTGGAGATCATTTTGCAAGGCTCAATGTCACAGGTGTGTCAGAGGCTGAAGACCATTGGTCTACATCTGACTGCAGAAGGTCTCAGCAGTTTGCTTTGCAGACTTCTTCCTGGTCCTTCTGACTTTAGGTCCCAGTGGCAACCTTCCCCCAGCTCTAGTTGACACCTGAATTGGGGAGTTTTTAACTCCCAGCTTGCTGCTGGGAGTTGCTGGTGATATTTCCATTTCTATTTCCCTGTTGAAGTTTGGAGCTATAGCAGTCCGCTATCTTCCTCTTTGGTATTTGGAGGACGTCTTTGTTTCTCTCTGAGTCTACTCAAACTAAGTGTTCCACTTGTATGTGTATCTCATCTGCCTTTAGTTGTGGTGGGGATTGACTAGTGCACATCCTGCCCTTCCTTGTACAGGGCTTACTGCTAGGGTCAGGAAGGGTTCAGGTATCCTGCTCAGCGATAGGTGCTGAACCTATATAGGGACGTTAGGGCAGACAGGGTGAAGTTAGCGCTGCCTAGAGGTCTCCACTTCCCCCTTCGTGTTGAGTTCCCTTCCCCTTATCCCTTCGTGTTGCAATTAGTCTTTCCTACACTGTGCATGACATGTTTGAGTAGTTGGATGCATATAGTACAGTCTCTTGCACTACTGACAGTAATGACACATGACTCAGTAAGCAGACAAAACACGAGAGACCTGGATGATGCGGTGCCCCATGAGCACTTGACCAAGTAGACAACCCATCATTAATGTCACAATCGGCTGAGGGTGAGAATTAAGTGCTACCACATACAAGTAATGGTAATCTCACGTTTTATAGCGCCATTTGAAGCTTTAAACCTAACCACTGATATCTTGGCAGGGAATAGTCAAATCATGAGGGTCTAACTGATATATATGCAGGGGAGGGAAAAAAAGCACACATTTCTTTTGTCTTTTAAGCAAAAAATAATATTTTGTATTTCCATTTCTTGCTGACCAGAAATACTTAAAATTCTGAGATCAGTTCCGAATTTCCTGCTGGAATGTGCAGCAGCCAGAATTTAGATAAGTTCCATGCATAGAGTTAAAAAACTAAATACATAAATACCAAGCTAAAAAAATGCATGGTCTTCAGATACAGAAATGGAATGTGAATATCAAGCAACAACTGACTTTCTGATACAAAACAGGAAATTTCAATGTAGAAAAATCCCCTTCAAATATCTTTATATGATACTGCTCACTACACGCCATGACATGCCATCAGCGTGCACAGTGGAATCATAGAGCAATTTACAGAAGATAATAAAATAATTATTATTTGCATTTCTGAACTGTGAGAAAAGTTAGTGATAGCTCCGCTTGTGTAACCCTGTGATCACCGTTATCAATGGAGACAATGGGGTGATTAAAGGGGTCTACCCTGTCTCAGGGCTTCATGGTGATGTAACCAGCGACAGTACCTCCAGGTGTCAGGACTTAGGAGGACCTCACCTGTCTGGACACTCAGCCTGTCGATAGAGAACACCAAGTGCTGCTCAAAACTCTGCATGTCAGCATGGTAGCGTGCAATAATATTGTATGCACAAATATACTAACAAGTTACAAGTTTGAAGGATAAGTTAATGAGTCAGGCTACGTTCACATTTGCATTGCGTCGGGCGCAGCCGCGGCGACGCATGCGTCATGTGCCCCTATATTTAACATGGGGGGCGCATGGACATGTGTTGTGTTGCGTTTTGTGACGCATGCTTTTTTTGGCGCAAGCGTCAGGGCGCAGAGGACGCAGCATGTTGCATTTTTTTTTGCGCTAAAAAAATGAACGCATGCGTCACAAAACGCTGCGTTTTCCTGCGTTTTGCATGCGTTTTGCGTGCGTTGTGTCGCCGACGCAGCACACAACAACGCAAATGTGAACGTAGCCTTAATGAAATTTATATTAAAAAAAAAATAATAAAAAGAAAAAGTCCAAATAACAGATTGCCACAAACAAGATTTATTATAGTGTGAGGCAGTGACCGGGGTCATATACGAGGGTCGCTATGTGTCCCCCAGGATGCGCTCAGAAGCGTATTGAGGCCGCGGGAGTGCATTGCAGTCACAGGCATAGCTGTGATTACAATGCAAAATAAAAGTAAGTATTAGTCTTGGGCAAACTATTTGTCCAAGGCAGATTTAGGAAAACGTTCCATGGGCTTTTATTTTTGAAACGGACTACAAGAAGGTAGTGGGGAGGTCCATTTCCTCACCCAGCCCGGGTTTTCCATGTGGCCTACGGCCACAGGTTCTTTGGTACAAACCCCTGCAGCAGAGGGTTGGGTGTGTCAGTGTGGAGTTTACAAGGTGCAGAGCAGATGACTCAGCAAAAGCTCAGCCTGTGTGAGGGAACACAGCACCAAGCAGAGCGAACTCCTGGCACCCTGCAGCATGATACCGTAGTGCAGTCACCGTCGGCAAATGGTCGCATTTATGGAAAGTCTTGGTTCCCGGCTGCGATCCGGAGGATATCGTTTGTTTTGTTTGCAAGCTTTGGACATTAAAGCAGGGATGTCACCGAGGTCACGGCCGTTCAGCAAGGCTGGCAATGGAGCCTCAGTGACCGGAGGTAACCTCGATGACGTCACCAACAGTAACTGAGGCTGCTCTCGCAGCAGTTCAGTCACCAGTGGTTCTCAGCCTGGACGGTCGCATTTTGGCACCGTCCAGGTTGAAAATTGTTTTTCCCCCAGACATGAATTATGGCATTATTATAGGAGAACAAGGCCTTCGGTGGAATAGGCGTTAGGTGAGTATAACCATGTTTGTTATTTTTAAATAAAAAAGGAAATCTGTGTTTTGTTTTGTTTCTAATAAAGGACTTTATTCTGGCTGTGTGTTTATTTACCATAGAACTGTAGTATTAATAATGGATAGGTGTCTGATAGACGCTTCTTCATTACTAAGCCGTGAGCTTGATGTCACCTGACAATACAAAGGTGACATCAACCCCACAAATATTAACTCCACTGCCACGGCTACAGTGCAAGTGGGAAGAGCCGGGTAAAGCGCCAGAATTGGCGCATGTAATAGATGTGCCTTTTCTGGGCAGCTGCGGACTGCCATTTTTAGGCTGGGGGCCACTTACCAGCCTGAGAATACCAGCCCCCAGCTGTCTGCTTTAGCAAGGCTGGTTGTCAAAAATGGGGGGATCCCACTAAGTGTTTTTAAATTATTTATTGATATAATTAAAAAATACAGCATGGGGACCCCTTTATTCTTGATAACTAGCCTTGCTGAAGCTGACAGCTGATAGTTGCAGCCCCCAGCTGTGAGTCTTGCCTGGCTGGATAACAAAAATTCAGGGGAACCCAAGCGGGATTTTTTTTTAAATTATTTATTTACAGCGCAGGAGTCAGCTAATGAATACTCTCGTCAGCCACTCCTGCTCTCGCTGTTATTAGAGGCAGCAGGTGTCGGATGATGGGAGAAGTTATCCCATCAGCTGACACCAGTGACCAGAGATTAACTTTATGCCTCCGATCACAGCTGAGTGTTCACGCTGTAGATAGGACACAATAGCCCACCATACACATTAGATGGCTGTCGGCCGGAAGCTATCTTGGTCAGCTCCCCATACATAGGAGCGCTCGTTTGACAGAGTGCTTATGTTCTCTTTGTGAGAGCCTCCAGGAGACAAAACGATGGGCAGTCCGAACTCGGACATGCCGGATCAATATTTTACCCTGCAATGAATTGGATGCATTACAAATTCTGCTCCAACCACCGGCTTACAAAAATCTGGCCACACTATGAACAGTACAAGGTGACATGTCCCTGCAGATATATGTCACGCACAGTCTCCAGTGATAAACTCTTACAATGCTCAATATAGCGGCTGATCACACTGGTCACTGTATGGCGGAACAATTGGATGTCACTTTACAGGATGATGACTAATCTGCAGCACAATCAGTTACATATGGCCGCAGGGTTTTGCAAGCAGAGACTTTTAATAAGATAAGCATGTTTGCACAGTGTAGGAGGAAACCACAGCACCTACAACACAATTAGACTGCGAGCCCTATGGGAGGGCGTGCCATATACATGAGCTTTCTCTCTGCAGCCAGTGCTATATAAATCAGTAGTATGCCACATCTGGATTACACAGTGCAAGGTGGTCTTCTGACCGTAATAACGTGCCAGGTAGTGTAATAAAGCACTGCCTGCTGGAGAACTCGGCACATATACTAAATATACGGGCAGCATGGTGGCTCAGTGGTTAGCACTGCAGCCTTGCAGTGCTGGGGTCCTGGGATCAAATCCCACCAAGAACAACATCTGCAAGGAGTTTGTATGTTCTCCTGATGTTTGCGTGGGTTTCCTCCGGGTTCTCCGGTTTCCTCCCACATTCCAAAAACATATTGATAAGGATTCTAGATTGTGAGCCCCATCGGGGACAGTGATGACAATGTGTGCAAACTGTAAAGCGCTGAAGAATATGTTAGTGCTATATAAAATAAAGATTATTATTCCGTCTGAAATAAAGCAAATAAGAAGCAAAAAGCCGATAACCAAGTGCTCTTCTCACAGACTGAAGCAGTAAGTGCCCCACACAGTCTGGCCTTTCTGTGATAAGACCCTGCAATTGTGTCACACTTGTTGCGTCTTTGTTGTGCCAAACAAAAGAGTGGCTTTTGTGTGGCTTGTCTGAGCATGGCAGAGTAGCCCGCTCTCACAATGCCCATGCTGTGGAGGAGCTTGGACTGGCGGCGTCTCCTCGGTCACCCCGTGGAGGGGGTCAAGAGAATCCTCTCAACCACTGGAGTGGAAACATGGAGAGGACCTCGCAGTATTCCTGATCATCTCCACACCGGGCATATGTGAAGGCTGCGCATTGTTCTGATGACTGGAGACAGCCTTGTGATGAGTCTTGGACTCTGGAGATGCCATTGTGCCCCGCTAGCACAGAAATTCATTGTATGCACGCAGCACTACACGACGAGGCCGAGGATCCCAGAGAAGACCACAGAGCAGCCCTCAAGGATTTCCTGCTTCAGGGTTAGAGTGCCGACTCTTCTGCTAATTCCACATACATGCCATATAGAAATACATGATCCATCTCAATCAGACGCCGCATAACAGGAAGTCACAGAGTGAAGAATCAGCCAGGTTTCAAAAGACCATGTGAATGGGGATTAGCGCAGTCACCCTGCTGGGAGTCAAGGATGGGTCAAAATAAATCTTTAAGGATTAACTTGCTCTGTGCTGGCTCATTCTTGCCCCAATAACCATATGGCAATATAAGCCAACACAGCAATATTTATTTCCAAAACAAAGAAGGATAATATTTTAATTCAAAATTGACTCACCGCAAAGATTTATTTCGTTACATATCACCCTTTACATTGTTTGACAGATTTCAAACATAAAAGTTGAAAAAGAAACTCGCAGACCGTTGAGCCATCTAGCTGGCATCTTAAAGCCTCGCACCATGTTTGCATATGTTACGTATACAATTCATGTTGTAGGGAAGTTGCAGTTCGTGCAGCTGATGTCCTGAAGATTAGACGCCATGAATAAAACCCCATTGGGCATTTAACCAAATCCTGGAGGACTCTTACACTGAAGAACAAAAACCAGCTACATTACATTGTACAGGCAAGCAAAATATATTGTTACAGGGTCATGAAAATCTGAGAATGGAATAACCCGGTCCAGGCGCCGACCCCTAGGGGTGCAACACGGACACAGAAGGCAGCGCCCATAACTCCCACTGACATGGGGGTGACGCCTGAACAGCATTAGTCCTGTCACATGAAAGGTGGACATGGAAAAAAAAAACCTTTAAGCATAAGTTCCCAAGTTTTTTTTATTTTATCACTTGATATCATATAAGGATGTTAATGAATGTATATAAACTATATAGCTGAGAGGTGACTAGTTGAAGAGTTCTCAGCCTCTGGCTCAATGCTTCTGACTATTCCTTCCAAGAATTACTGGAAGTCTCAGCAACCAAACCTCCACTGATGACAGCTTCTGACAAGTCACTATGACTCTAAACAGGGAATCTGTCACCAGGTTTTTGCTACCCCACCTGACAGCAACATAATGTAAGGGCAGAGACCCTGATTCCAGTGATGTGTCACTTGCTGTCAGTTTAATATAGTAATTGTTTTCTCTGTTGCAGATCTAGCAGTTCTCTAAATGCTGAGCTCTGTATAACCCCACCCACACCACTGATTGGCAGCTTTCTGCCTATACACAGCGTACACAGAAAGCTGTCAATCTGTGGTGTTGGCATGGTTGGACTACCTGGCAGCAGGTTTGCTAGTCCTCTAATGATAATCTCCTGCTGATGAAACATTGATTTTATTTAAGGGCAGGGTCCTCGCCCCTCTGTATCAGTCTGTCATTGTTAGTTTGTTTACTGTAAGTGATATCTGTAACCTGTATGTAACCCGTTCTCATGTACAGCACCATGGAATCAATGGTGCTATATAAATAAATAATAATAATAATAATAATAATTTAAATCGCAGTCCATTAAGTGACACATGACTGGAATCAGGGTATCTGCCATTACATGATGCTGCCCTCAGATTAGATGGCAAAAAATTGTTGACAGGTTCCATTTAAGGTGAATGTTTTGTTCTATAGCCTGCCAATAATAGCTTGACAATTATTATTTAAATACATATCTACAGTGGTATGTAAAAGTTTGGGGAACCCCTGGTCAAAATTACTGTTATTGTGAAGAATTAAGAAGGTTGAAGATGACATGATCTCTAAAACGCCTAAAATTATAGATGACACGTTTTCTTTGTAGTTTGGGGGGGGGAAAAAATCGTCATTTTTTTACATTTCAAAAATTACAATAGGAAAATCGACAGATGCAAAAGTTTGGGCACACTACATGTTTAGTACCTAGTAGCACCCCCTTTGCAAGTATCACAGTTTGTAAACGCTTTTTGTAGCCAGCCAAGAGTCACTCAATTCTTCTTTGAGATATTTTCATCCATTCTTCCTTGGAAAGTCCTTCCAGTTCTGTGAGATTCCTGGGTTGTCTTGCATCCTCTGCTATTTTGAGGACTAGCCACATATTTTCAATGATGTTCAGATCAGGGAACTGTGAGGGCCATTGTAAAACCTTCAGCTTGCCCCTTTTGAGGTAGAAAATTGTGGATTTTGACATCTGTTTAGGATCATTATCCATTTGTAGAAGCCATCCTCTTTTCAAATTCAACTTTTTTACACGTTGTTTTATGTTTGCATCAAGAACTTGTTGAAATTTCATTGAATCCATTCTTCCCTCTACCAGTGAAATGTTCCTTGTGCCATTGGCTGCCAACGCCAAAGAATGATTGATCCATCCCCATGCCTAATGGTTGGAGAGACGTTCTTTCCACATATTCTGTGCCCTTTTTTCTCCTCACATACCTTTGATCATTGTGGCCCAAAAAGTTTTATTTAAACCTCATCAGTCCACAGGACTGGTTTCCAAAATGCAGCAGGCTTGTTTAGATGTTCTTTTGCATATTTTTGACACTGAATTTTATGGAGAGGACACAGAAGAGGTTTTCTTCTGATCACACTTCTATGAAGGCCATATTTGTGCAGGAGTTTCTAAACAGTAGAACAATGTACCACAACCAGGGCTGAGGAGTCCGTAAGACAAACCTCTGACTCATCAATTTCCGACACACAGCACTGCCTCACTACTGAGCCTGTTACAAAAAGTGCAGCACAGATTCAGCTCAACTAAAAGCCGAGATCTTTAGATCAGGAATAGAACAACATTTATAGGACATTTCATAACTTTCACAAATTCTTAGGAACAAAATGTATAGCACATTGTGCATTGTACTACTGTACTCAATTTATTATATATTTTACGAGTCAGGTCGGTCCATTTTATCCTGACTCAGACTTCACCAAAATAGACACAGTGTCAGGACTCTGAACATTTTTTACCTTTTGTGCATTACTGCCCTTTTTCAAGATGGCGTCTTTGGTCTCATGTGCACTGTGTCTTCCTGCTATAAAACTCCACCCCAGCCTTCATTCTGTGCTAGAGTATTCTGCCTTGCATCCAGCTCCTGACCTCTGATTACTCCCTGGCTATACACCTGCTCCTGTGAACCTGTGTGGGTATCCTGCTACTCTGCTCTGAGTTCCTGCTGCTTACACAAGTTTCCAGTAGTCCTCCTTCATCTGCTGTTCGTGTTTACTTCCATCTGCATTTGCTGGTCATGTAAGCTGTTGCTGCTTTGCAATAACCTGAGACTATTAACCAGGCCTCCCTGGTTGAGCTAAGATATGATTTGAACTGCCTAATAAGCATATCTATCTGTGTCTGGACTAAGACAAGGATTTATTTGTGTCAAGTATCCTCAAGAATAACTGTGCTTCATAGACTTTCTGCGTGATTGCATTTTCCTCTGAAGTTTCCTATAGACTGCTAAGCTGCGTTTATTATTTGCACCAAGTGTTGTGGACTTGAGTTTCTCTCTGCACCTGTTTGAATCACCGTGTGATAATATAGACTTTACCACTTATAAAACTGTGTCCTGTAGTTGTCTTGTTCCACGCAAAGAGTCTCCTGAGTTATCCCCTATAATTATTACACACAGACTCCAACTAGTGATGAGCGAATATACTCGTTACTCGAGATTTTCCGAGCACGCTCTGGGGTCCTCCAAGTATTTGTAAGTGCTCGGAGATTTAGTTTTCATCGCCGCAGCTGAATGAATTACAGCTACTAGACAGCATACGTACATGTGGGGGTTGCCTGGTAGCTAGGGAATCCCCACATGTAATCAAGCTGGCTAACAGATGTAAATTATTCAGCTGCGGCACAGAAAACTAAATCTCCGAGCACTAAAAAATACTGGGAGGACCCGCGAGCATGCTCGAGAAATCTCGAGTAACGAGTATATTTGATCATCACTAATTCCAACCCCACAGCCCTGACCACAACTCCAGACTCTGCTAAATCTTTCCGAAGATCTTTTGCAGTCAAGTAGGTGTTCTGATTTGCCTCTCTAGCAATCCTATGAGCCGCTGCTGAAATTTTGCTTGGTCTTCCAGACGTTATCTTGACCTCCACTATTCCTGTTAACTGCCATATCTTAATTATATTTGGAACTGAGGAAAAGGCAATTTGAAAATACTTTGCTATCTTCTTATAGCCTTCTCCTGCTCTCTCTCTCTCTCTCTCTCTCTCTCTCTATATATACACACATATATACACACACAGTACAGACCAAGAGTGGACATAGCTCATTTAACACGCTGAAGGCCTCAAAACTATGAATTAACACATGTGGAATTATATACTTAACAAAAAAGTGTGAAACAACTGAAATTATGTCTTATATTCTAGGTTCTTCAAAGTAGCCACCTTTTGTTTTGATGACTGCTTTGCACACTCTTGGCATTCTCTTGATAAACTTCAAGAGGTAGTCACCAGGAATGGTTTTCACTTCACAGGTGTGCCCTGTCAGGTTTAATAAGTGGGATTTCTTGCCTAATAAACGGGGGTTGGGATCATCAGTTGTGTTGTGCAGAAGTCTAGTGGATACACATCTGATAGTCCTACTGAATAGACTGTTAGAATTTGTATTATGGCAAGAAAAAGAAGCTAAGGCTACTTTCACACTAGCGTTGGTACGGGGCCGTCGCCATGCGTACCGACGCATGCTGTGAAATAAAAGCACAACAGGGGCAGCTGATGCAGTTTCTCAACGCATCCGCTGCCCCATTGTAATGTCCGGGGAGGAGGGGACGGAGTTTCGGCCGCGCATGCTCGGTCGAAAATGGCAGACACGACGCACAAAAAAAACGTTACATGGAACGTTTTTTGTGCCGACAGTCTGCCAAAACATGACGCATCCGTCGCACGACGGATGCGACGTGTGGCCATACGTCGCAATGCGTCGCTAATATAAGTCTATGGGGGAAAAACGCATCCTGCAGACAACTTTGCAGGATGCGTTTTTTCTCCTAAACGACGCATTGCGACGTAGGCAAAACGACGCTAGTGTGAAAGTAGCCTTAGTAAAGAAAAATGAGTGGCCATCATAACTTTAAAGGGAACCTGTCACCCCCAAAATCAAAAGGTGAGCTAAGCCCACCGGAATCAGGGGCTTATCTACAGCATTCTGTAATGCTGTAGATAAGCCCCCGATGTATCCTGAAAGATGAGATAAAGAGGTTATATTATACTCACCCAGGGGCGGTCCCGCTGCGGTCCGGTCCTGGGCCTCCCATCTTCTTACGATGACGTCCTCTTCTTGTCTTCATGCTGCGGCTCCGGCACAGGTGTACTTTGTCTGCCTTGTTGAGGGTAGAGCAAAGTACTGCAGTGCGCAGGTGCCGGGAAAGGTCAGAGAGGTCCAGCGCCTGCGTACTGTAGTACTTTGCTTTGCTTTCCTCAACAGGGCAGACAAAGTACACCTGCGCCGGCGCCGCAGCGTGAAGACAAGAAGAGGACATCGTCCTATGAAGATGGGAGGCCCCGGACTGGACCGCGACACCCATCGGATCGGACCACCCACGTGAGGATAATCTAACCTCTTTTTCTCATCTTTCAGGGTACATCGAGGGCTTATCTACAGCATTACAGAATGTTGTAGATAAGCCCCTGATGCCGGTGGGCTTAGCTCACCTTCGATTTTGGGGGTGACAGGTTCCCTTTAAGAAATGAAGGTCAGTCAGTCCGAAAAATTGGGAAAACTTTGAAAGTGTCCCCAAGTGCAGTGGCAAAAACCATCAAGCGCTACAAAGAAACTGGCTCACATGAGGAATGACTTTGTGCAGCAGGCCTTCATGGTAAAATAGCTGCTAGGAAACCACTGCTAAGGACAGGCAACAAGCAGAAGAGACTTGTTTGGGCTAAAGAACACAGGGAATGGATATCAGACCAGTGGAAATCTGTGCTTTGGTCTGATGAGTCCAAATTTGAGATCTTTGGTTTCAACCACCGTGTCTTTGTGCGACGCAGAAAAGGTGAACGGATGGACTCTACATGCCTGGTTCCCACCGTGAAGCATGGAGGAGGAGGTGTGATGGTGTGGGGGTGCTTTGCTGGTGTCACTGTTGGGGATTTATTCAAAATTGAAGGCATACAGAACCAGCATGGTTACCGCAGCGGCATGCTATTCCATCCGGTTTGCGTTTAGATGGACCATCATTTATTTTTCAACAGGACAATGACCCCAAACACACCTCCAGGCTGTGTAAGGGCTATCTGACCAAGAAGGAGAGTGATGGGGTGCTACGCCAGATGACCTGGCCTCCACAGTCACCAGACCTGAACCCAACCAGATGACCTGGCCTCCACAGTCACCAGACCTGAACCCAATCGAGATGGTTTGGGTTGAGCTGGACCGCATAGATATATTCTAGCAGTTTTTTGTTGAATCCATTTCAACAATGTGCTCTATGACAATCCAAGTCCAAAGTGGGGCTCAAGTGTTAGGCTAGGACTAGAGAGGAGCAAATTCTTCAAAATTTGGTTCAGATTACAATCTGAGGCGAATATTGTATTTGCCATATTCGCCGAATGTCATTGGGGTCAATGGGAGTAGAAATGAACGAATATGTTCAGTATCCATTGTCAAACATAAGTTCGGCACAAATAGGGTACCAATATGGCACGAATATGGCCAATTCAGATTCGGCGACCGACCGATTCTAAACATATTCGCTCAACTTTATCTAGGACTACATGGTGAGTTTTGGACATCCACAAGCCATGCTAAAATTTTAATAATACCGTGACACATCCTCTGTGGTTAAAATAAAATAAATTAATAAATTTGGCCTATTGTTGCCTGTTCCTGTGGCAGAAACGGAAGCCTACACAAGCTGAGCATGCAATGATTTTCACAATAAGAAATGTAAATTTCTATCATGAATCATAATAAATGTGTTGGCCAGCAGAGGCCAATGTCCTTTTTTTCTTGGCCGTAAACACTATTTCCTTCACTTTGGAGCATACGAAAAGAAATGCAAAACTATAAAAAAAAATAAAAAAAAGTTGGGTGTGATCCAAAAATCAGTGAGTTTTTACACTACAAAACTACTGTAAATTGATTAGCAAATTCCCCAATGATTTAATGTTGATTAAACCAAGGAGCTTATTTTGTAAGTTACGTAAAAATTCAGGCTCCAATATTCCCCATAGGCAAAATCCCCATAGAATAATGGAAGGTGAACCGAGACCATGATGGCCATGGAACTCATACAAATTTCTGCCAAACCGTGGCCACAATACAGAAGTCACGGCATATAAGCTAAGGCTGGAGAAGTTTGGAAGGTTTTGTGCATGACCAATGCACTATTTCTTGCGGTACTTGCTAGTTTTTCCATTAGTCAGCGGTACAGCTCCAGTGTAAAACTTAAGACTGCGGATGAGTTCCTGTGTTTGTGTCTAAGCTGGCTTTTCTTTTGAAGCCCTGCCAAGGCTCTGGTGTTAATGACACTAGCAGGAAATCATAAGGCAGGGGGCAGCTGTGTATTATTCTGGATTTAGCTGTGAACACATCACACAGAAAACATGCAGATCCGCTGGGAGTCGGAGATGTGTTAGTGCTGGGGATCATGCTGATAATGACGGAAATACTACTACTTTTAAATGTATGAATTCAAGAAGACCTTCTTCCAAAGAAATAAATATGAGGGGAAGAGGTCAGGCTTGAAGGTGTAGGACAGAGGACTCAAGGGAAGGTTTTCTGGCCCGCTGTACGAGACAGCCTCCAAACTGACGGGAAGACAAGAGAGGAACAGAGCCTTGATTCGTGCTGAATGCAAACCATATAAAGTGAGTTATGGCGGCAGCTTTATGGGAAACACATTAACTCTGTAATGTAACTTCACACCTTTCATTTAGAACATGGTCTCCACAAGCAGAACTGAACCCATTATCATGGTTTTCGGTTGTCGCTTGGTTCTGCCCAGCTTTAGGCCAACATTTGGAAATAGTTAATCAAGGTGGGGTGTCTGGACAAGAGCGAGAACCTATTGGATTTAGTTAGGCTAAAAAGGGAGAAGAGCCTAGAGGACTTTGCAATCTTCAGTCTTCTTTCACTGGATTTTTTCGACATTTCTCCTCCAATGGCTGCCGTTCCCCTGATTCTGGGATGGTTTTTATTTTATTTTCTGTTATGTATTCCTCCGTTTTCATGCCTCCAGGTAACAAAGAAGAACATTTTTCCTTCACCCAACTGGGCGTATACTACAGAACTTCTCTGTTGCTTTTTCTCCTCTATGATTAACTTCCAGTTGGTTGAAGGGAAAATTTGCACCTTTTTCACGCAGGGGCATAACTTTGGAACGGAAGGACACATAAAAAAAGAAAAACTGTTCTAGAATCAGAGAAACAGTTGTAATTGGAGGACATACTGACTTTAAATAAAAAATCCAGTGAAAGATCCTCATCAATTCGGAGTTCAGGACAGGTTTGAGCCTACATTAATGACTTTGTAAGGGCCTTCTGTTTGAAGCCTTGAAAATCGGGATTCATAGGTGGCTCCTGATTGAGACGTAAACTTTAATCAGGAAAATGGAGTACAAAATATACAACTGCACTATTCTGTCATGCTTATAGGGTCAAACGGATTCCAAAAGATGCATGCTCTGAAGTCTATTTGTCTAATTAAAGTCTATGACAAGTCTGAAACCGGTTTCTCAGCACTTCAGAATGAAGCCCTCAAGAAGCCAGGAATGGGAGCTCAGATGCAGTTTGAAATTGGCCTAAAAAGAAGCTCACAGTTCACATGTCCAGGACATTTTATGTCTAACCACTGTGACTTGTAGACGGATGTATCTGAACAGAACAATCAGGGCTGGAGGAAGAGAAGACAGATGTAGGAAAGGGTGGGTAGTGATCCAAAAGAAGAGTCACAAAAAAAGTCAAGGTAAAGTCCAAAATAGCTAACAAATGCCTTCGCAAATTACCAGGAGCCAAGTATTTCTAATCAAGCAAGGTAATGTACTTCTGACCAATTGCGTTGATTACAGGTGAGCAACCAGCGGCTTAACACTGAAGAGTGACAAAGGTCTGTTACTTTTGGGCTCATTTAGACGCTCGTTTTTCGCAAATGAATTCTATCCGTGTTTTTCACAACTCGCACCTAGTATAGTCTAAGAGGTTGTTCACAAACTTCACATGTCCATTTTTATTTTTTTTTTGCAGATCGAGCAGACAGAATAGAATCGCAGAGACATGTCCATTATTGATCCAAGTGACAGATCAAAATCAACAATGCAAGTCTATGGGTCCATGAAAAAGATTGGACAAAACAGACCACCCGAGTGTGATCCGCTTTTCATAGACTGCTAGATAGGAAAAGATGGAGAAAGTAATAAATTATACAAGTTACACGCGTTTTACAGAAATAAAGCGATAGCCAAGTCAAGGAGGATTGAGGGGTTAAACGTGATGATAGCGGGGTAGCTTGCAACATTTTGTTTTCTTAAGGAGTAACATTACAAGACCTGGTCGCCACTTTAATATGACAATTTCAATGCAAGTAGTGCCATGTCACCAGGGATCTGGCCTTAATTCCAGTATAGCTGAAATATTTTTTCCTAGTTATAATATATAATAAGGATGTTAACATCTCTGGTTGCTGCAAGTGACTGGAAACATTGATCTTTTCATTCAGAGGATGAAAACTTCAGGGAACATTCACATAAGTTACATCATAAAACTTTCCTTTTTCTTTCATTAAAAGTCCTTACTACAAGCACATGGCTCTCACTGTGCAATATCACCCTACAAAGAATTGAGGGAAATTACAATTTAGGGTGGATATCCTGAATCATATGCATGATTTCATGCAAATACAAGCTTACAGGTTTAGATATGGCCAAGAAATACTGTGTGGCACAAATAATACCAAGACACATCCACAGGAATCTGACAAGTTAAAGTGCTTGCCTGCCTTACGTTTTTTTAATTCCAAAGGTGACACAACATCACATGATTGTTGCAGCCAATCACTGAGCTCAGCAATCCTACGCCTCCTACACCGGCATCACTGCTGCCGATTGGCTGCAGCAAGCACGTGATGTCATCATGATGTTACCACTGCAGTCATCACACCAAGAACAACTGTGGACAGCAGTAAACCCATATAATGAAAATAAAATTAAGATGCACAATCCCTTTAATGTTTTTAAGTAGTCTAATGTAAACATGAGAAGCATATTATATACCAAAAGTGGATAATTTGATAAAACATACACTATATGACAAATAACATTTCTGTCCATCGTACAACTTCTATGCTGGTAATGTCACCAATGTTTCCCTCGGCAGGCTGTATCGCAAACATTTCCAGTTGTCTCCGAGCTAGTGGATGGAGATTAGCTGCTATGAGATCTCACATTTACAAAGACATAAGGAGGTTCTGATCCCTGTCTTTTTATTGCAAAGTCTCAGAACCAGCAGAAGAATAGAAGACATTGCACAATTATAATGAGCAGTGTAACTGTGAATCCAGCTCTGACGTAAGATATGACACTTACTAGATTCATTGATGCTCTTTTCTAGTAGGCGTGTCTGAGTCTCTCTATTTCACTCTATTCCTCCCTACTCCTACCCCCCTCCTCTCCATGGACTTTAATAGCCATCTATCTAATCACTCAGTATTACGGCATCTTGTTTTAACCAAGAGAGACTTGAGCTGTTTTTCAGAGTCATTGATAGGTTCAGGATGCAGGAGGAGATAAAGTTGATCACAAGTATCTGCTTGCACTATTTACGGTACTTGATTGAGAAGATAGTGATCATTTAAGCATCATTTCTTCCCAAAACACTATCCAGTTATAAGAAACCTGGATGCATAGGGAGAGACCTGTCAATCCAGTGGAGAGGGGCGGGAACAAGCCTGTCAGGTATCACAATCGGATGAGATATGCATCTCCTTATAGTACCTGCTGGCTTTTCAAATTATCTTTTCTCTAAACCCACATTTTTCAGAATGAAACACACTGGTCTGCAATCATGCAGCCAGGCTCTGATTCACGGTGCCTGGGATATTGGAGTAGGAATCTGACATGTTCACAGATAACTAATCTATATACGGTCTATATATGATTTTAGAGGTTAAGTTATATGCTATATTTCAGTATTAGCATAAAAAAAATACAGTATCACGAAATAATTTTTTAATGTTGGTACCCTTGAAATTATTCTAGAAAATGAAGCATTTTATTTCAGAAAATTATTGCATTTTACACGTTTTGTTATACACGTTTATTTCCTTTGTGTGTACTAGAGCAACTAAAAAAAAAAAGTAAATTGAACATAATTTGACACAAAACCTGGAAAATGTGCTGTACAAAATTGTTGGCACTTTCCCAAAATTGTGAGAAACAACTTTGTTTCAAGCATGTGATGCTCATTCAAACTCAGGTGTGGCAAGTAACAGGTGTGGGCAATATGAAAATCACACCAGAAACCAGATAAAAAGGGGAGAATTTGACTCAATCTTTGCATTGTGTGTCTGTGTGTGCAAAACAAAGCATGGGGAACAGAAAGAGAACTGTCTGAAGATTTGAGAACCACAATTGTTGAAAAAGTCCATCTCCAGAGATGTTGATGTTCATTTGTGCATCGTGCACAATATAATCAAAACGTTTACAACCCATGGCACTGTAGCTAATCTCCCTGGACGTGGACGGTAGAGACAAAACGCTGAAAAGTTGCAAGCAGGATAGTGTGGAAGGTGGCTAAGCAGCCCCAATCAAGCTCCAAAGAAATGTAAGCTATCATGCATGCTCAGGGTGCATCAGTGTCAGCACAAAATATCTGTCGACATTTGAATGAAATTAAACGCTATGGCAGGAGACTCAGGAGGACCCCACTGCTGACATAGAGACATAAAAATGCTACACTGCAGTTTACCAAATCTACGTGAATAATCCAAAATTCCTATGGAAAGCATTTTGTGGACAGATGAGACCAAGAAAGAGCTTTTTTGTAAAGTACATCATTCTACTGTTTACCGTAATTAAATGAGGTCTACAAAGAAAAACCTACAGTCAAATATGGTGGAGGTTTCAAGATGTTTTGGGGTTGTTTTGCTGCCTCTGGCACTGAGTGCCTTGACTGTGCAAGGATCATGAAACCTGAAAATTACCAAAGGATTTTGGATCGCAATGTAGTGCCCAATGTCAGAAAGCTGAGTTTGCATCCTAGGTCATGGGTCTTCCAGCAGGACAATGATCCCAAACACACTTCAAGAAGCACCCAGAAATGGATGGAAACAAAGCGCTGGAGAGTTCTGAAGTGGCCGGATCTAAATCCCATTGAACACCTGTGGAGAGATCTTAAAATTGCTGCTGGGAGAAGGCGCCTTCACATATGAGAGACCCGGAGCAGTTTGCAAAAGAAGAGAGTCGTCCAAAATTCCTGTTGATAGGTGTAAGAAGCTTGTTGATGGTTATAGGAAGCGATTTATTGCAGTTATTTATTCCAAAGGGTGTGCAACCAAATATTAAATTGAGAGTTCCAACAATTTGTCCAGCCATTTTTAGGGTTTTATGTGAAATTATATCCAATTTGCCTTTTTTTCCCTCTGTGTTTTTTTTTCCAGTACACACAAAGGAAATAAACATGTCTACAGTAGAACAAAACACATGTAACTGCAAGAATTCTCTGGAAGAAATACCAGAATTTCTGTAACAATTTCAAGGGTACCAACACTTTTGGCCATGACTGTATGTGTAAAGATAAAAGCCTTGCTCTACCAGCCACAGAATAAGGAGATCTTAGGGTTGATCTCATTGTGCTTGCTACTAAAACAACTTCACTGAGACCAATATAAAAATGTTATTTCATCAACATTTCTGCTACAAATTTGCAAAGATAGAACTTAGCCTTAAAGAAAACCTGTCAGCAGGTCAAAAACTGGCCAGCTTGTGCACGTATTTTATTCTTGATGCTCCCCCGATTAGCCTGCTTTTTTTAAAATCCGCCTTACGGTTCCAGAGATATGGGACTTTTTAATGAGTGCTAATCTTTAGGTTCTCTTCCAAGAGGGCGTGGCCCACAGGATCCTCTGGGGCGTGTCTTTCGGGTGCTCATCATTATTACCTTGTGAGCGACGCCCTCTTGGTAAAGACACAAAGTAAAGAAGCTCATATCTCTGTAATTGAACAGTGGATTTAGAAAAATATAACCAGAATACTCAGGGGAGCAGTGGGAATAAAGTAGAAAAAAGTGGCCTCTTTTGACCTGGTGACAGGCCCTCTGCATCTGCAATTTATCAAACCACTCACGGAAATACACATTATATGCCAATAACAAGCAAGCGTAGCATATATAAAGGCCAGAATTATGGGTATTTCATCAACTAGCCAAGGCTCTGTTCACATCTATGTTTTTATTTTCAGAAGTTTCACCTTGGAGAGCACCGTGCGGTCCGAGTCAATCACGGGCCAGTCATGTAAGACATGGACAAGCCGGATCTTTCAGAGCGAGAGCTCCTCTTATACAGTGGCTCTATACTCCGGATCACTGAATGTTATCGTAAGGCTGCCGTCACACTATCAGTATTTGGTCAGTATTTTACATCAGTATTTGTAAGCCAAAACCAGGAGTGGGTGATAAATACAGAAGTGGTGCATATGTTTCTATTATACTTTTCCTCTAATTGTTCCACTCCTGGTTTTGGCTTACAAATACTGATGGAAAATACTGACCAAATACTGATAGTGGGACGGCAGCCTAACACTTTTTCCTAGCCTGGAAATCAGTAAGTTGACCATTACCTTTAATACTGTATCTAAGAGGCATGTAACCTATTTCACTATGACTCATGTCCAGCACATGTTACATTCATTCTATCAGTACAAAACACAACTTCTTCAAAATTATTCTAAAAAAGGAAAAGGTTTCATATTTGTTTTAGCCACAAAACCGCACAAGATCCTCTCCAATTAACAGAGAAGCAGTGTAGGCCTACAGAGAAGTGTGAAGTAATGAAGAGAACGCTCACATGTACATCAATTAGCAGAAACATAAAGGCTTAACGTCTACCAGTCATATCAGGTAATGTTTCAGAAGCTGTCATGTCTGTGGACTAACATTTATGGTCATTACATGACTTATACGCTCCATTTTCCAACAATTTTCCTTTCTGCAGACTGTCTGTAATTTTTCAGTTCTGTCTAATCTATTGGGAGGTGTAATGGCTCCTATGCAAAAAAAAACCCAGAAATATAGGGATTCCTGCTCTTCTCTTTTTAGCACATGTACAGAAGTAGCAGCAGCAGAAAGGACCACATATAGCAGTACTGAGCGCTGTAGCTGTGAATCCAGCTCAGAGACAAGTTCAAACAATCACTGAATACAACCTTCCCGTTTATACCTTAGTTAGTTTTCTACCCGCTCCACGCTTCTGCTCCCCCCTCTCGACAGCTAGTTGTAACAAAGGCTGGGAAGTCGGTAAGCCAAACCTCTGACTCCTCAATTTCCCTGACTCCTGATTCAGACCTCGACTCCAGAGCACGGCCTTACTACTTATCATGTACAGAAAGTGCAGCACAGATTCATCTCAACTATAAGCGAAGATTCTTACATCAGGAACAGAACAGACACTTATAGGACATTTCAGAACTTTCACAAATTCTTATGAAAACATTTACAGCACATCCTGCACTGAACTACTGCGCCAATGGATAATATAATTTGAGGAGTCACAGTTGGTCCATTTTATAGCGACTCCACCAAAATGGATGTAGACTCCACAGCCCTGATTGTAACACACAGCCCTGATTGTAACACTATGCTGGCAGTCTGTCTTGCATTGACCTAGACGGATTTGAGCTCTTTTTCAGAGTGGATGGTAAGTTCGGGGGTAGAGATGAGTGAATATTGTCGGCTCCATCCTCATTCGGCAAGCTATAGCACTTACCGAAGAAGCTGCATTGGGAACCCGGATACCTGGAGCGCTCCGATAATCGGGTGTCCGGCTCCGCAGCTGCATGTGTCGCGGCTGTGTGACAGTCACAGGCTCTCCATGCATGTGTTGTGATTATGGGAGCGCTAGAGGTATCCAGGTTCCCAATGCAGCTTCTTCAGTAAGCGCTAGAGCTTGCCGAATAAGGAGGGAGCCGACGATGTCCGCTCCTCTCTATTCTGGAGGAATGGGGGAGCAGAAGTGGCTTCTAAGTGGAGAAAGAAGCAGAGATAGAAAACAAAGTCTTCATCTTATGTAAGTAGGAGGTACAATAAGACAAAATAACTCAGAAAGCATTTAGTCATTCAAATGTGATCTTAATTATCTATTCCATTAAAAAAAATACTCCATTTTGTGCGGAAGCCTAAACTCTTATGATCCAGAAGAAGTAGGCCAGGAAAACAATGCTTGTACTGAAGATGTTGGAGTGTGGAAAACCAAGGCCAATTGTTGAAGAATCTTCCCAGCGTTACCTTACAATAGAACAACGAGACTTGCCTTCATTTTCAGATGCAGGACACTCCACCTTCAGCACCAACTCAAACGTTCTCTCCGGCTTCTCCCTGCAACAGAGTTAGAGCATCAACTTTTGGACCTCGGATGAGAATATACACTTTATGCAGCTCATGAAGGAAGAGATGGAGGAAAAAAACACTTTGTATCTTTATCAGACACTCATATTGTAGTAAGGGAGTCTGCGGACAGACATACCATGGTGCAACCACACAGGGGCCTAAGAGGTGAGGGGCCGCTTCTACCTCCACAGCGGGTGGAATTGTGCATTATAGTGAGGACCCCTATATTGGTCCTGTACAGGGGCCCTCTTCTGCCTGTGTCCACTCCTGGAAGGGATTGTCTAGATAGGAGATTCCCGTTTTGGGAGGCAGCCCATCTGACGTGAAGTTAATCACCCAGAGGCTTAGGCTATGTTCACACATTGATTTTTCGCTGCAGCCAAAACCTATTTCTTGGCAGTAAAAAAGCTGCAGACACAAAGCAGGTTTTGCTGCGTTTTTCAGGATCCCACAGTTCAGCTTTGCTTCCACCATACACACATGGACAATACAAGGTGTTAGGCCACCAATGCAAAACGTATGTGACACCAAAAAAAACATTTTTGGAAAAAAGGGGCAAATTAATCAAAATATTTAATGGAAAAAGATTTTTATGTCTGAAAAATTAATGTCTATTCTGAACAAAAAAGTTCATGAGTTTATGAAAAAATACACAATTACAAATGTAATAACAGCGGGGGGAGTTGAATGGGTCAGGCACAGTTTACCTAAAACAGTGGCAGTGAAGGACGGACACGGTTTACTTTCACACTTTGGTCAGCCATTAAGTTGGTCAGGCATTGTTCAATTTCACACATTAGTTAGCACGCTTAGTTTTACACATTGGTCGGCCACTGAATGTTCTGCCTCCATGTAAGGCGAATAGAGGTGTAGCTGACTGACAAGGTGCTGCGAGGGTTTTTTTCCTACTTCCACATCCAAGATGAGGAGTAGACAGGACCAGCGCAGACTCAGTCTGTAGACACTAATGTAGAACCACAGCGTGGGTACAATTCAAGTCTTGGTTTATTTAGTAGTTTTGAGTTAAAAAAATCTGTTTTATGAGCAGGAGATTATCACTAGAGGACTAGTAAACCGGCTCATCCTCCTCCATAACCCATCCGACCACAGATTTTCAGCTGTCTATGCACAGTGCACACAGAAAGCTGCCAACTAGTGGTGTTGAGGAGCGGGGTTATACAGAGCTCAGCATTCAGGGAACAGAGAGATCTGCAGCAGAAAACTGTGATTTTATCAAATCTACGCAAACAGCCCATTAAGTGACAAATCACTGGAATCAGGGTCTCTGTCCCTATATCATGCTGTGCTCAAATTTCTATCTTGGGTGTTATCTGATTAGTGGCTAGTGTGAACATGCCCTACACTTTGCATGCATACCAACTTACCAGGTAATTTATTTTGGTTTTGACTCTCAAATTCGGTAGCAAAATCCTGGTAACTAATTTCCTATAACCTCTTTACGACCCATGACGTATGGGTATATCATATGTTGCCTCTCCCTCTTTGATGCTGGCTCCGATGCGGAGTCTGCATGTTCTATGATCAGCTGTCATGTGCCCCTAACAGCCGTGGGTGGAATCGTGATTCACCCGTGCTGTTAACATGTTAAATGCCACTGTCAATTTCTTGCTTCACCCATCAGAGCCCCTGTCACATTATCGCGGGGCACTGATGGGTTATAATGACAACTCTGAGTCGGCAGGAGACCCCCGTGGTTGTCATTGCCGATCTGCTATGACCTGTGGCCGTCATTCATAGCAAATGAGCATTTCTGCTACACAGAGCAAGGCTGAAGTTAATAACTATTCTGGATGTTATTGAGCAATTTAAAAAAATCAATTTAAAAATGGAGTAGCAGCTATGGGTGTGTATAGAGATCCGATAGCTACTATTGCCCAGGCGCCGATGGCGCCATCTTGCTGGAGGAGGAAAAACATTTCCTCCTCCACCAACCTTTTTTATTTTTTTGGTATGAACACATTCATTATGCAAACTAGGGGGCAGGTCAATGAAAGACCTGGCTATTCATTGCTTGCGTTGAGAAACACGTGATGGTGTCTCCGCGGCTTTTCTACATGCATTTGCATATTTCCCATAAGGGATGGGGGCAGTGTTCTGGATCACTGTGTTGAGAAACACGTGATGGTGTCTCCGCGGTGTTGGATGTTTTGATCTCCCCGAGGTCATTCATCCTTATGTTCATAGTGAGGGATTAGTGACCTGTCAGAAGCCATCAGTATGAATATCTATTGAGAGCACCACATGAAGACCCCCCACAGGCCGCCCCAGAGCACGAGAATATCATTAACTCAAAACTGACAATAAAGATTACACAACAACCACAAGACTGATTTCATCACCAGGTATCATTAATCAGTATAACGGCTTCGACCTGACACTGTCTGTAGGTTACTGAGTACAATCCTGCTGGCAGGATCACTTTAAATAAAAAAGAACCTATACATATTTGGTGAAAAGGAAAAATCCAGCGTGGAAACAGGTAAGTAAAATGTCCAATTTTCTAGAAGAAATAAATCACATCCATAAAAACATGGTAAGTGCGGTTCTGGTCACAATGGATACAACTGACGCGTTTCAGCTCCACTGAGCCTTATAGACTGTGACCAGAACCGCACTTACAATATTTTTATGGATGTAATTTATTTCTTCAGTAAAATTGGACATTTTACTTACCTGCTTCCATGCTGGATTTTTCCTCTTCGTTTGCCTCAGCCGGATCCCAGGCTTTTCCGTGCGCTTCTCAGCAGGATTGTGGCTGCATCAATGGTGAGCCGACTCTCCTTCTCCACTTCTCCAATTGCTTCCATACACATATTTGGTATCTACGAACTCATAATGACCTGGAGAATCATAACAGTATATCAATTTTAGCATTTCATGAATTGTGGAATTTAACTTTTTTTGCAATTTCACCGCACTTGGAATTTTTTCCGCTTTCCGGTACACTATGTGGTAAAATCAAAAATTGTCGTTCAAAAGTACAACTCGTCCCACAAAAACAAGCCCTCGCTCGGCCATATAGAAGGAAAAATAGAAAAAGTTATGGTTCGGGGAAGAAGGAGGACAAAAAACGAAAACGCAAAAAAACAGAAAATTAAAAAGTTCTTATTTAATGGTTTATTAAAAACATTTCAAAATTTGTAATAAAATTAATGGCGGGAGGGTAGTGGGGGCTGAGTAATTATGATTGCATAGGTATCTGGTCAAGATGAACCCTCCATTAGAAAGCCATTTTGCTACAGTACCACGTAACGGTCCCTTTATAATGTCTATATGGGGTTTACATGACCTTCTACAGGAAGTATATGACCTTGAATAAACTAATGTAAGTGCTGGTGTGCCCACAGTAATCAGTGCTGCATGGATAGGACAGACCTCTACAAGCTATAGGTTACCAAACTAACGTTATCATATAACCTTCTCTCAAGGTTTTGGTAACCTCACAATACACATCTCAGGGTATCTGAAGCAAAGTGGAAAAGGAAGGAAGAACAGCTTGTAAAGATCAGCTTTGACAAATCTCAGTACAATGACATATATAATAAAATTCTCTTCTTAAAGGGGCAGTCCCATCTTTAAAAGTAACTTTTGTTTTAATTTTTATTTCAGAAATCAATAGTATACATGAAAATAAGCAACTTTGGAATATATCTTATTAGCAAAATCTGCTTCTTTCCCTGCCAAAACGGGTCAGTCACGATCAAAATTCTCAATTCCGAGGTAAAATCTGTATTCAGTGAAGACAGATTGTTAGATTACCTTGATAGGAGAAGGCGGCTGCTACTGAAGAGATTCCATGTAGACAGGAGGAAGGAGCTAGAGCCGACCTCCACCCTCCTCCCCTCATATCTAGATAAACTCTTTATCTGTAGCACCTCTCCTATCTCAGTAATGGGAGGTTACACTTTACGCTACAAGTCTGCAGTCACCATGTGACTGCACACTTGTGAATACCCACATTGCGTGCACTGAGCACTGTAAGGATTCTCTGGTGCTGGCTTTGAAGTTTGCCAGTGCCGTATCTTGAAAAGTAGCCCCACACCATGATGTTCCCACCTCCTATCTTCACTGTTGGTATAGCGTTTTTGGGGTGATTCCCAGTGCCTTTTGGCCTCCAAACATGGTGGGTATTATGGCATCCAAGGAGTAACATTTTAGTTTCATCTGACCAGGCTATATTCTCCCAGTATTTCACAGGCATGTCTAAATGTTGTTGAAAAAAAATGTAAACACACTTGAACATGTTTTTTGTTCAGCAACGGAGTTTTGCATGGTGCGTATGCATACAGGACAAGGAGGTTGAGTGCATTACTGATTCAAGGTCTTTCTGTAGCTATGCACAGGTGGTCTTTGGCTCTTGGACAACTCTTCTGATAATTCTTTTCACTCCTCTGTCTGAAATCTTGCAGGAAGCACCTCGTCATGGCTGGTTTATGGTGCAATGATGTTCATTTTTGGATTATGGCCACAACAACGCTCACTGGAACCTTCAGTAGTTTAGAAATTCTTCTGTAACCAATGCCATCAGTATGTTTTGCAACAATAAGGTTGTGAAGGTCTCGAGACAATTCCGTGGTTTTACCCATAGTAAAACCCATTGTGTGGCACCTTGGTAATGAGACACCTTTTTATTGGCCATCAGTTCAAGAGACAGGATTGCTTTCTAATTACTGATAAATTTCAGCTGGAGTCATGACTTTCAGGGGCTTTTTGCAGCTCTTTCTTCATGTGTTTAATACTTTTCCCTCTGTAATTTCTCATTATTAGACATAATTTATGGACACCTATGGTATGGTTTGATTTCTTTGCTGTGTGGATTGGATAGGTTGTTACTGACATCTGGTGAGAATTTCATGCCAATAGCACCTTTAGAAATAGATTTACTTAGAGAATTGGTGATGTGTTCAATACTTCTTTCACAAGCTACATGTATAGACTACCATGTATATATAAAAATAAGATATTGGCCAGGTATATAGTATATAACTTTTTATGGTCACCAGATCTGGCGTATGCGGCACTAAGGGAGACACAACCAGGGGAAATAATACTCCCTTAATCTATATACTTATATTGACTTTCATCATGTGGATATTTTCTACGTGGTGCATAACTGATCATGGTTGATTTTCTATTATTATCATGCAGGACACATGCAAAATTACCTGACAAGTATTGATTTCAGCTTCAGCATTTTATTTTTATACTGCCATAGCTACTGGGAATATAGGCTTCCAGACAGAGTGGAGACTTCGTGCTTCTCATCCTGCCTGCAAGGGTCTGGGAACCTTTGTGTCTTCTAGTCATCAAAAACATCCTCAATTTAAAAACTGGCAAACAAAAAATAAACCCGCAGCCATTGAGAACACTGAAAATATTCACAAGGAGTAAAATCACTTTGCCTGTCTGCTATAGGCACATCTCCAGGATTGTCGGTAAAAAGGGCAGTGCTACTATGTGAAGAAGGTAACGGACAGACAGAAGTCATTTAAAGAAGACCTTTTACTAATTTTTTCATGTTCAACTGGACACAGGATGTAATAGTATAAATACATTTTTTATTTCACATTTCTGTTGTGCAGATATAAGCAATCAAAGTATTTGGTTGATAATGAGTTAATTTTCACTAAGTTCAAGTGTGTGTTACGTTACCGCTGAGATTTCTGGCCACCATCTGGTCCCCTCCGGCCACCGCCCGGTCCTCTCCGGCCACCGCCCGGTCCTCTCCGGCCACCGCCCGGCCCTCTCCGGCCACCGCCTGGTCCTCTCTGTCCGTCGTGTGCCGCATCTCTGTCCTGTTCACTTCAGACCGGGATACCAGGTCTCGTCAAAGCCGGAGCTCACTGAGCATCATAAGGTCACGTCATCAGCGCAACCTTCTGATGCTGAGTGAGCCTGAATGCAGCTGGAATTCCTGACGTATAGTAAAAAGACCAGAGAAATGGTGTATCCAGCGACGGAAAGAAAAGGACCGGAGTGCAAGGGAAGTGTATGGGTCAATAAAAAAAAAAAAACAACACACATTAAGAAACCTGCTCTAAGCTATTGTGGCCTTCTTTCCCAAGTATTGCTGCCTGCTTATCATTGGTCAACATCATACAGGAGGAGAAAGTACAGACCCCCAGAGAAAAATAAATGATTCTCCAATCGAGTATTCTATATACTGCAATATCTTTAGTACTGCAGTATATAGTGAAACTCTCAGCCACAACATATAGCCGAGCTTCAGAGGAGGAGCAAGATGTGAATGACTGGGGCCTTCCGTGGGCCCCTGTCTACATTAGTAATTAGTGATCAGAGAGCGTGCTCGGTTAAGGTGTTATCTCTCGTGTGCTGGTACAGTGTCTTTGTCGTGCTGGAATAGTATGTTCGAGTCCCCACGGCTGCTCCACAATCTCAGCACTTGCAGGGATTGCCTGTTTGTTTGTCTCTCGCTCATCACTATTAGTAACCCATCAGCGACTGCAATCACGTCGGCTGTCAGAGACTGACAGTGGCATCTAAATGGTTAAAGCACCACTCCGGTAGGCTTTTTTTATTGCACCACTGGAGTGGCGTTTTACATGTAATTCCCCAGCCCCCTGTCTCATACTCACCTGCCGCCGCTGCCTTCATCATTTTCCATCGTCGCTTCCATCGGTCTCTGGTGAAAAGTTCTCTCCTGGCAGCTCCAGGGTTTCATGGAGCGGAACAGAGGTCACTTTTCAATACAAGTCTATGAGAGCCTAGTCCTGGCCTCGGTCTGACTCTCATAGACTTGCACTGAGAGTTGTGACGTAGCTTCTGACTTATGGCCAGTCCGCGAGACCGTAGCGGTGCCAAAAAACAGTGAAGAAGCCCGAGGGGGAGTACATTAGCGGGCAGGTGACTTACACTTAAAGCGCCACTCCAGCGTGGAAAAAAAACACTGGAGTGCTGATTTATTAGCCACAATCAGAATTCAGCTCTGATCTCAGCTGTTCGGGCTCGTGCACAGAAGCGCATAAATCGGATGAGTGCTACTTTAGTGGGTAGCACACTCACCCATGTTATTCAATGAGACGGTGCAGATGGCCGATTTTTTTAACTGACAGAATCTGTTTGAAAAAGAAAATCACAGCATGCTGAAATCTGACTCTGAAATCTGACGAGACTCGCTCATTCAAATCTATGGGTGAGAAAAAAAATCAGGTACCACATTAGAGGATCCGATTTTTATCCATACATTACAATTCTGTACTATAGGAAACTGTAAATCATCTTATAAATGATTAATAGCTGCTGTGAAAAAAACGATTACACAAGGACTTTTCTGGATGAAAATCATATTGATTTTTTACACTGTCGTGTGACCCCAGGATTAGAGACTGATGCCAACTATATAAAGGGGTTATCCAGGAATATTTCATATTTTTACTGTGGGCCAAAGAACTAAAAGGCCGCTGGTTGCCAATTACCTGCTTGCTGTGCCCAGCACAGAGAGGTCACTGACGTCTCCTGCCGGCAATTCAGTGGCTTCTGCTGACATCACATCAGCAGAGCAGAGGCTTCTCTTCCGCTCTGTTAATGGGGTGTGACTGCTGGCGTCATGCTGATTGACAGCCGGCTCCCTGCTGCTGCCTAACTGTGGGGAGTCGGTTGCCAATCAGCATGACGCCAGCAGCCAATCAGCATGACGCCGGCAGCCACACCCCAACAACAAAGTAGCCTGGAAAAAGAGCTGGCAGGCATAATAGGCGACCGCTCTGTGCCGGCACCGGGCAGAACAGGCAGTCAGCTTCCGAGCACCCTCATCATGCAGTCACCCCAGCGCAGGCATACAGTTATACCCATGTGCACAAATGGGTTAAAGGGGATGCATGGTAATAAAAAATCATGGCTGCTTTCTATCACAGGCAGCACCTCGGATCATGGGTTGTGTGTGATACTGCGCATCAGCTCCATTCAATATTGCTAAGCCACAATACTAGACATGCCATGCTAGACAAGCCATGCTACTGCTCCATAGGAAAAGGAGCGCGTATACGGCCATGCATACACTAACGTAAGTCCTATTTGGCCGCAACAGCAAAAAAAAATGCGTTTTACATTGGAATTTTGTACAGGCAAAACTAAATTTATATTATATGTTTCAGCTGTGAAAAATAAAATGACCAAAAACCAGTTCACAAAAAATCAGCAATTTGTGGAAAAGTCACAAGTGGTTTTTGATACAGTTTTTGCTGCTGTGGCCAAAAACAACTCCTACAAAGGTGTTGGTAAATCGCCGCTCGGCCAGGGTGTGCGGGGGGCACGGCTTTCAGAGCAGGTACATGCCTACATGTTATTAGTAATTTAATGCTCCATATATAAAGGGGCATGTGTAAGGAACATACCTGTGAGTGACAGAGACGGTCTATATGCCGCTCTCTGAGTAACCGGTGGTCCGGCTGACTCAGCGTCTATATATATGTCCCCCCACACTGGGCCCTGGCTATAATTAGACTGAGATAAAACATTATATTACAGCTTCATCTCATCTACATTATCGATGCACTCAGGTCTGACTTCTAACAATAATCTGTCACACGGCGTTACCTTCTGACAGATGCAGGATCACTGGGCTAAACAAGCGACTGCGGGGAGTGAATCCATCATGTAGCGTGACAGGTGGGCAGAGTGAGATGAAGCAGGTGTGCTGGCAGCGGGAGCCCTACGTGATATGCCCAAATGCTCAGCAATGTCCAGGCTGCCACCCAAACACATTACCAAAGAGATACATCATGCCTGGCAGCGAAGACGCCCAGCCCTGACCATGGCGGTGCAGATACAGCAACTGTCAGAAGAGGTGTTCATTCAAAGGGTTTGTCTCATTCCTATTTCTAGCCTGTAGGCACAGGGATGTATTAAATAACAAACTCCCACTCACCAGGTCCAGCACAAAGTGAACTCTATTGATCGACTGCAGCGGTAACCTCACGATGCTCTGGGGAGGGCTCATTGAGACATCTGAGTTTTGCGTACGAGTGCTAATCATGATTTTCATTCATAGCACTCGTACCTGTGATAATCTAGGGGGCATTCAATTGGCCGATTTTTCCCTCGGATCAAGAGGTCCAAGGAAAATCACAGAATATGTCCAATTTTGATCCGTAGGTCAGATCAAAAACGGTGATGCAAATCAATGGGTCCATGAATAAAGTTGGACCACACTTGGATGACATCCGCGTCAAGTCCGATTTTCATGGACTGTCAGAATGGAGAAGGTGGAAAAACATATTTATTTCAATATATCTACGTACGAGGAAATCAGATGACACTCGGATCACACTCTGATCAAAAAGACTGACTAGAATAATCAGTCTGTTATTCTCATACATGGAAAAATCAGAAGTTAGAATAAGGCCTGCAGCTCAGTTTGTTATTGTACACATCACTGAGCCTATAGGCCAAGGATGTCAAACTCAAACACACAGAGGCACAAAATTAAAAACTTAAAGTCGCGGGTCAACCTTGTTATGTATTTTACAAAATGTCTACAATTGGGAACGTTTTCCTTATCATTCTTGACAGAATAATGGGCCCCACATAATCCGTACAGAATAATGGGTCCCACATAGTCCTCTATAGAGAATAATGGACCCCACATTGACCTCCGTACAGAATAATTGGCCCGAAATTGACCTCCATACAGAGTAATGGGCCCCACATTGCCCTCAGTACAGAATAATGGGCCCCACATTGACCTCAGTTCAGAATAATGGACCCCACACTGACCTCAGTACAGAAAGTGCAGTTGAAAGTGCAATACCGGTGGGGGCAGTGCCAGCGGACAAATATAATTACCCTGCAGCCAAATTTGGTTCATGGGCCAAAGTTTGACATGTGGGCTATAAGCAAAAAGGAATTAAAAGGGGACAACCCCTTTAAATAAAAATTAAGCCACCTTTACCAGTGGCAAACTGATATATGGTATTTGCAGCTGGCATGGGTGGTTACACCTTATCTTTTGCTTATACTAACTGGCAGATGGCACATATGTGCACCAGTCTTTAGTACCATGAAATGTTAGGGTTTTATACAATTGTGGAGCATTTTATCACTTCCCATAGCCAAGAAGTTTTTTTAACCAAATTTTTCAAAATTGTTGGGCTAAAGATATAAAGTGTAAAAGACAATTAAGGCCTCATTTATAAAAACATATGGTAGAGAAGAAAAGTCAAAGAAGGTCGGAAAAAAATAAATGCTGTAACATACAGTGGAATGTAAAAGTTTGAGCACCCCTTGTCAAAATAACTTTTATTGTGAACAATTTAACAAGTTGAAGATAAAATGATCTCTAAAAGGGCTAAAGTTAAAGATGACACATTTCCTTTGTAGTTTAGGAAAAAAAATATATATATATATATATATTACATTTTAAAAATTACAAAAAGGAAAATGGGCCAATGTAGAAGTTTGGGCACCCTGCATGGTTAGTACCTAGTAGCTCCCGCTTTTGAAAGTATCACAGCTTGTAAATTCTTCTTGTAGCCAGCCAAGTGTCTTTCAATTCTTGTTTGAGGGATTTTCATCCATTCTTCCTTGGAAAATTCTTCCAGTTCTGTGATATTCTTGGGTCATCTTACATGCACTGCTATTTTGATGTCTAACCACAAATTTTCAATGATGTTCAGGTCAGGGGACTGTGAGGGTTATTCTAAAACCTTCACCTTGCACCATTTGAGGTAGTCTATTGTGGATTTTGACATTTGTGGAAGCCATCCTCTTTTCAACTTCAGCTTTTTTTACAGATTGTGTTATGTTTGCATCAAGAATTTGTTGAAATTTTATTGAATCCATTCTTCCCTCTACCTGTGAAATGTTCTCCGTGCCATTGGCTACGGAACAACCCCAAAGCATGATTGAGCCACCCTCAAGCTTAATGGTTAGAGACATATTTTCCTGAAAATCAGTGCTTTTTTTTACTCCTCACAAACCTTTGATCATTGTGGCCAAAGAGTACTATTTTAACCTCATTGGTCCACAGGATTTGTTTTCAAAATGCATCAGGTTTGTTTAGATGTTCTTTTGCATACTTCTGATGATGAATTTTATAGTGAGGATGCAGGAGAGGTTTTCTTCTGAAGGACATATTTGTACAGGTGTCTCTGAAAAGTAGAACAATGTACCACAACTCCAGAGTCTGGTAAATCTTTCTGAGGGTTTTTTGCAGTCAAGAAGGGGTTCTGATTTGCCTCTCTAGCAATCCCATGAGCAGCTCTCACTGAAATTTTGCTTGCTTTTCCAGACCTTATCTGGATCTCCACTGTTCCTGATAACTGCCATTTCTTAATTTCATTTCAAACTGAGAAAAGAGCAACTTGAAAAAGCTTTACTATCTTCTTAGCCTTCTCCTGCTTTGTGGACCACCACCATTTTCATTTTCAGAGTGCAAGGCAGCTGCTTAGAATAACTCATGACTGTTGTATTTTGGCACAAGGTTAGAGGTGGCTAGGCTTTTATAAAGCTGGTAAATAAGCATCAACTGCCCTTTCCTAACGATGATAGTAAACAAGCCATAACTCTAACAGGCTAATTAAGGTCTGAAACCTTGGTTAAAATTATTTTAGCACAGAAATATCCAAGGGTGCCCAAACCTTTGCATAGGCCCATTTTCCATTTTGAAATTTTTAAAAAGTAAAAAATGACAATATATATATTTTTTTTTTTGCCTAAAATACAAAGGAAATGTGTCATCTTTACCTTTAGGCCTTTTAGAGATCATTTAATCTTCAACTTGCTTAACTGTTCACAATAACAGTAATTTTGACCATGGGTGGCCAAACTTTTACATGCCACTGTACTGTATATGTGCGTAATATGTGGATACCCCCATAGAAGGCGGCCTACCGCCATGGTCTGATGGGATATGAAGCCGTGTCCATATGGAGGCCTGTAATGCTATTCTTTCGGTCAAAATAGCAACATCCACAGCAATATACCAATGAATCCCCATCACCAATGTGTCACAATTTACATTTATACTGGAAGCCACTTCACAAATGGTAACAGGACCTTATATGACAGCGCAATGTAAACCAAATTACATATTACCTGTTTCCACAGCCTACAATATTTTGGGAAGTATTAAAAAAAACTTCCCTCCATGAAAGCAGGAACGAGATGAGGAACATAAGCCAGGCCCAATGTGTGAACACAGGGGAAGTAGTAGAAAAAGCCACAACTCAGACTAAATTAAAACAGTGGACACTAATACTGAAAGCTGTAAATAGTCAGTGTGCGTGATACTAAGCACCAAACCCAGCGACTTACAAGAAAACACAAGGAGAACAAGGATTCAGAAACTAGAGTCCATCATGGCTGGAGAGTATCAAACCTAAGGAGGCCTCCACGGGATCTGCCACCATGTCTGACAGATGCTGTGCCCCAGAGAGTTACAGAGTTACAAGATAACACAAGGAGAACAAGTTCTCAGAAACCAGAGTCCATTATGGCAGGAGAGTATCAGACCTAAGGGGGCCTCCACAGGATCTGCCACAATGCCTGACAGATCCTGCCCCCCGCTTCTACATGACCAACAGTTCAGACCAGTGGCATTGTCGCACCGCTGGCCTGAATGGAGTAGTTATGCTCCTATGTCACTGCTTTGCGTCTGCAGCATTGCAAGTGGAAGGCTATGTTCCCACGATGAGCTTTTGGCGCCTTTTTGACACAGAAACGCACTGAAAACATGTGGAAATGCGCCGGTAAAAAACACAATCTAATACAAGTCTATGGGAAAATCTGGATAGAGATCTCAGCATTCCCACAAGAGAAGTTTACATGTTGCAGATGTGAAGAATGCACCGCAGGTCAGTTTACATGGAGTAAAAAAGAAGCACAGTGTGCATGAGGTTTCTATAAATCCCATCCACATTGCTGGAACTGCAAGAGGCTTCGTATTACAAACAGCATCAAAAACTCATGGTGGGAACGAAGACTAATGAGACTGAAGGCGGCCAGGATCAGGAGATAACAGCGCTCTCCTGCGATCCTGGCCTGCCTCGGTGCAGTGGTTACAAGCTCGCTAGTAAAGAGTTTGTAAGCACTGAGCATCTGTGGCCACCGATGGTAAACCACAGCAATGGCCATTCCTCCTAGACAAGGGCTCTAAACAATGAACAAAAAAGCACAGAGACCAGAGTAATAACGTAATACAAAGTGATTTCTACAACTATGCCCATCAAGAATAATTAAACAACCCTTAAACGAGCGTCAGGCTTTTTATCCCACTCTGGTATTGGCGTTTCCCGGTGACATTAAATCTTCTCACACGCTGTACAGACATGCCAGAAAATTTCTGACGGTGAACCTTGCTATAACGATTCCTCAACGTGGGATGTGAATTCAACGGAAAAATCCCCACATGGATCTTAGTGTAAATCTGAAGCTAAATCCGTGGCAAAATGTGCAAGAGTTACATGTGATTTGCTGCAGCTCCTGGACTTATTATAAATGGTGAAAAATGTAGTGAAAATCTGCAGCATAAAATGACGTTACAAGCTTAAAATCTGCACCGTAAGTCACTTCACATACTTTCCAGCCACATGTGAATGGCATTTGGTGAAATCTCATCCACTTTACCAGTGAAGTAATAATAATATTTATACACTACAGGTTCTCGGCACTGAATGTGTGAATGAAAAGTCTGCTGCATATCTGTCCTGTGTGAACATGTCCTAAACGTGAGTTTGTGGATCACAGCACTGAACATAAAAGACTACACTCATCATCCACATGCAACTTTAAAGAAAAAACATTTTCATCAGCTCAAAGAAAACCATACAGTCAACCGCTTATACAATATATGATAGGACAGGAGTTGTCCACCTTGCTTATATGCTCAGCTGTCCGTACTGCCGGCCTCCATTTCCTTCTTCCGGGGAAAGATGAGCATGCTAAGAATGCAGCCGATCACTTGTCGCAGTAAGGAATCATTGGTCCCCCCCACTGTGACAAGTTATATGGCTTCTCCTGTCACAGCATCCAATCTACAGAGGGACCGACCGCCTCACAGCATCCGATCTACGGAGGGACCGACCGCCTCACAGCATCCAATCTACGGAGGAACCGGCCGCCTCACAGCATCCAATCTACGGAGGGACCGACCACCTCACAGCATCCGATCTACAGAGGGACCGACCGCCTCACAGCATCCGATCTACGGAGGGACCGACCGCCTCACAGCATCCGATCTACGGAGGGACCAACCAACTCACAGCATCCGATCTACGGAGGGACCAACCAACTCACAGCATCCGATCTACGGAGGGACCAACCAACTCACAGCATCCGATCTACGGAGGGACCAACCAACTCACAGCATCCGATCTATGGAGGGACCAACCGCCTCACAGCATTCGATCTACGGAGGGACCAACCAACTCACAGCATCCAATCTACGGAGGGACCAACCAACTCACAGCATCCGATCTACGGAGGGACCAACCAACTCACAGCATCCGATCTATGGAGGGACCAACCGCCTCACAGCATTCGATCTACGGAGGGACCAACCAACTCACAGCATCCAATCTACGGAGGGACCAACCAACTCACAGCATCCGATCTACGGAGGGACCAACCAACTCACAGCATCCGATCTATGGAGGGACCAACCGCCTCACAGCATTCGATCTACGGAGGGACCAACCAACTCACAGCATCCAATCTACGGAGGGACCAACCAACTCACAGCATCCGATCTACGGAGGGACCGACCGCCTCACAGCATCCGATCTACGGAGGGACCGACCGCCTCCCAGCATCCAATCTATGGAGGGACCGACCACCTCACAGCATCCGATCTATGGAAGAACACCATAGCATCCAGTCTATGGAGGGACCGACCACCTCACAGCATCCGATCTACGAAGGGACCGACCACCTCACAGCATCCGATCTAGGGAGGGACCGACCACCTCATAGCATCCGATCTACGGAGGGACCGACCACCTCACATCATCCGATCTACGGAGGGACCGATCGCCTCACAGCATCCAATCTACGGAGGGACCGACCGCCTCACAGCATCCGATCTACGGAGGGACCAACCACCTCACAGCATCCGATGTATGGAAGGACACCATAGCATCCAGTCTATGGAGGGACCGACCACCTCACAGCATCCGATCTACGGAGGGACCGACCACCTCACAGCATCCGATCTATGGAGGGAGGGACCGACCACCTCACAGCATCCGATCTATGGAGGGACACCACAGCATCCAGTCTATGGAGGGACCGACCACCTCACAGCATCCGATTTATGGAGGGACTGACCACCTTACAGCATCCGATTTATGGAGGGACACCATAGCATCCAGTCTATGGAAGGACCAGTAACCTCACAGCATTCGATCTATGGAGAGACATCATAGCATCCAGTCTATGGATGGACCAACCACCTTACAGCATTCAATCTGTGGTGGGTCATCATAGCATCCAGTCTATGGGTGGACTGATAACCTCACAGAATCTCATCTATGGTGGCATCGACCAACTCACAATTAACAGAGAAAAATCTGCTGCAAATATCTTAGTGCCAAAGACCACAGGAGTCTGGTGGTGCCTATGCCTCCATGGGACAATATTAGGCAGATGGTCTCAATGATCTGATTCGTGTATATTACCAATATGCCAGAAATATCTGATCTCTATTGCTGGCCATGCACACCAGACAGTTGTCGGGTGACCTGTCGCTCGGCTGACAGCTGCTGTACACAGGATCACTTGGTTGGTTCTCTATGAGAGAGGCGCTGCAGAAATTATCTGAAAGTGGCCTATATCCCGGCCGAACCACAGGATTGGTGATTGTATTTCAAAGGCCCAATCCTCACGTCCCCCGAGGGGCAGTCAGAAGGCCAGGCACATTAGTTGGGTGTCCGATACCGTTGAAATCAGCATGTTGAGATGACTGCAGCTATGGGGTAGGTAGGTGGCGAACAGCGGTAGTGACAGCAGCTATGGGGTAGGTAGGTGGTTGACAGCAGTAGTGACAGCAGCTATGGTGTAGATAGGTGGGGACAGTGGTAGTGACAGCAGCTATGGGGTAGATAGGTGGGGGACAGCAGTAGTGACAGCAACTATGGGGTAGGTAGGTGGGGGCAGAGGTAGTGACAGCAGCTATGGGGTGGGTAGGTGGGGACAGCGGTAGTGACAGCAGCTATGGGGTAGGTGGGGGACAGAGATAGTGACAGCAGCTATGGGGTAGGTAGGTGGGACAGAGGTAGTGACAGCAGCTATGGGGTAGGTGGGGGACAGAGGTAGTGACAGCAGCTATGGGGTAGGTAGGTGGGACAGAGGTAGTGACAGCAGCTATGGGGTAGGTGGGGGACAGAGGTAGTGACAGCAGCTATGGGGTAGGTAGGTGGCGAACAGCGGTAGTGACAGCAGCTATGAGGTAGGTAGGTGGGGGACAGTGGTAGTGACAGCAGCTATGGGGTAGGTGGGGGCAGAGGTAGTGACAGCAGCTATGGGGTTGGTGGGGGACAGAGGTAGTGACAGCAGCTATGGGGTAGGTGGGGGACAGAGGTAGTGACAGCAGCTATGGGGTAGGTAGGTGGGACAGAGGTAGTGACAGCAGCTATGGGGTAGGTGGGGGGACAGATTTAGTGACAGCAGCTATGGGGTAGGTAGGTGGGGACAGAGGTAGAGACAGCAGCTATGGGGTAGGTGGGGGACAGAGGTAGTGACAGCAGCTATGGGGTAGGTGGGGGACAGAGGTAGTGACAGCAGCTATGGGGTAGGTAGGTGGGACAGAGGTAGAGACAGCAGCTATGGGGTAGGTGGGGACAGAGGTAGTGACAGCAGCTATGGGGTAGGTGGGGAACAGAGGTAGTGACAGCAGCTATGGGGTAGGTAGGTGGCGAACAGAGGTAGTGACAGCAGCTAGGGGGTAGGTAGGTGGGGGACAAAGGTAGTGACAGCAGCTAGGGTTTAGGTAGGTGGGGACAGAGGTACTGACAGCAGCTAGGGGGTAGGTAGGTGGAGGACAAAGGTAGTGACAGCAGCTATAGGTAGGTGGGGGACAGAGGTAGTGACAGCAGCTATGGGGTAGGTAGGTGGGGACAGAGATAGTGACAGCAGCTATGGGGTAGGTAGGTGGGGACAGAGGTAGTGACAGCAGCTATGGGGTAGGTAGGTCGGAAAGCGGTAGTGACAGCAGCTATGGGGTAGGTAGGAGGGGAAAGCAGTAGTGACAGCAGCTATGGGGTAGGTAGGTGGGGAAAGCGGTAGTGACAGCAGCTATAGGTAGGTGGGTGGGTACAGAGGTAGTGACAGCAGCTATGGGGTAGGTAGGTGGGGGACAGAGGTAGTGACAGCAGCTATGGGGTAGGTAGGTGGGTACAGAAGTAGTGACAGCAGCTATGGGGTAGGTAGGTGGGTACAGAGGTAGTGACAGCAGCAATGGGTAGGTAGGTGGGTACAGAGGTAGTGACAGCAGCTATGAGGTAGGTAGGTGGGGAAAGCGGTAGTGACAGCAGCTATAGGTAGGTGGGGGACAGCGGTAGTGACAGCAGCTATGGGTGGGTGGGGGACAGAGGTAGTGACAGCAGCTATGGGGTAGGTAGGTGGGGACAGCGGTAGTGACAGCAGCTATGGGTGGGTGGGGAAAGCGGTAGCGACAGCAGCCAAGGGGTAGGTAGGTGGGTACAGAAGTAGTGACAGCAGCTATGGGGTAGGTAGGTGGGTACAGAGGTAGTGACAGCAGCTATGAGGTAGGTAGGTGGGGAAAGCGGTAGTGACAGCAGCTATAGGTAGGTGGGGGACAGAGGTAGTGACAGCAGCTATGGGGTAGGTAGGTGGGGACAGCGGTAGTGACAGCAGCTATGGGTGGGTGGGGACAGCGGTAGTGACAGCAGCTATGGGTGGGTGGGGACAGCGGTAGTGACAGCAGCTATGGGTGGGTGGGGAAAGCGGTAGTGACAGCAGCTATGGGGTAGGTGGGTGGGGGACAGCGGTAGTGACAGCAGCTATGGGGTAGGTGGGGGACAGCGGTAGTGACAGCAGCTATGGGGTAGGTGGGTGGGGGACAGCGGTAGTGACAGCAGCTATGGGGTAGGTGGGGGACAGCGGTAGTGACAGCAGCTATGGGGTAGGTAGGTGGGGACAGCGGTAGTGACAGCAGCTATGGGTGGGTGGGGACAGCGGTAGTGACAGCAGCTATGGGTGGGTGGGGACAGCGGTAGTGACAGCAGCTATGGGTGGGTGGGGACAGCGGTAGTGACAGCAGCTATGGGGTAGGTGGGTGGGGGACAGCGGTAGTGACAGCAGCTATGGGGTAGGTGGGGGACAGCGGTAGTGACAGCAGCTATGGGGTAGGTGGGTGGGGGACAGCGGTAGTGACAGCAGCTATGGGGTAGGTGGGGGACAGCGGTAGTGACAGCAGCTATGGGGTAGGTAGGTGGGGACAGCGGTAGTGACAGCAGCTATGGGGTAGGTAGGTGGGGACAGCGGTAGTGACAGCAGCTATGGGGTAGGTAGGTGGGGACAGCGGTAGTGACAGCAGCTATGGGTGGGTGGGGACAGCGGTAGTGACAGCAGCTATGGGTGGGTGGGGACAGCGGTAGTGACAGCAGCTATGGGTGGGTGGGGAAAGCGGTAGTGACAGCAGCTATGGGGTAGGTGGGTGGGGGACAGCGGTAGTGACAGCAGCTATGGGGTAGGTGGGGGACAGCGGTAGTGACAGCAGCTATGGGGTAGGTGGGTGGGGGACAGCGGTAGTGACAGCAGCTATGGGGTAGGTGGGGGACAGCGGTAGTGACAGCAGCTATGGGGTAGGTAGGTGGGGACAGCGGTAGTGACAGCAGCTATGGGGTAGGTAGGTGGGGACAGCGGTAGTGACAGCAGCTATGGGTGGGTGGGGACAGCGGTAGTGACAGCAGCTATGGGTGGGTGGGGACAGCGGTAGTGACAGCAGCTATGGGTGGGTGGGGACAGCGGTAGTGACAGCAGCTATGGGGTAGGTGGGTGGGGGACAGCGGTAGTGACAGCAGCTATGGGGTAGGTGGGGGACAGCGGTAGTGACAGCAGCTATGGGGTAGGTGGGTGGGGGACAGCGGTAGTGACAGCAGCTATGGGGTAGGTGGGGGACAGCGGTAGTGACAGCAGCTATGGGGTAGGTAGGTGGGGACAGCGGTAGTGACAGCAGCTATGGGATAGGTAGGTGGGGACAGCGGTAGTGACAGCAGCTATGGGGTAGGTAGGTGGGGACAGCGGTAGTGACAGCAGCTATGGGTGGGTGGGGACAGCGGTAGTGACAGCAGCTATGGGTGGGTGGGGACAGCGGTAGTGACAGCAGCTATGGGTGGGTGGGGGACAGCGGTAGTGACAGCAGCTATGGGGTAGGTGGGTGGGGGACAGCGGTAGTGACAGCAGCTATGGGGTAGGTGGGGGACAGCGGTAGTGACAGCAGCTATGGGGTAGGTGGGTGGGGGACAGCGGTAGTGACAGCAGCTATGGGGTAGGTGGGGGACAGCGGTAGTGACAGCAGCTATGGGGTAGGTAGGTGGGGACAGCGGTAGTGACAGCAGCTATGGGGTAGGTAGGTGGGGACAGAGGTAGTGACAGCAGCTTGTACATGTGTCACGGCTCCTGTTGCTCTCACCTGGTCCTGGAGTCCATGCTCAGCTCATGTCAGTGCCAGTCACAGCTCGGTGGGTCTCGGACATGTCTCTCTGTGCCGCTCTGCCCCGGCCCCAGCACTGCAGCCTCCGGTGTATGTACCTGTGCTCCTATGTGTGCACTAGTGTCCCTTCCATTACATGAGTGTGGCCTCGGTGTGGTGCATGGCTCTGCTCTGTCTCTCTGGCTGTCACTGTCCCAGGCTGTCTCTGTGAATCATCCTGTGTGATTGTCCCCGACCGTCTCTCTCTGCGATGATCACTGCTGTCTATGTGTCCACAGCTGTCCCTGCCGTGTGTGACCAGGAAGTTACCAGAGGAGCCTCCGCTGACGTCACGTGCGGGGGGAGGGGAGCTGGTGGGGAGAACAGTGAGGACTGGAGACACCGAGGAGACAGCGAGAGGAGAGAGGACACAGAGCAGTGAGGAGAGAGGACACAGAGCAGTGAGGAGAGAGGACACAGAGCAGTGAGGAGAGAGCAGGAGAAGAGAAGACAGCAAGAGGAGAGAGGACACCGAGAGCAGTGAGGAGACAGAGCAAGAGGAGAGCAGTGATGAGACAGCAGGAGGAGAGGACACAGAGCAGTGAGGAGACAGCAGGAGGAGAGGAGACAGCAAGAGGAGAGAGGACACAGAGAGCAGTGAGGAGACGGCAGGAGGAGAGGACACAGAGAGCAGTGAGGAGACAGCATGACATAGGGTATACTTGAGTTCCGTGACCTGGAAAAAAAAATTCCCCGAATCCCCTTAATCATGCCCCGTAACAACCTAAAGAATAAACTTCTATCGTACGCAAAGTAACAGACTGAGACATATGTTGGATTTAATTGGCCACAGCAGCCATTTTATTAAAATAAAAGATAACAGAACTTTTATAACAACCCATAATAGGAGGGGCGGTCCTCGAAGCCCCAAAGTTATAAACCTCAGCATCCCAAATTCCACAATGTTCAGCCCAGGATAAGTCTTACCCCCAGCCGTAAAGCACCAGCTCAGGGATAGATAACCAATCCTGGTCCACCGAACCCACCCCCATGCCAGGGGCCCATAAATCCGCCTCACGTGGGATAACCGGACCGCGCCTTGTTAAATTCTCTCATGGGGGGTCCAGGACCTCTCAAGATCCCCCCCCCCATTGAACCACCATTTACCATTTCCACCGACCTCGAGGACCTCCACCCCCGCCAAACTGCCGTGACAATACCCTAACAGCATTCACAGAACAAAACAAATACATTTAAACACCTCTGAAAACAATACCCAAAAAACCCTCGCGGGCCGACTTCACCCCCATTACCCTAACCAAAAAAGGGAGGGCGGGCGGGAGATTCCTCACTTGTCACTCAGGCACCTAAAATGGATGCCTGCGTGAGGAGCGTACCCCCTTTTATGTGCCCCCTCCCCGCAGTCCCACAGTTCCACCCCCTACATTCAAAAAATGCCATTAAGCCACCCCCCATATTCCGATTAACCCTTACCTCTGTACACCAGCTAAACTGCTCCAGCTCCCCAGGTCCCACGTAACCCCGTCATGGCGGCCTCCCCTTAAGTGCCGTGGGCCCCCCAGTACGGCCTTTCTTGACATAGGGTATATGTGAGTTCCGTGAACTGGAAAAAAAAATTCCCCCAATCCCCTTAATCATGCCCCGTAACAACCTAAAGAATAAACTTCTATCGTACGCAAAGTAACAGACTGAGACATATGTTGGATTTAATTGGCCACAGCAGCCATTTTATTAAAATAAAAGATAACAGAACTTTTATAACAACCCAGAATGGGAGGGGAGGTCCTCGAAGCCCCAAAGTTATAAACCTCAGCATCCCAAATTCCACAATGTTCAGCCCAGGATAAGTCTTACCCCCAGCTGTAAAGCACCAGCTCAGGGATAGATAACAACCAATCCTGGTCCACCGAACCCACGACCATGCCAGGGGCCCATAAATCCGCCTCACGCGTGATAACCGGACCGCGCCTTGTTAAATTCTCTCATGGGGGGTCCAGGACCTCTCAAGATCCCCCCTCCCTATTGAACCACCATTTACCATTTCCATCGACCTCGAGGACCTCCACCCCCGCCAAGAACACGAATGGCCTGACACCTTAGCCATTCATGTCCTTCCACACCTTCAGGCTTAATTCAATGCCACTGCGGATAGCCAAACACCACATATCGTTTCCCACCGCGTTCAGGTGCACGCCATCGGCTCTCCAGTAAGCTCCTTGACCCGATTCCAAGTCCACGTGTCTCACAGCCAACGCACCATTCCTCACCATGAACCGAGATATAGCCCTGTTTATTTTGATCCGGGCCCTATTCACCCCCTCAAGGGATCTAGCACCTCGCCAACTTTTACGCGGAATGATGTCAAACCACACCAACAACACCTTTGGAAACATGACCCAGAACCTCAGGATATCAAATTTAATATCCTTAATCAGCTCCCTACAAGACCGTTTAGCCAAATTATTCCCCCCTAGGTGAATCACCACAATCTCCGGCACTCTATCCAGTCTAACGAAACGATGGAATTCCAGTAACCATTCCTTCCACACCATCCCCCTTTTACCGATCCATCGTAATGTCACTGTGTCTTGAGAAAGACCCAATTGACGACCGTCCGGGCGAACCGCAGCACGCAACGCAGCCCACACAACATACGAGTGCCCCATGATCCAGACGAGCACCGGATCAGACCCTGCAACAAAGAAAGAAAGTCAACAAACAATTAACTTACCACAACCCCTAATTCACAATAGGTTTGGGCGAACATACGACCGGAATCTTGAAGATTCCCACCTCCCAATTCTCCGAACCACATCCTCACCAAGCAGGGGCTGGCTGGCAAATTTTAGCCTGGGGGGCAAGCACACAGCAGTGGCCCATGAGTCGCGGCCCATCCTTAAAGGGGTTGTCGGATCTTACATGTCTACAGTCACTATGTGTGAATCCTCATATCGTGCGCACAGAGGATTCTCTGGTGCCGTCACCGGGAACAGGCGGTCTTGTTACTGCAAGCATGCGAATATATATATATTTATTGACACACACAGTCCTACTCTATAGTGACAGTCACACACACAACCCCACTGTATAATGACAGGCACAGCCCCACTGTATAATGACACACACGCACAACCCTACTGTATAATTAATGACACACACACTGCCCCACTGTATAATGACACGCACAGCCCCACTGTATAATGACACGCACAGCCCCACTGTATAATGACACGCACAGCCCCACTGTATAATGACACGCACAGCCCCACTGTATAATGACACGCACAGCCCCACTGTATAATGACACACACAGCCCCACTGTATAATGACACACACAGCCCCACTGTATAATGACACGCACAGCCCCACTGTATAATGACACACACAGCCCCACTGTATAATGACACGCACACTGCCCCACTGTATAATGACACGCACAGCCTCACTGTATAATGACACACACAGCCCCACTGTATAATGACACACACGCACAACCCTACTGTATAATTAATGACACACACACTGCCCCACTGTATAATGACACGCACAGCCTCACTGTATAATGACACGCACAGCCTCACTGTATAATGACACACACAGCCCCACTGTATAATGACACGCACACTGCCCCACTGTATAATGACACGCACAGCCTCACTGTATAATGACACGCACAGCCCCACTGTATAATGTCACGCACAGCCTCACTGTATAATGACACACACAGCCCCACTGTATAATGACACGCACAGCCTCACTGTATAATGACAGGCACAGCCCCACTGTATAATGACATGCACAGCCTCACTGTATAATGACACACACGCACAACCCTACTGTATAATTAATGACACACACACTGCCCCACTGTATAGTGACACGCACAGCCTCACTGTATAGTGACAGGCACAGCCTCACTGTATAATGACACACACGCACAACCCTACTGTATAATGACACGCACAGCCTCACTGTATAATGACACACACGCACAGCCCCACTGTATAATGACACGCACAGCCTCACTGTATAATGACACACACAGCCCCACTGTATAATGACACGCACAGCCCCACTGTATAATGACACGCACACTGCCCCACTGTATAATGACACGCACAGCCTCACTGTATAATGACACGCACAGCCTCACTGTATAATGTCACGCACAGCCTCACTGTATAATGACACGCACAGCCCCACTGTATAATGACACGCACAGCCTCACTGTATAATGACACACACGCACAACCCTACTGTATAATTAATGACACACACACTGCCCCACTGTATAGTGACACGCACAGCCTCACTGTATAATGACAGGCACAGCCTCACTGTATAATGACAGGCACAGCCTCACTGTATAATGACAGGCACAGCCTCACTGTATAATGACAGGCACAGCCCCACTGTATAATGACACACACACTGCCCCACTGTATAATGACAGGCACACACACTGTATAATGACACACACGCACAACCCTACTGTATAATTAATGACACGCACAGCCTCACTGTATAATTAATGACACGCACAGCCTCACTGTATAATGACATGCACAGCCTCACTGTATAATGACACACACGCACAACCCTACTGTATAATTAATGACACACACACTGCCCCACTGTATAGTGACACGCACAGCCTCACTGTATAATGACAGGCACAGCCTCACTGTATAATGACAGGCACAGCCTCACTGTATAATGACAGGCACAGCCTCACTGTATAATGACAGGCACAGCCTCACTGTATAATGACAGGCACAGCCCCACTGTATAATGACACACACACACACACTGTATAATGACACACACACACACTGTATAATGACACGCACACACACTGTATAATGACACGCACACACACTGTATAATCACACACAGACAGGGCCGGACTGGGACAAAAAAAACAGCCCTGCCACACAAATCCCACCAGCCCACATACTATAACACTCCCCATCCCCAATCAGTGAATTTTGCTATGCTTTGTCCTGCCCCTCAACACTCCTCTTAAAGGCGTTATTTGAAGAGCCACATGTGAATGGCGCCGCAGTGCGCATGATCGACCACAGGTCCATGTACATGGTGCTCATTACACCGCAGGCAGGCGCCGGGGACACCCTGGGGACGAGGAGAGCCCAGAGGATGGTAGAGGACTGAGGAGGACAGCGCCCAGTGACCACTCTGCAGAGGAGTCACAGCAGAAGTGGCATCTCCCTCACAGGGGACCAGCGCTCCTCCTGCCGCCCAGCAGTCTCTGCTCCGGAGCCGGGCGCCACCTCCTCTTCCTTCATTAGCATCCCCGGCGCCTGCGCTGTATGTTTGAAGGGCAGCACAAACTGCACATGCCCGAAAAAAACTTACAGCGCAGGCGCCAGGGACGCTAATGAAGGAAGAGGAGGTGGCGCCCGGCACGCAGAGTACTGAGTGATGGCTGGAAGGCATTTGTGTCAGGGGGGAAAGGACATGCCCCCCTGACAAACTACAGGTATGACAGGCAAATTCTAAAAACGATTACGGTATTTCAGCGTTGGAAGGGACCCGAACTAAAAGAGCCACCTTCACGGAATGCAGCAGTAGTGCTGCACAAGTGGCTCTTTTAATTAAAAACACCTGGGGGGTTACAGGTTCCCTTTAATACAGGTGCTCATTAGGGTGGAATCACAGCAGCATATGGCATCCGATGTGATCTGCCAATGATACTTGGCTCTTGCTCTGCTGTGAGTGTGAGCCAAGTGTCCGTGCTCCAATGCTCTCGCAGCACAGGTGTGGAGGAGATGGAGAAATTAATTTCTCCATCTCCTCAATGGTCTGACTCGCCGTGTATCAGACTGCAACATCTGCTGAGAAAAAAAAAAAAACTACTGCACATGGACAGCAAGTGAGAGGAGAATCAGACCACTTTTGTGGAAGAAAATGGAACAGTTTTTTTTTTATACTCTTTATTAGTCCATGTGGCAACATTTCACTTCCATATCAGAGAAATGTTCAGTTATGGATCCGAAATGTTGCCACATGGGCCAATAAAGAGTACGCTACTTTTCTCACAATTAATCGGAGTGATAGATAGACAGATACACACATACATAATAAGAATAGATACTGAGAATTACACCATTTATGCAGGACAGTAGAAGCATACACAGCTCCACAATATACCGTATATACTTGAGTATAAGTCGACCCAAGTATATGCCGAGGCACCTAATTTTGCCTTAAAAAACTGGGAAAGCTTATTGAGTCGAGTATAAGCCAGGTATGCATTGTCCCCACATCCCCGTCCTTGTATGCATGGCTCCTTATCCCCATCCTTGTATGCATGGCTCCCCCGTCCCTGTCCTTGTATGCATGGCTCCTTATCCCCGTCCTTGTATGCATAGCTCCTCATCCCCATCCTTGACTGCATGGCTTCCCCGTCCTTATATGTATGGCTCCTTATCCCCGTCCTTGTTATGCATGGCTCCCTCGCCTCTTATTCCCATTTTTGTATGCATGGCTCCTTATCCCCGTCCTTGTATGCATGGGCCTCTTATTCCCATTCTTGTATGCATGGCTCCTTATCCCCGTCCTTGTATGGCTCCTTATCCCCGTCCTTGTATGGCTCCTTATCCCCGTCCTTGTATGCATGGCTCCTTCATTGTTCATGTATGCATGGTTCCGATAAAAAAAAAAAAAAAACACATCCTACTTACCTTCCCTGCATGCCCTCGCGCAGCATCTCGTTCTGGTGCCAGCAGCTCCTGTAGCCGGGTGATCACGTGTCCCCCACTCATTAAGGTAATAAATATTTACCCACGCCTATGGGAATGGAGAGGGGTGAATACTCATTACCTTAATGAGCGGAAGACACGTGATCGCTCGGCCTGAAGAACTGCTGGCGCCGGAACGAGATGCAGCGAGGGTGTGCAGGGAAGGTAAGTGGGATGTGTGCTGGAAGGCTGTGGCTGTGAACGCTATAAGAGAAATGAATATTCACTGCCAGCGCAGTGAATATTCATTTCTCCTTAGCAGCGGCCCAGGCTTTAGCCACAGCCCCCACCGTTTTTTTGGGACAACGACTCGTATATAAGCCGAGGGGGGTGTTTTCACACAAAAAAAATATGCTGAAAAACTCGGCTTATACACGAGTTTATACGGTATACTACAATCTATTAAATACACAGCGGCATATTATATACCGTGTTAAGGAATATAGAGCAGTGTATATATTATATAGTGTAGAGATGTGGCAGCAGTGTATATATAGTGTGAATTCCACACTATATACATAGCGCCATACTATATAAACATCTCTACACTATACAAACATCTCTACACACTCTCACTCTCTCTCTCTATATATATATATATATATATATATATATATATATATATATATATATATATATATATACACACACACACACACATCTCTACAATATACGGTAATTAGGACAGCATTATACTATACTAGATGGTGGCCCGATTCTAACGTATCTGGTATTCTAGAATATGTAGGTAGTATATAGCACAGCCCACATACTATATTGCACAGTCACGTAGTATATAACACAACCGGCGAAGTATATAACATAGCTGCGTAGTATATAACAGAGCCAAGTAGAATATAACAGCACAGCGCACGCAGTATATAGCACAGCCACGTAGTATATAACACAGCCACGTAGTATATTGCACAGCCACGTAGTATATTGCACAGCCACGTAGTATATTGCACAGCCACGTAGTATATTGCACAGCCACGTAGTATATTGCACAGCCACGTAGTATATTGCACAGCCACGTAGTATATTGCACAGCCACGTAGTATATTGCACAGCCACGTAGTATATTGCACAGCCACGTAGTATATTGCACAGCCACGTAGTATATTGCACAGAGCACGTAGTATATTGCACAGAGCACGTAGTATATTGCACAGAGCACGTAGTATATTGCACAGTCACGTTGTATATTGCACAGTCACGTTGTATATTGCACAGCCACGTAGTATATAACACATAGAAGTAGTATATAACACTTCGCATAGAGTATATAACACAGGTTACGTAGTATAAAGCATAGCGATTTAGTGTATTGCCCGGCTACATAGTGTATAGCACAGAGATGTAGTATATAACAGAGCCCACGCAGTATGTAACACAGCCCACGTAGTATATAGCAATGTAGGCACTATATGCGTGGTAAAAAAAAAAGAATTAAAATAAAAAATAAACATATACTCATGTTCCGAAGGCCCCTTTAAGTCCTGGCGCCTCTGCGGTGCACGTGGCGGCTTCCGGTCCCAGGGTTGCTATGCCCTTAGGACCTGGGATGACGTCACGGTCACATGACGCCATTCCAGGTCCTGCGTGCATAGCATCCTTGGCATCCGCTTGCACTGCCATGGACAGCGGGCGACGTCGGAAGGTGAGAATAACCATTTTTTTTTAATATTATTATTATTATTATTTTTAACATTAGATCTTTTTACTATTGATGCTGCATGGGCGGCATCAATAGTAAAAAGTTGTTCAGACATGGTTAATAGCTGCGTTAACGGAGTGCGTTACACCGTGGCATAAGGCGGTCCGTTAACGCTGCCATTAACCCTGTGTGAGGGCTGACTGGAGGGGAGTATGGACGGGACACTGAGTGCAGGGCAGTAAGCAGCGGCCATTTCGCTGCTGGACTGTGCCCGTCGCTGATTGATCGTGGGCGTTTTGCCAGGACCAATCAGCGACTTGGATTTCCGTGACAGACAGAGGCCGCGACCAATGAATATCCATGACAGACAGACAGAAAGACGGAAGTAACCCTTAGACAATTATATATATATATAAAGATTATGATGCACACATCACATAGGAGACACCACGACTGCTGAATATATATTACATTGAAACTACTGTATATACAATATATAGCTGATACTGCGACCGATGTGTATAGTTGTAGTATCACCTATATATTGTATGTGATACTGTGACTGGTGTACACACATTATATAGATGAAACTGAAAAAAAAAATAATATTATTTATATATATATATATATATATATATATATATATATATATATATATATTAGACACAGATAGATAGTGCGACTATACACAGCAGTATCACCTATACAAAGTATATGCAGTAGTCTATACATTATACAGGTGATACTGCAAATGTTGGATACACATTATATAGGCGATACTGCTACTGCTGTATAATGATAGTATCACCTATATATCATGTATACAGCAGTCTATACTGTATATATATATATATATATATATATATATATATATATATATATATTATATACATTATATAGGCAATACTGCTACCAATGTGTATATACGTTATATATAGGTGATACTGTTGTGTATATATGTACGTGTTTGTGTGTGTATATACACACCAGTATCGCCTATATAACGACATATATACACAGCAGTATCACCTATATACACACATCAGTGTACACATCAGTAGCGGTATTGCCTATATCATGTGTATAGACTGCTATATATACATTATATAGGTGATACTGATGTATATAATCACTATACCACCTATGTAATGTATGTATAGCAGTCTACATCTTATATAGGTGACACTGCTACTGATGTGTACATACGTTATATAGGTGATACTGCTGTGCATACATGTACATATATGTGTATACATACGTGTGTGTGTGTGTGTGTGTGTGTGTGTATATATATACACACACACTGCAGTATCACCTATATAACGTATATACGCATCAGTAGCAGTGTCATCTATATAAGATATAGACTGCTATACATACATAATATAGGTGGTATAGTGATTATATACAGCAGCATCACCTATATAATGTATATATAGCAGTCTATACACATTATATAAGTGCAACTGCTGTACATACATTACAAAAATCATCTTGGGACTCACCCAGGTCCCTGAGATGGGGGGGGGGGGGAGGTCGGGAGGATGAAGAGCTGAGGTGGGTCGGGTCCTGTCCAGCGTCGGCGGTGAAGACGATCCCAGGCATTGGTGAGCAGCAGTCTTCTCTGACGCTGGTGCAGGCGGGCCAGCGTCAGACAGTCAGGTGGAGGCGCCCTATGCGCGCCGGACTTTTCAAATATCTCCATGTGCGCGCGTGGTCTCCTGCTTGCCCGCGCTGACACTGGCAGCAGACGAGCACGCGCAGGACTCAGGATCGCGGCCGTGCTCGCGCACTAGCGTGGGCCGCCGCGGCACTTATCAGCTCGGGCAATGCGCGCACACAGGACCTGGCTGAGTTTTAAAGGGCCGGCTGGAGGGATTCGGAGCGCTATGTATTAAAATCGCTGCCGGTCCTCCAGCGGCCCTGTGCACCTGCTCAGGCACCGGCCCGGGGGGCATATGCATGCCTGCAACCCGGGCCAGTCCGCCCCTGTCACCAAGGCCCAACCTAGCGGCTTCAGTCGCTGCCCCGATCCTGAAGGAGTGACCGCTATATTGTGTTGCAGGTAAGCCCGCTGCCGCCAAACATTTCCTAAATACCGAAATAAACTGAAAACGGGACAAGAAAGACCCATTTTCGTGCACCAAGAATGGCTCGTCTAACACACCACCCTTTGCCATGTACTTCTTCACGGATGCTACCGGGCACACCGGGGATCCTTCAACATTGAACAGCACCACTTTGCACCCTTTCCCATGCACGTCCGTTTTTGAAGCCTTAACAAACACCACCACCTTGTTCCCTTCAACATCAACATTTTCTCTTAACAAAGTACCTTTTTTACTAACGGACGGGCTAACCAACTCACCTAACCGAAATGCCCCAAAGAAGGCCAAAGAAAAGGCTACCCGGAACAAAACCACTTCCCATTCGGAAAAACACACCTCCTGCAACTTCCGACCAATGGCTGAAAGCACCTCATAAGACGCGGGTCGCCGACCGTCCGATGCCTTCCAGCCTTTCCTCCAACTCCGAACAACTTGCCGAACCAAAAAGGATTTCGTTATATCCTTACACCCCCTGCATTTAAGGTTGAAGGCTAGCCCCACCAAAAACTTATTCAAACGTGTAACCAACCAACCTGCCTTCCAATGATGACCGAGGAACAACAACAAAACATACTCCTCCTCTATATCCTGATCCAAACTTGACATCCAGGATTCCCACAGGCTCCAAGCCTGATTATAATGAGACCAAGATGAATCCGCGAGCGATTTGGTAAATAACTTCGTTACGGCCCTCGCGACAGGTTCCACAATTCCACCGGACAATCCAGACCCACGCTCTCCGCCTGAGGTGCCAAATCCCGGAAAAGCTGCCACTGAAATTGAGAAAGAGCAACAACTATTGGATCAGGCGCTGACAAGCCTACTTCAGATACAATCCATAAATTAAACTTAAGACCCAGGAAAACCAAGTGCTGCAAGACCTTCACTACTGCAGGCGTATCTGCTGACAACGAGTTTACCGCCGTCACCGTTCCTACATGCTCACAATGAAAAGAAATCTTCAAGTTCCTCAATTTGTCGCCCCAGAGGGCCAACGCAACTACCCTGGGGAACAAATGCAGCAGCATCCGGTTGTTTGTCCACCCTTCCTCCTTCCATTCTTCTGGCCAAGCCGCTGCTGACCAGCTACCACGAAAGAAAAGACCAAAGCCACTCTTTTCGATGACATGAACCAAAATGCCCAAGGAGGCGGCATCTGCAACAGGTTGAATCCACAGAGATCTGCCATTGTACTCGTCAAGAAAAGCCGCCCACACCTTCAAATCGTCCTGAAGTTCTTTCTTTAATCTGATGAAATGCAAAGGGGACATTACCCCAACTGTTGCCAGGGATAGGCGGCAGCAGAACGCTCGACCCATCGGCATGATCCTACAGGCAAAGTTCAGCTTCCCTAACAGTGATTGCAAACCGCGCACATTCATCTTCTTCAAACCAATCGCATTAACCACATCCTGACGCAATGCGGTAAGCTTATCTGCAGGTAGCCTACACTCCATTGCTACCGTGTCAATTTCAATGCCTAGGAAACTCAACACTGTCACCGGGCCAACTGTTTTATCCTCCGCTAAAGGCACCCCGAAGTTTTTTGCCACACTCTCCATTGTGTGCAACAAAATCGAGCAATCTGCGGAATCCGCTGGCCCTATAAACAAAAAGTCATCTAGATAGTGCGAACATGAGCGAATCCCAGACGAATCTTTCACCACCCATTCTAGGAATGTGCTGAAGGCCTCAAAGTAAGCGCAGGAAATTGAGCAACCCATGGGAAGACAATGATCAACAAAGAAGCCACCATCCCAAAAACAACCCAATAAATGCAAACTGTCGGGATGAACTGGCAACAAACGAAAGGCCGCTTCGATGTCGGTCTTTGCTAGCTTAGCCTCCTTTCCACATATTCGAACCCTCTCCATCGCTGAATCGAATGATAAGTACGACACCGAACTCAACTTGGGATCAATACCATCATTAACCGAAGATCCCTTCGGAAACGACAGGTGATGGATTAACCTAAATTTATTAGATTCTTTCTTAGGGACCACGCCAAGAGGTGACACCCTCAGATTCGCAAACGGGGGGGCGACATACGGGCCTGCCATTCTTCCCAGAGCAACTTCCTTATTCAACTTATCTGACACGACCTCCGGGAATTGTAACGCCGATTTCAAATCAAATTTTTTCTTTTTAAACTAACGTCCTGCTCAACATAAGGAATTTTGAAACCTTCCTTAAAACCGTCGCGCAATAAAACCGCAGCTGACCTATCGGGGTATCTACTTAGAAAGGCCTCCATCACGACTCACTGCACCGGAGTCACCCCTTTTTTCAGCTGAATCTCCAACTTTTTGCCTGTTACCTCTGAAACATTTTGAGGCGCTATGCACCTCCCCGCAAGATGAACACTCGTGCCTAAATTTACACTTGCTCCCGAATCTGCATACCCCATCATTGAAGGCGAAACACAGTCCCTTCTGCAAAGCCGCCGAGTGTTCTGACTGTCCCGAGCTCCCAGCGCCCCCGTGAAAAGGCTGGCTGGTCTGACCTAAACGAGACGGGACCATAACTCTCATCCACAACGCTATGTCCTTGTGATCCCACCTGATATTTGGCCTAAAAGCCTTCCGCTGACGAAACTGTTCGTCATAGCGTAGCCAACCCTGTCCCCCGTAGGTTCTGTAAGCCTCCCCTATGGCATCTAAATAACAGAATAACGCCGAGCAATTTTCCGGGGCCTTCTCCCCGATTACGCTAGCCATAATAGTGAAAGCTTGTAGCCAATTTGAAAACTATCTAGGAATCAGTCTGTATCTCCGTTTCTCCTCATCCTCTTTCTTAGGGTCTTCCCTTCTAGGTCTATCCAAGTTAAATCTCTCTAGGGGTAAAAGAGAAAATATCTCCATGTACTCCCCCTTCCAGATTTTTTCCCTAACTTCTTGTTTTAAGTGTGCCCCTAACAGGCCCTCAAAACAGACATAAACCTCCCCCCTAGCCGCATCGTCCAGTTGCGGGACGTCAACCTTTTCCTTATCCTGCGAAACTCCTTCACTTGACGCATCAATCCCTGACCCAGGCCCTACAGATAACACCGGTGCCGCTCCGCCGATCTCCCTTGATGAGCCCCCGGTGTTTGACGCAGGACCCGCACTGCTGGCCGTACCCGTAATCTCGGTCAACTCTCTAGACCCCTCAAACGATCCTGCATTTCCTAACCAAGCTGCTGACGGCAAAGACCCCCTGCTAAACCCGGACCCCCACAAACCCGCTAGCTCCCCTAAACCTCTAAGAATTAAACCCATACCCCCGCTAGCGACTCCCGAAGTAATATCAGTATTCCTAGCTTCAGGGGAAACTATGCCTGGCATATTAATCATAGGAAAAATGTTCTCACCTAGCTGCCTGGGTGCTGTGAGCCCAGCAGCCGAAGATCCAGCTCCCAGCCGAAGGTATCCTGAATCCAGTCCGGCCTGATCCGCGATGTTGACCGCCGAACTCATGGCGGCCGTATCCGTGTACTGGCGACCCGGTGATGCCGTCGACTGCCCTGGCACTGCAGATGGGGAATAGGCCGAGCCGGCATCCTGCCGCCCGCTGGAAGATGTGTGGCTCCTTGCCACGGATACGTCCCTAGCACTGCCTCCCGAAGCAACGGAATGTCGCCTGCCAGAAACCGGAAAATCCCAGCCACCACCACCAGAGGGCGCAGCTCCAGGAAAATCCCGGCCACCACCAGCAGAGGGCACAGCTCCAGGAAATCCCGGCCACGACCAGCAGAGGGCGCAGCTCCTGTAAAATCTTGGCCACCACCAGCAGAGGGCGCTGCTGCACTGAAAACTCCGGAGCTGTGCGCTGCTGAGGGCCGCACACTGCTGACAGAGCCGGCCGACTGCCGCCCGCATTGTCCCCGGCGCTGAGGGGCCACCGCACCTGACCCCCGTCTCCTCTGCTGTCGCTGCCCCCCTCGCTGAGCGATGCCAGCGGGCGTGCTGGCGGCCGCAGTTCCGGCTCCTGCTCCTGTCATCCCTCGCCTCCTGGTTACAGAAGGAGGGGAGGAAGGACCCGCCCCCCAGTGTAGGCTCCGCCGCTCTGGAGGATTCCTCCCGGCGCTGCGCTGCGAGGTGGAGGGGCCAGCGCTGCTTACCGGAGGGTCCCCGGAGGGGCTCCTATTTCGGCGCGGGGCCCTGGGGATCACTTCGGGGCTTAGGCGCGCCGGAGGCCTGGTCCTCTGCGGCCGGCGCCCATCCTGCTGTGCTTGCGAAGATGCCTCAGCTGTCCCCTGGAGGAGGCTGTTCACGGACGCATTCAGCCAGTCTGTACCCTGGGAGCTGGCTGCCGCCCGGAGACGCTGGAGGATCGCTTCAACAACCACGCTGGTGAGTAGTGCCTGCAGACCGCAGAGATTCCTCACTTGTCACGCAGGCACCTAAAATGGATGCCTGCGTGAGGAGTGTGCCCCCTTTTATGTGCCCCCTCCCCGCAGTCCCACAGTTCCACCCCCTACATTCAAAAAATGCCATTAAGCCACCCCCCATATTCCGATTAACCCTTACCTCTGTACCCCAGCTAAACTGCTCCAGCTCCCCAGGTCCCACGTAACCCCGTCATGGCGGCCTCCCCTTAAGTGCCGTTGGCCCCCCCAGTACGGCCTTTCTGGAGGAGAGGAGAGGACACAGAGCAGTGAGGATACAGCAGGAGGAGAGGAGACAGCAAGAGGAGAGAGGACACAGAGAGCAGTGAGGAGACAGCCAGAGGAGAGAGGACACAGAGAGCAGTGAGGAGACAGCGAGAGGAGAGAGGACCCAGAGAGCAGTGAGGAGAGGAGAGAGGACACAGAGCAGTGAGGAGACAGCGAGAGGAGAGCAGAGAGGACACAGAGAGCAGTGAGGAGACTGAAGAAGAGAGAACAGTGAGGAGACAGAGGAGAGCAGTGAGAAGACACCAAAAGAAAAGGCGACAGCAAGAGGAGAGAGGACACAGAGAGCAGTGAGGAGACAGCAGGAGGAGAGAGGATACAGAGAGCAGTGAGGAGACAGCAAGAGGAGAGAGGACACAGAGAGCAGTGAGGAGACAGCCAGAGGAGAGAGGACACAGAGAGCAGTGAGGAGACAGCGAGAGGAGAGAGGACACAGAGAGCAGTGAGGAGAGGAGAGAGGACACAGAGCAGTGAGGAGAAAGCGAGAGGAGAGCAGAGAGGACACAGAGAGCAGTGAGGAGACTGAAGAAGAGAGAACAGTGAGGAGACAGAGGAGAGCAGTGAGAAGACACCAAAAGAAAAGGCGACAGCAAGAGGAGAGAGGACACAGAGAGCAGTGAGGAGACAGCAGGAGGAGAGAGGATACAGAGAGCAGTGAGGAGCCAGCAGGGGGAGAGGAGACAGCAAGAGGAGAGAGGACACAGAGAGCATTGAGGAGACAGCAGGAGAAGAGAGGAGACATCAAGGGGAGAGAGGACACCGAGAGCAGATGAGACAGCAGGAGGAGAGAGGACACAGAGCAGTGAGAAGACAGCAGGAGAAGAGAGGAGACGGCAAGGGGAGAGAGGACACAGAGCAGTGAGGAGACAGCAGGAGAAGAGAGGAAACAGCAAGATGAGAGAGGACACAGAGAGCATTGAGGAGACAGCAGGTGAAGAGAGGAGACAGCAAGAGGAGAGAGGACACAGAGTGCAGTGAGAAGACAGCAGGAGAAGAGAGGAGACGGCAAGGGGAGAGAGGACTCAGAGCAGTGAGGAGACAGCAGGAGAAGAGAGGAAACAGCAAGAGGTGAGAGGACACAGAGAGCAGTGAGGAGACAGCAGGAGAAGAGACAGCAACAGGAGAGAGGACACAGAGAGCAGTGAGGAGACAGCAATAGAAGAGGACACAGAGAGCTGTGAGAAGACAGCAGGAGAAGAGAAGACACAGAGCAGTGAGGAGACAGCAAGAGGAGAGATGACAAAGAGAGCAGTGAGGAGACAGCAGGAGAAGAGAGGAGACAGCAAGAGAAGAGAGGACACGGAGACAGCAAGAGGAGAGAGGACACAGAGAGCAGTGAGGAGACGGCAGGAGGAGAGGAGACGACACAGCAGTGAGGAGACAGCAAGAGGAGAGCGGACACAGAGAGCAGTGAGGAGACAGCAGGAGGAGAAGAGATAATAAGAGGAGAGAGGACATAGAGAGCAGTGAGGAGACAGCAAGAGGAGAGAGGACACAGGGCAGTGAGGAGACAGCAGGAGGAGAGGAGACAGCAAGAGTAGAGAGGACAGAGAGCAGTGAGGAGACATCAGGAGGAGAGGAGAGAGGAGACAGCAAGAGGAGAGAGGACACAGAGCAGTGAGGAGACTGGAGAAGAGAGGAGAACAGTGAGGAGACAGAAGAGAGCAGTGAGAAGACACCAAAAGAAAAGGCGACAGCAAGAGGAGAGAGGACACAGAGAGCAGTGAGGTGACCGCCGGAGAAGAGACAGAGGAGAGTAGTAAGGTGAGGAGACAGCAAGAGAGGGGAGAGAAGACAGCAACAGGAGAGCAGTAGGGAGACACCGCTATGAGAGCAGTGAGAGAAGAGGAGACAGCAGGAGAAAAGAGGACACAGAGAGCAGTCAGGAGACAGAAGAAGAGAGGAGAACAGTGAGGAGACAGAGGAGAGCAGTGAGAAGACACCAAAAGAAAAGGCGACAGCATGAGGAGAGAGGACACAGAGAGCAGTGAGGTGACAGCCGGAGAAGAGAGTAGAGCTGTGAGGAGACAGCAGGAGGAGAGGAGACAGCAAGAGGAGAGCAGTGAGGAGACAGCAATGGGAGAGCGGTGAGGAGACACCAAGAGGAGAGTAGTGAGGTGAGGAGACACCAAGAGGAGAGTAGTGAGGTGAGGAGACACGAAAAGGAGAGTAGTGAGGTGAGGAGACACCAAGAGGAGAGTAGTGAGGTGAGGAGACAGCAAGAGAGGGGAGCGAAGACAGCAACAGGAGAGCAGTGGGGAGACACCAATATGAGAGCAGTGAAGAGACACTAAGAGAAGAGGAGACACCAAGAGGAGAAGAGACAGCAAGAGGAGAGCAGTGAGGAGACAGAGCAAAGGGACAAGAGACAGCAAGAAGAAAGCAGAGGAGACAGAAGAGGAGAGCAGAGACAGTAAAAGAGGCACAGCAGAGGAGACAAAGCAGGAGGAGAGAAGCAATAGTATAGCAGAGGGGAGACAGAGCAGGAGATCAGTGAGATGGGTATTACCCCATAGCCTATAATATCAGTCCTGTCCATAAAAAACACAGACAGAACTTGTACGTGAATGACGAAATGAGTTCTAAAGCTATGTGCACAAGATGCAGATTTGCTGCGGATCCTTCCACGCAGAAATGCTGCAGATCCTCACTGTGATTTACAGTACTATGTAAATCACTGTAAAAAAAAAAAGTTGTGCAGATGGTGCCGTGAAAATTAAAAATATCATTTTTTTTCCACAAAAATGATCTTTTAGCCCCCAATTTTGTATTTTCACAAGGTTATCTGGAGAAATTGGGCCCCAAACGTTGTTGTGCAATTTGTCCTGAGTACGCTGATACCCCATATGGGGGAGAAAACTACTGTTTGGGCACATGGCGGAGCTCGGAAGGGAAGAAGTGGCGTTTTGGAATGCAGACTTTGATGGAATGGTCTGCGGGCGTCACGTTGCGTTTGCAGAGCCCCTGATGTGCCTAAACAGAAACCCCCATAAGTGATCCCATATTGGAAACTAGACCCCCCCAAGGAACTTATCTAGATGTGTTGTGAGAACTTTGAACCCGCAAGTGTTTCACTAAAGTTTATAACGCAGAGGCGTGAAAATAAAAAATCTTTTTTTTCCACAAAAATGATTTTCTAGCCCCCAATTTTGTATTTTCCCAAGGGTAACAGGAGAAATTGGACCCCAAAAGTTGTTGTCCAGTTTGTCCTGAGTACGCTGATACCCCATATGTGGGAGAAAACTACACCCTAACTTTAGCCCCAACCCTAATGGGAAAATGGAAATAAATACATTTTTTTTATTTTATTATTTTTCCCTAACTAAGGAGGTGATGAAGGGGGGTTTGATTTACTTTTATAGCGGGTTTTATAGCGGGTGTTTATGATTGGCAGCCGTCACACACTAAAAGACGCTTTTTATTGCAAAAAATATTTTTTGCATTACCACATTCTGAGAGCTATAATTTTTCCATATTTTGGTCCACAGAGTCATGTGAGGTCTTGATTTTTGCGGGACGAGTTTACTTTTTTATTGGTACCATTTTCGGGCACATGACATTTTTTAATCACTTTTTATTCCGATTTTTGTTAGGCAGAATGAACAAAAACCAGCAATTCGTGAATTTCTTTTGGGGGGGCGTTTATACCGTTCCGCGTTTGGTAAAATGGATAAAGCAGTTTTATTCGTCGGGTCAGTACGATTACAGCGATACCTCATTTATCTCTTTTTTTTATGTTTTGGCGCTTTTATACGATAAAAACTTTTATAGAAAAAATAATTATTTTAGCATCGCTTTATTCTGAGGGCTATAACTTTTTTATTTTTTGCTAATGATATATGGCGGCTCGTTTTTTGCGGGATAAGATGATGTTTTCGGCGGTACCATGTTTATTTATATCCGTCTTTTTAATCGCGTGGTATTCCACTTTTTGTTCGGCGGTATGATGATAAAGCGTTGTTTTTTGCCTCGTTTTTTTTTTTTAAGGTGTTCACTGAAGGGGTTAACTAGTGGGAAAGTTTTATAGGTCGGGTCGTTACGATGCGGCGATACTAAATATGTGTACTTTTATTGTTTGTTTTATTATTTAAATAAACAAATGTATTTATTGGAACAATATATATATATATATTTTTTATTTATTTAGGATTTTATTTTTTTTTGCACATGGAAATATTTTTTTTTTTTACCTTTTTACTTTGTCCCAGGGTGGGACATCATGCTATAGTGTCAGATCGCTGATCTGACACTTTGCACAGCACTGTGTCAGATCAGCGATCTGACAGGCAGTGCAGGAGGCTTGCCGGCGCCTGCTCTCAGCAGGCGCTTGCAGGCCACATCCCTGCAGGACCTGGAAGGCTTGGATCCGGGGCCTGCAGGGAGGAGGACGGGGGAGACGCTCGGAACAACTCAATCACATCGCGTTCTTCCGAGGGTCTCAGGGAAGCACGCAGGGAGCCCCGGAACGCTGCGATCACGTTTGATAATCAGCTGGCACCAGGCCGCGCTCCCCCCTTCAGCGCGGCTGATTGGTGATGACATACTATCCCGTCGGTGGTCATAGGGGCCCAGACCACCTCGACGGGATAGTAATGTCAGAAAGGGGTTAAGTGTTCCCTTTATTTTTTTGAGCAGTGTATATATATATATATACATATATATATATATATATATATATATATATATATATATATATATATATATATATATATATATATATAATAGATTAAAAGCCGGCAGATGCATCGTACAGAATAGAATAGGTTAGAATAGAATAGATAGAATAGAAATATACACATAGTATAGGTGTATATATATATATATATCAGTGACACACATATATATATCTTTATATTTCATAGAGAGATAGATAGCAGAATAGCCAATAATTCATTTGTCGGCTTCTGTAATATCATTGCAGGAGCCGACAGGATAGGAGACATGGTTTACATACAGTAAACCAATGCAGAACAGTTAGATGTATATATGTCAGTGACTAACACTGTTAGTACTATGTGTATGTAAAATTTGGGATATTTATGTATTTAATAAAATAATTTTTTCACGGAAAAAAAATGGCGCAGGCTCCTGCGCAATTTTCTGCGCCAGAGAGGCAAAGCCAGTGTGTGAGGGCAGATATTAATAGCCTAGGGAGGGACCATAGTTATTGGCCCCCCTGGCTAAAAGTATCTGCTCCAGCCACCCCAGAAAAGGCGCATCTGTAAGCACTTAGGCACTTAGCCTCTCTCTCCCCACTGCCCTGTAGTGGTGGCATATGGGGTAATAAGGGGTTAATGTCACCTTTGTATTGTAAGGTGACATTAAGCCGGCTTAGTAATGTAGAGGTGTCAATCCTATAGTTTGTAAAGGGTTAAATAAACACATATGCTGAATAAAGTCTTTTAACCCTTTCACGACATGCACCGTACTATTACTGCGCATGTCATGTCTCCCCCTTTGATGTGGGCTCCGGCGGTGAGCCCACATCAAAGTCGTGACATGTCAGCTGTTTTGTACAGCTGACATGTGCGCGCAATAGCGGCGGGTGAAATTGCTATTCACCCGCCGCTATTAACCTGTTAAATGCCGCTGTCAAACGCAGACAGCGGCATTTAACCGGCCGGGCGGCCGGAAATGACGTCATCGCCGACCCCGTCACATGATCGGGGGTCGGCGATGCATCAGGATGGTAACCATAGAGGTCTTTGAGACCTCTATGGTTACTAATGCTGGCCTACTGTGAGCGCCCCCTGTGGTCGGCGCTCACAGCACACCTGCATTTCTGCTACATAGCAGCGAACATCAGATCGCTGCTATGTAGCTGAGCTGATCGAGTGGTGCCAGCTTCTAGCCTCCCATGGAGGCTATTGAAGCATGGCAAAAGTAAAAAAAAATGTTTTTAAAAATATGAAAAAAATAAAAAAATATGAAAGTTTAAATCACCCCCCTTTCGCCCCATCCAAAATAAAACAATAAAAAAAATCAAATCTACACATATTTGGTATCGCCGCGTTCAGAATCGCCCGATCTATCAATAAAAAAAAGCATTAACCTGATCGCTAAACAGCGTAGCAAGAAAAAAATTCAAAACGCCATAATTACGTTTTTTTGGTCGCCGCGACATTGCATTAAAATGCAATAACGGGCGATCAAAAGAACGTATCTGCACAAATGTGGTATCATTAAAAATGTCAGTTCGGCTTGCAAAAAATAAGCCCTCACACGACCCCAGATCAGGAAAAATGGAGACGCTACTGGTATCGGAAAATGGCGTTTGTTTTTTTTTTGTTTGTTTTTTTTTAGCAAAGTTTTGAATTTTTTTCCACCACTTAGATAAAAAATAACCTAGACATGTTTGGTGTCTATGAACTCGTAATAGTAGAAAATAGCGTGTGCACTACTGGTCAAATGGTGCTAAGGTAGGCTCCCACACCTTAATCCAAATAAAGAAAAAACCTAGCACTCAACTGATGCTTATTTGCAAATTTTATTGTAGTACCCAAAAACGTTTCGGTCCCTCAAGCAGACCTTCATCAGTTACGTACTAAACTGAAGCTCGGGCATAAGAGACAATATAGATAGACGAGGTGCATAGCGGAAGACTCATGTGTGTGACGTCCACGTGTTGCAGTAAAGCGTATTAAAATGAGTTGTGGCATTGACCATTTTTATCCAGCAGGAGTGTGGACATAACTTTTTAGCTTTGCATTCCAACAATTGAGAACCTGGAGCTACGGCTCAATATTTTCCCTTTATTTTCTCTTACTGAATTATGTTACAACTGAGTATTCTGTGCTGTCAGGATCTGTATTATGTGCTGTGGCCTAAGGGTGACACCTTTTTATCCCTGTAGTGTGATAAGTATTTATTCTCTATGGCTTTCTAAAGATCTTTTCTTGTTCTATCGTATACCCTCTCTTTTCATCCATTTACTACCAGTGTAACTGCCTTCACAAGTGGCAGATACTCAGTTAGGGCCTTGATCATACAGCAGTTTTAGCCAAAGCCAAGAGTGGATCATAAGGAGAGGAAGAACATAGAAGAATGACTAATATCTTACCTCCTTTTGGGTCCTTTACCGTTTGTTGCTCCAAATTACGGTAAATCTGCTACAAGTCACTATATCCTTAATGTAATCCTAGACATGCAATATTGCCGACAGGTGCTGACATCATTTGTAGCCTCTTGCTTTTGTTTTTCATGTTTTACTTTATACATTTCATTTTTTATTTTGTTTAACCTATTGATTTCTGTGACATATAAAAGAGCAGCCCATAAATCTTTACATTCTATTATTGACCTTATTTATAATACATTTTGTGATTGTGTAAAATGTTATAGTTTTGATTCAAAATAGTGTCACTAAGTGTCCAATGTTATTTATTTGTATTACTGTTATTTATTTACATACTGCAGGTATCTTTGTGTTGTTTTTATTTTAGGTTGTGTTTCTTAGTGGTCAGTGTGTGAATGTTAGGGACGATCCGGACTAGGCACACCTTGATGGCTTGTACACTTTTTGGAGTGTTGGCTACGTACCCTGTGTTATTTATCTGTATTACTACTTATTACTGCAGGTATCCATTCATTGTTTTTATTTTAGGTTGTGTTTATTATGTACAATTAAAACCATCCCTTCTTCTAGTATGTGGGAGACCTGATACCAGTAAAGGATCATTATTTTGCTGTTTAGTGGTTAATCATGGCCAATCATTTTCTTACATTCACATGTTATTGTGTAAATTAGTTTCCTTCCCCCTGTGCGGAGTGTTAAGCTGGAGTCACACTAAACGACTTACCAACGATCACGACCGGCGATACGACCTGGCCGTGATCGTTGGTAAGTCGTTGTGTGGTCGCTGAGGAGCTGTCACACAGACCGCTCTCTCCAGCGACCAACGATCAGGGGAACGACTTCGGCATCGTTGAAACTGTCTTCAACGATGCCGAAGTCCCCCTGCAGCACCCGGGTAACCAGGGTAAACATCGGGTTACTAAGTGCAGGGCCGCGCTTAGTAAGAGCTTCCCTGCATGAATGTGTCAGCGCCGGCCGTAACAGCGATTACGTCACCGCTGTGCTCTGCTTTACGGCCGGCGCTGACACAGTCAGTGCAGGGAAGCTCTCGGCAGCAACGCGTGCATTAACAGCGCTCCTGCCGAAAGCAGTTTTAACCCTGTGGACGTCAGGGACGTGACATCAAAATGTGAGTATGTACTGTTTTTTTTTTAACTTTTACAATGGTAACCAGGGTAAATATCGGGTTACTAAGCGCGGCCCTGCGCTTAGTAACCCGATATTTACCCTGGTTACAAGTGAACACATCGCTGGATCGGCGTCACACATGCCGATCCAGCGATGACAGCGGGTGATCAGCGACCAAAAAATGGTCCTGATCATTCCCATCGACCAACGATCTCCCAGCAGGGGCCTGATCGTTGGTCGCTGTCACACATAACGAGATCGTTAGCGGGATCGTTGCTACGTCACCAAAAGCGTGACATTGCAACGATATCGTTAACGATATCGTTATGTGTGACTCAGCCTTTAGGCAGATTGTTGCCATACCTTGATTTTAATCCAATAAATACAGTTTGAGATAATAACTTACATTGGCATTCAGATACTGTATCTCAGTGGTCAGGTCAAAAAAGCAGCAGAGACTTTGGGTATGTGCACATGTTGCGGATTCTCTGCGGATCCGCAGCGTTTTTTGCGGTGCAGAAATGCTGCAGATCCGCAATTGATTTACAGTACAATGTTTTTGTACCCATTCCATTATAGAAAACCGCAGGGGTAAAAAACGCAGCAAATCCGCAAACAAAACGCACAAAAAACGCACAAAAAACGCTGCGGAACCACACAAAAAACGGGACAAATCCGCAGGTGCGTTTTCTGCCAGAAGAGGCAGAATCCGCACCAGAAATTCCTAAGGCTAATCCGCAACATGTGCACATAGCCTAAGGCCTCATTTAGACATGCATTTTCTTGTTCATTCCTGCATTGTTTTTGAGCAGTTTTTCCCTGAATCATCTTGTTAGTCATCCTTTTAGTCATTTTGCAGCATGTTTTCCATTGGTGTCTTTTTCTTTTTTTAAATGTGCATATAAAATAAATGACTAAAGCCTGAATATAAGCACAGCAGGTCGGTTTGACATTGCGGTGCATATGTTCATTATTTTGTTTTACATTTTTTTTACCGCTTTTTCAAGTGGATACCACATATGTAAAAAAGAGACGTTTGAATGGGGGCTTATCTGTTTATGGATATAAATACACAAAGGCCACATAGTATCTGATCAGGATAAGTTATATACACACATGTTCAGAACTTACAAGTTACTCCAGTATGTTCCTGAGATGCCATCGGGAACGACACTTCCATACAATTAATGCAAATGCAAATACTTCCTGCATGCATGAGATGCCTAAAATAAATCATGACTTAATCACAGGTTAATGGTAGGATCAGCAACTGAATCTGGCACACCCTTATTATTTCTAGCATTATCAATCGGTTCCAAGCTGAAGTCAAGCTTCGAGGTGTAGTTTTCAGAAATTACTTTACACCAACCCGTACCTTCCGGATATTCAGGATTCTAACATGATTCTCAGGGCTCGCTCACACTTGCGTATAAAACGGACAAGTGCAATCCGATAAAAAAATCCAACCAATAATATTTTATGATGCAGTGCAGATCTGTGTATTTTTTCTCAGCTTTATTTGGCATGAAAAAAAATCATTACATGCTGCGATTTCATTTCGAAATTGGACAGTGTGAGAAAGAAAAACATCGCACACTATATGGATCATCAGTATAGCATCTGATTTTTACAGATACATTACAATTCTGTAACACAGGAAACTGTAAATGGTCCTGTACATGGCTGCTTAGTAAAAAAACGGATTGTATACGGCCAGCACATGGATGACAAGTGAGGGAAAAAATAGTCCCACTATCCTGGAAGAGAATGGGACTGATTATTTATACGCAAGTGTGAGCGGACCTCATAGTGGTAAAGTCATTGCTCGATGTGGAGGAGGAGAGCCGATATGGGGAGAGCTTCCGGACAGGACTGCTGTGCAGTCAGTGTGCATAGAACCCAGCCATTGATAATGTCCAATGCAGGAGTGAGGAGCCTGGGCAGGGAGCTACTGAGCAGCCTATAGCTATGGACGCTCCCGACAACCCGGCCAGTGATAATGATAAATTCCTTACTGCGCAAGCGTGGCCAGGAACGCCGTACTGGTTGTATGCATGGATACCTGAGTGACCGTGATACCCTGCACGGGGGGGGGAGACAATGGAACTAAAAAAGCTATACAGAATATTTAACTGGAGGTAATTACTAATATTAATATTAAACCTAGTACATATTGAAATAGGATCTTTGATATGGGAATACCCCTTTAAGCAAGTTGAAGATGAAATGATCTCTAAAAGGGCTAAAGTTAAAGATGACACTTTTCCTTTTGTATTTTAGGCAAAAAATATATTTTCTTGTTTTACTTTTTAAAAATTACAAAAAAGTAAACAGGCCAAGGCAAAAGTTTGGGCACCCTGTATGGTTAGTACCTAGTAGCACCCTCTTTTGAAATGATCACAGCTTGTAAACACCTTTTGTAGCCAGACAAGAGTCTTTCAATTTTTGTTTGAGAGATTTTCATCCATTCTTCGTTGGAAAATTCTTCCAGTTCTGTGAGATTCCTGGGTTCTCTTTCATAATCTGCTCTTTTGAGGTCTAGCCACATATTTTCAATGATTTTCAGATCAGGGGACTGTGAGGGTCATTCTAAATCCTTCAGCTTGCGACCTTTTGAGGTAGTCTATTGTGGATTTTGATGTGTGTTTAGGAACATTATCCATTTGTAGAAGCCATCCTATTTTTAACTTCAGCTTTTTTTAAAAAATGTGTCATATTTGCATTACGAATTTGTTTAAATTTTATAGAATTGATTATTCCCTCTACCCATAAAATATTCCCTGTGCCATTGGCTGCAACACAACCCCAAAGCATGATTGATGCACCCCCAGAGGAAATATAAAAAAGTTATAGCTCTCAGAATATGATGATGCAACAACAAATACTTTTTTGGTAAATCATTGTTTTAGCATGCAAAAATACCAAATGTATTGTTTCTCAAAAATTAGAATAAAAAGAAAAATTTTTTTAATGTACCCCAAAATGGCACCAATAAAAGCAGATCTATCAATGTAAGGCCAGGATCACACTTGCGAATGCAATGTGAGAAACTCGTGCATCAATACCTGGCACTGCCGCAGGCACTACGCTGCAGAAATACATGCAGCTGCACACACCGGTTCCGAGTGCCAGCGGCAGTGCCAGGTATTGATGCGAGAGACTCGCACGAGTTTCTCGCATTGCACTCACAAGTGTGACATCTGCCTAAGAATAGTAGTTCTCCATGTTCTTAGTAACTCAGAGGTGCTGAAAATGTGACATGGCTCCAAAAAAAACAATACAGTAAAATTCAAGATCGGAAAGCCAAATTGCTCCTTCTGAGCCCTGTACATCGCTTAGGATAGATGCACACTGTGTCCATACACCTAGCCTACAGTATATGTCTGGAAATTCTGCTCCCTAAAAGCTAAATGGCGGTCTCTTCTGAGCCCTGCCATTTGCCCAAACAGAAATGTATGACCACATATAGGATATTGCTGCATTCTAAAAAAAAAAAATGCTTTATAAATGTTTGAGTCCGTTTCTGCCCATTATTTGTTGTGAAAATTAGAAATTTGAAACTAAAACAACATTTTTGTGTAGAACAAACTTTTTATTTTCACATCCCCATGTTATAAAATACTGTGAAGCACATGCAGGTTCAATAGGCTCACCACACCCCTTTAGATTCATTGATGGTTGTAGTTTCCAAAATTGGATTATTTGTGGGGGTTTACTGATCTTCTCGCAGTACAAGGGCTCTACAAATGTTGCATGTTGCCCAGAAACCATACGCACAATGTCTGCTTCCCAAAACGGCACTCCTTTACTTTGGAGCATCAGTGTACTCAGGAGAAATTGGAAATTGCACAACAAATTGGGAGGTCCATTTATTTCTGTTACTTTGTGAAAATCACCAATTTGGAGCTAAAGCAATATTTTTGGTTAAAGGAAAACGTAATTTTTAATTTTCGCGGTCCAATGTTTTAAAATTCTGTGTGAAGTATCCACACTCAATGATGGTTTGTTTGGGGAGCCATGTCATCTGCTGGTGTAGGTCCACTGTGTTTTATCAAGACCAAAACCAGCGCAGCCGTCTACCAGGAAATTTTAGAGCACTTCATGCTTCTCTCTACCGACAAGCTTTTTGGACATGGAAATTTCATTCTCCAGCAGGACTTGGCTCCTGTCCACACTGCCAAAAGTACAATACCTGGTTTAAAAACAACAGTATCACTGTGCTTGATTGGCCAGCAAATCGCCTGACCTTAACTCGATAGAGAATCTATGGTGTATTATCAAGAGGAAGATAAGAGACACCAGACCTAACAACGCAGATGAGCTGAAGGCTGCTATCAAAGCAACCTGGGCTTTCATAACACCTCACCAGTCCACAGGCTGATCACATCCATGCCACGCCGCATTGATGCAGTAATTGATGCAAAAGGGGCCCTGACCAAGTATTGAGTGCATTCACTGAACATACATTTCAGTAGGCCAACATTTCGGATGTTAAAATAATTTTTTCAAGCTGGTGTTATAAAGTATTCTAATTGTTACGGCTAGCGGAACGCACCGAATAAATAGAGATGTTTTTATTGATAATGGTGCGTTCGCAGCCCGGGGTCCACCGTACAGGAGTGTTGTGAATTCTGCTCTTGGGCTCCCTCCGGTGGTTATAAGTGGTAGTGCTGCTGTCTTTGGATCGCAGCATTCATCAGGTGTGTCCACTTATTGCAAGTCTGACTGGGCTATTTAGTCTTGTTTGACCCTTTAGTCAGTGCCAGTTGTCCATTGTTCCTGGAGGATTCACATCCCTGCCTGGTCTCTCCTTCTTTGCTGTTCATTTCATCAAAGTTAAGTTCTGGCCTTGTTTTTTGCAGTCCACATGCTGTGGGCCTTATTGTTCAGTTCTTTTTCATGTTTTGTCTTGTCCAGCTTGGTCTGTATAAGGATTTGTTCAGCCAAACTGGTATCTCTGGAGATGCAGATATACCCTCCATATCTTTAGTTAGATGTGGAGATTTTGTATTTTCTGTGGTGGATATTTTTTAGTGTTTTATTACTGACCGATGGACTAGTAAAGTGATTTCGGACGTTCATTGTTCTGTGTTAGCTGGTCATCCGGGGATTTTTGGTACCAGAGATTTGGTTGGTAGGTCCTTTTGGTGGCCTTCTTTGTCACGGGATGTGCTGATTTGGTTCCGTTGTTTTTTCAGCATGTGGTTCGTTTGCATGGCATTCCGGAGAATATTGTGTCCGATAGAGGTTCCCAGTTTGTTTCAAGGTTTTGACGGGCCTTTTGTGCTAGGCTGGGCATTGATTTGTCTTTTTCTTCCGCATTTCATCTTCAGACAAATGGCCAAACCGAGCGAACTAACCAGACTTTGGAAACTTATATGAGATGCTTTGTGTCTGCTGATCAGGATGATTGGGTGGCTTTCTTGCCATTGGCCGAGTTTGCCCGTAATAATCGGGCTAGTTCTGCTACCTTGGTTTCACCCTTCTTTTGTAATTCTGGTTTTCATCCTCGTTTTTCTTCAGGGCAGGTTGAGCCTTCTGATTGTCCTGGGGTGGATTCTGTGGTTGACAGGTTGCTGCAAATTTGGGCTCATGTTGTGGACAATTTGGTGTTGTCTCAGGAGGAGGCTCAGCGTTTTGCTAACCGTCGTCGGTGTGTGGATTCCCGGCTTCAGGTTGGCGATTTGGTCTGGTTGTCTTCCCGTCATGTTCCTATGAAGGTTTCTTCCCCTAAGTTCAAGCCTCGGTTTATTGGTCCTTATAGGATTTCTGAGATTATCAATCCAGTGTCTTTTCGCTTGGCCCTTCCAGCCTCTTTTTCCATCCATAATGTTTTTCATAGATCTTTGTTGTGGAAATATGTGGTGCCCGTTGTTCCCTCTGTTGATCCTCCTGCCCCGGTGTTGATTGATGGGGAGTTGGAGTATGTGGTGAAGATTTTGGATTCTCGTTTTTCGAGGCGGAAGCTTCAGTATCTTGTCAAATGGAAGGGTTATGGCCAGGAGGATAATTCTTGGGTTGTTGCCTCCGATGTTCATGCTGACGATTTGGTTCGTGCCTTTCATTTGGCTTGTCCTGATTGGCCTGGGGGCTCTGGTGAGGGTTCGGTGACCCCTCCTTAAGGGGGGGGGTACTGTTGTGAATTCTGCTCTTGGGCTCCCTCCGGTGGTTATAAGTGGTAGTGCTGCTGTCTTTGGATCGCAGCATTCATCAGGTGTGTCCACTTATTGCAAGTCTGACTGGGCTATTTAGTCTTGTTTGACCCTTTAGTCAGTGCCAGTTGTCCATTGTTCCTGGAGGATTCACATCCCTGCCTGGTCTCTCCTTCTTTGCTGTTCATTTCATCAAAGTTAAGTTCTGGCCTTGTTTTTTGCAGTCCACATGCTGTGGGCCTTATTGTTCAGTTCTTTTTCATGTTTTGTCTTGTCCAGCTTGGTCTGTATAAGGATTTGTTCAGCCAAACTGGTATCTCTGGAGATGCAGATATACCCTCCATATCTTTAGTTAGATGTGGAGATTTTGTATTTTCTGTGGTGGATATTTTTTAGTGTTTTATTACTGACCGCATAGTACTCTGTCCTATCCTTTCTATTTAGCTATAAGCGGCCTCCTTTGCTAAATCCTGATTTCAGTCTGTGTATGTTATTTCCCTCTCCTCTCACAGTCAATATTTGTGGGGGGCTGTCTATCCTTTGGGGATTTTCTCTGAGGCAAGACAGTTTTCCCTTTTCTATCTCTAGTATTATTTAGTCCTCCGGCTGTGTCGAGATGTCTAGGGAGTGTTAGGTACATTCCACTGCTACTTCTAGTTGCGGTGTTAAGTTCAGGGTCAGCGGTCAGTTCAGGTACCACCTTCTCCAGAGTGCGTCTCATGCTGCTCCTAGGCCACCAGATCATAACAGTACAACTGGCCAACAATGAGTTAATCGCATCTCAGAAGAAGGGAAGGAAAGTGCTGAGCCATTTTTTTTTCTGTAGTCTGTTGTGGTTTTTTTTCCCTCTTTACCTCTGGGTGGCTCAGGAGTTTGGCGCTGGCATGGATGTTCAGGGATTGGCTTCTCGTGTGGATCAACTTGCTGCTAGAGTACAGGGTATTTCCGATTATATCGTTCAGACTCCGGTTTTAGAGCCTAGAATTCCAACTCCTGATTTGTTTTTTGGGGACAGGTCCAAATTTCTGAGCTTTAAAAATAACTGTAAATTGTTTTTTGCTCTGAAACCCTGTTCCTCTGGTGATCCCATCCAGCAGGTTAAAATTGTCATATCTCTGCTGCGTGGTGACCCCCAGGATTGGGCATTTGCTCTGGAACCTGGGAATCCGGCTTTGCTTAATGTAGACACCTTTTTCCAGGCGCTTGGGTTATAGTCTGATGAACCTAATTCAGTGGATCATGCTGAGAAGACCTTGTTGGCCCTGTGTTAGGGTCAAGAAGCGGCAGAATCGTATTGCCAGAAATTTAGAAAATGGTCTGTGCTGACTAAATGGAATGAGGATGCCTTGGCGGCAATTTTCAGAAAGGGTCTTTCTGAATCCGTTAAAGATGTTATGGTGGGGTTCCCCACGCCTGCTGGTCTGAGTGATTCTATGTCTCTGGCCATTCAGATTGATCGGCGCTTGCGCGAGCGCAGAGTTGTGCACGCTATGGCGTTGTCTTCCGAGCGGAGTCCTGAGCCTATGCAGTGTGATAGGATTGTGTCTAGAGCTGAACGACAAGGATTCAGACGTCAGAATAGGTTGTGTTTTTACTGCGGCGATTCTGCTCATGTTATTTCGGATTGCCCTAAGCGCACCAAGAGAATCGCTAGTTCCGTTACCATCAGTACTGTACAACCTAAATTTCTGTTATCTGTGACCCTGATCTGCTCATTATTGTCATTTTCTGTCATGGCATTTGTGGATTCAGGTGCCGCTTTAAACTTAATGGACTTAGAATTTGCCAGACGTTGTGGTTTCCCCTTGCAGCCTTTACAGAGTCCTATTCCTTTGAGGGGCATTGATGCTACACCGTTGGCTAAAAATAAACCTCAGTTTTGGACACAGCTGACCATGTGCATGGCGCCAGTTCACCAGGAAGATTGTCGTTTTCTGGTTTTGCATAATTTGCATGATGCTATTGTGCTGGGTTTCCCATGGTTACAGGTGCATAATCCGGTGTTGGACTGGAAATCTATGTCTGTGACTAGTTGGGGTTGTCAGGGCGTTCATGGTGACGTTCCTTTGATGTCAATTTCCTCCTCCCCCTCTTCTGAAATTCCTGAGTTTTTGTCAGATTTCCAGGATGTATTCGATGAGCCCAAATCCAGTTCCCTTCCACCGCATAGGGACTGTGATTGTGCTATTGACTTGATTCCAGGCTGTAAGTTCCCTAAGGGCCGACTTTTCAACTTCTCTGTGCCAGAACATGCCGCCATGCGGAGTTATGTTAAGGAGTCTTTGGAGAAGGGGCATATTCGGCCATCTTCTTCACCATTGGGAGCAGGTTTTTTTTTTGTTGCCAAGAAGGATGGCTCCTTGAGACCCTGTATTGATTATCGCCTCTTGAATAAGATCACGGTCAAATTCCAATACCCTTTGCCTTTGCTTTCTGATTTGTTTGCTAGGATTAAGGGGGCTAGTTGGTTTACTAAGATTGACCTTCGAGGGGCATATAATCTTGTTTGTATTAAGCAGGGTGTCAAATGGAAAACTGCGTTTAATACGCCCGCAGGCCATTTTGAATACCTTGTGATGCCATTCGGACTCTCTAATGCTCCATCTGTGTTTCAGTTCTTCATGCATGATATATTTCGGAATTATCTTGATAAATTCATGATTGTGTATTTGGATGATATTTTGATTTTTTCAGATGATTGGGAGTCTCATGTGAAACAAGTCAGGATGGTATTTCAGATCCTTCGTGATAATGCCTTGTTTGTGAAGGGGTCTAAGTGCCTCTTTGGAGTACAGAAGGTTTCTATTTTGGGCTTCATTTTTTCTCCCTCATCTATAGAAATGGATCCGGTTAAGGTTCAGGCCATTCATGATTGGATCCAGCCCACATCCGTGAAGAGCCTTCAGAAATTTTTGGGCTTTGCTAATTTTTATCGCCGTTTCATTGGCAACTTCTCCGGTGTGGTTAAACCCCTGACCGATTTGACGAAGAAAGGCGCTGATGTGACGAATTGGTCCTCTGCGGCTGTTGCTGCCTTTCAGGAGCTTAAACGCCGATTTACTTCTGCCCCTGTGTTGCGTCAGCCGGATGTTTCTCTTCCTTTTCAGGTTGAGGTTGACGCTTCTGAGATTGGGGCAGGGGCCGTTTTGTCTCAGAGGAATTCTGATGGTTCCTTGATGAAACCGTGTGCCTTCTTTTCTCAAAAGTTTTCGCCTGCGGAACGCAATTATGATGTCGGCAATCATGAGTTGTTGGCTATGAAGTGGGCATTTGAGGAGTGGCGACATTTGCTTGAGGGGGCCAAGCACCGTATTGTGGTCTTGACCGATCATAAGAATCTGATTTACCTCGAGTCTGCCAAACGGCTGAATCCTAGACAGGCCCGATGGTCCCTGTTTTTCTCCCGTTTTAATTTTGTGGTCTCGTATCTTCCGGGTTCTAAGAATGTTAAGGCTGATACCCTCTCTAGGAGCTTTTTGCCTGATTCCCCGGGGGTCCTTCAGCCGGTCGGCATTCTGAAGGAAGGGGTGATTCTTCTGCCATCTCCCCTGATTTGCGACGGGTTTTTCAGGAGTTTCAGGCTAATAAACCTGACCGCTGTCCAGTGGGGAAACTGTTTGTTCCTGACAGATGGACTAGTAAAGTGATTTCGGACGTTCATTGTTCTGTGTTAGCTGGTCATCCGGGGATTTTTGGTACCAGAGATTTGGTTGGTAGGTCCTTTTGGTGGCCTTCTTTGTCACGGGATGTGCTGATTTGGTTCCGTTGTTTTTTCAGCATGTGGTTCGTTTGCATGGCATTCCGGAGAATATTGTGTCCGATAGAGGTTCCCAGTTTGTTTCAAGGTTTTGACGGGCCTTTTGTGCTAGGCTGGGCATTGATTTGTCTTTTTCTTCCGCATTTCATCTTCAGACAAATGGCCAAACCGAGCGAACTAACCAGACTTTGGAAACTTATATGAGATGCTTTGTGTCTGCTGATCAGGATGATTGGGTGGCTTTCTTGCCATTGGCCGAGTTTGCCCGTAATAATCGGGCTAGTTCTGCTACCTTGGTTTCACCCTTCTTTTGTAATTCTGGTTTTCATCCTCGTTTTTCTTCAGGGCAGGTTGAGCCTTCTGATTGTCCTGGGGTGGATTCTGTGGTTGACAGGTTGCTGCAAATTTGGGCTCATGTTGTGGACAATTTGGTGTTGTCTCAGGAGGAGGCTCAGCGTTTTGCTAACCGTCGTCGGTGTGTGGATTCCCGGCTTCAGGTTGGCGATTTGGTCTGGTTGTCTTCCCGTCATGTTCCTATGAAGGTTTCTTCCCCTAAGTTCAAGCCTCGGTTTATTGGTCCTTATAGGATTTCTGAGATTATCAATCCAGTGTCTTTTCGCTTGGCCCTTCCAGCCTCTTTTTCCATCCATAATGTTTTTCATAGATCTTTGTTGTGGAAATATGTGGTGCCCGTTGTTCCCTCTGTTGATCCTCCTGCCCCGGTGTTGATTGATGGGGAGTTGGAGTATGTGGTGAAGATTTTGGATTCTCGTTTTTCGAGGCGGAAGCTTCAGTATCTTGTCAAATGGAAGGGTTATGGCCAGGAGGATAATTCTTGGGTTGTTGCCTCCGATGTTCATGCTGACGATTTGGTTCGTGCCTTTCATTTGGCTTGTCCTGATTGGCCTGGGGGCTCTGGTGAGGGTTCGGTGACCCCTCCTTAAGGGGGGGGGTACTGTTGTGAATTCTGCTCTTGGGCTCCCTCCGGTGGTTATAAGTGGTAGTGCTGCTGTCTTTGGATCGCAGCATTCATCAGGTGTGTCCACTTATTGCAAGTCTGACTGGGCTATTTAGTCTTGTTTGACCCTTTAGTCAGTGCCAGTTGTCCATTGTTCCTGGAGGATTCACATCCCTGCCTGGTCTCTCCTTCTTTGCTGTTCATTTCATCAAAGTTAAGTTCTGGCCTTGTTTTTTGCAGTCCACATGCTGTGGGCCTTATTGTTCAGTTCTTTTTCATGTTTTGTCTTGTCCAGCTTGGTCTGTATAAGGATTTGTTCAGCCAAACTGGTATCTCTGGAGATGCAGATATACCCTCCATATCTTTAGTTAGATGTGGAGATTTTGTATTTTCTGTGGTGGATATTTTTTAGTGTTTTATTACTGACCGCATAGTACTCTGTCCTATCCTTTCTATTTAGCTAGAAGCAGCCTCCTTTGCTAAATCCTGATTTCAGTCTGCGTATGTTATTTCCCTCTCCTCTCACAGTCAATATTTGTGGGGGGCTGTCTATCCTTTGGGGATTTTCTCTGAGGCAAGATAGTTTTCCCTTTTCTATCTCTAGGGGTATTTAGTCCTCTGGCTGTGTCGAGATGTCTAGGGAGTGTTAGGTACATTCCACGGCTACTTCTAGTTGCGGTGTTAAGTTCAGGGTCTGCGGTCAGTTCAGGTACCACCTTCTCCAGAGTGCGTCTCATGCTGCTCCTAGGCCACCAGATCATAACACAGGAGTACCTGCTGCTAGCAACGGCGGCATGATATGGCAGTATGGACTAACTCAGTTACTTCACCGAGTAGTCGTGAAAGAAAAGCACTGTGCCCTGTTAGACTTCACAGAGGCACAGGCTAACTGCCCACACAGAGAGCAGTCAGTGCTCACGCATGCACACAAAACTCCTCGCCGGAGGTGCCAGCATTCTAGGGGCTTATTTCAGCCGGGTCCCTGAACACATTCAAACAAACTCCTCGCGAGAGGTGCCAGCATTCTAGGGACTTATTTCAGCCGGGTCACTGAACACATACTCTCGTGACCACACTGGCACAAAGCACTTAACAAAGAACAATACTAGCGCATGGCCGTGCGGTCATGCGAACCTTAAATAGCTGCAGCACGTACAGGACCTTCCTAGAAGGACCAATGAGAAGCTACACCAGAGCGTGAGCACCTACAGGACCTTCCTGAAGGAGCCAATGACCTTAGCTGCAGTATCAGATCATGTGACCCTCGATCTCCACTGAGAGATCTTACTCTGGGCATGCTCAGAACGAGCAAAGCAGGACTTAGACCCAGAAGCGTCTGCTCGCCGCTGCCCAGCACCGACTTCAATGGCAGAAGCAGGAAAGGCAGCAGTAACTCTTAGCACAGAGTCAGACTGAGTGAGACGATGGGACCGACGTCTCTGCTGAGCAGGCTCCACTGCGGCAGGAGAAAAATGGGAGACCGCAGCGGAGATGGACCGAGATTCCCCCTGTGCAGAGGAGGGAACTCGACCCCTAACACTAATTTACTGAGATAATGACTTTTGGGTTTTCATTGGCTGTAAGCCATAATCATCAATATTAACACTTGGAATAGATCACTCTGTTTGTAATAACTATATAATATAGAGTTTCACTTTTTGTATTGAAGAACTGAAATAAATTAACTTTTTGGTGATATTCTAATTTTGTGAGATGCACTGTATCTTTACGAAATAGAACAGAAGAATAAAAATGTTAACTTATTGGCACAAGAGGATAACCAAAGGAACAACAGAAATCGGTTTCTTTTTGTCGCTTACATTTTTTTCACATACTGTGACTTAGAAACGGTTGCCATAGTAGAATTTATGTTACTTTGTGAGTGATGCATTGTGCTTTGATAAAGTAGCTCTGTCCTTTGCAGTTTACATAAAGCATGTGTTAAGGGAAAGTCTGTACACATTTCTAAATACACAGAGGATCGGTAAACAATGTTTCTTTACAGAGAATGTGTAATACTAAACACAGAATAGTGCAGTTTATGCATTGAGTGATGTCTCATTCCTTACCTGCGGTATGATCAGATTGTTCTTCCTTTCATCGTCAGGCTTCTGTCTCATTGCTCAAATTGTATGACATGTTATATTTTTTAGGACTCTTCAGGTGACAAATGACAATCGTGAACTATATTTAACTAGTAAACCCCTCTGTTATGATAGCCGGCTCAATGTGCCAGGAGTGTGGCAACACATGAGATACCAACTGCGACCATCGTGTGGATAAAATCTGTGGTTTGTAAATAGACCTGGTGACCTACCCCATAAAAACCTTCACCAGGAAACTCTTTGGATCAGAATGAATATGCTTCAAATATGGTGTGGCTCCATATGCTGTGGTTCCACGGGCTGGACGGCATTGAAGCGACTGGGGAAGAGCAGATGCAGATCTCCGATAATCAGGGTAAGTATAACACGAGCTGGGGAAACTCACATGAGGGCCTAAATGCTGATGCAGTCTGTGAAAAAAAAGCTACCTGTGCTGCAAAGAACGATATACCATCGGAAATTGGAACGTGAGAGGGATGAACATTGGAAAGCTGAACATTATCAAGAGGGAAACGTAAAGAAAGAGTGTTGACCTGGTGGGAGTCAGTAAACTGTATTGGATTGGTCTGGGGACTTCAGCAAAGTTGAGTACACCATTTACTTAGGCAAATAGAAAATAAGTTGATATTGTGTCCAACAAAAGGATCACGAGGTGCATAAAGATCTCCCAGTAAATCAATGAGGTTATGTCTATTCACTTTAGATGTAAACCTCTGAATGTGACCATCATCTAAGTTTTTACACTAGCAGCAGATGTATCAGAGTGAGGCATTGAGGACTTCTACACACAGGTCCAAAGCACACTTAGTAGAACCCCAAGAAAGGACATACTTTTGTATTATGGACGACAAAGTGCAATAAAGATCAATGCCTTTAAATATATGACCAGATAACAAAGAGAAAAACACCATATAGATTAACATAGCCTATCCTGAAGTGCATTCCACAATGGGTCTTGGCAAAATGGTATAGTGGTAATACATTTAATTACTTTCCATTTAATCTGTTGCACAGTCAGTGTAATACAAACGCTTAGTTAAGTATAATGTAGCCAGCAATGACATTCAAAGAGGGCTTTTACCCATCATGGATTCAGGGAGCACACCACATCACCTCCCCAATGTGCGTTTCGCATCTCTCACATTTTCAGAGGGCCTGGTTAAGGGCGACGCAATGTCGACTTCCATAGAGAATCCTGGAAAAACAGGAACAATGTCCTGAATGCCCAGTACATGAACCTTGAAAACGCCTATGAGAAGGGTCACACCAGGGAATTATTTGCCATGTTGAAACAAGTAACCAGAATTTTGTAAGATGCAGCATATCACTTCTGCTGCAGATTCTCACTATGGCTTTTGCCCCTTGTCCAAACAGTAGAAAATAACATCAGCAGTACTCCCTGAAACAGGATAACCATGTAGAAATAGAGGCGGCCTGTAGATGCAATGTCTGAAAGCGTTTAAATGTAATATGTTGAAATATAGATTGGCATTCATTATGTAGTATGATAAAACATGTTTATTTTCATTGCATAGTCAAGGGGTATACAAAAAGATCAATATTCAGCCGGTCAGTAGCCTATGGTCATTTCACGCACAGAGCGCTTTCTCGAGATCCTTGCAATGCTGAGAGGCATCTACCTTGTGCTTTTTATTTCCGCTTTTTAGAACACATTTGTTTCAGGGGTGCTTTGCCTGCATGTATGGTGTGTTCGTGTCATTTATACATGCATTATTTTATGCTACTTTTGAAGTTCTACGGAGAAATCTATAAGAAATACAAAATAAAACCACTAGCGCAGTCTCTGCACCAAGAACGTTGCAAAAAAAAATAAAAAATACAATTTACATCAGGACTACAACTGTAAATGCCAGGATTGGAGAAACCACTGATCTCAGCCAACCCCTTAGAATCCGCAGACCATAGAAACTGCCGAATCTTAGGAGGTTGACATAGCAAGGAGACTCCATACAACACAAACTTTACAAATGTCCACAAGTCTGGCACAGATATAAGTCTAAAGGCCCATGCCAGACGTGCCTGACATTCAGCAATACAGCTCGGAGCTAAAAACACAATTGGATTGTGGCTAGGTAAGTCTATTCTCAGGGATGTCACTAGAGGAGAAGCATCTAAGACAAACAGCCCTGATTCCTGGAACAGTGTTCTGGGTCCCTGAGCGACCTCCAGGACACATTTTTGATTGCATCCTTTTGTATGATTAGAATACAACTGAAAACTATGTATGATGGAACAGAGAATCATTAGCTCCCTGCCCAGCCATCGACTCTTGTAAGACACATGCTTGTTTCAAGCTGTGGCCAACCATACCAATGCCCGATGATTATATCAGGGACTTGGTGTAAGTGACACTTGGATCACACTGGGCTGCTGAGCACAGCTTGCAAGAAGCACTCACTATGTATCTCTTCTATTTTAAGTTATGAAATAAAAAATATGAAATATCATCTTTGAATGTGAGTCCTGGGAAGCGCTGCCATTCATGGGCTGGATGTGCTTTTCTTGAAGAAGCACTCACTGTTAGTGGAAGTGGGGCTATATGTCGTTTTTTGCTTGTCAAAAAAGATGTGGGGCAAAAAGTAGAGGACACTATTACTGTGTGGGGCACAAAGTGTAGAACATTACTACTGTGTGGGGCACAAAGTGGAGGACACTATTACTGTGTGGGGCACAAAGTGTTGAACATTACTACTGTGTGGGGCACAAAGTGGAGAACACTACTACTGTGTGTGGCACAAAGTGGAGGATATTGCTGTGTGGGGCACAAAGTGGAGGACACTATTACTGTGTGGGGCACAAAGTGGAGAACACCACTACTGTGTGTGGTACAAAGTGGAGGATACTACTGCTGTGTGGGGCACAAAGTGGAGGACACTATTACTGTGTTGGGCACAAAGTGGAGAACACTACTGTGTGGGGCACAAAGTGGAGGACACTACTGCTGTGTGGGGCACAAAGTGGAGAACACTACTACTGTGTGGGGCTCAAAGTGGAGGACTGTCATGATTCTCAATGGCGAGAGAACATAGCCCAGCATATATGAGAACTAGCTCTTGGAAGATGGAAACTATACTGACCATGAACTAAACCTGCCGCACAACTAGAAGTGGCCGGGTAGCATGCCTACATTTTTTTATCCCTAGATGCCCAGCGCCAGCCGGAGAACTACCTAATCCTAGCAGAGGAAAAGACAGTCCTGGCTCACCTCTAGAGAAATTTTCCCAAAAGGCAGACAGAGGCCCCCACATATATTGGCGGTGATTTTAGATGAAATGACAAACGTAGTATGAAAATAGGTTTAGCAAAAATCGAGGTCCGCTTACTAGATAGCAAGAAGACAGAAAGGGCACTTTCATGGTCAGCAGAAAACCCTATCAAAACACCATCCAGAAATTACTTTAAGACTCTAGCATTAACTCATAACACCAGAGTGGCAATTTCCGCTCACAAGAGCTTTCCAGACACAGTAACGAAACAGCAGCTGTGAACAGGAACAAAATGCAAAAACACACAAGGACAAAAGTCCAACTTAGCTGGGAGTTGTCTAGTAGCAGGAACATGCACAGAAAGGCTTCTGATTACATTGTTGACCGGCATGAAACTGACAGAGGAGCAAGGTTATATAGCGACTCCCACATCCTGATAGGAGCAGGTGAACAGAGGGGATGATGCACACAAGTACAATTCCACAAGTGGCCACCGGGGGAGCCCAGAATCCAATTTCACAACAGTACCCCCCCCTCAAGGAGGGGGCACCGAACCCTCACCAGAACCACCAGGGCGATCAGGATGAGCCCTATGAAAGGCACGGACAAGATCGGAGGCATGAACATCAGAGGCAGTGACCCAAGAATTATCCTCCTGACCGTATCCCTTCCATTTGACCAGATACTGTCTGGAAACACGAGAGTCCAAGATCTTTTCCACAACGTACTCCAACTCACCCTCAACCAACACCGGAGCAGGAGGCTCAACGGAAGGCACAGCCGGTACCTCATACCTGCGCAACAATGACCGATGAAAAACATTATGAATCGAAAAGGATGCAGGGAGGTCCAAACGGAAGGACACAGGGTTAAGAATCTCCAATATCTTGTACGGGCCGATGAACCGAGGCTTAAACTTAGGAGAAGAAACCCTCATAGGGACAAAACGAGAAGACAACCACACCAAGTCCCCAACACAAAGCCGAGGACCAACACGACGACGGCGGTTGGCAAAAAGCTGAGTCTTCTCCTGGGACAACTTCAAATTGTCCACCACCTGCCCCCAAATCTGATGCAACCTCTCCACCACAGCATCCACTCCAGGACAATCCGAAGATTCCACTTGACCGGAGGAAAATCGAGGATGAAACCCCGAATTACAGAAAAACGGGGACACCAAGGTGGCAGAGCTGGCCCGATTATTGAGGGCGAACTCCGCCAAAGGCAAAAAAGCAACCCAATCATCCTGATCCGCAGACACAAAACACCTCAAATATGTCTCCAAGGTCTGATTAGTCCGCTCGGTCTGGCCATTAGTCTGAGGATGGAAAGCAGACGAAAAAGACAAATCTATGCCCATCCTAGCACAGAATGCCCGCCAAAATCTAGACACGAATTGGGTCCCTCTGTCAGAAACGATATTCTCCGGAATACCATGCAAACGAACAACATTTTGAAAAAACAGAGGAACCAACTCGGAAGAAGAAGGCAACTTAGGCAAGGGAACCAGATGGACCATCTTAGAGAAACGGTCACACACCACCCAGATGACAGACATCTTATGAGAAACAGGCAGATCCGAAATAAAATCCATCGAGATGTGCGTCCAAGGCCTCTTCGGGATAGGCAAGGGTAACAACAATCCACTAGCCCGAGAACAACAAGGCTTGGCCCGAGCACAAACGTCACAAGACTGCACAAAGCCTCGCACATCTCGTGACAGGGAAGGCCACCAGAAGGACCTTGCCACCAAATCCCTGGTACCAAAGATTCCAGGATGACCTGCCAACGCAGAAGAATGAACCTCAGAGATGACTCTACTGGTCCAATCATCAGGAACAAACAGTCTACCAGGTGGGCAACGATCAGGTCTATCCGCCTGAAACTCCTGCAAGGCCCGCCGCAGGTCTGGAGAAACGGCAGACAATATCACTCCATCTTTAAGGATACCTGTGGGCTCAGAATTACCAGGGGAGTCAGGCTCAAAACTCCTAGAAAGGGCATCCGCCTTAACATTCTTAGAACCCGGTAGGTAAGACACCACAAAATTAAACCGAGAGAAAAACAACGACCAGCGCGCCTGTCTAGGATTCAGGCGCCTGGCAGACTCAAGGTAAATTAAATTTTTGTGGTCAGTCAATACCACCACCTGATGTCTGGCCCCCTCAAGCCAGTGACGCCACTCCTCAAAAGCCCACTTCATGGCCAAAAGCTCCCGATTCCCAATATCATAATTCCGCTCGGCGGGCGAAAATTTACGGGAAAAAAAAGCACAAGGTCTCATCACGGAGCAGTCGGAACTTCTCTGCGACAACACCGCCCCAGCTCCGATTTCAGAAGCGTCGACCTCAACCTGAAAAGGAAGAGCAACATCAGGCTGACGCAACACTGGGGCGGAAGAAAAGCGGCGCTTGAGCTCCCGAAAGGCCTCCACAGCATCAGGGGACCAATCAGCAACATCAGCACCCTTCTTAGTCAAATCAGTCAATGGTTTTACAACATCAGAAAAACCAGCAATAAATCGACGATAAAAGTTAGCAAAGCCCAAAAATTTCTGAAGACTCTTAGGAGAAGAGGGTTGCGTCCAATCACCAATAGCCTGAACCTTGACAGGATCCATCTCGATGGAAGAGGGGGAAAAAATGTATCCCAAGAAGGAAATCTTTTGAACCCCAAAAACACACTTAGAACCCTTCACACACAAGGAATTAGACCGCAAAACCTGAAAAACCCTCCTGACCTGCTGGACATGAGAGTCCCAGTCATCCGAAAAAATCAGAATATCATCCAGATACACAATCATAAATTTATCCAAATAATCGCGGAAAATGTCATGCATAAAGGACTGGAAGACTGAAGGGGCATTTGAAAGACCAAAAGGCATCACCAAATACTCAAAATGGCCCTCGGGCGTATTAAATGCGGTTTTCCACTCATCCCCCTGCTTGATTCGCACCAAATTATACGCCCCACGGAGATCAATCTTAGAGAACCACTTGGCCCCCTTTATACGAGCAAACAAATCAGTAAGCAGTGGTAACGGATATTGATATTTAACCGTGATTTTATTCAAAAGTCGATAATCAATACACGGCCTCAAAGAGCCGTCTTTCTTAGACACAAAGAAAAAACCGGCTCCTAAGGGAGATGACGAAGGACGAATATGTCCCTTTTCCAAGGACTCCTTTATATATTCTCGCATAGCCGCGTGTTCAGGCACAGACAGATTAAATAAACGACCCTTAGGGTATTTACTACCCGGGATCAAGTCTATGGCACAATCGCACTCCCGGTGCGGACGTAGTGAACCAACCTTGGGTTCTTCAAAAACGTCACGAAAGTCAGACAAGAATTCAGGAATCTCAGAGGGAATAGATGATGAAATGGAAACCAAAGGTACGTCCCCATGAGTTCCTTTACATCCCCAGCTTAACACAGACATAGCTCTCCAGTCGAGGACTGGGTTATGAGATTGCAGCCATGGCAATCCCAGCACCAAAACATCATGTAGATTATACAGCACCAGAAAGCGAATACCCTCCTGGTGATCCGGATTAACACGCATAGTCACTTGTGTCCAGTATTGTGGTTTATTACTAGCCAATGGGGTGGAGTCAATCCCTTTCAGAGGTATCGGAGCCTCCAATGGCTCCAAATCATACCCACAGCGTTTGGCAAAGGACCAATCCATAAGACTCAAAGCAGCGCCAGAGTCGACATAGGCGTCCGCGGTAATAGATGACAAAGAACAAATCAGGGTCACAGATAGAATAAACTTAGACTGTAAAGTGCTAATTGAAACAGACTTGTCAGGCTTCTTAGTACGCTTAAAGCATGCTGAAATAACATGAGTTGAATCACCACAATAGAAGCACAACCCATTCTTTCGTCTAAAATTCTGCCGCTCGCTTCTGGACAGAATTCTATCACATTGCATATTTTCTGGCGTTTTCTCAGTAGACACCGCCAAATGGTGCACAGGTTTGCGCTCCCGCAGACGCCTATCGATCTGAATAGCCATCGTCATGGACTCATTCAGACTCGCAGGCACAGGGAACCCCACCATAACATCCTTAATGGCATCAGAGAGACCTTCTCTGAAAATCGCCGCCAGGGCGCACTCATTCCACTGAGTAAGCACAGACCATTTGCGGAATTTTTGGCAGTATATTTCAGCTTCATCTTGCCCCTGAGACAAGGACATCAAGGCCTTTTCCGCCTGAAGCTCTAAATGAGGTTCCTCATAAAGCAACCCCAAGGCCAGAAAAAACGCATCCACATTGAGCAACGCAGGATCCCCTGGTGCCAATGCAAAAGCCCAGTCTTGAGGGTCGCCCCGGAGCAAGGAAATTACAATCCTGACCTGCTGTGCAGTGTCTCCGGCAGAGCGAGACTTCAGGGACAAAAACAATTTGCAATTATTTTTAAAATTTTGAAAGTGAGATCTATTCCCCGAGAAGAATTCAGGCAAAGGAATTCTAGGCTCAGACATAGGTGCATGAACAACAAAATCTTGCAAATTTTGTACCTTTGTGGCGAGATTATTCAAACCTGTAGCTACACTCTGAAGATCCATTTGAAACAGGTGAACACAGAGCCATTCAAGGATTAGAAGGAGAGAAAGAGAGGAAGGCTGCAGTATAGGCAGACTAGCAAGTGATTCAATTAAGAGCACACTCAGAACTAGAGGAAAAAAAAAAAAAAAAAATTGTAGCAGACTTCTTTTTTCTCTCCTTTCTCAGCCAGTAATTTAACCCTTTTTTTTGGGCCGGTCAAACTGTCATGATTCTCAATGGCGAGAGAACATAGCCCAGCATATATGAGAACTAGCTCTTGGAAGATGGAAACTATACTGACCATGAACTAAACCTGCCGCACAACTAGAAGTGGCCGGGTAGCATGCCTACGTTTTTTTATCCCTAGATGCCCAGCGCCAGCCGGAGAACTACCTAATCCTAGCAGAGGAAAAGACAGTCCTGGCTCACCTCTAGAGAAATTTTCCCAAAAGGCAGACAGAGGCCCCCACATATATTGGCGGTGATTTTAGATGAAATGACAAACGTAGTATGAAAATAGGTTTAGCAAAAATCGAGGTCCGCTTACTAGATAGCAAGAAGACAGAAAGGGCACTTTCATGGTCAGCAGAAAACCCTATCAAAACACCATCCAGAAATTACTTTAAGACTCTAGCATTAACTCATAACACCAGAGTGGCAATTTCCGCTCACAAGAGCTTTCCAGACACAGTAACGAAACAGCAGCTGTGAACAGGAACAAAATGCAAAAACACACAAGGACAAAAGTCCAACTTAGCTGGGAGTTGTCTAGTAGCAGGAACATGCACAGAAAGGCTTCTGATTACATTGTTGACCGGCATGAAACTGACAGAGGAGCAAGGTTATATAGCGACTCCCACATCCTGATAGGAGCAGGTGAACAGAGGGGATGATGCACACAAGTACAATTCCACAAGTGGCCACCGGGGGAGCCCAGAATCCAATTTCACAACAGAGGACACTATTACTGTGTGGGGCACAAAGTGGAGAACACAACTACTGTGTGGGGCACAAAGTGGAGGACACTACTGCTGTGTGGGGCACAAAGTGGAGAACACTACTACTTTGTGGGGCACAAAGTGGAGGACACTATTTCTGTGTGGGGAACAAAGTGGAGAACACTACTACTGTGTGGGGCACAAAGTGGAGAACACTACTACTGTGTGTGGCACAAAGTGGAGGATACTGCTGTGTATGGCACAAAGTGGAGGACACTATTATCGTGTGGGGCACAAAGTGGAGAACACTACTGTGTGTGGCACAAAGTGGAGGATACTACTGCTGTGAGGGGCACAAAGTGGAGGACACTATTACTGTGTGGGGCACAAAGTGGAGAACACTACTGTGTGGGGCACAAAGTGGAGGACACTACTGCTGTGTGGGGCACAAAGTGGAGAACACTAATACTGTGTGGGGCACAAAGTGGAGGACACTATTACTGTGTGGAGCACAAAGTGGAGAACACTACTGCTGTGTGGGGCACAAAGTGGAGGACACTATTACTGTTTGGGACACTAAGTGGAGGGAACTACTACTGTGTGGGGCACAAAGTGGAGGACAATACTGCTGTGTGGGGCACAAAGTGGAGGATCGTATTAATGTGTGGGGCACAAAGTGGAGGACCGTATTAATGTGTGGGGCACAAAGTGGAGGACACTATTACTGTGTGGGGCACAAAGTGGAGGGAACTACTACTGTGTGGGAACAAAGTGGAGGACCCTACTGCTGTGTGGGGCACAAAGTGGAGGACACTATTACTGTGTGGGGCACAAAGTGGAGGACACTATTACTGTGTGGGGCACAAAGTGGAGGACACTATTACTGTGTGGGGCACAAAGTGGAGGACACTATTACTGTGTGGGGCAAAAGGGGAGGACACTATTACTGTGTGGGGCAAAAGGGGAGGACACTATTACTGTGTGGGGCACAAAGTGGAGGGAACTACTACTGTGTGGGGCACAAAGTGGAGGACACTATTACTGTGTGGGGCACAAAGTAGAGGACACTATTACTGTGTGGGGCACAAAGTGGAGGATCGTATTAATGTGTGGGGCACAAAGTGGAGGACCGTATTAATGTGTGGGGCACAAAGTGGAGGACACTATTACTGTGTGGGGCACAAAGTGGAGGGAACTACTACTATGTGGGGCACAAAGTGGAGGACACTATTACTGTGTGGGGCACAAAGTAGAGGACACTATTACTGTGTGGGGCACAAAGTGGAGGACACTACTGCTGTGTGGGGCACAAAAGAAGATAATTACTCTTGGGGAGACACAAAGGGAGACATTATTGAGTTGGGGTACTACTACTGTGCTGAGTCATTATTGTGGTGGCGACATAAAAGGCATATTACTGTATAGTAGCATAAAAGGGGCTTTATTGCAGAGTTGATGGCTAAAGGGGCACTTTGTGTGTGGGGGGGGGGGGAGGGAACTAAAAACGCCATTATTATTGTGTGTGGTGCAAAAATGAGGCTACTATTACTGTGTGCAGCACTGACATCATTTGGTGCACTATTACCTATGGCATTCTTACCATTTGAGGCACTGTGGATACAAAGTTTGTGCAGAGAGGAAAGGATCTGTGCAGAGGAGCTAAAGATGTCTGTGTGGCAAATTCTGCAAAGGTGTGTCATTGGCTGGAAGCAAACATTGCAACCTGAACCAGATGGAGAAGATTAGGGAATGTGAAGGACTCGTGTCAGTACTGTAATCATTTATTTGTCACTACTCTAATCTAGTAACATGACTCTAGTCATTTCTATAGGCTCCAGAGTGCCAGTGTAGAGCTGATATGATCCTTGTTTGGTGGTAATATTGGATTTATATGGTGTGTTTTTTATTATTATCTAGTGGTTATATTCAGTTCCTATTTGTATAGAGGTATGCATTACTATCACACATACTGTATATTACTGCTTCTGAAGAGGCAGGTTATTTGTAGGCCCCATAGGGGTGCAGCGATCATGTGCCATACATTATACCGTACATGACTGCAGCAGCCAATCACTGGCTTTAGAATTAATTATACAAGGCCAGTGATTGGCTGCAGGGGTCACATGAATGATGTATGGCCCTTGATCACTGTAGGAAATGAGCAGAGACCAGCGAGGACCACTAGGTTCCCCACTGGGAATTGAAGAGTTGAGTATAGTTTTTTTTTTTTTACCCATTCCTTGCTCTTCGTTACAATTTTATAAATTCCATAAAACTCTTGTAATGATCCCTGCTTTTTATACCTACTGGCCAGGTTTAGGTGAAGGGAAAATTTAGTATAATAAGTATAAGTATGTTAAATATCTCTTTATCAAAGGGAATCTATCACCAGTTTTCACAGTAGTAGCTGAACAGATTACTAAATAGACCTTACAAACTGATGATGATGGTGTACTTACCGTACCTTGAAAATCTGTGTCATAATAGCTGTATATAATCCCTGATATTAAAAATGAGCATTTTATGAGCCCAATTATGCAGCCAATCTGCCATAAGGTTGAAGAGATCCTTTAATATATACAGTATATACGGCTCTGGCAAAAATTAACAGACCACTGTACGTTTTTCAGTTTGTCTGATTTTTCTCTTTATAGGTATATTTTTGATTAAAATGTAAATTGTTTTGACAACATGTCTCCGAAGTTCCAAGCAATACATTTTTTATTTTTTTTTCTGAAAAGGAGAAATGGTCAAAATAAAAAAAAAACAGTGTTTTCAGACCTCAAATAATGCAAAGAAAACAAAGAAATCATTTAGAAACAACAATACTAATGTTTTATCTCAGGAAGAGTTCAGAAATCAATATTTTGTGGAATAACCATGATGTTTAATCACAGCTTTCATGCGTCTTGGCATGCTTGCCACCAGTCTTTCACACTGCTTCTGGCGCAAAAATGTAAGCAGTTCTTCTTTGTTTGATGGCTTGTGACTGTCCATCATCATCTTGATTACATTCCAGAGGTTTTCAATGGGGTTCAGGTCTGGAGATTGGGCTGCCCGTAACAGGGTTTTGATGTGGTGGTCTCTTAATATTTTGCCAGAGCTGTATATGTAGGCTTAACCTCTACGGAGTTACGTGTCAGGACAAGAGAACAAGTGAGGGATATTCTTGCTTAAAGGGAACCATCTGTTTTTTCAAGATGAGATAAAAATAGCGTTAAATAGGGGCAGAGCTGTGCTTTACATTAGTGTATTTTTTGTGCCTTTATTCCCCACCTATGCTGCCGAAATACCTTTGTAAAGTCGCCGTTTTGGGCTGTCACTCACGCTGGTCTGGTCATATGGGTGTGGTGACATCGCTGTTTCTCCCCCAGATCCTGCTCATCTTTCCGTTGGTGGCGTAGTGGTTTGCGCATGCCCAACAGGCGAATCCACTGCGCAGCTGAAGGAAAAGAGCGCGATCTGCGCTATTCCCCTGGTGATCGGTGGGGGCCGCCATCTTCCTGTGGCCGCGCGTGCGCAGATGGAGCGCTCTGCTGCCCGGGGCTTCAGGAAAATGGCCGCGGGATGCCGCGCGTGCGCAGATGGAGATCGCGGCGGCCATTTTCCTGAAGCCGAGTTCGCATCTCGGCTTCAGGAAAATGGCTGCCGCGATCTCCATCTTCTCCATCTGCGCACGTGCGGCATCCTGCGGCCATTTTCCTGAAGCCCCGGGCAGCAGAGCGCTCCATCTGCGCACGCGCGGCCACAGGAAGATGGCCGCCCCCACCGATCACCAGGGGAATAGCGCAGATTGCGCTCTTTTTCCTCATCTGTGCAGTGGATTCGGCACTTGGGCATGCGCAAACCACTACGCCACCAATGGAAAAATAAGCAAGATCTGGGGGAAGAAACAGCGATGTCACCACGCCCATCCGACCAGACCAGCCTGATTGACAGGCGAAAACGGCGACTTTGGTAACGTATTTCGGCAGCATAGGTGGGGAATCAGGGTCCAAAAAATACACTATTGTAATGCACAGCTCAGGCCCTATTTAACGGTATTTTTATCTCATACGGAAAAAACAGGGTGACAGGTTCCCTTTAAGACAGTGCTAAAGCACTTTAAACTGTATCACAACTCTGATCCTCGGGGCTTTCATGTTAGAGGTGTCGATAGGGTTTGTGGTGGTATCAGAGAAGGGAATCTCAGACTAACCCTGGCGCAACTCGAAGCCAGGTGGATTGTGGATCTGGGCACCACGTCCCCTATGGGACTTAATGAGAAATTAAGTTTTGCTTTGTTTTTGTAATCTCTGCATTTTAATATATTTTTTACACACTGCTCCTGGCGCAAAAATGTAAGCAGTTCTTCTTTGTTTGATGGCTTGTGACTATCCATCATCCCCTTCATTACATTCCAGAGGCTTTCAATGGGGTTCAGGTCTGGAGATTGGATTGCCCATGACAGGGTTTTGATGTGGTGGTCTCTGACTTTTTGCCAGAGTTGTATATATATATATATATATATATATATATATATATATATATATATATATATATATATATATATATATATATATATATATATACATCGTGGGAAAAAACGCAGCATGTTCATTAATTTTGCGGAATTTTGGCCACGAAAGGAGTCCAGTTTTTATCAGGAAAATTCACAAACATTCTGCAACGTGGGCACATGGCCTTATAAATAATATTTCCCACATGTTTGCTTTACATCAGCACCATTTGTTAAATGTTGTTTTATTTTGTTAGCATTTTAGGAGGTTTACAAATATAGCAGTAAGTTTTCATTTTTTCAAGGAAATTTACTAAAAAAATAATTTTTTTAGGGGCCTATCGAGGTTTGAAGTGACTCTGGGGGTCCTATATATTGGAAAACACCCAAAACTGATACCATTTTAAAAACAACACCTCCAGACATACTGAAAACTACTGACAGATAGTTTATTAACCCTTCAGGTGCTTTTCAGAAATTAATACAAAGTGGCATGATAGGAATTAAAAAGTTGATTTTTACAACCTAAATATCGTAGACTTTTTAACAGGTACGTGTAACCAGCAGACTGTAAGGCTGCTATTTGCTCGCGAATTGCCATGACAAACATCAGGACCACACAATCGTGATCTCAGTGTGCCGATGGGGATAAAGAGCGAGAAGCCACACTCTTTGACAATCCATTTCATATGCTGTTGTGCAAATGGAATAGACAACAGATGGACATTTTTGGCAATTATCAAGACATACTCAATAAAGGAGTGGTTCTTCAGGTGGGGACCACAGACCACATCTCAGTACCAATGCTTTCTGGCTGATGTTTTGGTCACTTTTGAATGTTGGTTGTGCTTTCACACTCGTGGTAGCATGAGATGGACTCTACAACACACACAAGTGGCTCAGATTGTGCAGCTCATCCAGGATGGCACATCAATGCGAGCTGTGGCAAGAAGGTTTGCTGTGTCTGTCAGCGTAGTGTCCAGAGGCTGGAGGCGCTACCAGGAGACAGGCCAGTACACCAGGAGACATGGAGGGGGCCACAGGAGGGCAACAATCCAGCAGCAGGACCACTACCTCAACCTTTGTGCAAGGAGAAACAGGAGGAGCACTGCCAGAGCCCTGCAAAATACCTCCAGCAGGCCACAAATGTGCATGTGTCTGCACAAACGGTTAGAAACCGACTCCATGAGGATGTCTGAGTGCCCGACATCCACAGATGGGGGTTGTGCTCACAGCCCAACACCGTGCAGGACGCTTGGCATTTGCCACAGAACACCAGGATTGGCAAATTCACAACTGGCGCCCTGTGCTCTTCACAGATGAAAGCAGGTTCACACTGAGCACAAGTGACAGATGTGACAGAGTCTGGAGACGCTGTGGAGAGCGATCTGCTGCCTGCAACATCCTTCAACATGACCAGTTTGGCAGTGGGTCAGTAATGGTGTGTGGTGGCATTCCTTTGGAGGGCCGCACAGTGCTCCATGTGCTCACCAGAGGTAGCCTGACTGCCACTAAGTACCGAGATGAGATCCTCAGACCCCTTGTGAGACCATATGCTGGTGCGGTTGGCCATGGGTTCCTCCTAATGCAGGACAATGCCAGACCTCATGTGTCTGGAGTGTGTCAGCAGTTCCTGCAAGATGAAGGCATTGAAGCTATGGACGGGCCTGCCCATTCGCCAGACCTGAATCCGATTGAACACATCTGGGACATTATGTCTCGCACCTTCCACCAACGTTGCACCACAGACTGTCCAGGAGTTGGCGGATGCTTTAGTCCAGGTCTGGGAGGAGATCCCTCAGGAGACCATCCGCTGCCTCATCAGGACCATGCCCAGGCATTGAAGGGAGATCATACAAGCATGTGGAGGCCACACACACACTACTGAGCATCATTTCCTTGTCTTGAGGCATTTCCGCTGAAGTTGGATCAGCCTTTAACTTCATTTTCCACTTTGATTCAACTCCAGACCTCCGAGGGATATTAGTTGTGATTTATATTGATCATTTTTAGGTTTTATTGCTCTCAACACATTCCACTATGTAGTGAATAAAGATTTACAACTGGAATATTTCATTCAGTGATATCTAGGATGTGGGATTTTAGCGTTCCCTTTATTTTTTTGAGCAGTGTATATACATGTGATTTTAAATGGCTATAGGGTGATCGTATGGGGAGACATGCACTTTGGGGCTTCGGCCCTTCATCTTTAAGCAGCCTAGCAATGCCCCTGCCATAATGTGTGTTTACATGTCCGCGTTTCTGGAGTTGTATGTATGTTTGTAAGTAAGCTCAGTTATGGTACCATATCTAATCAGTAACCTTGGTTCTGGTACTGTATCAATATAGTAATCTAGATTCTGGTACGATATGTATTGGTTCTTTTTCCGTATCTTGTAGTAGACATAGTAAGCTCTGTTCTACTCCCTTATCTCTGCAGTAAGCTAGGTTCTGCTCCCATATCTCTGTGGTAAGCTCAGTTCTGCTCCCATATCTCTGTAGTAAGCTCCAGTCAGTTTCCTTTTCTACGTAGCAATCTTGGTTCCAGTCTCGTGTCTATGTAGTTAGCTTGCTTCTGTTACAGTATCTATGTAGGCAGCAATCTTGGTTCTGCTTCCATATATATGCAGCTAGCTCTGTTCTGTTCCCATATCTATGTACCAGCCTGTTTTTAAAGCCTGTTATCTCTGCTTCTTTAATGCAGCGGCCAGAGATAAGCAGGGCAAAAGCACCGCATCCGGAGGGCCACTGCCTTGTGATTGCCCCACAGGCTGAAAAGTGCCAGCCAGCCCCTGACCACTGCTAAGGACAGGCAAAAAGCAGAAGAGACTTGTTAGGGCTAAAGAACACAGGGAATGGACATTAGGCCAGTGGAAATCTGTGCTTTGGTCTGATGAGTCCAAATTTGAGATCTTTGGTTCCAACCACTGTGTCTTTGTGCGACGCAGAAAAGGTGAACGGATGGACTCTACATGCCTGGTTCCCACCGTGAAGCATGGAGGAGGAGGTGTGATGGTGTGGGGGTGCTTTGCTGGTGACGCTGTTGGGGATTTATTCAAAATTGAAGGCATACTGAACAAGCATGGCTACCACAGCATCTTGCAGCGGCATGCTATTCCATCCGGTTTGTGTTTAGTTGGACCATCATTTATTTTTCAACAGGACAATGACCCCAAACACACCTCCAGGCTGTGCAAGGGCTATTTGACCAAGAAGGAGAGTGATGGGGTGCTACGCCAGATGACCTGGCCTCCACAGTCACCAGACCTGAACCCAATCGAGATGGGGTTTGGGGTGAGCTGGACCGCAGAGTGAAGGCAAAAGGGCCAACAAGTGCTAAGCATCTCTGGGAACTCCTTCAAGATTGTTGGAAGACCATTTCCGGTGACTACCTCTTGAAGCTCATCAAGAGAATGCCAAGAGTGTGCAAAGCAGTCATCAAAGCAAAAGGTGGCTACTTTGAAGAACCTAGAATATAAGAGATAAATTCAGTAGTTTCATACTTTTGTGTTAAGTATATAATTCCACATGTGTTAATTCATAGTTTTGATGCCTTCAGTGTGAATGTACAATTTTCATAGTCATGAAAATACAGAAAAATCTTTAAATGAGAAGGTGTGTCCAAATATATATAGTATCTACTATACAATTGTCTAAGGGTCACTTTCGTCTGTCTGTCACGGATATTCATTGGTCGCGGCCTCTGTCTGACATGGAAATCCAAGTCGCTGACTGGTCTTGGCAAAACGCCCACGACCATTGCCACGATCAATCAGTGACGGGCACAGTCCGGCGGCAAAATGGCCACTCTTTCCTCCCCGCAGTCAGTGCCCGCTCCATACTCCCCTCCAGTCAGCCCTCACACAGGGCTAATGCCAGCGTTACCAGAGCACGGTGTAACGCACTCCGGTTACGCAGCTATTAACCCTGTGTGACCAACTTTTTACTATTGATGCTGCATATGCAGCATTAATAGTAAAAAGATCTAATGTTACAAATAAGAATAATAAAAAAAAAGGTTGTTCTCACCCTCCGACGTCGCCCGCTGTCCTCGGCAGTGCAAGCGGCAGGTTCCGGTGCCAAGGATGCTATGCGAGAAGGACCTTCCATGATGTCATGGTCATGTGACCGCAATGTCATCACAGGTCCTGCGCTCATACCAACCCTGGGACCGGAAGCTGCCGCGTGCACCGCACATAGGCGCCAAGACTTCAAGGGGCCTTCGGAAAGTGAGTATATGTTTATTTTTTTATTTTAAGTCTTTTTTAACCACGCATATAGAGCCCACATTGCTATATACTATGTGGGCTGTGTAACATACTGCCTGGGCTCTGTACTGCGTGGGCTGTGTTATATATTACGTGGCCAGTGTTGTATACTGCGGGGGCTGTGCTATATACTGCGTGGCTGCTATGTACTGTGTGGGCTGTGCGTGGGCTGTGTTATATATTACGTGGCCTGTGTTATATACTGCGGGGGCTGTGCTATATACTGCGTGGCTGCTATGTATTGCGTGGGCTGTGCTATATATTACGTGGCCAGTGTTATATACTGAGGGGGCTGTGCTGTATACTGCGTGGCTGCTATATACTGCGTGGCTGCTATGTACTGCGTGGGCTGTGCTATATATTACGTGGCCAGTGTTACATACTGCGGGGGCTGTGCTATATACTGCATTACGTGGCCAGTGTTATATACTGCGGGGGCTGTGCTATATACTGCGTGGCTGCTATGTATTGCGTGGGCTGTGCTATATATTACGTGGCCAGTGTTACATACTGCGGGGGCTGTGCTATATACTGCATGGCTGCTATATACTGCGTGGGCTATGCTATATATTACGTGGACAGTGTTTAATATTACGTCGCCTGTGTTATATACTGCGTGGCTGCTATATACTGCGTGGGCTGTGTTATATAGTACATGGGCTGTGTTATATACTGCGTGGCCTGTATTAACGCATCGGGAATTCTACAATATGTATGTATTTATGTATATAGCAGCCACATAGTATATAGCACAGGCCACGTAGTATTTGTCTGCTATATACTACATGGCTCCTGTATACTACTTTGCCTGTGCTTTATACTATGTCGCTGCTATATACATACATATTCTAGAATACCCGATGCGTTAGAATCGGGCCACCATCTAGTATATACTGTATATATATATATATATATATATATATATATACATATATATATATATATATATATATATATATATATACACAGTTTGTACTACCACTTTAAGACACTTTTCACATTTGTAGTCTTATTTGTATCTGCTAGGAAAAAAATATTCTTTGTCTGTGAACTGCACAGACTGAAAAAGAACTGCATCAAAAGCAATAAAGTTAATGTTTTATAGTGAGGAAATAGGAGCAATGGATGCCTGCAGAGTTTGCGGTCAAAGTGGCGTAGGAGTTAAAAGGGTTCTCCAGCACTTTTTTTCTTATTTCTGCACAAACCTTAGAATATAATAAGAAACTTACGTTCCCCTGGTCTACACCTTGGAGAGGCTGCAGCCATATGTATACTGCACAGTATGAGATGTCTCCTCATGTGTTCTTAGGCTTTGGCTTGTTTTTTTGTCTCCCATTATACATTAATGCAGAGATACATGTATACAAGCATTAACATGTTACTGTGTTGCTGAAAAGTATGGTCAAATAATTAAAATAACTTTATCTGCTTATGGAAGAAAAATCCAGTTTGCTTCACATTATTTAAAGTGAATCTCCACTTTTAACAGCATGCAGTTTTTAGGGTCAACATTATGTGCCAATTAATTTCCTAAATATTTCCTTATAATAATTGGAGCTACATAGAGCAAAATGCTAAATATCTGGAGGGAGCAGCCATCGATAGGTGGAGCTTAAGGGCTTTCTGTACATGTTTTGCCATCTAGTGCAATGTATAAATAGTATGTAATAAACTCAAGGGATGGCAGAAGACAGGCCAATGATTTGGAAGATGGACCTTCTTATACTCTATTTATGGAAGGAATTTAGAGGTTTACACCCCAGGCTTTTAAAGGCCCTGTGAGGTGAATGTGCATTCAGGTGGCAAGAGCAGGCCGTTACCGTGTGCTTTGCAGGAGACTAGTCATCTGCTACTACAAGGTGCCTTTTGTCTATTCCTATCTGATGTTTCTAAGTAATTTACACACCCAATGGTATCATGGAGTCATGCTAAACACATACTGGTATGGTTATGTCAAAGAAATGGCTCACTCACAATTTTGCCTAAGAAATTTCCATGAATAATGAATGGGATCTAAACATCCTCCAAGAGCAACTTCTCACAACCATCTAGGAGCAATTTTGGTGATGACCAATGCTTTCCAGCATGATGGAGCAGCAAAAGTGATAACTAGCAATGGGTGGATCTATTGGCGGGACTCAGGTCAATAATCTCTGGACTGTAGGATCGCAAATCTCTTATTTTCTGGGAAACCCGGAGCAACTTTTTATTAGAGATTTGTGACCTCCTGTGAAGCAACAAGAGACTAATGACCTGGCCAATGAATGGGAGTCCCCCATCTCTAGTTATCACTTTTCCATTGTGACTTGATGTTCGATCATACTGGAATCGAATTATTGTACATCACCGAATTAATCCTGGATCATTGGGAGAATTTGCTCTTCTCCTGTCACGGGAGACCTAGGCAGGAAAGAGCAAAAACCCGGGCCCCTGCGATTTCCCTCAGACTAGGGAAACCCTGACTGACCCTCTCTCAGAGTTTACACTAATGGTGTGCATGTCTGAGCCTCCACCCTCGCCCTATCTCCTGTTTCAACCCTAGGCTGAAACTACCACCCACCACCCAGTGAAGAGTCCACACTCCAATACCCACAGTTAGCACAGACAAGATTAACGGAAAAGTAAGCACCACGCCGCAGTCACTCAGGAATACACTATAAATGCAAAGGGCAAAGCAAATACAAATATAGGAAGGAGCAAATAAGACAAAGGGAAATACACCACCAGCAACGATACTCCAACTACTAGCTCACCACTCCAGACCGAGATAACCACACACAAGACTGAAGCTATAATCGGCGACGCCCAATGTTCAGGAGAACTATTTAAATGCAGTGGGCATGACCCAGCTTCCAATCCGAGCACCAGGTAAATTAACCCCGGACATCTAGATAAAACCTAGCCGACGCCAATGAGCGCATAGTGGTCAAAAGCGGAATTACCGCTGTCTGTCGAACGGCCTGGTCTGAACAGCGTCCGACATGACAGTACCCCTCCTTCTACGAGGGACCCCAGGGCCCTCACGGCTTATAGGACCCGGCTTGTCCGGATGGCGGCGGTGAATAAACCTGACCAGCCGATCCGCATGAACGTCCGAGGCTGGTACCCAGGACCTCTCCTCAGGCCCATAACCACGCCAGTGTACCAAGTACTGTAAGGTGCGGCGCACTACATGAGAGTCAACCACCTTGGAGACTTCAAATTCCAAATTACCATCCACCAAGACTGGAGGTGGCATAGGCGCCGCATCCACGGAACCCACCACCTTCTTTAAAAGAGACCTGTGGAACACGTTATGTATCTTATACACCGTAGGAAGCTCCAATCGGTACGCTACTGGGTTAATGACGGCGGTGACCCTAAATGGACCAATAAACCATGGACCCAATTTAAGGGATGGTATTTTGAGTCTTATGTTTTTTGTGGATAACCACACCCAGTCATCCACACTCAGGTCCGGACCTGGCACACGCCTACTGTCAGCCACACGTTTGTACCTGGCACCCACACTCAACAGGCGCTGTTTAACTCTCTTCCAGACTGATGATAATTGTGCTCCTAACTAGTCTTCCTCCGGGACGCCGGAAGAGCCCCCCTGACTCAAAGTACAAAATTGAGGATGAAGCCCGTAAACACAAAAAAACGGAGACTCCCCAGACGACTCCTGGTGGTGATTATTGATGGCAAACTCAGCCAAAGGAAGAAACTTCGACCACTCCTCCTGGTTATCCGAAACAAAGCTGCGCAAGTACTGCTCCAAATTTTGGTTCATACGCTCGGTCTGACCATTTGACTGAGGATGAAACGCCGAAGAATGAGACAACTTGATCCCCAGCCGTGAGCAAAATGCTTTCCAAAATTTTGCCACAAACTGAGACCCCCTATCAGAAACGATGTCAGACAGAACCCCATGAAGTCTGACCACTTCCTGCACAAATACCTGAGCCAGAGTCTTAGCGTTAGGCAACGAAGGCAAAGACACAAAGTGCGACATTTTTGAGAACCGATCAACAATCACCAAGATGACCGTGTTCCCAGCTGAGGAGGGCAAATCAGTGATGAAATCCATGGAGATGTCCGTCCATGGCTGGACGGGAGCGGGGCATCTTAGTCCTAGCGCACGTGGTGCAAGCCGACACGTATGAGACCACGTCCTGTCGGATCTTGGGCCACCAAAACCGACGTGACACCAACTCCAAGGTACCCCTAACCCCTGGATGGCCAGCCAGGACAGCATCATGATGCTCCGCCAAAACCTTTAAGCGGAGATGAAGCGGTACAAATGTTTTGTTGATGGGAAGCTCAGATGGTACCTCCTCCTGGGCCTCGGCAATCTCAGCCTCAACCTCGGTAGTGAGAGCCGAAACCACAACACCCTTTTGGAGGATGGGTACCGAATCTTCCCGAGGCTCTCCCCCCGGAAAAAAACTGGACAAAGCATCCGCCTTAGTGTTTTTAGAACCAGGTCTGTAAGTGACAGCAAAGTTGAACTGCGTGAAAAACAATGCCCAGCGAGCCTGCCTGGGGGACAGACCCTTGGCAGACTCCAAATAAAGCAAATTCTTATGATCGGTAATAACCGTAACCTGATGAACCGACCCCTCCAAGAAGTGTCGCCATTCCTCAAAGGCCAATTTGATTGCCAACAACTCTCTGTTGCCGATATCGTAGTTACGTTCGGCGGGCGACAGTTTCTTGGAAAAATAGGCGCACGGACGCAAACCGCTCAAGGATGAGCCTTGTGACAACACCGCCCCCACACCAACCTCAGATGCATCGACTTCTACAACAAAAGGTTTTGATACATCTGGCTGCACCAGAATGGGAGCCGAAACAAACCTGTTTTTAAGAGATTCAAATGCGCACACAGCAGCCTCAGGCCAAACGGAGAAATTGGTACCCTTTTTAGTCATGTCAGTTAGCAGTTTAGCAATGATAGAAAAATCCTTGATAAACTTCCTATAGTAGTTAGAAAAACCAAGGAACCGCTGAAGTGCTTTTAGGTTATCAGGCCGCTCCCAATGCAACACCGCTTGCACCTTAGCGGCGTCCATTTTAAAACCAGAAGCAGACACAATATAGCCCAAGAAAGGCAACTCCTGTACCGAAAATACACATTTCTCCAGTTTTGCATATAGCTTATTCTCTCTGAGAAGCTGTAACACCTGTCTGACATGATCTAAATGAGTATCACGGTCGCAAGAATATATGAGGATGTCATATAGGTACACAATAACGAATTTCCCCAAAACATGCGAGAACACATCATTTATGAAATGTTGAAACACTGCAGGTGCGTTTGTCAACCCAAATGGCATCACCAAATTTTCAAAATGACCCACAGGGGTATTAAAAGCAGTCTTCCACTCATCACCTTGACGGACTCTTATGAGGTTGTACGCCAACCGAGGTCAAGCTTGGTAAACCACTTAGCACCTGCCACCTGGTTGAACAAATCCGGTATCAATGGCATTGGGTATGGATCACGAACCGTAATCTGGTTTAACTCCCTGAAATCCAGACATGGCCGTAGTCCACCATCTTTCTTCTTAATGAAGAAGAACCCTGCTGCCACTGGTAAGGACGAAGGCCTGATGTGCCCTTTGCTCAAACTTTCAGCAATGTAATCTTTTAGCGCTTGTCTCTCCGGACCGGAGATGTTAAACATCCTTGCTTTAGGCAACTTGGCCCCTGGTTTAAACCTGATAGAACAGTCATAGGAGTGATGTGGTGGCAACTCTGAACAACCCTTCTCAGAGAACACATCCACAAAATCCAGAAGTGACTCAGGAACGCTTGGAGTCACAGCAGAAACACATGTGGCCAAGCAATTCTCCTGACAGAAATCACTCCACTGAATTATGTCCTGAGTTTTCCAGTCAATAACCGGGTTGTGTGAAGACAACCATGGAAAACCCAGAACCAATTGTGCCGGAAGACTCTTGAGCACCTTACATGTAACCTGCTTGAAATTAAGAACCCCAATGTGGAGTTTAACCTCAGCCACAAACTCAGTAATCTCCCCCTGTGGGAGAGGAGCAGAATTGATGGTGACCACGCGGATAGGATGAGGCAGTTTTTCAATCCTAAAACCAGCAGTGCGCGCAAACTCCTCATCAATGAGATTTGTGGCAAAACCACTATCCACAAAAACAGTGATTGGCAGCTCTCTGCCAGCGACAACAACTTTGGCAGGGAGCTTGCACTGAGAAACCATCATGGAGGATACACATAAGCTCAGATTGGACTCCTCCACACCCTCTGAGCTTAGAAGAGGACAGATATTAATAAAATGACCAGTTTTACTGCAGAAAAAACAGGCTCCCTGCTTCCTGCGTACAGAGGCTCGATTCTTAACATGTGATACCCCTGCGATTTGCATAGGTTCCGTGGGCTCACCTGCAGCAACCTCACGTGAACCTAAACCTTCACCCACAGGCAGCGTCTCATGATCCCCCTGACGCAAACGGCGATCAATACGGACAACAAGACTCATAGCGGAATCTAGTGAAGCAGGAGTCTCGTACATCAGGAGGGCTTTTTTAACCCTATTAGAAACTCCATGAATAAAGTGACTCCGCAGCACGGAATCATTCCACTGTGTGTCAACCGCCCAGCGGCGAAATTCAGAACAGTAATCCTCTGCAACACGCTCCTCCTGGCAAATAGTGCGTATCTTAGATTCTGCTACAGCCATTCTGTCCGGATCGTCGTAAATGTGTCCTAGAGCAAAAAAAAACTCTCCGCCGAGTTAAATGTAGCAGAATCAGACGGCAAAGAAAACGCCCATGCTTGGGGATCCCCGCTTAATAATGACAACACCAGGCCCACACGCTGAGCCTCATTACCAGAGGAGATCGGGCGCATACGGAAATACAGTTTGCAAGCTTCACGAAAAGAAACAAATTTACTGCGTTCCCCAGCAAATTTTTCAGGCAAAGGAAACTTAGGCTCAGCAACTTTACCTGTAACTCCAGCTTGCACATTAGACACTGCTAGTCCCTGTTGCTGCACTGCCCCCCTTAACTCAGTGACCTGTAGGGACAGCGCCTCCAACTGGCGGGTTATGGAAATCATGGGATCCATGGAAATAATGTTGGCCGATTATAATGTCACAGGAGACCTAGGCATGAAAGAGCAAAAACCCGGGCCCCTGCGATTTCCCTCAGACTAGGGAAACCCTGACTGACCCTCTCTCAGAGTTTACACTAATGGTGTGCATGTCTGAGCCTCCACCCTCACCCTATCTCCTGTTTCAACCCTAGGCTGAAACTACCACCCACCACCCAGTGAAGAGTCCACACTCCAATACCCACAGTTAGCACAGACAAGGTTAACGGAAAAGTAAGCACCACGCCGCAGTCACTCAGGAATACACTATAAATGCAAAGGGCAAAACAAATACAAATATAGGAAGGAGCAAATAAGACAAAGGGAAATACACCACCAGCAACGATACTCCAACTACTAGCTCACCACTCCAGACCGAGATAACCACACACAAGACTGAAGCTATAATCGGCGACGCCCAATGTTCAGGAGAACTATTTAAAGGCAATGGGCATGGCCCAGCTTCCAATCCGAGCATCAGGTAAATTAACCCCGGACCATCTAGATAAAACCTAGCCGACGCCAATGAGCGCATAGTGGTCAAAATTCGGAATTACCGCTGTCTGTCGAACGACCTGGTCTGAACAGCGTCCGACATGACATCTCCCCAATGGACAGACCATAAGTGCCATAATAATATTCATCTAACCTTTTACTTCTTAAGATGCATTTACACCAATAGATTTAATGGTGTTAAATGCCCACAGTGGTAGTTAAGTAGCTTGTTTACCCAGACACACCACCCATAAGATGCCACTGAGTGATCTCTAATAGAGTATTCGGAGCTCTTAAGCTGCCATTGTCCTTGGCCATTTATACAGGTTGCTCCCTTGCTGAGAAGAATGGCACAAAAGATAATTTATCCAGATGAACGAGCATTTGGCTTATTCATCGGATGATTGGCTTTTATTTTTTGCATTCTATTTTTTAAACTCATTTTATTCTTATTTTTATTATATTGAGACATTTGCATTCACATTTACTTTATGGACTTATTTGTTGTGAACATGTGCATACTATAAAATGATTACAAACATTGTATTTAATTAAACAAAACAGTTATTATTAATTGCTACATATATTTGTTACACGATTTACAACATTTTATTGCCATAAAATAAGATACATTACAAGCATTTGCAAAAGCTTATTTCAGCACAATCCTTAAATCTGGCATCATCCTGCCAGATGCCTGGTTATCAAACATCCGGAATCGTTAGACAATCATAGAAAAATAAATGGGGTAAAAGCGTTATGCAAAAAACGCAGTGTCTAATTTTATCTAATGAAGCGGAATCGCCTGAAAAACATGTAATGTTTTTAGATAATAAAATAACCTGCTCTTTTATATTAATCACTGGAACCTTTATTAATTACTTAACATTTTTTTTGCAAACAATTAACACTGCTAGTTGTCATGGAAAAATATGTGAAATCTACTTGTAAAGCTAGAGAGCATATGTAAACAAGAAGTGCTGAAATATCAGAATTTCAGGACATAGTTTTTTTCAATTCAAGAAATTCTAATGTACAGCATATTGCCTATTTTTTTCAATAAATGTTTGTTTTTAATCCCTAAATTATATGTATGAGTAATAAATCTCTTGTCGAGGTAACAATATTATATAGCACAGACAACAATGCTAACAGGAGCTTTGCTATATGATTAAAGAGGGTCTTTCTCCAAATTTTCATGTTGAATTAGACACATAATATAATTGTATCTGCCGAGTTGAATAAAACATTTTTTTACTTATGTCACCTCTCCGTTACAGAGAAATTAGCAGTCAAAATATTTGGCACCTAATGAGTTACCTTTTATATGTATAAGTGGATGTTATCAAGTAGTTTTCATTGGGTAGTGTACTTCTTCTCCCTGTATGATGGTAACCAGTCATAAGCTTGCAGCAAAACACTCCCCACAGTAGCTTAGAGCAGGTTTCTCAGTGTGTGAGATGCAATCACATTCATGTCTGCTGTGCTTAACTTGTAATGGCTCTTCAGTGACATCAGGGCGGTCATTGTGTCTCAAACAGGAGTAAAATATCTGATAAGGACTAGTCCTGTGTGAGATATAATGAGACCTTTCTGTGATCTCACTGCAGCTATTACATGTTGAGCATAACAGACATAGGTGTGATTAACCCCTCCACGACAGGCGCCGTACATGTACTGTGCATGTTGTATCTCCCCCTTTGAAGTGGGCTCCGGCGCTGAGCCCACATTTTTGTTTGTTTGTTTTGAACAGCTGACATGTGCCTCCAACAGCTGCGGGTAAAATTGTGATCCACCCGCGGCTGTTAACCTGATACATGCCACTGTCAATCTCTGACAGCGGCATTTAACTTGCGCTTACAGGAAGCGCACCAGAAATCCTGCCCATTGGTGACCCCGTCACATGATCGCGGGTCACCGATTCGTCAGTATGACAACCAGAGGTCTCCAGCAGACCTCTATGGTTGTCACTGCCTGATTGCTATGAGCGCCGCCCGCCGGCCTAGATCTACAGAAGATCTTTGGATAGTTCTCCAAGATGTTGGGAACAACCTCCCTGATGAGTTCCTTCAAATACTATGCAAGTGTACCTAGAAAAATTGATGCTTTGATACAGTTTTGAAGGCAAGGGGCGGTCACACCAAATATTGATTTGATTCAGATTTTTCTTGCATTTTGTTTATTGATAAAAATAAATAATTAACATATTTACTTTTGAAAACATTCCTATTCTGAAAGTTTTTCAACCTAAAATGTTTGCACAGTACTGTATGTTTCATTTTTCTTTTCACCATACAGACAAATGCATGACCAGAAAACAATTATACTATGTTCCAAATTATTATGCAAATTACGTTTTTCTTGGATTTTCCTAAATGGTCGGTGCAGATGACAGTCAGTCTAATAAAAGTCATCACCCACTAGAGTATACATCGAATTTTATTGAAGAAACCTCCCAATGATAACAGTATAATCTCCAAAATGAATAAAAACTCAAAATGAACTGTTCCAAATTATTAGGCACAGTAGAATTTCTTAACATTTGATATGTTTTAAAGAACTGAAAATGCTCATTTGTGGAATTTGCAGCATTAGGAGGTCATATTCACTGAACAAAAAAGCTATTTAACCCCTTTACCCCCAAGGGTTGTTAATGACCGGGCCAATTTTTACAATTCTGACCACTGTCCCTTTATGAGGTTATAACTCTGGAACGCTTCAACGGATCCTGGTGATTCTGACATTGTTTTCTCAAGACATATTGTACTTCAATATAGTGGTAACATTTCTTTGATTTTACCTGCGTTTATTTGTGAAAAAAATGGAAATTTGGCGAAAATTTCGAAAATTTCGCAATTTTCCAACTTTGAATTTTTATACAATTGAATCACAGAGATATGTCACACAAAATACTTAATACGTAACATTTCCCACATGTGTACTTTACATCAGCACAATTTTGGAACCAAAATTTTTTTTGTTAGGGAGTTATAAGGGTTAAAAGTTGACCAGCAATTTCTCATTTTTACAACACCATTTTTTTTAGGGACCACATCTCATTTGAAGTCATTTTGAGGGGTCTATATGATGGAAAATACCCAAGTGTGACGCCATTCTAAAAACTGCACCCCTCAAGGTGCTCAAAACCACATTCAAGAAGTTTATTAACCCTTCAGGTGTTTTACAGGAATTTTTGGAATGTGTAAATAAAAATGAACATTTAGCTTTTTTACACAAAAAATTAATTTCAGCTCCAATTTGTTCTATTTTACCAAGGGTAACAGGAGAAAATGGACCCCAAAAGTTGTTGTCCAATTTGTCCTGAGTACGTCGATACCCCATATGTGGGGGTAAACCACTGTTGGGCGCATGGCAGAGCTCGGAAGCAAAGGAGCGCCATTTGACTTTTCAATGCAAAATTGACTGGAATTCAGATGGGACACCATGTTGCGTTTGGAGAGCCCCTGATGTGCCTAAACATTGAAACCCCCCACAAGTGGCACCATTTTGGAAAGTAGACCCCCTAAGGAACTTATCTAGATGTGTGGTGAGCTCTTTGACCCATTAAGTGATTCACAGAAGTTTATAATGCAGAACCGTAAAAATAAAAAATCATATTTTTTCACAAAAATGATCTTTTTGCCCCCAATTTTTTATTTTTCCAAGGGTAAGAGAAGAAATTGGACTCCAAAAGTTTTTGTACAATTTGTCCTGAGTACGCTGATACCCCATATGTGGGGGCAAACCACTGTTTGAGCGCAAGGGAGAGCTCAGAAGGGAAGAAGCGCCGTTTGACTTTTCAATGCAAAATTGACTGGAATTGAGATGGGATGCCATGTTGTGTTTGCAGAGCCCCTGCTGTGCCTAAACATTGAAACCCCCCACAAGTGACACCATTTTGGAAAGTAGATTCTTTTTTTCCCCACAAAAATTATTTTTTAGCCCCCAGTTTTGTATTTTCCCGAGGGTAACTGGAGAAATTGGACCCCAAAAGTTGTTGTCCAATTTGTCCTGAGTACGCTGATACCCCATATGTGGGGGGGAACCACCGTTTGGGCGCATGAGAGAGCTCGGAAGGGAAGGAGCGCTATTTGGAATGCAGACTTAGATGGATTGGTCTGCAGGCATCACGTTGCATTTGCAGAGCCCCTGATGTAGCTAAACAGTAGAAACCCCCCATAAATGACCCCATATTGGAAACTATTTGCACCCCCAAATGTTTCACTACAGTTTATAACGCAGAGCCGTGAAAAAAAAATATTTTTTTTTTTACACAAAATTTATTTTTTAGCCCCCAGTTTTGTATTTTCCCAAATTGGACCCCAAAAGTTGTTGTCCAATGTGTCCTGAGTACGCTGATACCCCATATGTTGGGGTAAACCCCTGTTTATGTGCACGGGAGAGCTCGGAAGGGAAGGAGTACTGTTTTACTCTTTCAACGCAGAATTGGCTGGAATTGAGATCGGACGCAATGTCGCATTTGGAGAGCCCCTGATGTGCCTAAACAGTGGAAACCCCCCAATTATAACTGAAACCCTAATCCAAACACACCCCTATCCCTAATCTCAACTGTAACCCTAACCACACCCCTAACCCTGACACACCCCTAACCCTAATCCCAACCCTATTCCCAACCGTAAATTTAATCCAAACCCTAGCCCTAACTTTAGCCTCAACCCTAACTTTAGCCCCAACCCTAACTTTAGCCCCAACCTTAACCCTAACTGTAGCCCTAACCCTAGCCCCAAACCTAGCCCTAACCCTAACCCTAACCCTAACCCTAGCCCTCACCCTAGCCCTAACCCTAATCCTAATGCTAGCCCTAACCCTAGCCCTAACCCTAACCCTAGCCCTAACCCTAACCCTAATGGGAAAATGGAAATAATTTTTTTTAATTTTTTAATTTTTCGTAACTAAGAGGGTGATGAAGGGGGGGTTTGATTTACTATTTATAGTGGGTTTTCTAGCGGATTTTTATGATTGGCAGCAATCACACACTAAAAGACGCTTTTTATTGCAAAAAATGTTTTTAGCGTTACCACATTTTGAGTGCTATAATTTTTCCATATTTTGGTCCACAGAGTCATGTGAGGTCTTGTTTTTTGCAGGACAAGTTGACGTTTTTATTGATAACATTTTGGGGCACCTGACATTTTTTGATCGCTTCTTACTCCGATTTTTGTGAGGCAGAATGACCAAAAAACAGCTATTCATGAATTTCTTTTGGGGGGGCGTTTATACCATTCCGCGTTTGGTAAAATGGATAAAGCAGTTTTATTCTTCGGGTCAGTACGATTACAGCAATACCTCATTTACATCATTTTTTTTATGTTTTGGCTCTTTTATACGATAAAAACTATTTTATAGAAAAAATAATTATTTTTGCATTGCTTTACTCTGAGGACTATAACTTTTTTATTTTTTCGCTGATGATGCTGTATCGTGGCTCGTTTTTTGGGCGGTATGATAATAAAGCGTTGTTTTTTGCCTGGTTTTTTTTTTTTTTTACAGTGTTCGCTGAAGGGGTTAACTGTCATGAATCCCCAATGGCTAGGGATAGCACAGGATAAGCAAAGTATAATAAATATCGGACGAGCTCTAGGGTGATGGAACCTGGGCTGACCGCTGCCCTACGCCTGACAAACGCAACTAGAGATAGCCAGGGAGCGTGCCTACGTTGGTTCTAGACGCCACGCACCAGCCTAAGAGCTAACTAGTACTGCAGAGAAAACAAAGACCTCACTTGCCTCCAGAGGAATTAACCCCAAAGATATAGTTGCCCCCCACATGTATTGACGGTGAAATGAGAGGAAGGCACATATATAGAGATGATGCATATAGCTGTAGCAAATAGAGGCCCGCTGAAAACTAGAAAGCAGAATGACACAAAAGGGGACTGAGCGGTCAGCAAAAAACCCTAATCAAAAAAAACATCCTGAGATTACAAGAACCCATGTGCCAACTCATGGCACATGGGGAGAACCTCAGTCCACTAGAGCAACCAGCTAACAAAGAGACATTCTAAGCAAGCTGGACAAAAAACCAAACAACTGAAAATCAGCACTTCGCTTATCCTGAAAGATCTGGGAGCAGGTAGGCAGGAACCAAACAGAGCACATCTGAACACATTGATAGCCGGCAAGGGAAATGACAGAGAGGCCAGGTAAAATAGGAAACACCCAGCCTCTGATGGACAGATGGAAACCAAAGGCCGCAACCCACCAAAGTCACCCAGTACCAGCAGTAACCACCAGAGGGAGCCCGCAAACAGAATCCACAACAGTACCCCCCCCTTGAGGAGGGGTCACCGAACCCTCACGAGAACCCCCAGGGCGATCAGGGTGAGCTCTATGGAAGGCGCGGACCAAATCAGTCGCATGAACATCGGAGGCGACCACCCAGGAATTGTCCTCCTGACCATAACCCTTCCACTTAACCAAATACTGGAGTTTGCGTCTGGAAACACGAGAATCCAAGATCTTTTCAACAACATACTCCAATTCTCCCTCCACCAGCACCGGAGCAGGAGGCTCGACCGAAGGAACAACAGGCACCTCATACCTCCGCAACAACGACCGATGGAACACATTATGAATAGCGAACGATGCTGGGAGATCCAAACGGAAAGATACAGGGTTAAGAATCTCCGAGATCCTATAAGGACCGATGAACCGAGGCTTGAACTTAGGAGAAGAGACCTTCATAGGGACAAAACGAGAAGACAACCACACCAAGTCCCCAACAAGAAGTCGGGGACCCACGCGGCGACGGCGATTAGCAAACTGCTGAGTCTTCTCCTGAGATAACTTCAAATTGTCCACCACCTGATTCCAAATGTGATGTAGCCTGTCCACCACCACGTCCACTCCAGGACAATCCGAAGACTCCACCTGACCAGAGGAAAAACGAGGATGAAACCCCGAATTACAAAAAAAAGGAGAGACCAACGTGGCCGAACTAGCCCGATTATTAAGAGCAAATTCGGCCAGTGGCAAAAAAGCAACCCAGTCATCCTGATCAGCAGAAACAAAACACCTCAAATAAGTTTCCAAGGTCTGATTAGTTCGCTCCATCTGGCCATTCGTCTGAGGATGGAATGCAGACGAGAAAGACAAATCAATGCCCATCTTGGCACAAAACGTCCGCCAAAATCTAGACACAAACTGGGATCCCCTGTCAGAAACGATATTCTCCGGAATCCCATGCAAACGAACCACGTTCTGAAAAAACAAAGGGACCAACTCAGAGGAGGAAGGCAACTTAGGCAAGGGCACCAAATGAACCATCTTAGAAAAGCGGTCACACACAACCCAGATAACGGACATTTTCTGTGAAACCGGGAGATCAGAAATAAAATCCATGGAAATGTGCGTCCAAGGCCTCTTCGGGATGGGCAAGGATAACAACAACCCACTAGCCCGTGAACAGCAAGGCTTAGCTCGAGCACACACTTCACAAGACTGCACAAAGGTACGCACATCCCTAGACAAGGAAGGCCACCAAAAAGACCTGGCCACCAAGTCTCTTGTACCAAATATTCCAGGATGACCAGCCAACACAGAAGAATGGACCTCGGAGATGACTCTACTGGTCCAATCATCCGGAACAAACAGTCTTTCTGGTGGACATCGATGCGGTTTATCCACCTGAAACTCCTGCAATGCGCGTCGCAAGTCTGGGGATACGGCGGACAATATTACTCCATCCCTAAGGATACCAGCAGGCCCAGTGTCTCCGGGAGAGTCAGGCACAAAACTCCTGGAAAGAGCATCTGCCTTCACATTCTTTGAACCTGGCAGGTATGAAACCACGAAATTGAAACGAGAAAAAAATAACGACCAACGAGCCTGTCTAGGATTTAAACGCCTGGCAGACTCAAGGTAAATGAGATTCTTGTGATCAGTCAAGACCACCACGCGATGTTTAGCACCCTCAAGCCAATGACGCCACTCCTCAAATGCCCACTTCATGGCCAAAAGCTCCCGATTACCCACATCATAATTGCGCTCGGCGGGCGAGAATTTTCTAGAGAAGAAAGCACATGGCTTCATCACCGAGCCATTAGAACTTCTCTGTGACAAAACCGCCCCCGCTCCAATCTCGGAAGCATCAACCTCCACCTGGAAAGGAAGTGAAACATCTGGTTGACACAACACAGGAGCAGAAGAAAACCGGCGCTTAAGTTCCCGAAAGGCCTCCACGGCCGCAGGAGACCAATCAGCAACATCAGCACCCTTTTTAGTCAAATCAGTCAAAGGTTTAACAATACTGGAAAAATTAGCAATGAACCGACGATAAAAATTAGCAAACCCCAAGAACTTCTGAAGGCTCTTAACAGATGTAGGTTGTGTCCAGTCACAAATAGCCTGAACCTTAACGGGATCCATCTCAATAGTAGAAGGAGAAAAAATGTACCCCAAAAAAGAAATCTTCTGGACTCCGAATAGACACTTTGAGCCCTTCACAAACAGAGAATTGGCCCGCAAAACCTGAAACACCTTCCTGACCTGTAGAACATGAGACTCCCAGTCATCAGAAAACACCAAAATATCATCCAAATACACAATCATAAACTTATCCAGATATTCACGGAAAATATTGTGCATAAAGGACTGAAAGACTGACGGAGCATTGGAGAGTCCAAAAGGCATTACCAAATACTCAAAATGGCCCTCAGGCGTATTAAATGCGGTTTTCCACTCATCACCCTGTTTTATCCGCACCAGATTATACGCACCACGAAGATCTATTTTAGTGAACCACCTAGCCCCCTTAATGCGAGCAAACAAATCAGTAAATAATGGCAATGGATACTGGTATTTGACTGTAATCTTATTCAGAAGGCGATAATCTATACAAGGCCTCAGGGAACCATCTTTTTTTGCCACGAAAAAAAAACCTGCTCCGAGAGGGGACGAAGATGGACGAATATGTCCCTTTTCCAAGGACTCCTTAATATAATTCCGCATAGCAGTATGCTCTGGCAGTGACAGATTAAATAAACGACCCTTAGGGAACTTACTGCCAGGAATCAATTCTATAGCACAGTCACACTCTCTATGGGGAGGGAGCGAATTGAGCTTAGGCTCCTCAAAAACATCCCTATAATCCGACAAAAACGCAGGGATCTCCGAAGGAGTAGATGAAGCTATAGAAATCGGAGGTGCATCATCATGAACCCCGTGACATCCCCAGCTTAGCACAGACATTGTTTTCCAGTCCAGGACAGGATTATGAGTTTGTAACCATGGCAGACCAAGCACTAGTACATCATGTAAATTATACAGTACAAGGAAGCGAATCACCTCCTGATGAACGGGAGTCATGCGCATGGTCACTTGTGTCCAATACTGCGGTTTATTCATAGCCAATGGTGTAGAATCAATTCCTTTCAGAGGAATAGGAACTTCCAGAGGCTCTAGACTAAAACCGCAGCGTTTAGCAAATGACCAATCCATAAGACTCAGGGCAGCGCCTGAATCCACATAGGCATCGACGGAAATGGAAGACAGTGAAAAAATCAGAGTCACAGACAAAATGAACTTAGACTGCAGAGTATCAATGGCAAAAGATTTATCAACCCTTTTTGTGCGTTTAGAGCATGCTGATATAACATGGGCTGAATCACCACAATAAAAACACAAACCATTTTTCCGCCTATAATTTTGCCGTTCACTTCTGGACTGAATTCTATCACATTGCATAGTCTCAGGTGCCTGTTCAGAAGACACCGCCAACTGGTGCACGGGTTTGCGCTCCCGTAAACGCCGATCAATCTGAATGGCCATAGCCATAGACTCATTCAGACCTGTAGGCGCAGGGAACCCCACCATAATATCCTTAATGGCCTCAGAAAGACCATTTCTGAAGTTTGCAGCCAGGGCGCACTCATTCCACTGAGTAAGCACCGACCATTTCCGAAATTTCTGACAATATACTTCCTCTTCATCATGCCCCTGAGAGAGGGCCAATAAAGCCTTTTCAGCCTGAATCTCTAGGTTAGGTTCCTCATAGAGCAATCCCAATGCCAGAAAAAACGCATCCACACTGAGCAATGCAGGATCCCCTGGTGCCAATGCAAATGCCCAATTCTGAGGGTCGCCCCGTAGGAACGATATAACAATCTTGACCTGTTGAGCAGGGTCTCCAGAGGAGCGAGATTTCAAAGAGAGAAACAATTTACAATTGTTCCTGAAATTCAGGAAGGTAGATCTATCTCCAGAAAAAAACTCTGGAATAGGAATTCTAGGTTCAGACATGGGAGTGTGAACAACGAAATCCTGTATGTTTTGAACCTTTGCCGCGAGATTACTCAGGCTGGAAGCCAAACTCTGGACATCCATGATAAACAGCTAAGATCAGAGCCATTCAAGGGTTAAGAGGAGGTAAGAAGCAGCTAGACAGCAATTAAGGGCTAGGCAGCAAAACTCTGAAGGAAAAAAAAAAAATAATAATTTTTCCTTGAACACTTCTTTTCCTCCTGCTTCAGCCCAAACAATTAACACTTTGTGGGCCGGCTATACTGTCATGAATCCCCAATGGCTAGGGATAGCACAGGATAAGCAAAGTATAATAAATATCGGACGAGCTCTAGGGTGATGGAACCTGGGCTGACCGCTGCCCTACGCCTGACAAACGCAACTAGAGATAGCCAGGGAGCGTGCCTACGTTGGTTCTAGACGCCACGCACCAGCCTAAGAGCTAACTAGTACTGCAGAGAAAACAAAGACCTCACTTGCCTCCAGAGGAATTAACCCCAAAGATATAGTTGCCCCCCACATGTATTGACGGTGAAATGAGAGGAAGGCACATATATAGAGATGATGTATATAGCTGTAGCAAATAGAGGCCCGCTGAAAACTAGAAAGCAGAATGACACAAAAGGGGACTGAGCGGTCAGCAAAAAACCCTAATCAAAAAAACCATCCTGAGATTACAAGAACCCATGTGCCAACTCATGGCACATGGGGAGAACCTCAGTCCACTAGAGCAACCAGCTAACAAAGAGACATTCTAAGCAAGCTGGACAAAAAAACCAAACAACTGAAAATCAGCACTTAGCTTATCCTGAAAGATCTGGGAGCAGGTAGGCAGGAACCAAACAGAGCACATCTGAACACATTGATAGCCGGCAAGGGAAATGACAGAGAGGCCAGGTAAAATAGGAAACACCCAGCCTCTGATGGACAGATGGAAACCAAAGGCCGCAACCCACCAAAGTCACCCAGTACCAGCAGTAACCACCAGAGGGAGCCCGCAAACAGAATCCACAACAGTTAACTAGTGGGACAGTTTTATAGGTCGGGTTGTTACGGATGCGGCGATACTAAATATGTGTACTTTTATTGTTTTTTTTATTTTTATTTAGCTAAAGAAATAATTATTGGAACAATATTTTTTTTTTATTATTATTTATTTAGGATTTATTTATTTTTTTTCACGTAACTTTTTTTTTTTTTTACATTTTTACTTTGCCCCAGGGGGGATATCACAGTAAAGTGACAGATCGCCGATCTGACACTTTACTGTGCACTGTGTCAGATCGGCGATCTGACGTGCACTGCTGGAGGCTTCCCTGCGCCTGCTCTGGGCATCTGGGTCCCTGCAGGACCCGGATGCAGCCCCGCGGCCATTTTGGATCTGGGGCTTGCAGGGAGGAGACGCTCAGTACAAGGTGAGCACATCGCCTTGTACCGATTGTCTCAGGGAAGCATGCAGGGAGCCCCCTCCCTGCGCGATGCTTCCCTGTACCGCCGTAACACTGCGATCATGTTTGATCGCAGTGTGCCGGGGGTTAATGTGCCGGGGGCGGTCCGTGACCGCTCCTGGCACATAGTGCCGGATGTCAGCTGCGATAGTCAGCTGACACCCGGCCGCGATTGGCTGCGCTCCCCCCGTGAGCGCGGCCGATCGTGCTGGACGTACTATTCCGTCCTTGGGAAGTAGGGCCCACCCCACATGGATGGAATAGTACGTCCAATGACAGAAAGGGGTTAACTCCAAAACATCCTAACAGGCCAAGTTACATGTTAACATAGGACCCCTTCTTTGATATCACCTTCACAATTCTTGCATCCATTGAACTTGTGAGTTTTTGGAGAGCTTCTGCTTGTATTTCTCTGCATGAAGTCAGAATAGCCTCCCAGAGCTGCTGTTTTGATGTGAACTGCCTCCCACCCTCATAGATCTTTTGCTTGATGTTACTCCAAAGTTTCTCTATAGGGTTGAGGACAGGGGAAGATGGTGGTCACACCATGAGTTTATCTCCTTTTATTCCCATAGCAGCCAATGACTCAGAGGGATTCTTTGCAGCATGAGATGCTGCATTGTCATGCATGAAGATGATTTTGCTCCTGAAGGCACGTTTCTGCTTTTTATACCATGGAAGAAAGTTGTCAGTCAGAAACTCTATATACTTGCAGAGGTCATTTTCAGACCATACCAGCTGTTTCCCCATGATTCTGGCCCAAAACATGACTCCTCCACCTCCTTGCTGACGTTGCAGCCTTGTTGGGACATGGTGGCCATCTACCAACCATCCACTACTCCATCCATCTGGACCATCCGGCGTTGCTCGACACTCATCAGTAAACAAGACTGTTTGAAAATTAGTCCTCATGTATGTCTGGGCCCACTGCAACCATTTCTGCTTGTGAACACTGTTTAGGAGTGGCCGAATAGTAGGTTTATGCACCACAGCAAGCCTTTGAAGGATCCTACATCTTGAAGTTCGAGGGACTCCAGAGGCACCAGCAGCTTCAAATAACTGTTTGCTGCTTTGTAATGGTATTTGGGCAGCTGTTCTCTTAATCCAATGAATTTGTCTGGCAGAAACCTTCCTCGTTATGCCTTTATCTGCATGAACTCTGTCTGTGCTCTGTTTCAGTCACAAATCTCTTCACAGTATGATGATCACTCTTAGGTTTTCGTGAAATATCTAATGTTTTTATACCTTGTCCAAGGCATTGCACTATTTAACGCTTTTCAGCAGCAGAGAGATCCTTTTTATTTCCCATATTGCTTGAAACCTGTGGCCTGCTTAATAATGTGGAACATCACTTTTAAGTAGTTTTTCTTTAATTAGAATCTCCTGGAAAACTAATTATCACATGTGTTTACAATTGATTTCACTGATCCATTGAGCCCTGAGACACAATAGCATCCAGGAGTTTATTTGAAAAACAAAACAATTAAATCTTTATGACACTTAAATCCAATTTGCATAATAATTTGGAACACAGTGTAATGTAGATGACCTAACCAGTGACTCGAGGTTTTGACCAATGAAGTACCCTTGAACAAAAAGCTACAGCATTAGAAAAGTTATTTTCACATTGTATTCAACCATAGCTTGTTTTAATGCTATGTGAAAGGCCCAGAACAATATTATTTCCGGGTGGGAGATTCATCGAGTGTGACATCTGCTTTTGGCCATTTCAAATATTCTACACCTTCTGGGGACCGTCCCTTGCAGCACGCTAAGGGCAGAGTATTGATAGGTTAATCCTTTCTCTAAAAACTGGCGAAGAATGGTGCAGCAGGAGCAGAAAAAAAGAGTGCTTAGCATGCAACTTCCACTGTTCTATTGTCATATGCCCTGAGTGGTTTTTGATATTTGTCAGAGGTTTATCCATATACATCCACATGAAGTCTAATCTTTGCGTAGCTGTTTTGTGGAAGAATCCCAACATAGTCACTGTTCTTTTACTTGCTGATGCAGATAGAACAGAGCCTCGTTTATTAAATTGTAGATCTACATCTTAGTGTATAAGTGATAATGTATGCATTATTTTAATGTTTTTATTTTTGACTAATTGTATATATTCACTTTGTTTGGAATATGTTGTGCACTTTTTCATGATTATTGATGATAACCTCTCAGCAAGTGTCACGCTGCCGCATATCTTCTTATCTGATAGATACCTTTAAACAGTTTCATGTTACTTATATAATTTGTGTTCATAATCATTGAGTCAAATAACTTTATGTAATTTATGTTTAATTTTGTCTTCTTTTCACCTTATTTTAATATATTTTTAACTTTTTATCATGTGTTTCTTTCCTCTCTTTCTTTTTTCTTCCTTGTTCTTTTCCGTCACTCGCACTTTTAGGCTATGTGCACACGTTGTGGATTTAGATGCGGATCCGCAGCGTTTTTGGACGTGCGGAAGTGTGTGTACATGCTGCGGAAAAAAACGCGTGGAATCACGTCTTTTTTTCCCCAGCATGTCAATTCTTTTTGCGGATCTGCAGCGTTTCTGCACCCATTGACTTCCATTGTGTCAAGCCAATCCGCAAGAAAAACCGCAGGTTTAAAAAAGATCTGCGGATTTGCTCCAGATGTGCCTGTGAGAAACGCTGCAGATTGGAGGAGGGACAGTGTGTGGGTGGAGACTGTGTGTGTGTGTGTGGGTGGAAACTGTGTGTGTGTGTGTGGGTGGAAACTGTGTGTGTGCGGAGAAGATGTGCGGGGCTGCGTGCGGGTGATTGTGTGTGTCTACGGGGGTGTGTGTGCGCGCACACGGGTGTTTGTTGTGTGTATCTGTGTGTGTGCGCGTGGGTGTGCGGGGCTGTATGTGTGTGTGTGCGGGGATGTGTGTGTGCATGCGGGTCTGTGTGTAGGCAGGCATCGTCCGATGCACCTGGTCCCTGAAGCCCTTGATCACCTGGAAAAAATTTAAAAATATTAAACCAACAGTATACTCCCTGATCCGATGTAATCCATTTAATAACGAGTGTCCCACAACGATCTCCCATGGAGAGCTGTCACATCGGCAGGGGAGATTGTCATTATTAATTGGACTGCGTCGGACAAGGGAGTATACTGTTGGTTTATTATTTTTATTTTTTGCAGATGATCGATGGTTTCGAGGAAAAAGGCGTGGTTGTAGGTATGGTGAAATTGAGAATATTAAAATACTTTTTTCTGGCTGTGTCTTTATTTAACTCTTTCACTATTATAGATAGGTGTCTTATTGACGCCTCTCCATTACTAACCGGACATTAACCCCTTATTACCCCTTATGCCACCGCTACAGGGCAGTGGGAAGAGAGAGGCTAAGTGCCAGAATTGGCACATCTTACAGATGCTCCATTTCTGGGGCAGCTGGGGGCTGGTATTTGTAGCCGTGGGGCAATATTCATGGCCCCTTCCTAGGCTATGAATATCAGCCCGCAGCTGTCTGCTTAGCCTTTTCTGGCTATTAATTATAGTGGGACCCTGCGTCATTTTTTTTGGGGGGTCCCCTATTTTAATAGCCAGTAAAGGCTAAATATACAGCTGCGGGCTGATATTCATAGCCTGGAAAGCTCCATGGGTGTTAACCCCTTCCCAGGCTAGAAACATCATCCCCCGGCCATCGGCTTTCCCTCTCTGGCGCAGAAAATTGCGCAGGAGCCCATGCCATTTTTTTCCCTTTTTTTTAAATTAAAGATAAGTGCATGCAGATTTTGTGTGTGTCTTTAACTATTTATGTACCATTTCATTAGGTTCATTACTAAATATCAGCCTTGGTATTATCTATCTATCTATCTATCTATCTATCTATCTATCTATCTATCTATCATCTATCTATCTATCTATCTATCATCTGTCTATTATCTATCTATCTATGTATCATATCATGTCTGTTATCTATCTATTATCTATCTATCATCTATCTATCATCTATATATCTATCTATCATCTATCTGTCTATATCTGTCTGTCTGTCTGTCTGTGTGTGTAAACATTATTCTTCAATGGAGTATGTAAAATAAGAGGTTGGACAAAGAAATGACATCACAATTCTTTTTTTTGTTAAATAATAGATCTTTATTTAGCTTACAAAAACACAGACAAATCCGCATGGAATAACGCATGAAAATTTGGCAAAAAAAAAAAACGCATCAAAAACGTTCAGATTTTTTTTTCTGCCAAGAGATGCAGATTCTGAGCAGAAAATTCTGCAGACAAATTTGCAACATGTGCACATTTCCTCACACACCTTTCAAGTCACTCTCCAGTGTCTCCACACTTCTTTCTGAGTACGGCTGCCATGTGATGCGACAGTCAGCTGTACACACTGTGTACTCACTGATTTACATTTATAGTAGCCATGGGGCTGATGAATGTACATAAAAATATACATTTATTTAAACCAGGGGTGGGGAATCTTTTTTCTGCCAAGGGCCGTTTGGATATTTATACCATCCTTCATGGGCCGTACAAACTCCGCCCACAAAGTACATCCTGACTCTGGCACTGGTTTCAGGATGTAATCTTTCATTGTATGCCCTTCAATGTTCAGTAGTGAACACTGCGTGTGTGTGCTAACAGAAATTAATGAGCTTGTGGCAATCAAAATACAGCTCCCTGCCCAAGAATGCGGTCCCTAAGAATGTGCTCGGGGGCCTGATAAAAAGTCATCGAGGGCCGTAAATGGCCCTGGGGCCTGAGGTTCCCCACCCCTGATTTAAACCAACTGTTAAATGCTTGAAAGAAAAACAAAACAAAACTACAGAATTGCCATTTTAATCACCACTCTCCCCCTTATACTATGTAATAAAATTATAAAAATTATAAATAGCATTACGACGCAAAGAAAATTTTGATATTACAAATTTAAGAGTTTTATTTCACCACTAAAATAATAAAAATACTTGAAAAGCTCAATATCACCGTAATCATACTGACCTGAACAATTTTGCTACCCAATGAACACCATAAAAACAAAACCCCAGAAATAATGGCAGATGTGGTTTTTTTTTTTTTGGCAACTTCACTGCATTTGAATTTTTTTTTTCCTGTTTTTAAAATACATTATATGGTAAACAAAATAATGACATTCAAAGCTTCTTCTGAAAAAAACAAGCCCTCGTATAGCTAATTCAATGGAAAAACAAACCGTTATAACTTTTCAAACAAGGGGAGGAGAACCCCTCCTTAAAAACATTGTGAATCAATGAACATCATAACAAAACTTGCGCAGGGAAAACACAAAAAACAATAGTGTTCTGACTCATCCGGGCTGGTCAACCAGTAAAGACTGAGAGACAGATGGTTGAAACATAAGAAAGGGAGAAATGCAAGTGAGAAGCAGAGAGGTAAAAAGAAGAAAAATAAGACGGCAGTACAGTACAATAAGTACATGTTTTCTTATTACTTTAAGTAAGACTGCAGTGGGCCTGTTTTTAAATAAAAAAAGTAATGGATATAACACTGGTGGGTGTGGGCCATGGGCCGGCCTTACCATGAAGGGGCATGACTCGGTGTCTACCGGGTCTTCACTAGCGCATCTGGTGGTGAAGATAGGCTGGGGCCACAGGATAGCCACCAGATGCCACCAGGCATGCAGCAGCTGACCAACAGGTCAGAGCAGGTATGCGAGGTACAGAGGGGTGAGACAGAAGCATAATCACACAGTTTGGGGATGGGGCAGGTAGCACAGGTTCAGGATACATAGCTGAGGTCAGGAGTGGAGAGATCAGACAAGACAAGTAGACAAGACGGATCAGCAACCCGAGGTATAAACAAAACACCTTTATTGGGAGCTAGATGCTAATAGCAACTGGAACCTAAGCTCAGGCAAAGTGTGGAGGGTGGCGCTGCCTGATATAGCACCTGCTGGTTGGTGTTGGAGTGGGAATCCAAACCCTGTAGGACACAATAGAGTTACATTTCTGTGGTATCTAGCTGTACCCCCCTATAGCCTATTGCCATGTGGAGGCATCAGGGATATGCAGTATGATACTGCTGCATGGACTCAGCGCGGCAGCCAGACATGTGAAAAAGCAGAGTGGCAAATGTGGTAAGTGGAACGGTGGCGAGGAATGCATGCGAGTTACCGCCATGACAATGTGCAACCTCTTTAACTGAGAGTCTCCTGATAATGGCAACGGCAAAATATCTCCTTCCCGTTAACCAAACCCTCCATTTCCCTGAACCATTGGGCTAGTGATAGCACCTGAAAGCATCGCCATCATGCCAGAAAATATTTCTTTGAAGTATTAAAGGGGTTCTTCTGTGAAAACAAGCTATGATCTATCTGCAGGTTAGATGATAACTTAATGGACAGTGGGGGTCCGACCCTTGGAACCTGCAGTGATAAACTGAACGGGAAATTGTTACCTCCATCGGGGTACTTTTATATCTGTTAGAATGGAGTGGCAGTGCATATGCCAATCGTCATTCCAGTCATTGTCTATGAGGCTGCCGGAAAAAGCAGAATGCAGTGGTCGGCAGCCCCACAGAGAATGAGCGCAGCGGGGTCTGGCAGACACATTGCCGCTTCATTTTTGAAGGGATAAAAGTGCCCTGTTCGGCCGAACTGTGCATGTCCCAGTAGTCCCACTGATCGGAACTATGGTGTGAATTTGCTTGGTGTTGCAGTTGGTGGTAACATGGCATGTGTATTTTTGCAATGCAGCATATATTGTTCCTGCAAAGGGTCTGTGTCTGCCAGAGCCTGGAATTCCTGTTTTTATATATACGTATTGATGCTAGAAGAACATTTAGGAGCACGTATAAACATCAGGTCCATGAGACTTTTTGACCAGTCAGATGTTGGGTGGTCAGATGGTCAGATGTTGGTCAAAATTGAATCTATAAAATGAATGTTTAGGCATTAGTAAAGATCCTTCATCCAGTGAAGCGCATTTACTGTAGCTGCTTTCAGTAGATTGTTTAGCACTATATTACATTATTCATTACATTAATTTGATAGTCTGCTAACAATTACGATACATAGATTTTATAATTACACTTTGCTAACATCTGTGAATATATATACTTGTAATATTTTAAAAGCTAAAATCCCTATTTCTAGTGTTTTCACAGCACCCAGAATCCTATTTATTCCTTGGTCTTTCAATGTGGAGAAATGGAGAATATGAAAGTGTTTCTCAGGCTGCATTACTAAATTGTATGAATGCATCACATCACTGAGGATTATAAATATACATCATCAGAAAAATGCCCAGGCCTCCATTAAGATTAACATGTTAAGAAATAAATATGCAAATGGATTAAATAAACAAATATTAATTATTCTAAAAACACACATCCTATTTAGTACTATTTAGTCCCATGCATGTTCAAAAGAATCCATGGCATTTAGACTGGCCCCTCTTATCTGATAATTTATCTAAATGTCTATGATCATTTCTGATCTCCCATTAGAGATGTAGCGACGACCAAAGAGCGTAAAACTGTGAGTAATATGATATTACAAGCTAGATTATACTGATGGTACCATAGAGCTGGCCCTGATGCTAAACACAGAAAAGGGGTCAAATGCAAATGGCCTCATTTTCCCCTCCAAAAGATTGTGAAACCGTGCAGGAGAGTTTACTTCCACAAGAAGAGAAACCTTAGAGGACAAAAAAGGAGGAATCCTCTCCAGAGTTGCAGACCTTTTCTTCAATGAATGGGAAGCAGGTTAAAAGGATTTTTCCACCTTCAGAAGTTTTTTTTTTTGCCTAAATGCATGTATTTTGTGCTAAAAATAATTTTTTCTATTGGGTTTCTTTAAACATTTTGCACAGGTTGGCTTTCTAGGCTCTTTTTCCCCTCCACATTCTACTTTAATGTGGTCTGCCGTCATTAATTAGCCGAGAGGAGCTCAGAAGAAGAGGTACAAACTCACTATCAGGCCATCACAGCGGGCCACCTACGGATTCTTAGTTAACTGCAGCCGGCAATAGTCAGTGCAATACAGAGGCCATAGAAGTTCTTTGATAGAAGGCAAATGTGCAAAATGTTTCATGAAACCCAATTGCCAAAAAGTTTTTTTTAGCTTTCAAATAATTGCAATTAAATAAAGAAAAAGTTCCAAAGGTAGACAACCCCTTTTGACGCCATTGTTGCCAACATCTATCCTGCAGATCAATGGTTGGATTTGACTAATGCAACTAAAATCGCAGCTGTGATTGTTTAGAGCTGGTAACCTTTTTAGTGTATGCAGCTATATTGAGGAAAAATTAGAAGAGAGCAAGAGGGTCAATTTCCCAGGTATTTTGCCAACCACCTAAGTGACCCCAACCCCCAGTTTGGCGCATTCAAGTGTGTCTCCAACAAAACAAATGTGGTAGAAGATGAGGTTTAAGGAATTGTCCGAGACTAAACGAATGATAAGTAGGATAGGTCATGAATGTGAGATGGGAGTCCAGCACCTAGCTCCCTTACTGATCAGCTGAAATCTGCCCCAGCAATGGCTGCATATAAGTGATGTCCGGAACTGGACATAGAGGCCTGTACGTTGCATAATGGCCTCTGCTGAGCACAGAACTTTATCTTCTATTCTTTTGATCTCCTTTAAGTAATGAATAGTCTTACTTTTCCTATTTTAGCATTTTCCTTCATTCTGCCTCTTTTGCAAATTAGAAAAAATCTGGTGCCAGTGCATGCATATTCATAGCCATGGGCATGGGGCATGACCACAACAGTAAGTGATTGGCCTGGGTAGGCATGTGAATTGGAAAAGACATCATTACATACCACTGTAATCAATGAATGAAGCTAACACCCCCACCCAGAGGAACGGTTTTAAATTAAGTTCACATTATATGACACTGTTGCATAGAGAAGGTTCTCCACCAAATGTTTTACTTGGGTGCCTCCAACAACCTTGATCTTCTCCCACTGTCACAGTTCTTTTTATCCAATACTCTTCTTGAGGATCAGTGTAGGAAAAGAGATAAATAATAATCCTATCACAGGAGATATACTAATCAAATAGGTTATGATTACTTAAATTATTTTGCAGGGCCCAAAGTCTTATAATCTGGGTCACCAAAGACTTTGCTCCACAGAGCCAGAGTTGTATTTGGAGAGAGTGAACTGTTCTTGATACTAGTGAGCACTGACGAATGGAGCCATTAGTTACACCAACATCCAGTAGTCTAACATGAAGCTCATGGACCCCAATGCAGAGATGTAGATGGGAATACCCATTTAATGACAGGCATGAGGTCATCACCAGACCCCCCCATGTCCCATGATGAAATGAGAAGGGCCCGGATGGCAGGATAAATGACGCACTTATGTGTTAAATCCCGCCGACAATGATCGACAGCGGGATTTAACTAGTTAACAGCTGCAAGGGGAGCAGAGTTTTTCAAGGAGTTTGTGGAGCATAAACTGAGTGGAAACTCTCCAAATCATCTTCCAAATCTCAAAACACTTTAAAAAAATTGAGTTTCTGGCCTCAAAACTGAGCAAAGGTACAGTGTGCATACAACAAAGCTCCAAACGTTCCTGTCCCTGGTTGAACAAACCAGAATTGGAAAATGTGACGTGCTGTGGAATATAGAAATACAATTATTATTATTATTATTATTATGGAGACCACTCTTTGTTGTTGCTAGTGCCCTTTTCTTTTTTATATATACAGTACATTTGGCCACAAATTACATGTTTTATTACCATAAGAAAAAAGGTTTACCAGAATCTGCGATGTCTGTGCTGCCGCATTGATCATTTTCGTAAAATTACAAAAAATACCTCCTAATGACTTTGAGTTTTGCAATGATGTGCAGAGCGCATGAAGTCATGTGATTTACAATTTAGTCAAGGAACGGAGCCATTTACTTTTTCACACAGTGAATGAATTGCTTCATAGGGAAGCAGGGGCTGGCAATAAAAATCCTACGTGTTTGATATACCCAAGGAGACATTTATTCTTGACCCACGAAGTTTAATGTTAGCGAACAGCAATAAAATCAACAGATGCTGATTTATAGAGTAATATCTGGGAGTTTTAGTGATGTGGTCAAATGGTCTCATGACATCAGTGCGGAGTTTCTGAAATGTTCTGACTTTTTATTACATGTTAAAAATCCTGCTACAGTAGAATGAATGTTGTTCTCCGTGGTCACTTAGGAGCGGACCTCCAGGTTATTTCTTTTGATGCATTTATAAACTTTTGCATTTATTCTCTATGACACAGTAAAGTGTTTTGGTGGCAGAGGGACATAGGAATCTGAAGCATTCTATCCTTTCCTTGTGGGTTTTGTCTCAGCAAGTTTTACTTCCCACATAACACATACCAGCTTCCTCCTCTCCTAATCATAACATGTAGAATGGAAACTAAGATGAAAGCAGGCAAGCAATTTATACAATGAAGCAGCGCAGGTATGGGTGACGATGCTCACTCATGTCTGGGGGTAGGTAGCACCACATCAGCATGGGACTTAATATTTGTTCTACATTTATAGTTAACCTTTATTTCCAGTTACTGTGATTAGTTTTTTGGCTGCATTTGAGAGGAGACTATATCCAGTGTATGTTGGTTACTTCCCTGAAACATGATTTTACTTTGTATGAATTTATATTGTGAGCCCCATTGGGGACAGTGATGATGATGATGATGATATCTGTAAAGCGCTAGGGAATATTTATTTTACTCACTTTTATATTGCGCCATTAATTCCACAACGCTTTATAGACATTATGATGGTGATATCTAAGCTAATTAAATAAAAGAATAAATAACAATACTACAATAAAAATGCTCCGTATAGCAATGTAAGATATGTTCATTCTACAGTATGTAAGGCAGTAATGATCAGATTAATGCAGATCCTGCCGTTCTGATAGTCCAGAGCCGCAGCTTCAGAACCAGGTAGAAGGAGCTAGTGCAGTGGGGTGTAAGAACCAAAAGTATTCATTCAAGAACTTCACTACTAGTGATGAGCGAATATGTTCAGAAAAAGATCGCCAAACATAAATTCGGCATGAATATGGCACATTCAGATTCGTGATCGGAAACACGAGCAAAGTTTTATAAAATCGGAAAAATATCGGTAACATTCAGTAAAAAGTGTGGTAATATATTTGCGTTGCCACAAAAGTATTTTCAGCACTTTAGCAACATTAATGGTGGTGTATCAAGAGCGCTTGGCACGTGTTTGATGAGGGGAGGGGGTTTGAAGAGCTCAGAGGCGCGGCGTTCTTGTAAGCAGTCATTTTTTTTCTTAACTTTATGTGTGCAGCCAATCAGGGAGCAGGAAACACCCACAATGTTCTGACACAATGGCTTGTGTCATTGGCTGCTCAAATCACATGTCCCTCTCTATATAAATAGCGGACATCTTGTTTTAGCGCCATTCTGACAATGTAACAGCGCAGAGAGGCTGCTCCTGATGCTGGCACTGTTAGCAGCAAGATTTTAGCTAGCTAGGCGATCAGATAGTGTAGCGGGCTACTGTCCAGTGTGGCTGTTAAATTTACATTCCAGCATTTTTTTTTCTTTTTTGGACATTCCTGAGGTCCATAAAGAAAGCCAGCAGGGCACGTGTTGTGCACTGCTTCTATTGTGCTCCATGCCTGAGTATAGCATTCTAATTAATATTTTTTCACTAGCTAAATGTGAAACAGCCTGCTGTATCCCACCTTGTCATTTAGTACTGTGGTGATTTAAAACTGTCTTCAGACCTAAGGCACATTAAAAAAAAGTAATGTTTTCTGTTGCTAAATGTGAAACAGCCTGCTGTATCCCACGTTGTCATTTTGTGGCAGTGATATGAACCTGTCTGAAGACCTAAGGCAAATTAAAAAAATATAATTTTTCAGTTGCAAAAGGTTAGACAATTGCCCATATCACACTTTGGTTGGGTTGAAAATAAGCTGAAGAAGTCTGATCCAGAGGCCACAAAAAATTCTTCTGTTATTAACATCATACAGTAAGGGACCTGACTTTAAAATAGTTTGTAGCATCTAGGGTGTTATACAGGCCTGATCCATAGGCCACAAAAAATTCTTCTGTTATTAACGTCATACAGTAGGGGACCTGACTTTACAATAATTTGTAGCATCTAGTGTTTTGTAAGGAAAACACACACGAGAGGAGAGCCAGGGGATACGGATATCCCCCCGCCATCACCAATCTGTGACAGAGCTTACATGGTCACAGCTCTCTGGTGCCCCCTTACCCTCACATCAGTCAGTGAACTGCACCTAGATTAAGTAGTCGCCTGAGAGGCTGCCCTGTCACGTACTGGTTATTGGGGCACTCTGCAGTGAGGGCGGTATATATATCACCAGTCTCAGGATGGGAATATATATATAAACCTCCGGTCTGTCACTGCCAGGATTCCCCAATAACATCAGAACAGTATGCTGCCACCAGTTCCTCTTTAGATATAAGCCCGGTCCGTTAACAAACTTATATCGGATCAGAAACCAACCCCAGGTAGCGTATAAGTACTAGCCGGACTCGCAGACGTGGAAAATTGGGTTTCGAGATAAAAGAGTAGCCCAAAATTAATTGATATTTTAATTGCTGAAAGGTGCACTAGATACTGCAAATATATAAAGAGTAATATACAGAGATTACAGCCAGAAGTACAGATAAAAGTCGGGTACAGGTTGGGGATAGCAGTTAGCTGTATGTGTCACGTTACTGTTTCTTATAACTTGTGGATGGAGGAAAGCTCTTGTATCCTCAGGGACCTTCTTAGATTCTGGTCCATCTCCACGCATGACGTGACGCGGCTTCCATGGCAGAACAATGACAAAGGCTTAAGGTGTGTAGCTAGCTTTTAACCCCTAGCTCGCCCCCTCCCATATTCGACATCGACCCTTTGGGTTGAACTGAAATCTCCTCCCTTGACCTCCTAGCTGAAATAATTTCCAATATCTAAGATGGGTCATAACTCCCCAAGGGGGTCAAAACGGGACGACTGACGTCTCAACGGGTTCATTGGGGCTGGACCGATAAGGATAGTCCAAACTTGGGTTGGCTAAGTGGTTCTGGAGAGCCAGTCTTAATAGCTCGGTATCCGGGACAGCTAGAGAAATGCAGGGGTGCGTGCGGAGGGCTGCCAGGGTTCTGATGGTATATTGGACTTTGTCATGATATGTACTTTTGCCCTGTCCTGTATTTGAATAATATGCCATTTGATGTATGTAACTGTTCTCTGGTTACTATTAGCTGTAATTTATGTATTTTCTTGTGCTGGGAGTCACCTGTAACAATGTCTCCTTCCCCCAATACTTGCAGCCCTAAGCTTTAATGTAATTAAGCTTTGTCAACTAGTGAAGGAATAGCCATTCTTCCTCACAGCAGGTGGCTAGTCAAATGTACATACTACTTAGACTAAGCGGAGCCGACCAGCATAGAATCTTCTGGTGGACCCAACCATTGAATAGAAGGTGTGACCCCTACCCCCCTTCATGGGCGGATCCCAGGAGCTCAGACAATCCATTCTTATTTTTGAGATCAGATGTGAGTTGATCCTAAAAGGAGAAGGAGTGGGGATTCTTAGCTGAGGCAAGACCCCACGTCCATCTGTGACTGCGGAAGCGAACGGGACGAGACTTGAGCTGAGGACATATCTCGTCATTCGTGAGATTGTTTTGGGATCCCTTGGACTCGTGTGGACTATTGCTTTGTTAGCTAGCACAAGGATTATCGGGAGGTGCCCCCGTATCTGTTCTGTGGGACTCGTGGAAGGACTATTGTTTCGTTTATCGGGTGCGGGATTACTGGAAAGCACCTCCAGATCTGTTTCTTTACTTGGACTTATTGTGGACTTCTCGTGAACTTGAAGGACATTATGGATATTTGATGTTGTATGCTCCCTGCTTTAATAAATCTCGTTGGATCGTCCCTCGGCCTGTTGTCCCTTCCTGCTCTGCCGTACACCCCGTCACAAACTGGTGGCAGCAGTGGGATCAGAGCAGAAGGAATGGAGGACAACGGCCCAACATCGGGAACCAGCACCGCAGGGTACAAGAACTGGACTGTGGTGAACTTACAAACAAAGGCCCGTGAACTGGGAGTCAGCTACAAGGGGTTCTCCAAGGAGCAGCTAATTGAGGCTTTGGAAGGAGTTCGCCTGCAAGATTACGCTGAGGAAGGATCCCCACAGCAAACGGAGGAAAGACGGCAGCCGGAGGTAAATACACAAAAAAGTCAGTGGGTTGTGTGGTACGAGGAGGAGTTGGCATTGCTGGGAGAAGAGGCCACCATAGACGATAAGAGAGAGGCCATTCACAGAGCTCAGGAGAGGGAGGCCATTCACAGAGCCGAGGAGAGGGAAGCCATTCACAGAGCCGAGGACAGAGCTCAGGAGATGGCATTGCTGGAGAGGCAGATCGCTTTGGAAGCAGCTAGAAGCTCCAGACAGACTGTAACCCGAGCACCCACCATGAGGGAACTCCCCAGAGTGTCCCGCAAAGACTTCAAGCCATTTAATGAGGCTGCAGGCGACATTGAGGGCTTCTTCCAGGACTTTGAGCATCAGTGTCGATTAATGGAAGTCCCAGAAAGGGAGCGAGTCCGACATCTGGTGGGGCTCTTAGAGGGTAGAGCTGCCGCAGCCTATAGGGCTATGGGCCCTCGGGAGAACTGTGAGTATGCGGAGATTAAACTGACTATTCTAGAACATTATGCTGTTACCCCAGACACTTACAGGACTCAGTACCGTACTTTAGCCTGTGATGAGGAATTGTCTTTCAAGATGTATGCCTACAGACTCAAACAAATATGTCATCGCTGGCTGGAGGCAGAGGAGGCCTTAACCTGGGAGACCTTCCTCCAGGTTATCCTAAAAGAGCAGTTTTACTTCAAGTGCCCTGCTGAGATCCGGGAATGGGTGCGTGAGAGGAGACCAGCCACTGTGGAGGAAGCTGCAGCTCTAGCTGATGAGGTTCTCACCATCAAGCCTCAGTGGAAAAAACTACTACTCAGTGAGAAAAAAACTACCAGCCCCCCCAACGCTGGCGGCCCCTGGTCCTTCGGCCTCCAATATTAACCATCCCACTAGACCACCAACTCATGGTGACCTTCGTGTGACTGTGCCTCGCACTACTCCTGCTCCACCTTTGGGAATACGACGTGGAGGAAGAATCCCAGAGCGCAGATGTTATGGATGTGGGCAGCCTGGGCATCTGCAATTCCAATGTCCAGGTGTTCGGAGGCAGAACAGCTACAGACCGCCTTTGCCTGTTCATTATCTACAGACCCCCTCACCAGGAGAAGAGCTGGATATAGTCCCTGATGACTTGCCAAGTGACTCTGATACCCTGGATCCCCTACCAGGAGTCTATGGGGTGCGAGCCCCAGCCACCTGTTCTTCTGAGCTTCAGCAGAAACATCTACAGGAGGTCGTGCTGGATGGCCAAAAAGTTGTTGGCTTCCGAGACACTGGGGCTTTCCTCACCATAGCCGATCCCAGAGTAATTCAACCAGAAGCAATTCAAAAGGGACCAGGAATTGCCATTGAATTGGCTGGAGGCACCCAGAGATATATTCCAAGAGCGAGTGTGACCCTGGATTATGGCTTTGGGGCCAAACAATGCATGGTCGGTGTGATGAGCGGCCTCCCTGCAGATGTTCTTCTAGGAAATGATGTGGGAAATCTTCATTGCCACTTTGTCGGTGCGGCAACCAGAAGTCAAGCCAAGAGGGCAGCGGATGTGGACGTGTACAACCCATCCATGGAAATGAGGCCACCAGAACTGCTGTCACAGCCGGTGAGTGATTCTTCTTGTGGGGATAATATGAATGTTACTTGGGATAAAGTTCAGTTTAGACAAGAGGTAGAGACTGACCCCACCCTTGCTAGTTTTAGAGCTCGAGCTGAGATAGGGCAGCTAGGGGAGAACCGGGAAAGAATTATCAGAGAAAATGGACTTCTATATCGGGTTACCACTGCCGATTCCCTAGATAAGCCCTGGACTTATAGCAAACAGCTGATTGTTCCTCAGAAGTACAGAATTCCCCTATTACACCTTGCTCATGACATTCCTACGGCTGGCCATCAAGGCAAAACTCGCACGGAGAGACGATTGACTCAAACTTTCTATTGGCCGGGGATTTCCCAAGCCGTAGCGCATTTCTGCCGAACTTGTGACATATGTCAGCGTAGAGGGCGACCCGGAGATCACCCAAAGGCACCCCTGCAACCACTCCCTATAATAGAAGAACCCTTTCAAAAAGTAGCTGTCGATATCATTGGATCTCTTGCTAAACCAAGTAAATCTGGAAAGCAGTACATTCTCACTGTCGTGGACTATGCCACCCAATATCCAGAAGCCGTGGCCTTGTCAAGTATTTCTGCAGCCAAGGTGGCCGAGGCCTTGGTTACCATCTTTACCCGAGTAGGATTCCCCAGTGAGATCTTGTCAGACCAAGGCTCCCAGTTCATGTCAGAGCTGGTCCAGTGCCTGTGGCGCACTTGTGGAGTACGAGCGATCCGAACGACCCCGTATCATCCCCAAACAAATGGACTTTGTAAACGATTCAATGGCACTCTGAAGAATATGCTAAGGGCCTTCACTGACAGAGATTCAGACTGGGAGAAGTACCTACCCCATCTCTTGTTTGCCTATCGGGAAGTTCCCCAGGAGTCCACTGGGTTTTCCCCCTTTGAACTACTCTATGGAAGAAAGGTCCGAGTACCCTTAACCCTGCTCAAGGAATACTGGGAGGGGCAAGTTGAGGATACAGGAGCCCCTGTTGTCCCTTATGTCCTAAAGCTGCGAGAAACCCTGGCTCAACTTGCTAGTTTTGCCCAGAGTCATGTGCGGATGGCTCAAACCAGACAGAAGACATGGTATGACCGTAAAGCACGCTATCGGGAGTTTGTAGAAGGACAACAGGTCTTAATGATTGTTCCCCATCGGCAGAATAAACTGCAGACCACATGGGAGGGTCCTTTACGGGTTCTCAGAAAACTAAATGACACCAATTATCTTCTTGCTTTAGATGATCAGGGGCTAAGACAAAAGACTGTCCATGTGAATATGATTAAGGAGTACCATGACCGGAACATTCCAATGATAGCAAGCTGCCAGCTGGCTTCAGAAGACGGCCAAGAGGATGAGGACTCCCTACCTGGTCTTGTGGAAGCAGCGAGAGCCCCATCCACTGTGGAACAGGTTCCACTGGGAGATCACCTGGATTCCTTACAGAAAAAACAGATGCTGGGAGTGCTTCAACAGAGACGGGCTGCTTTCTCATCCCAACCAGGTCGAACCACCATCACCCAACATCATGTGGACACTCAGGGTATCCGTCCCATACAACAGGCTCCTTACCGGGTACCTGAATCAGTTTGACACACCATGCAGCACGAACTGGAGGAGATGTTACAGCTTGGGGTAATCCAGGCCTCCCATAGCCCTTGGGCCTCTCCTGTGGTGTTAGTACCCAAGAAGGATGGGAGTACTCGGTTTTGTGTGGACTATCGACGACTAAACGACCATACCGTCAGTGATCCGTACCCAATGCCCCGTATTGACGAACTTCTAGACCGCCTGGCTGGGTCCCGATATGTCACTACCTTGGATCTCAGTAAGGGATACTGGCAAATCCCTCTGACGGAGGAAGGGAGAGAACGGTCCGCTTTTATAACCCCCTTTGGTCTGTATGAATTTCTAAACATGCCCTTTGGAATGAAGAATGCCCCTGCAACCTTCCAGAGAATGGTGGACCAGATCCTCCGGGGATGTGGTGACTTTGCTTGTGCCTACTTGGATGATATCGCAATCTTCAGCCAGACGTGGGAGGAACATCTGAACCAAGTAGCCGTTATTCTTGACCTGCTTCTTGCAGCAGGCCTAACCATTCGACCAGATAAATGCCAATTGGGGATGGGTGAAGTTCAGTATCTAGGGCATAGAGTGGGAGGAGGGAAGCTCTGTCCTGAACCTGCCAAAATCCAAGCTATTAGAGACTGGCCTGTACCCCAAACTAAGAAACAAGTTATGGCTTTTTTGGGCACTGCCAGTTATTACCGAAAATTTGTTTCTCATTTCAGCACGGTGGCCAAGCCTCTTACCGACCTGACCAAGAAAACGATGCCCCGGCTGGTGGTCTGGACTCCAGCCTGTGATGAGGCTTTTAACCGGCTGAAGGACGCTCTGGTCTGCGACCCTGTTCTGGCTGCTCCAGACTACAAGAGGAGATTCATTGTGCAGACTGACGCCTCTGCTTATGGACTGGGAGCTGTACTCAGCCAGGTGAATGCAGCTGGGGATGAGCACCCCATTGCCTACCTCAGCTGGAAATTGCTGGACCGAGAAGTGGCCTATGCAACTGTTGAAAAAGAATGTCTGGCTGTAGTGTGGGCCCTCAGGAAACTAAGACCGTATCTGTATGGACGAGAATTCACTGTGGTTACTGATCACAATCCCCTCATCTGGCTGAACAAAGTCTCTGGGGACAATGGACGCTTACTACGATGGAGCCTGGATCTGCAGCCCTATAACTTTACTATACAGTATAGAAGAGGCAGCCAACACCAAAATGCAGATGGACTGTCCAGGCAAGAGGAGCCCTGAGTCTGGTCAGTCAAGCTTGTGTGTACTTAACCAGCGACCTGTAGAGGTCCCTAGTACGTACACAAATTGGGAGGGGAAGGGATTGTCATGATATGTACTTTTGCCCTGTCCTGTATTTGAATAATATGCCATTTGAGGTATGTAACTGTTCTCTGGTTTCTATTAGCTGTAATTTATGTATTTTCTTGTGCTGGGAGTCACCTGTAACAATGTCTCCTTCCCCCAATACTTGCAGCCCTAAGCTTTAATGTAATTAAGCTTTGTCAACTAGTGAAGGAATAGCCATTCTTCCTCACAGCAGGTGGCTAGTCAAATGTACATACTACATAGACTAAGCGGAGCCGACCAGCATAGAATCTTCTTGTGGACCCAACCATTGAATAGAAGGTGTGACCCCTACCCCCCTTCATGGGCGGATCCCAGGAGCTCAGACAATCCATTCTTATTTTTGAGATCAGATGTGAGTTGATCCTAAAAGGAGAAGGAGTGGGGATTCTTAGCTGAGGCAAGACCCCACGTCCATCTGTGACTGCGGAAGCGAACGGGACGAGACTTGAGCTGGGGACATATCTCATCATTCGTGAGATTGTTTTGGGATCCCTTGGACTCGTGTGGACTATTGCTTTGTTAGCTGGCACAAGGATTATCGGGAGGTGCCCCCGTATCTGTTCTGTGGGACTCGTGGAAGGACTATTGTTTCGTTTATCGGGTGCGGGATTACTGGAAAGCACCTCCAGATCTGTTTCTTTACTTGGACTTATTGTGGACTTCTCGTGAACTTGAAGGACATTATGGATATTTGATGTTGTATGCTCCCTGCTTTAATAAATCTCGTTGGATCGTCCCTCGGCCTGTTGTCCCTTCCTGCTCTGCCGTACACCCCGTCACAGACTTACCCCTGAGATTCACAGTACTCTCATAATTCATCTCTAGATGTCTGTTCCCTTGTGTGTAGAGTTTTCCCTTGATGTGGGCTGCCGTGCATAAAAGACAGCAGGGGGTCATAGCTCTGCTCCTCTCTGCCTTCATTAACATGTGGCCTCTAACTCTGGCCAAATGGCGAAGTTCTGTTCTTTTAGGGATTTGTGTACTTCTCCCAAGGGTGGGGGGCCCACTTCAGGAGTGGAAAGGGCGATCTCTGGGAAATATATTGGGCCTGAATTAATAAATCCAAAATGGAGTCTCCCTCATCCCTCACAGGTACTCGGCTTGCTAGGGTGGATACCCAGTCTGTGCCTACCTGTCTAACTTTGGGGATGTGTTCTTGGAGCAGGTGTGCCAAGAACTTCCTCCCCATCGTCCTTATGACTGCGGCATTAATCATGTTCCTGGAGCCAAGCTGCCTAATAGCAGACTGTCCAAATGGAGAGTTTTGTGGATATTACCTGCGCTGCTGCATAAAGGAATGTCCAGGCGTATTGGAAATATAGATGGTGGTTTTATTCCCACCAAACCACCATATATATCTCCAATATGCCTGGACATTGCTTTATGCAGCAGCGCGGGTAATATCCACAAATCTCTCCATTTGAAAACTTTGAAGCGGTCATTATCTGACCAGTGGATCTGCGGCAGCTGCTAAACCCTGATGAGTTTTTTTTATGCCATAACTCCAAGAAATATCAGGTGAGTGCAAACTCATTTATACTCTGTGATTTCTATCGGATAAGACCCTATTGGCGCTTTTCTCTCCTACAGTATCACCTATTGCTAATAGCAGACTGTATAATATCTCTGGTCCAGAGAGGCAAGCCATGAAGGACTATATCGCGTAAAGGTTGGCAAAGGGTCAACTCATCTCAGACTATCCTCATCCCCCATTGCTGCAGAGTTATTCTTTGTAAAGGAGAAAGATGGGGGGTTATGCCCATGCCTAGATTTGTGCAAACTCAATCTGATCACGGTCCAGGATCCATATTCGCTCCCTCTCTTCCCAGACCTCTTCAATCAGATTGTAGGTGCAAATTATTTTTCAAAACTGGAACTCACAGGGGCATATAATGTCATTTTGTATTAAAAACTCACCAAAATCTCATTGTGAGAAAGAAGCCTAGGACCGTGTGCCCATGATGAGTTTTTGATGCTACATATTTTCGGTGCATCAAAAATGCAATGTCTTAGGCCACGTGCTCCCCTTGATTTGGTGAATTTTTTTACCTCAGTATTTGTAAGCCAAAACCAGGAGTGGAACAGTCAGAAGAAAAGTATAATAGAAACACGTCACCACTTCTGTATATATCACCCACTCATGGTTTTGGTTTAAAAATACCGAGGTAAAAAACTCACCAAATACTCAGTGTGTGAACATGGCCTTAGAGGGCAAATTAATTTGCTAAATATGACTGAGGGTAATCTCTCATGATGTGTATTTGGTGAGGCTTGATACTGCTAATTGTCTGCAGAATATTTGCATCAATTTGCAAAATTAAGTTCCTTGCATTTTTTCATTATGAAAATGAAAATACCCAGTAAATACATACTCAAAATCTATGTGCATTTGTTAATTGCAGATTTGTCTCATCTTATTCAAGGTTATAGACAATATCCGAAAATAAAATGTATATTTACCAATTAATTGACATGTTGTGCATTTCAAAAATTTAGGTAAGTTTTAGTGATGAGCGAGTATGCTCGTTACTCGGGTTTCTTCGAGTATTTCGTCATGCTCGGAGATTTAGTTTATGTAGACGCAGCTGCATGATTTGCGGATGCTAGACAGCTTGAATATATGTGGGGGTTGCCTAATAAACAGGCAATCCCCACATGTATTCAAGCTGTCTAGCAGCCACAAATCATGCAGCTGCATCAACATAAACTAAATCTCAGAGCACACCGAAATCCTCGGAAACCACCCGAGCATGTTTGGAGAAACATGAGTAACGAGCATACTCGCTCATCACTAGTTAGTTTATACTACTTAAAAAAAAAAGAAGAAAGCATGGGGAGTATGATATTTTCATGGGCCCAGTGTCGGATTGTAGTTTTTTATGCCCACCAGAAAAAATAATTCTTAGGGCCCAACATGCTTAAGGGGTACTAGCTGCAGAGTCTTCCCTTAGCTTCCATCTTGTCAAGCTGGCAAACCAGCAAAATGGTAATTTGTTGGATGCAATGATTGTTTTTATGCTTGATTTAGAAACATCCTTATCGGCATCAGATAATTTTGTGTAAACAAGACAAGTGTTGCCGAGAACAATGATATTCTATGAGCACAGAAAGATTGTATTAATTAGACATGTGCCATATACACTCACTAGACAGACTACACATACACACCAGTCACACACTGGACACAGTATACATGCACACCAGTCACAAGTTATTCACATGACACACACACCAGTCACTCACTGGACACAGGATGCATACAAACCAGTCACATGCTAGACATGGCATACATGCACACCAGTCACTCTTTAGACACAGGACACACACACACCAGTCAAACGCTTGACACAGGCCACATACACACCAGTCACATTAGGATTAGATATGGGCGGACCCCTGGATGTTTGGGTCCGGTTGAACAGTTAGAAAAAGTTTGGGTACCAGAACAATACCCAGACCCCATTCACTTGAATGGGTGGCATCAACATCCAGTCAAATGACAACGTGGGCCCGCATTTGTGATCAGAGGTATAAAGTTTATGTCCGGCCACTCGTGTCGGCTGATGGGACTTCTGCTCCCATCAGCCTATCCCTGCTGCTGCTAACAACAGGGAGAGCAGGAGTGGCTGATGGGAGTACTCATCAGCTGCTGCCTGCACTATAAATAATTAATTTAAAAAAACAAAAAACAGCGTGAGTTCCCCTGCAACCCTCATATATCAGCAAGGCTTGTTTACAAGAATAGAGGGATCCCCACGCTGTTTTTTAAAATTATTTAAATTTTAAAAAATTATGTGGGATCCCCCCCATTTTTGACAACCAGCCTTGCTAAATCAGACAGCTGTGGGCTGGTATTCTCAGGCTAGTAATGGGCCACTGAAATAGGCCCCCCTCCAGCCTAAAAACAGCAACCCGCAGTCATCCAGAAAAGGCACATCTATTAGATGCGCCAATTCTAGTGCTTTGCCTGGCTCATCCCACTTGCCCTGTAACACTGGCAAGTGAGGTTCATATTTGTGGCGTTGATGTCACCTTTGTATTGTCCAGTGACATCAAGCCCATGACTTAGTAATGGAGAGGCATCAAAAAGACACATACAGTATCCATTACTAATCCTATAGTTATCTGGTAAATAAATACACAGCCAGAATAAAGTTCTTTAATTTAAAGAATGACACAGACTATTTTAATGATTCTAAATTAAACCATACTCACCTAACTCCCATTCCATTGAAGCCTTCGTCTCCTATAATAAAACAAAAATAAAAAAACAACCATGATGATGAATAGTGTTATGGACTGACCTGGTTGGAGTAATGATATTGCGACCACTGGGGGCAGCACAGGCAGGTAGCGTAGTCTGGAATAGCCAAGGAGTCGGTACACAGGAACAGTAATGTAGTTTGAAGGAATAAGCAGGAATAGTAGTCAAGGAAGCCAGAGGTCATTTACCAGGAGCATCAGTGATGTTTCAGGAAATAGCAGGTAGAAGGAAGCTTGACTAGAGCCAGGTAGCTCAATAATAACGCAAGGAAATGAGAGCAAGGCCAGGTTTAAATAGGGTGTGCAATCAGGATGAGCCAATCAGGTACTCAGGATGGTAATGAACAGGAAACTCAGGGTGGAGACATAGCAACAACATAGGTACAAGTATTTGGGTTGTCACGGAACTGTCCAGCGAGCTGAATAGCTCAGAAGGAAGAGCTGCTGTCTGGTGCACAGGAGCTGCTAGGTTTAAATCCCGACAAATAGTTTTCAACATGCAAGATGCAACCGTCCAAGCTGAGAACCACTCAGGATTGTCTTCAGTGTCCTCGGTGAGATCCCCGCAAGCACAGTTAGAAAGTCTCATAGTGCAGCGCTGAGCTCAGAGAGTTCATCGCAGTTCACATTGAGAAATTTCTCCTGGTGAACTCACTGCTGAACCAGGAGGCTTTTACTCACTCCTCCCCTTTTCCACACAGCCCCTCATCATCCCCTCTTTTCCACACAGTCCCTCATCATCCCCCCTTCTCCACATAGCCCCTCATCATCATCTTCCCTGTGCAGCCCCACTGAAATAACATCAACCCTTTACAAAATACATCCTCAGAGCCCTCACACTGAGTACTGTACACGGGCCCATTATGCAGCCCCTCAGTCCTCTCCTCAAAAGGCTCCAGGGTGCAGCTCCTCATTTCCCTTTTCTCCAGCAGCATTGAGCACATTGCAGCTTCCTGCTATCGGGTCTTCACTGGACTGAAGTAGGCCCCGCTCCTTCCGGTGAAATAATTCCCTCAAAAAATCAACTCAGCTGTAGATGTTCCCGTTCTGTGTGTGCAGTCTCACCGTCAGCTGAGTCTGTGATTGTGGTGGCGGGATGTCTGTACTGCTCAGCAATAAATGATGAGCATACTTTCTCATCACCTGCTGCAGCCAGCTTCTATTGATCTCAATGAGCACTCGGCAGCTGAGAGAGCGGTGAGCGCAATGAGATACAAGCCGGCAGCAGGTGATGAGAAAGCATTCACTTCACATCACTTGTTGCTGAGCAGTGCACCGGGTATGAAATAACGCAATCACTGCATGCAAACAGAACACAGGGCAGAGCAGGCACTAATGTGAAGGAGGCAGGAGTTGTGGTGCTGGTCATGGGGTGGGCCCACTGGAGGATTCTCAGATTTGCCGATGGGCCAGTCCGACCATGTATGTGCCAGTCCGACTATGTATGGGCCTGTGCATGTGTTGCAGGTTTGTTACGTTCTTTTCTGTGCAGATTTGTCACATAACATGAATGGTTTCCTGATGCCAGGAAAGTGACAGACAATCCTGAAGTCTCATACACTGTTGCTTGTTTGTGACTTGCAGATTTGGTGCAGATTTAAATCTACAGCAAGTCAATTCTTTCAGCATTTTTTCAGCAGAATTCACTCATATTAATGAGTAGGTGAAAAATATGTAACAAATACGCATATAAAAAATGCATTAAAAAACGCGTTTATTTTTTCCTGTCAAGAGATGCCAAAATGATGCAAATTGCCTCTTCTGAGAAAAAGAGGACTTAACTCTATAGCGCCACCTGTTGGAAGTAGCGATCCTACAAGTCACAATCAACCCTTTAACGAGTCGTGCAATATAACTTAGGATAAAAGCCAAATCAGTATCTCAATTCGCAGACACGGTGTTTCGGGCTATTGGCCCTCGTCAGTGCGAAGTGTGAGAACTGATTTGGCTAGGTGAGAGGCTCTGGACTGGGGTCTAAGAGGATGAATGCAAAATGATGCAGAAATTTCTGTATCAAAACTTAACGTGTGCGCATGCTCTACAAAATCCATCCAGCTTGCTGGAACTGTAATGACATGCTGATTTTTACACTGAAAATACATTGTGTGAAAAATTCGACAAATATTCATCGTGGGAACTTAACCTTATGTGTGAATCTCAGTTAGGCAGGCCGAAGTGTCCAGGAAAGTGATCCAAAAAGCACAAGAGTGTAACAAGCTACTCTGAACACTGTCAGTGCCATACGTGGGTGGAGAAAAGGAGTATGAGAGCATCAAATGAGCATTACTGACGCCAGAAAGGATTCCTTGTTAGCACATAAAGTCCCTAACTAGAAAATGAATGCAACAGTCTAGACAGGAAAAAAGGAATGCAAGATTCGAGGCCTATTTTCAAATAAAACGAAGGGCTGGATAACAGGATGTTGAAAAAGTGAAACATTGGTCATAAAAAACAAATTATAACAGATGGAACTGTGCGAAGCTCAATGCTTAAGCCAGATTTTACAGATTCATAGATCTATCAATGATGGCAATGATTGTTAACAGGATTCTTTGTGTATGGAAATACATTTTTCTGCCTTTCGTGTCAGCCCAGGATCGACGACTTGGGAATTCTTATAGTATTGAAAGTGTTTACTGTCTTCACTGTTTATGACATGCAGACTAAATGTAGCATGACTTAGGCTAGTTTCACATTTGCATTAGAATCCGCAGCGTTTAATCCGCATCCGCAAGTGCTGGAAAAAACGCATATAAACGCGTACAAACGCGGCGTTTTTTAGACGCATGCGGGAACGCATGCGGTTTAAAAAACGCCGTGTTTGCATGCTTTTCCATGCGTTTTTTCTGCGTTTGCGTTTTTGGTGCGCATGATGACAAATTTTACAGGAGAAAAATCTATATAACCAGACACCGCCAAAGGGACTACAGAGGGTGTGTATTATGGGGTATCTTTATATAGACCCTTGAACAGCTGAAATCTTCAGCTTTTGCTCCTGTATCCTGTGTCATGATGGATCTTCGCATGGAGAGCTTTTATTTCAACCTGGATTTAAGCATCAAGCTGTTTCTTGCCTGTGCATTTGCTTGGGAGCAAGATGGAAATCGTGAAAGATGGAGAAGGAGACGGCGTAGGCGTTTTTGGAGACACCCCATTATTGAACTACGTAAGAGCCGTGGAGCCTATCACACGCTGTATGTCGAGCTTAATGCCAACCCGGACAAATTCCCGGAATATACAAGGATGTCGCAAGACTCGTTCCGGGACTTGCTTGCTCGTGTCCAAGGAGCCATACGGAGACAGGACACCCAGCTCCGAAGAGCGATTCCACCAGAGGAACGTCTGCTGGTTACATTAAGGTACGTAAGAAATGTAAACCAATGCCAGTGCTAATTTTGGGTGTACTAAACATGTTTTTTTTTTGTTGGTAATTTCCTTTCTGTCTTTAGCATAACCACACCTTAAATAGAATTGATTGTAATTTTTCTTTTATTCTTTTCTTCCAGATTTCTGGCAACGGGAGATAGTTTATCATCCCTCCATTTCCAATACCGGCTTGGAATATCCACCCTGTCGGGAATAGTTTCGGACACCTGCCGGGCTTTGTGGAATGTACTCCGGGATGAGTTTATACCCCTACCCACCTTGGACATGTGGATTGGAATTGTGGAAAAATTCTGGAGTGTGTGTGATTTCCCCAACTGTTTAGGAGCGGTGGATGGAAAGCACATCCGCATTATCAAACCAGCCAGAACAGGATCGGAATACTTCAACTATAAAAAATATTTTTCTGTTGTGCTCATGGCAATAGCCGATGCGGACTGTTGCTTCATCGCCGTGGACATTGGAGCTTTTGGCCGTGGCAACAATTCCCAGACTTTCAAGAACTCGGATATAGGCCGCCGTGTGTATGGCAAAAATTTTAATTATCCACGGCCACAACCTCTCCCCAACACTCAAGGTCCACTGATGCCTTTTGTTATGGTTGGGGATGAGGCCTTTCAGATGTGCGAAAACCTACTGAAGCCATATTCCAGTCGTGACTTGAACCACACTAACAGGATCTTTAACTATAGACTGACCAGGGCACGAAGGACAGTAGAGTGTACCTTTGGGATTCTAGTCTCAAAATGGTGCATTCTTGCATCAGCCATTAATCTAAAAATGGAGACGGTTGATGAGGTGGCCTGTGTGGTTCTGCACAATTACATTATGGCTAAGGAGCGGCCCAACATTGAACTGGATGAACCAGTTGCACACCCACTGCCCGATTACCAGCATCACCCGCTGCGGTCAACAGCTGAAGTTGGCCACATGCGGGACCAATTTGCTGCCTTTTTTGATTCGGATATTGGACGTGTGTCATGGCAGGACAATGATGTGTAAATGTCCTGTTGTTATTTTATCTGTACCAGTTATTTTCTTACATGTTACTAATGTTTCTCGTTAATAAACTTTTTTTTGTTGTCTTGACCGTGTTTCATATGTATTTCCTCTATAAACCGAGGTTGTCCTCACACTAGCAGTATTTGGTCTGTATTTATTATCAGTATTTGTAATCCAAAACCAGGAGTGGGTGATGAAGGCTGAAGTGCTAGATATGCTAATATTATACTTTTCCTCTAATAGTTCCACTCCTTGTTTTGGCTTACAAATACCAATATGAAGTAGTGACCACATACTGCTAGTGTGACGGCAGCCATGTGGTTTTAGTGATAAGGTTGTTGACGTCATTGCGTCCTGATTCTGTTCTGCTATGCAGTATCCATTGGACACATACTGAAGAGACAATGGCTGTCATACAAAAGAGATCTATACTCATCAAGTCAGGTGTCAGAAATAATGAATTCATGATGCACATATAACAGCCTCATGAATTCACTATTTCTGACACATGTGCAGGTGAGCATAGATATGCCGTGTATGACCGCCATCGTCCCTTGAGTTTGTGTGAAATAGATTATGTACACAGAAGAGAAAAAGGAGGCTATACAATGCACTTCTCTACTCACCAGGTCAGGCGTCCCAACTAATGAGTTTTTGGACACCTGACCTGTAGAGTATAGTTTTGCATGGTATTGCCACCATTTTCTCTTCAGTCTGCAACACTAGTCACAGACTAAGCAGAATGAAGAGATTAAGGAGAAAATACAAGTATACATTTTTTGGCCCACCTCATAGCTCTATACTAAAGACACACAAAGTCTTGTACTTGCTAACTACTGGAGCTATGATGTGGCCAAAAAATAAAGTGTGTGGCGAAGTTTGTTATTTGGCGCACGGTGTGTGTTGCCGGCGGCCAAAGGACACAATAAACCAAAAATAATTGGGGCAAAAAAACTTGTATTTATTTTTTAACAACCAAAATATTTATTTTACTGTGCCTGCTTGGGGTAGAGTGATGTAAACGGGGGGTGTGAAGCACTGAGGCCTGGCTAACCGTGGACGACGCAGAGGTGGCAGGAGAAGGGGCAATGAAACTAGTGGGGTCTGGTAGTTCGGGGATAGGGCTTGACACATGAGAGGCTTTTGACGCACTGGAAGGGTGAGACAAACCTGACATTACAGACACAATGGTAGGTGAAGGGGGAGGAATACTAAGAGTCCTCTGTTTTTTTGTTGTTGTTTTTTTCTGTAATTGCCGGGTTCTAGTAAGCCTCGGTGGGCTCATATGTTGTGGCATGGTCGTGGTGGGTGACCTGTCAGGGTCCGGCTGCACTGTGTCACAGTCCATAGTACTTGTAGAGCATGCAGCCATGCCAGAGTCCATAGTGTTCGTAGAACGTGCAGCCATGCCAGAGTCCATAGTGCTCGTAGAGCATGCAGCCATGCTAGAGTCCATAGTGCTCGTAGAGCGTGCAGCCATGCCAGAGTCCATAGTGCTCATAGAGCGTGCAGCCATGCCAGAGTCCATAGCGCTTGTAGAGCGAAAGGCCATGCCACGGTCCTGCTGCATCGTGGTGGTGGCGGTACGGAAGGCCATGCCAGGGTCCTGCTGCATCGTGGTGGTGGAACGTAAGGTCATGCCTGGGTCCTGCTGCATCGTCGTGTCAGTGGAGGAGGTCCAAGCAGGAGCAGCGGTTGTCATGGTGGTGGAGGTGGGCTGTCCAACAGCACTCGGCATCATGGTGGTGCTGTACTGGTGTCCGGCAGTGCTAGGAATAGAGGTGGCAGTGCAGTGGTATGCAGCAGAGGTCGGCATTGAAGTTAATCGTGACAGTGAAGGCACAGGTGGATATGCCGCCACTGTCTGCTGAAAATACCGACTCTGCTGCATAGCCTGCACGTAAGCAGCATTGCAGGCCTGCATGACACTCAGCTGGAGATCAGGAGTAAGGTGTTCCAACATGCCCTGCTCAATTTGGTTAAAAAAATCATGTGCTGGCCTCTGGAGGTCGGCTTTTACTTGGTCAAGGCTTTTGGTGACCTCCTGGATACGTGTATTCATGTGGCTAAGTGAAATATCCATTCGGTCACCCAAAGCCTTGAGTCCTTCGTGAAAAACCGAGCTCAAGTGCAAAAACTCGGGCATGAGGAACCTGTCCTATGCCCTCTGCCGCTGCCGGGAGGAGCCCAAAACAAAAGGGGCAGTGGCAGAGGACTGGGAAAGGGGAACACCTGATGGACCAGCTTCCTGGTCTCCAGTTAGTGTGGCAGGCCCACTTGCTGCAGCGCTGCTGGATGGCTGGGACGGGTCCGTGGCTGTCTGATGAAGGACCGCTCCAGAACCTGGGCCAACAGTGCTGCTCCATGTGCTGTGAAAATAGGAAAAATAAAATTAATACGAAACATTAACCAGACGCAAAATCCTGTGGAATAGAAATATACAGATTATGCCAATTCAATACAACCTAATGCACGGGAGAAATACTTACATTCTCTGGGCAAGGCCGGTCTTAAAAATGCCAGAACGCGATGGTATTTGTATTTTCTGATCCTTGCTGCTGAACCACTGGGAATACAGCTCTCTTGATGCAGGTCCTTGTTGAAGCGGTCCTTCATCGAACGCCAACGTGTTTTGACTCTGGCCACTGTTGAAAAAACAAAACATAATGGTTAGACAATGGACTTTTGGCAGTGCTAACACAACTGTGTGTGATGAGAGAAACTCCTGAGAGTTTATCTCATCACACACAGTTGTGTGAGCACGGCCAAGGTCTCTGCTGCATCACACTGCATTGCAATACTTACCAAAAGCATTTCGGACTCGATTCACTTAGTTGTCCCAGCCATCCCACATCTCTTTGGCCACATCATTCCATAGGCGCCGGATCGTCACGTTGTCCGAGTGCTGTGGAACCCGGGTGTCCCACAACGGGACTCGCTCCTGGACCAGGGAGATGAGGATATCGTTGTCAGTGAGGTCCTCATCCCGTTCTGGAACCTAAAACATAAATGAAGACATTAAATGTTGTATACATTAACATAGAAGAAGAAAAGAAAGAAAACAGAGGCTGAGAAATGGCATGAATAAGGAAAGTCAAGATAAAAAAGGAGTCCAGAAGAAAATTATAAAGAAAGAGGAAAGTAAAGAAAGGAAGATTCAAGAATACTAAAATGAGGATACTGTCATGTCGGACGCTATTCAGACCAGGTCGTCCGACAGACAGCGGTAATTCCGCTTTTGTCCACTATGTGCTCAGTGGTGTCGGCTAGATTTTATCTAGCTGGTCCGGGGTTAATTTAGCTGATGCTCGGATTGGATGCTGGGCCTCGCCCACTGCCTTTAAATAGTTCTTCTGAACATTGGGCATCGCCGATTATAGCTTCTGTCTTGTGCGTCGTTATCTCGGTCTGGAGTGGTGAGCTGGTTGTTGGAATATCGTTGCTGGTGGTGTATTTCCCTTTGTCTTATTTCCTCCTTCCCATATTTGTATTTGTTTTGCCCTTAGCACCTATAGTGTATTCCTGAGTGACTGCGGCGTGGTGTATATTTTCTGTTATCCTTGTCTGTGCTTACTGTGGGTGCTAGTTAGAGGGCCTTTCACTGGGTGGTGGTTTCAGCCTAGGGTTGAAACAGGAGATAGGGCGAGGGTGGAGCCCCAGACATGCACACCATCAGTGTAAACTCTGGGTTGAGGGTCAGTCAGGGTTTGCCTAGTTTTCAGGGAAATCGCAGGGGCCCGTGTTATTTGCTCTTTCACACCTAGGTCTCCCGTGACATTATAATCGGCCTTAAAAAAAAAAAAAGGGTCTCCTTTTTTTTTTTTTTGTTTTGTCATGGATCCCATGACTTCCATAAACCGCCAGTTGAGGGCGCTGTTCCTACAGGTCACTGAGTTGAGGGGGGCAGTGCAGCAACAGGGACTTGCAGTATCTAATGTGCAAGCTGGAGCGACAGGTAGAGTTGCTGAGCCTAAGTTTCCTTTGCTGAAAAATTTGCTGGGGAACGCAGTAAATTTGTTTCTTTTCGTGAAGCTTGCAAACTATATTTCCGTATGCGCCCGATCTCTTCGGGTAATGAGGCTCAGCGTGTGGGCCTGGTGTTGTCATTGTTAAGCGGGGATCCCCAAGCATGGGCGTTTTCTTTGCCATCTGATTCTGCTGCATTTGACTCTGTGGAGAGTCTTTTTTCCTGTCTTGGGAATATTTACGATGAGCCTGACAGAATGGCTCTAGCAGAATCTAAGATACGCACTATTCACCAGGGGGAGCGAGTTGCAGAGGATTACTGTTCTGAATTTCGTCGCTGGGCGATCGATACACAATGGAATGATCCTGCTCTGCGGAGTCACTTTTTTCATGGGGTTTCTGGAAGGGTTAAAAAAGCCCTTCTGATGTTCGAGACTCCTACTTCTCTAGATTCCGCTATGAATCTGGTTGTCCGCATTGATCGCCGTTTGCGTCAGGAGGAGCATGAGACACCGTCTATGGGAGAGGGTTTGGGTTCACGTGTGGTTGCTGCAGGTGAGCCCACGGAGCCTATGCAAATCGCAGGGGTGTCTCATGTGATGCTTCAAGCCCCTGAGCTCAGGAAGCAGGGAGCCTGTTTTTACTGCGGTAAGACTGGTCATTTTATTAACATCTGTCCTCTGCTGTCTAAGAAAAACGCAACGGCGGAAAAACTTCTAAGCTCAGAGGGTGTGGAGGAGACCAATCTGAGCTTATGTATATCCTCCATGATGGTTTCTCAATGCATGCTCCCTGCTAAGGTTATTATCGCTGGCAGTGAGCTGCCAATTACTGTTTTTGTGGATAGTGGTTCAGCCACAAATCTCATTGATGAGGAGTTTGCGCGCACTTCTGGTTTTAAGATCGAAAAACTGCCTCATCCTATTCGCGTGGTCACCATCAATGCTGCTCCTCTCTCACAGGGGGAGATTACTGAATTTGTGGCTGAGGTAAAACTCCACATTGGGGTTCTACATTCCGAGCAGGTTACATGTAAGGTGCTCAGGAATCTTCCTGCTCAGGTGGTTTTGGGTTTTCCATGGTTGTCTATGCACAACCCGGTAATTGACTGGAAAACTCAGGACATAATTCAGTGGAGCGAGTTCTGCCAGGAGAATTGCCTGGCCACATGTGTGTCTGCTGTGACTTCAAGTGTTCTGGAGTCACTTCTGGATTTTGTGGATGTGTTCTCTGAAAAGGGTTGTTCAGAGTTGCCGCCACATCTGTTGTGAATTCCGTTCTCGAACTCCCTCCTGTGGTCATGAATGGTACTTCGGTGAGTTCTGTCCTTGGACTCCCTCTGGTGGCTGTGAGTGGAGCTGCTGGTTCTGAGATTCCTTCCCCAGCTGCCCTCGTTTAGGGCTAGGCTAGGATTCTCTATTTAACTCCACTCAGATCGTTACTCCATGCCAGCTGTCAATGTTCTAGTACTGGTTCAGACCCTCCTGGATCTTTTTGAGGACCTGTCTACTCCAGCAAAAGCTAAGTTCCGGCTTGTTCATTGTTACTTATGGTTTTTCTTGCTAAGTTCTAGTCCAGCTTGCTATCATGAAACTGCCTGGCTAGCTGGAAGCTCTGGGGGTGCAGAGTGGCACCACCGCACCGTGAGTCGGTGCGGGGGTATTTTTTGCACACTCTGCGTGGTTTTTGTAGTTTGTTGTGTTGACCGCAAAGATCCCTTTCCTATCCTCAATCTGTTTAGTTAGACTGGCCTCTCTTTGCTAAAGCCTATTTCATCCTGTGTTTGTGATTTCCTCTTAACTCACAGTCATTACTTGTGGGGGGCTGCTTTTACCTTTGAGGAAATTTCTCTGAGGCAAGTGAGGCTTTGTTTCCTTTCTTTAGGGGTAGTTAGCTCTTAGGCTGTGAAGAGGCGTCTAGGCAGAGTCAGGCACGCTCCACGGCTATTTCTAGTTGTGTTGATAGGAGTAGGGTTTGCGGTCAGCAGAGTTCCCATTTCCCCAGAGCTCGTCCCGATTCCGTGTTTAACTATCAGGTCATTCCTGGTGCACCTAACCACCAGGTACATAACAGTACAGCTGGCCATCACAGTGTTAATGCATCTCAATAGAGGGAAAAGAGAAGTTCTGAGACCATTTTTTTTTTCTCTGCAGTGTGTTTTGCCTTTCTTTTCCCCTTAAACTCTGGGTGGTTCAGAACTCAGGTGTGGATATGGACATTCAAGGTCTGTCCTCTAGTGTAGATCAGCTCACTGCAAGGGTACAAAACATTCAGGATTATGTAGTTCAGAATCCTATGTTGGAGCCTAGAATTCCAATTCCTGAGTTGTTTTCTGGGGATAGATCTAAATTTCTGAATTTCAAAAACAATTGTAAACTGTTTCTTGCTCTGAAACCCCGCTCTTCTGGTGACCCTATTCAGCAAGTGAGAATCATTATTTCTTTGTTGCGTGGCGACCCCCAAGACTGGGCATTCGAGGAGTGGCGACATTGGCTTGAAGGAGCCAAGCATCGCGTGGTGGTCTTGACAGATCACAAGAATCTGATTTATCTCAAGTCTGCCAAGCGGTTGAATCCTAGACAAGCTCGTTGGTCGCTGTTTTTCTCCCGCTTCAATTTTGTGGTTTCGTACCTTCCGGGTTCTAAGAATGTGAAGGCTGATGCCCTTTCAAGGAGTTTTGTGCCTGATTCTCCTGGGGTTCCTGGGCCGGCTGGTATTCTCAGAGAGGGGGTAGTTCTGTCTGCCATCTCCCCTGATTTGCGGCGGGTGCTGCAGGAGTTCCAGGCTGATAGACCTGACCGATGTCCAGCGGAGAAACTGTTTGTCCCTGATAGATGGACTAATAAAGTTATCTCTGAGGTTCATTGTTCGGTGTTGGCTGGTCATCCTGGGATTTTTGGTACCAAAGATTTGGTGGCTAGGTCCTTTTGGTGGCCTTCCTTGTCGCGGGATGTGCGTTCTTTTGTGCAGTCTTGTGAAACTTGTGCTCGGGCTAAGCCCTGCTGTTCTCGTGCCAGTGGGTTACTTTTGCCCTTGCCGGTCCCGAAAAGGCCCTGGACGCATGTTTCCATGGATTTTATTTCAGATCTTCCTGTTTCTCAAAGGATGTCGGTCATCTGGGTGGTTTGTGATCGCTTCTCTAAAATGGTCCATTTGGTACCCTTGCCTAAATTGCCTTCTTCCTCTGATTTGGTTCCATTATTTTTCCAACATGTGGTTCGTTTGCATGGCATTCCGGAGAACATCGTGTCTGACAGAGGTTCCCAGTTTGTTTCAAGGTTTTGGCGGTCCTTTTGTGCTAAGATGGGCATTGATTTGTCTTTTTCTTCGGCTTTCCATCCTCAGACAAATGGCCAAACCGAACGAAACAATCAGACTTTGGAAACTTATCTGAGATGCTTTGTTTCTGCGGATCAGGATGATTGGGTGACCTTCTTGCCATTGGCTGAGTTCGCCCTTAATAATCGGGCCAGTTCGGCTACTTTGGTTTCGCCTTTTTTTTGTAATTCTGGTTTTCATCCTCGTTTTTCTTCAGGGCAGGTTGAGCCTTCGGACTGTCCTGGTGTGGATTCTGTGGTGGACAGGTTGCAACAAATTTGGACTCATGTGGTGGACAATTTGACCTTCTCCCAAGAGAAGGCTCAACGTTTCGCTAACCGCCGTCGCCGTGTTGGTCCCCGACTTCGTGTTGGGGATTTGGTTTGGTTATCATCTCGTTATGTTCCTATGAAGGTTTCTTCTCCTAAGTTTAAGCCTCGTTTCATTGGTCCTTATAAGATTTCTGAAATTCTTAATCCTGTATCATTTCGTTTGGCCCTTCCTGCTTCTTTTGCCATCCATAATGTGTTCCATAGGTCATTGCTGCAGAGATATGTGGCGCCTATGGTTCCCTCCGTTGATCCTCCTGCTCCGGTGTTGGTCGAGGGGGAGTTGGAGTATGTGGTGGAGAAGATTTTAGATTCTCGTATTTCGAGACGAAAACTTCAGTACTTGGTCAAATGGAAGGGCTATGGTCAGGAGGATAATTCCTGGGTTGTTGCCTCTGATGTCCATGCTGCCGATTTAGTTCGTGCCTTTCATTTGGCTCGTCCTGATCGGCCTGGGGGCTCTGGTGAGGGTTCGGTGACCCCTCCTCAAGGGGGGGGTACTGTTGTGAATTCCGTTCTCGAACTCCCTCCTGTGGTAATGAATGGTACTTCGGTGAGTTCTGTCCTTGGACTCCCTCTGGTGGCTGTGAGTGGAGCTGCTGGTTCTGAGATTCCTTCCCCAGCTGCCCTCGTTTAGGGCTAGGCTAGGATTCTCTATTTAACTCCACTCAGATCGTTACTCCATGCCAGCTGTCAATGTTCTAGTACTGGTTCAGATCTCTCCTGGATCTTTCTGAGGACCTGTCTACTCCAGCAAAAGCTAAGTTCCGGCTTGTTCATTGTTACTTATGGTTTTTCTTGCTAAGTTCTAGTCCAGCTTGCTATCATGAAACTGCCTGGCTAGCTGGAAGCTCTGGGGGTGCAGAGTGGCACCACCGCACCGTGAGTCGGTGCGGGGGTATTTTTTGCACACTCTGCGTGGTTTTTGTAGTTTGTTGTGTTGACCGCAAAGATCCCTTTCCTATCCTCAATCTGTTTAGTTAGACTAGCCTCTCTTTGCTAATGCCTATTTCATCCTGTGTTTGTGATTTCCTCTTAACTCACAGTCATTACTTGTGGGGGGCTGCTTTTACCTTTGGGGAAATTTCTCTGAGGCAAGTGAGGCTTTGTTTCCTTTCTTTAGGGGTAGTTAGCTCTTAGGCTGTGAAGAGGCGTCTAGGCAGAGTCAGGCACGCTCCACGGCTATTTCTAGTTGTGTTGATAGGAGTAGGGTTTGCGGTCAGCAGAGTTCCCATTTCCCCAGAGCTCGTCCCGATTCCGTGTTTAACTATCAGGTCATTCCTGGTGCACCTAACCACCAGGTACATAACACACATCGCCCCTATGACTGTTCCATCAGGTTTAAACCAGGGGCCAAATTGCCTAAAGCAAGGATGTTCAACATCTCCGGTCCGGAGAGACAAGCGTTAAAGGATTACATTGCTGAAAGTTTGAGCAAAGGGCACATCAGGCCTTTATCCTCGCCTGTGGCAGCAGGGTTCTTCTTCGTGAAGAAGAAAGATGGCGGATTACGCCCGTGTTTGGATTTCAGGGAGTTGAACCAGATTACGGTTCGTGATCCATACCCTATGCCACTAATACCAGATTTGTTCAACCAGGTGGCAGGTGCTAAGTGGTTCACCAAGCTTGACCTCAGGGGGGCGTACAACCTCATAAGAGTCCGTCAAGGTGATGAGTGGAAGACGGCTTTTAATACCCCTGAGGGTCATTTTGAAAATTTGGTGATGCCATTTGGGTTGACTAACGCACCTGCAGTGTTCCAACATTTCATCAATGATGTGTTTTCGCATGTTTTGGGGAAATTCGTTATCGTGTTCCTAGATGACATTCTCATATATTCTTGCGACCATGATACTCATTTAGATCATATCAGGCAGGTGTTACAGCTTCTCAGAGAGAATAAGCTGTATGCTAAACTTGAGAAATGTGTATTTTCTGTTCAAGAGTTGCCTTTTTTGGGTTATATCGTGTCTGCTTCTGGTTTTAAAATGGACTTCGCTAAGGTGCAAGCGGTGTTGCTTTGGGAACGGCCTGATAACCTGAAAGCACTTCAGCGGTTCCTTGGGTTTTCTAACTACTATAGGAAATTTATCAAGGATTTTTCCATCATTGCTAAACCGCTAACTTACATGACTAAAAAGGGTACCAATTTCTCCGTTTGGCCTGAGGCTGCTGTGCGCGCATTTGAATTTCTTAAGAACAGTTTTGTTTCAGCCCCCATTCTTGTGCAGCCAGACGTATCAAAACCTTTTGTTGTGGAAGTCGATGCGTCTGAGGTTGGTGTGGGGGCGGTACTGTCACAAGGCTCATCTTTGAGTGATTTGCGTCCATGCGCCTATTTTTCCAAGAAACTGTCGCCCGCCGAACGTAACTACGATATCGGCAACAGGGAGTTGTTGGCTATCAAGTTGGCCTTTGAGGAATGGCGACACTTCTTGGAGGGGTCTGTTCATCAGGTAACTGTTATTACCGATCATAAGAATCTGCTGTATTTGGAGTCTGCCAAGCGTCTGTCCCCCAGGCAGGCTTGCTGGGCATTGTTTTTCACGCGGTTCAATTTTGTTGCCACTTACAGACCGGGGTCTAAAAACACTAAGGCGGATGCTTTGTCCAGGTGTTTTCCGGGGGGAGAGCCTCGGGAAGATCCGGTACCCATCCTCCAAAAGGGTGTTGTGGTTTCGGCTCTCACTACCGAGGTTGAGGCTTAGATTGCCGAGGCTCAGGAGGAGGTACCATCTGAGCTTCCCATCAACAAATCTTTTGTACCGCTTCATCTCCGCTTAAAAGTTCTGGCGGAGCATCATGATGCTGTCCTGTCTGGCCACCCAGGGGTTAGAGGTACCTTGGAGTTGGTGTCACGTCGGTTTTGGTGGCCCAAGATCCGACAGGACGTGGTCTCATACGTGTCAGCTTGTACCACGTGCGCTAGGGCTAAGACGCCCCACTCCCGTCCTGTTGGCACACTACTTCCTCTCGATGTACCTAGTAAGCCATGGACGGAAATCTCCATGGATTTCATCACTGATTTGCCCTCCTCAGCTGGGAACACGGTCATCTTCGTGATTGTTGATCGGTTTTCAAAAATGTCGCATTTTGTGTCTTTGCCTTCGTTGCCTAACGCTAAGACTCTGGCTCAGGTGTTTGTGCAGGAGGTGGTCAGACTTCATGGGGTTCCGTCTGACGTTGTGTCTGATAGGGGTACTCAGTTTGTGGCAAAATTTTGGAAAGCATTTTGCTCACGGCTGGGGATCAAGTTGTCTCATTCCTCGGTGTTTCATCCTCAGTCAAATGGTCAGACTGAGCGTATGAACCAAAATTTGGAACAGTATTTGCGCTGCTTTGTCTCTGATAACCAGGAGGAGTGGTCTACGTTCCTTCCTTTGGCTGAGTTTGCCATAAATAATCACCACCAGGAGTCGTCTGGGGAGTCTCTGTTTTTTGTGTTTACGGGCTACATCCTCAATTTTGTACTTTGAGTCAGAGGGGCTCTTCCGGCGTCCCGGAGGAAGACCAGTTAGGAGCACAATTATCATCTGTCTGGAGGAGAGTTAAACAGCGCCTGTTGAGTGTGGGTGCTAGGTACAAACGTGTGGCTGACAGTAGGCGTGTGCCAGGTCCGGACCTGAGTGTGGATGACTGGGTGTGGTTATCCACAAAAAACATAAGACTCAAGATACCATCCCTTAAATTGGGTCCAAGGTTTATTGGTCCATTTAGGGTTGCCGCCGTCATTAACCCTGTAGCGTACCGATTGGAGCTTCCTACGGTGTACAAGATACACAACGTGTTCCACAGATCATTGCTAAAAAAGACGGTGGGTCTTGTGGACGCGACACCTATGCCTTCTCCAGTCTTGGTGGATGGTAATTTGGAATTCGAAGTCTCCAAGGTGGTTGACTCTCGTGTTGTGCGCCGCACTTTACAGTACTTGGTTCACTGGCGTGGTTATGGGCCTGAGGAAAGGTCCTGGGTACCAGCCTCGGACGTTCATGCGGACCGGCTGGTCAATATGTTTCACCGCCGGACAAGCAGGGTCCTATAAGCCGTGAGGGCCCTGGGGTCCCTCGTAGAAGGCGGGGTACTGTCATGTCGGACGCTGTTCAGACCAGGTCGTCCGACAGACAGCGGTAATTCCGCTTTTGTCCACTATGTGCTCAGTGGCGTCGGCTAGATTTTATCTAGCTGGTCCGGGGTTAATTTAGCTGATGCTCGGATTGGATGCTGGGCCTCGCCCACTGCCTTTAAATAGTTCTTCTGAACATTGGGTGTCGCCGATTATAGCTTCTGTCTTGTGCGTCGTTATCTCGGTCTGGAGTGGTGAGCTGGTTGTTGGAATATCGTTGCTGGTGGTGTATTTCCCTTTGTCTTATTTCCTCCTTCCCATATTTGTATTTGTTTTGCCCTTAGCACCTATAGTGTATTCCTGAGTGACTGCGGCGTGGTGTATATTTTCTGTTATCCTTGTCTGTGCTTACTGTGGGTGCTGGTTAGAGGGCCTTTCACTGGGTGGTTGGGTGGTGGTTTCAGCCTAGGGTTGAAACAGGAGATAGGGCGAGGGTGGAGCCCCAGACATGCACACCATCAGTGTAAACTCTGGGTTGAGGGTCAGTCAGGGTTTCCCTAGTTTTCAGGGAAATCGCAGGGGCCCGGGTTATTTGCTCTTTCACACCTAGGTCTCCCATGACAGATACAGTAAACAGTCAGCCTTGTATACTTACACACTGCCGCCTTGACACTCGACCGTGACCCCGCTGCTCCTGCCCAGCCTCTGCCGCAGTAGAAGTGCTCTAAAAAAAGGAAAAAAAACAAATTGTCATATGTGTATATATGACAGTGAATACTTACCAATCTGAGGAGGTGAGTACTCACTTCACTGACATGTTCTACTTCAGAAGGCCCAGGACGTTGCTGCTCATCAGAAGAAGAAGACATTCTGATGCATGCAGAAAGAAAGAAATGGCAGAAATTAGGACATGTAGAGACAGAAAATAGAAAATAAAGGCATTGGATAGGATATACTCACATTGTTCAGTGTCTTGTTTTCCTCCAAGGATGTAGCCTGTGTCTCGTCTGCTTCAGTGTCTGCTGAGTAGTGACCTGCAAGTGTCCATTCCCTCCCTTTATCACCTTGTATGTGGGGGGTGGCTTATCAGTGTCTAGACATGTTTTTCTCTTGTGGAACACATGCGTTCACGAACGCAAGCAAACGCATGTGCTTGTAAACGCATGCATTCATATAGACAGCAATGCGTTTTTTTGGCACATTCCTTACGCAATCGACCGCATATGATTCCAGTCGGCAAATTGATGCCTCTAAAAATTACTACATGTTGCATTTCCGCGACAAGCCGCAGACGACGAAGCTACGCATTCGTCGTCAAACGCGGTAAAACGCGAAGGATCGGAGACGCATGCGTCCCTAATGTTAAATATAGGCATACACAACACATGCGGATATTTGCGGAAGAAACGCTGCGGACACAACCGCAAATGTGAAACCGGCCTTAGCCATATATAACACAAAACCAGTAATAATAAGTAATAAATAAATTAATGCTAAATTACAAACTTTATTACAAGTAAAATTTAAATGATTCGTTCCAGAGGTGCAAACTCCTTTAATAGTCTAACTGGTGTCCCCATATCTCAGAAGCCTCAGTTCTGCTATGTACAAGTGCTTCTCACAAAATTAGAATATCATCAAAAAGTTAATTTAGTTCAGTTCTTCAAAACAAAAAGTGAAACTCATATATTAAATAGGGTCATTACAAACAGAGTGATCTATTTCACGTGTTTATTTCTGTTAATGTTGATGATTATGGCTTACAGCCAATGAAAACCCAAAAGGCATTATCTCAGTAAATTAGAATAATTAACAAAAAACTCCTGCAAAGGCTTCCTAAGTGTTTAAAGAGAACCTGTCAGCAGGATTGTGCACAGTAACCTACAGACAGTGTCAGGTCGGCACCTTTATACTGATTAAAATGATAATTTGGATGAAGAAATCCGTCTTGTGGTTGTTGTGCAATCTTTATTTCCAGTTCTTAGTTAATAATATGCTTGTGCTCTGGGGCAGGACTGTGTGTGTGTGTGTGTGTGTGTGGGGGGGTCTTCATGTTGAGCTCTGATTAGATATTCATAATGCAGACTGCTGACAGGTCACTGATCCCTCACTGACCTGCCTGCTAGTTTACATAATGAATATCTGTACATACTGTACATAAAAAAATAAAAACCTGCAGGCAGGTGCCAGCCATGACACCTGCTCTGCAGCATAGTCACATGTTTTATGTGCCAATAATAACTGTTCTACATGCTATTCAGCTAGAAAAAAAAAATCAGTTTGAAAATGGGGGAAAAAAGTTATAGCTCTCACAATAAAGCGATGCAAAAATAATAATTTTTTTCTAGAAAATAATTTTTATTGTATAAAAGCACCAAAACATAAAAAAGGTACTGACTCGAAAAATAAAACTGCCTTGTTAATTTTACCACACACGGAACGGCATAAACCCACCCCCCAAAAAAGAAATTCCTGAATTGCTGATTTTTGTTCATTCTGCCTGACAAAAATCAGAATAGAAAGCGATCAAAATGTCATGTGTGCAAAAACCGTACCAATAAAAACATCAACTCGTCCCACAAAAAACGAGACCTCACATGACTGTGTGGGCCAAAATATGGAAAAACTATTGCTCTCAAGATTAGTGATGCAAGAACTATTTTTTGCAATAAAAAGCATATTTTACTGTGTGACAGCAGCCAAGCATAAAAACCCTATGTAAATCTGGTATCGCTGCAATCGCACCGACACGAAGAACAAAGTCGCCTAATCACTTATATCACACGAGGAGTGGCGTAAAAAATAAATAAAACCAATTCTTCACCTACTGTTCATTTTTTCATTCTGCCTCCCAAAGACCGCAGTATGGCTAGTAGCACATTTATCCTGTGCTCTGTATTGAGCGTTTACACCGGGGTTTTCATGTACATCTCAGAAATACGTGATTCAGACAGTACCTCTGGTAGAAGATTCCCTATAGTGAGGCAGATGGAGGCACTGTGGATGCCGTCTGGCCTGTGTGTCCGTCTTTTTAGGTGTGCATAAAAGTGCCATCGGCCACAGTTTTGTGCACTTCTGAAAAGAGGGACACCATGGAAGAGAGGCCAGACGGAGTCCAGAGTAACTCTGCTGCCTTATTATAGTGAATGGATCCCTCGGGGATGTCATCTGAATCACGTCACTAAAGGTACCTTCACACTAAACGACTTTGCAACGATAACAATAGCGATCCATGACGTTGCAGCGTCCTGGATAGCGAAATCGTTGTGTTTGACACCCAGCAGCGATCAGGATCCTGCTGTGATATCGCTGGTCATTGCTGAAAGTTCAGAACTTTATTTGGTCGTCAGATCGGCATGTATCGTTGTGTTTGACAGCAAAAGCAACGATGCCAGCAATGTTTTACAATGGTAACCAGGGTAAATATCGGGTTACTAAGCGCAGGGCCGCGCTTAGTAACCCGATATTTACCCTGGTTACCATTGTAAAAGTAAAAAAAAAACACTACATACTCACCCTCTGATGTCTGTCACGTCCCCCGGCGTCCGCGCTGCTGCTCAGAGCTTCCTGCACTGAATGTGTCAGTGCCGGCCATAAGCAGAGCACAGCGGTGACGTCACCGCTCTGCTGTTAGGGCCGGCGCTTACAGTGCAGGGAAGCTGAGGCCGGGGGACGCAGCAGACACAGGAATGTAAGTATGTAGTGTTTGTTTTTTTACATTTACACTGGTAACCAGGGTAAACATCGGGTTACTGAGCACGGCCCTGCGCTTAGTAACCCGATGTTTACCCTGGTTACCCGGGGACTTCGGCATCGTTGGTCGCTGGAGAGCTGTCTGTGTGACAGCTCTCCAGCGACCACACAACGACGAAACAGCAACGCTGCAGCGATCGGCATCGTTGTCGATATCGCTGCAGCGTCGCTTAATGTGACGGTACCTTTAGAGATTTAAATGGAAACCCCAAAGTAAATGCTAAGTGTAGAGCGCCAGATAAATGTGATCCCAAACGCTATGTAAAATAAAATGTTCCCAATGAAAGCTTCAACTCAATCCACAAAAAAACAAGTCCTCACTCAGATATGTTATCTGTTAACGGAAATATAGGGGCTTCCACGTTACTGGTAGTAGAAAGGCTCTGGAAAAGCGAAAGGCTCCTGACCTGCCCCCCCCAAAAAATCAGCAAATTCTGCGCTCCCAAATCCAAATGCCCTCTCCCTTCTGAGCCCCACAGTGTACCTAAACCGCATATAGTGTCCACGTTTAGCATTTCTGAAGCTATGAGATCCCGCCTAATTTACGGGTGCATGCCTCCAGAAGCATGGGCTGACCACAACATACTTGTAACTGCAACATACTGGTCACTACAGTGTACTGGTCACTACAGCGGCAGTTTGCAATTTTCACTTGGCAATATTCATTACTGCTCATTTCTGTAAAATACTCAAGGAGTCAAAAACACCACTAAACCTGTAGATAAATTCCCAAAGGGGTATAATTTCCAAAATGGGGTCACTTGAGGGGGGATTCTGCTCTTCTAGCAATTAGGGGCTATATAATGAGTCCACAAACTCTTCTAGGAAAATATGTGCTTCAGGACGCAAATAGCTCTTCGTTCCTCCCGAGTCTCTCCGTATGGCTAATTATTACTGTAGCCACATATGGAGTATGGCCACGTTCAGTAGAAATTGTGGGACAAATTTTGGTGCCATTTTTACCCACTTCTTGTGTGAAAATGTAAACTATGGGGCTAAAACTGAATTGTAATGGTGAAAATGTAGTTATTTTTCTTCATTGCTCAATAGTATAAATTTCTGTGACACACCCATTGTCACGATCCATTTTTGCATTTGTGGCAGCTCTGGTTCCACTCAGTTTAAAACTTTTTTCCTTTTGGACCATCGGGGGTTAATGTCAGTTTCTTTTCCCTGCTGGCAATCTGATGTTACTGCAGTGCTGCTGGGTCAGCTAATGCAGGTGGTGACCACTCCCACCATCCTTTAAAAGGTCACCTGATGTGTCAGCTGACTGTTGGTGATACAGTTCCTTTCTGGAGACCAGCCTAACAGGACCAGTGCTCTGGTGTAAGCCACGTCTGGTGTTTGGAGTCCAGTTGCTGTTGTTTTCTGTGATTTGGAGATTAGCAGCAGTGTACAAAAGCAAAGTTCTTGTCACCTAGTCCTTTTGGTGTTTGTTACTTCCCCCTGTGTGTATTATCTGCAGAGGTGAGGCTACTGCTCCTTGCCAGCCAGTGCACTAGCCAGGGCAGTAGTAGGTGACTACTAGGGATGAGGTATACTGACGGTTGTGGGGGGAAGGACCCACGTAGGGCATTAGGGGAGTGCAGAGACAGGCTCAGGTTTGGTCGAGTCACACCGTGACATTATCACTAACCGTCACATTTTTTCTGGTGAGCCATGGCTCAAATGCAGGCCTTTGCCCAACTGATCCAGATCCTTACTGATGAGCTTAAGGAGCTGCGGGGTCAGGTGATGCAGCAGTTTCTACAGTTGACGGGTATCTGGGCCTCGGCTCAGTTGCAGGGTCAACCAGAACCCAAGATATCTCTCCCTGACCGTTTTTAAAGCGGGAGAGATAAGTTTATGGTTTTTCAGGAGGTCTGTAAATTATTTCAGGCTCCGTCCTCGTTCATCAGGGAGTGAGGAACAGTGTGTGGAGATTATAGTCTCCCTTCTCAAGGGTGATCCCCAATCCTGGGTCTTCTCTCTGCCGACCGGTTCACCATCTTTACGGTCGGTGGAAAAGTTTTTATCAGCGTTGGTTCTGGTGTATGGGAATCCTGATGGCATCTCCCTGGCTGAGTCTCGTCTCCGCAAAATCAAGCAGGGGGGCTGAGGAGTACTGCTCAGAGTTTAGGAGGTTGACCAGTGACACGCAGTGGAATGACTCTGTCCTTAGGAGCCATTTTTGTCATGGTCTGTCACCTAGGCTGCAGGATACTCTGGTGCAGTACGCTGCTCCCAGGTCTTTGGATGCCGCCATGTCCCTTGCTATTCAGGTGGATAGACGCCTCAGGGAGAGGCATACACCAAATCTGCCCCCTGTTGTCCTAGCTAGGGAGGACACTCCGATGCACATGGATGAACCTATGCAGATGGGAGGAAATTCATCTCAAACAGGATTGCCTGCGATTCGCCGTAGTGTGGGGACACGTTTCTATTGTGGTCAGACTGGTCATTTTATCGGTGTCTGCCCAGCTCTCATCAAAGTATCATCACCATCACATAAGCCGCATCCTCCTGGTCGTGTGGAGGGGGGCAACTAGGGTGTGTATATTTCCTCCACTTTCTCTTCTCAGTGTACCTTATCTGTTGAAGTGGTGGTGGGAGGGGTAACTGAGACTGTACCGGTGCTTGTGGACAGTGGTGTGGGAGTTAATTTGGTGGATGCTCACTTTGTTCAAACCCATGGCCTGGTGGGTAGGATGCTGTTATGATCCGGTGACTTTGGAGCCGCATGAACTTTCTCTGGAGTAGGTGGAAACTGTACTGACCGCAAAACCTGAACTAACACCGCAACTAGAAGTAGCCGTGGGGTGTGCCTAACAAACCCTAGGCACCTCGACACAGCCGGAGGACTAAATACCCCTATAGATAGAAATAGGAATACTACCTTGCCTCAGAGCAGAACCCCAAAGTATAGGCAGCCCCCCACGAATATTGACTGTGAGTAGGAGAGGAAAGACACACGCAGGCAGAAAACAGGATTCAGCAAAAGAGGCGACTCTAGCTAAATAGGGAAAGATAGTAAAGAATACTAAGCGGTCAGTATTAAAACCCTTCCAAAAATATCCACAGCAGATAATACAAAAAGTTCCACAATCTAACTAAAGACATGGAATGTATATCTGCCACTCCAGAGAATCCAACAAGACTGAGAAAATACTGACACAATCTAAGCTGGACAAAAAACACTGAATAGCACAGAATTATTAAGCACACAGCATGTGTGCCACAGAAACAAAACCAGACACTTATCTTTGCTGATTTGGCAGAAGGCAGAAGGAACCAAACCAGGACCAAAACCTCCCAACAACCATGGACAACTGGCAAGGACTAATGAATCCTGCACGCCTAAATACCCCAGTCAGAACTGCAATCAGCAGATACACCTGACCAGGACTGCAACTCAGGGGCAACTGCATTACCACCTACAACCACCGGAGGGAGCCCAAAAGCAGAATTCACAACAGTACCCCCCCCTTGAGGAGGGGTCACCGAACCCTCACCAGAGCCCCCAGGCCGATCAGGACGAGCCAGATGAAAAGCATGAACCAAATCAGCAGCATGGACATCAGAGGCAAAAACCCAAGAATTAGCCTCCTGGCCATAACCCTTCCATTTGACAAGATACTGAAGTCTCCGCCTCGAAAAACGAGAATCCAAAATCTTCTCAACCACATACTCCAACTCCCCATCAACCAACACAGGGGCCGGAGGATCAACAGAGGGAACAACGGGTACCACATATTTCCGCAATAAAGATCTACGGAAGACATTATGGATAGCAAAAGAGGCCGGAAGCGCCAATCGAAAAGACACCGGATTAATAATCCCAGAAATCCTATAAGGACCAATAAACCGAGGCTTAAACTTAGGAGAAGAAACCTTCATAGGAACATGACGGGAAGACAACCAGACCAGATCCCCAACCTGAAGCCGGGAACCAACACACCGACGACGGTTAGCAAAACGTTGAGCCTCCTCCTGAGACAACACCAAATTGTCCACCACATGAGCCCAAATCTGCTGCAACCTGTCAACCACCGAATCCACACCAGGACAGTCAGAAGGCTCAACCTGCCCAGAAGAAAAACGAGGATGAAAACCAAAATTACAAAAAAAAGGTGAAACCAAAGTAGCCGAACTAGCCCGATTATTAAGGGCAAACTCGGCCAATGGCAAAAAGGCCACCCAATCATCCTGATCAGCAGACACAAAGCATCTCAAATAAGTCTCCAAGGTCTGATTAGTTCGCTCGGTTTGGCCATTTGTCTGAGGATGAAATGCAGAGGAAAAAGATAAATCAATGCCCAGCCTAGCACAAAAGGCCCGCCAAAACCTAGAAACAAACTGGGAACCTCTGTCAGACACAATATTCTCCGGAATACCATGCAAACGAACCACATGCTGAAAAAACAACAAAACTAAATCTGAAGAGGAAGGCAATTTAGGCAAAGGCACCAAATGAACCATCTTAGAAAACCGGTCACAAACAACCCAGATAACCAACATCCTCTGGGAAACCGGAAGATCAGAAATAAAATCCATAGAAATATGCGTCCAGGGCCTCTCAGGGACCGGCAATGGCAAAAGCAACCCACTAGCACGGGAACAACAAGGCTTGGCCCGCGCACAAGTCCCACAGGACTGCACAAAAGAACGCACATCACGTGATAAAGAAGACCACCAAAAGGACCTACCAACCAAATCTCTGGTACCAAAAATACCAGGATGACCAGCCAACACAGAACAGTGAACCTCAGAAATCACTCTACTAGTCCATCTGTCAGGAACAAACAGTTTCCCCACTGGACAACAATCAGGTCTGTCAGCCTGAAATTCCTGAAGAACCCGTCGTAAATCAGGGGAAATAGCAGAAAGAACCACCCCTTCTTTCAAAATGCCGACCGGTTCAAGAACCTCAGGAGAATGAGGCAAAAAACTCCTAGAAAGGGCATCAGCCTTAATATTCTTGGAACCCGGAAGATACGAGACCACAAAATCAAAACGGGAAAAAAACAAGGACCATCGAGCCTGTCTAGGATTCAGCCGCTTGGCAGACTCGAGGTAAATCAAATTCTTATGATCGGTCAAGACCACAATACGGTGCTTAGCTCCCTCAAGCCAATGTCGCCACTCCTCAAATGCCCACTTCATAGCCAACAACTCCCGATTGCCGACATCATAATTGCATTCAGCAGGCGAAAATTTACGGGAAAAGAATGCACACGGTTTCGTCAAGGAACCAACATGATCCCTCTGGGACAAAACGGCCCCTGCGCCAATCTCAGAAGCGTCAATCTCAACCTGAAACGGAAAGGAAACATCCGGTTGGCGCAATACCGGAGCAGAAGTAAATCGACATTTAAGCTCCTGAAAGGCAGAAACAGCCGCAGAGGACCAATTCGCCACATCAGCGCCTTTTTTCGTCAAATCGGTCAAGGGTTTAACCACGCTGGAAAAGTTAGCAATGAAACGGCGATAAAAATTTGCAAAACCCAAAAATTTCTGAAGGCTCTTTACGGACGTGGGTTGAATCCAATCATGAATGGCCTGAACCTTAACCGGATCCATCTCAATAGATGAAGGAGAAAAAATAAAACCCAAAAAAGAAACCTTCTGCACCCCAAAGAGACACTTAGACCCCTTCACAAACAAAGCATTGTCACGAAGGATCTGAAATACCATCCTGACCTGTTCCACATGAGACTCCCAATCATCAGAAAAAATGAAAATATCGTCCAAATATACAATCAAGAATTTATCAATATAAGTCCGGAAGATATCATGCATGAAAGATTGAAAAACAGATGGAGCATTAGTGAGCCCGAACGGCATCACAAGGTATTCAAAATGGCCTTCGGGCATATTGAACGCAGTTTTCCATTCATCACCCTGCTTAACACGAACAAGATTATACGCCCCCCGAAGGTCAATCTTCGTAAACCAACTAGCCCCCATAATCCTAGCAAACAAATCGGAAAGCAAAGGTAAAGGGTATTGAAACTTGACCGTGATCTTATTCAAGAGGCGATAATCAATACAGGGTCTCAAGGAGCCATCCTTCTTAGCAACAAAAAAAAATCCCGCTCCCATCGGTGAAGAAGATGGCCAAATATGCCCTTTCTCCAAAGACTCCTTAACATAACTCCGCATAGCGGTATGTTCAGGCACAGACAGGTTGAAGAGTCGGCCCTTAGGAAACTTACAGCGTGGAATCAAATCAATAGCACAATCACAGTCCCTGTGCGGTGGAAGAGAACTGGACTTGGGCTCATCGAATACATCCTGAAAATCAGACAAAAACTCTGGAATTTTGGAAGAGGAAGAAGAGGAGATGGACATTAAAGGAACATCATTATGAACCCCCTGACAACCCCAACTAGTCACAGACATAGATTTCCAATCCAACACAGGATTATGTACCTGCAACCACGGAAAACCCAACACGATAGCATCATGTAAATTATGCAATACCAGAAATCGACAATCTTCCTGATGGGCTGGCGCCATGCGCATGGTCACCTGTGTCCAAAAATGGGGCTTATTTTTAGCCAAAGGTGTAGCATCAATGCCCCTTAAAGGAATAAGGTTCTGCAAGGGCTGCAAGGGGAAACCACAACGCCTGGCAAACTCAAGGTCCATTAAGTTCAAAGCGGCGCCTGAATCCACAAACGCCAAGACAGAAAATGATGACAATGAGCAGATCAAGGACACCGATAACAGAAATTTAGGTTGTACAGTACTGATGGTAAATGAACTAGCGATCCTCTTTGTCCATTTAGGGCAGACTGAAATGACATGAGAAGCGTCGCCACAATAATAACACAACCTATTCTGACGTCTGAGTCCTTGTCGTTCTGTCCTAGACAGAATCCTATCACACTGCATTGGCTCAGGACTCTGCTCTGAGGACAACGCCACAGCGCGCACAGTTCTGCGCTCCCGCAAGCGCCGATCAATCTGAATGGCCAAAGACATAGAATCACTCAGACCGACAGGCGTGGGAAACCCCACCATAACATCTTTAACGGATTCAGAAAGACACTTTCTGAAAATTGCAGCCAAAGCATCATCATTCCATTTAGTCAACACAGACCATTTTCTAAATTTCTGACAATACAATTCTGCCGCCTCTTGACCCTGAGATAGGGCCAACAAGGTCTTCTCCGCTTGATCCACAGAATTAGGTTCATCATATAATAGTCCTAAAGCCTGAAAAAAGGAATCTACATTAAGCAAAGCCGGATTCCCATATTCCAGGGAAAATGCCCAATCCTGTGGATCACCACGCAGCAGGGAAATGACGATTTTAACCTGCTGAATAGAATCCCCAGAGGATAGAGGTCTCACAGCAAAAAACAGTTTACAGTTGTTTTTAAAGCTCAAAAATTTGGACCTGTCACCAAAAAACAAATCAGGAGTAGGAATCTTCGGCTCTAAAACAGGAGTCTGAACAATATAATCAGAAATTCCCTGTACCCTAGCAGCAAGCTGGTCTACACGAGAAGCTAATTCCTGAACATCCATGCTAACACAAGACTCCTTAGCCACCCAGAGAAAAAGAGGGGAAAAAAGGCAAAGCAAACTGCAGAAAAAAAAATGACTGAACACCTTTCTTCCCTTCTTCTGAGATGCATTTAACTCATAGTGGGCCAGTTGTACTGTTATGATCCGGTGACTTTGGAGCCGCATGAACTTTCTCTGGAGTAGGTGGAAACTGTACTGACCGCAAAACCTGAACTATCACCGCAACTAGAAGTAGCCGTGGGGTGTGCCTAACAAACCCTAGACACCTCGACACAGCCGGAGGACTAAATACCCCTATAGATTGAAATAGGAATACTACCTTGCCTCAGAGCAGAACCCCAAAGGATAGGTAGCCCCCCACGAATATTGACTGTGAGTAGGAGAGGAAAGACACACGCAGGCAGAAAACAGGATTCAGCAAAAGAGGCCACTCTAGCTAAATAGGGAAAGATAGGACAGAATACTAAGCGGTCAGTATTAAAACCCTTCCAAAAATATCCACAGCAGATAATACAAAAAGTTCCACAATCTAACTAAAGACATGGAATGTATATCTGCCACTCCAGAGAATCCAACAAGACTGAGAAAATACTGACACAATCTAAGCTGGACAAAAAACACTGAATAGCACAGAATTATTAAGCACACAGCATGTGTGCCACAGAAACAAAACCAGACACTTATCTTTGCTGATTTGGCAGAAGACAGAAGGAACCAAACCAGGACCAAAACCTCCCAACAACCATGGACAACTGTCAAGGACTAATGAATCCTGCACGCCTAAATACCCCAGTCAGAACTGCAATCAGCAGATACACCTGACCAGGACTGCAACTCAGGGGCAACTGCATTACCACCTACAACCACCGGAGGGAGCCCAAAAGCAGAATTCACAACAGGATGCTAGCAAGACCTCTAAGTGTACAGGCCATTGACTCTGTCTCACTCAGCCAGGGGAGGGTGACCCAAGTTGTAGACAATATACACCTTCGGATAGGAACTCATCATGAAGAGTCCCTGTTGTGCTACGTCTTGGAGGGTATGCTAACTCCTATCATTTTAGGCCTCCCTTGGTTGAATAGACACAACCCGGTCATAGATTGGCGGTCCAGGGAGGTAGTCAGCTGGGACCAGTCATGTAAGGACTGAAGCCCTAGGGCTACGATCTCTGCCATCTTTCTGCAACCTACCCCTTCTTTTCCAGCGGGGGCAGCAGAGGTGCTGCCAGGGAGTAGGGGCAAGACTCAACCCTCACCTCTAGTTAACCATGAGTGTCGGAGTCCTCTTGGGAGGAGGAGTCAGGGGAGGGTGGTAGTTCCCTCTGTGCGTAGTGGGGGAGTGAGTTTGGTGACACAGGGGGATGCCTCTGTTGTTAGTTCTGTAAAGAATTCACCATCTTGTGGCAAATGTATCTGTGGAAATAAACGTTCAGGTATGGACCTGTGTGTGAAAGAGTACGTGTGGGTGTCCACCAGAAACATCAGGTGAAAGTGTGCTACTGGAACCTGGAGTTCTAAGGTAATCGGGCCGTATCAGGTGTCGGCCATTCTCAGCCCAGGAACTTTCCAGCTCGAGTTACCCCCTGTAATGCACATACACAACTCATTCCATAGGTCGGCGCTCTGTAGATTTGTGGCACCTTTGGAGCCTACGTTGTCACCTCCATCAGGCTGCGTTCGCCGTAATCCTCAGGGTCAGGTGTCTGCAGAGGTGAACTCTGGTGGATCAAGGCGCCCTCACCATGTGTTGTATTCTGGTGATGTCCGGTGTTGAGGGTCCAGATGCCCCACTGGTTCCACTCAGTTTAAAACTTTTTTCCTTTTGGACCATCGAGGGTTAATGTCAGTTTCTTTTCCCCGCTGGCAATCGGATGTTACTACAGTGCTGCTGGGTCAGCTGATGCAGGTGGTGATCACTCCCACCATCCTTTAAAAGGTCACCTGATGCATCAGCTGATTGTTGGTGATACAGTTCCTTTCTGGAGACCAGCCTAACAGGAGGAGCGCTCTGGTGTCAGCCACGTCTGGTGTTTGGAGTCCAGTTGCTGTTGTTTTCTGTGATGTGGAGCTTAGCAGCGGTGTACAAAAGCTAAGTGTGGTGTTTTTTTTACCTGTCCCTTTGGTGTTTGTCACTTCCCCCTGTGTGCATTATCTGCAGAGGTGAGGGTAGTGCTCCTTGACTGCCAGAGCACTAGACTAGGCAGTAATAGGTGACTACTAGGGACGAGGTATCCTGACAGTGGCGGGGGGAAGGACCCGCATAGGGTGTTAGGGGAGTGCAGGAACAGGCTCAGGTTTGAGCTCAGGTGGTGACCTTTCCACATTCCCTATGGGTAGGGCCTTCCTCTCACCTATACCATCCCCGTTAGCTGTCTGACCATCCGTTGGGTCAAGTCACACCGTGACACCCGTAGATCAATTCACTGAGACGTGTAGCTTGTAAAATGGGGTCACTTATGGGGGGTTCTGCTGTTCTGGCTCCTCATGGGCTCTCACAGTGAGTCATGGTACCTGCAAACAATAGCAGTAAAATCTAGTGCTCCTTACCTTCTGAGCGTCTGAGGGGTCTAGTTTCCAAAATGGTGTCACTTGTGGGGGATTTTTACTGTTTAGGCACATCAGGGGCTCTCCGAATGCAACATGGCGTCCCGCCAATTGTTGCAGCCAATTTTGCATTCAAAAAGTCAAATGGCGCTCCTTCCCTTCCGAGCTCTGCTGTGCACCCAAACTGTGGTTTTCTGCCTCATATGGGGTATTGGCGTACTCAGGAGAAATTGCACAACAAGTTTTGGGGCCCATTTTTTCCTGTGACCTTGACAAAATAAAAATGCTTGGATCTGAAATAAATTTTTTGGGGGAAAAAAGTTAAAAGTTTATTTTTTACACATTCCAAAAATTCCTGTGAAGCACCTGAAGGGTTAATAAACTTCTTTTATGTGGTTTTGAGCACCTTGAGCGGTGCAGTTTTTAGAATGGTGTCACTTTTGGTTGTCTTCTTCCATATAGACCCCTCAAAGTTACTTCAAATGTGATGTGGTCCCTAAAAAAAAAATGGTGTTGTAAAAATGAGAAATCGCTGGTCAACTTTTAACACTTATAACTTCCTAATAAAAAAAATTGGGTTCCAAATTTGTACTGATGTAAAGTAGACATGTGGGAAATGTTACTTATTAACTATTTTGTGTAACACACACGTTTATTTTCTTTGGGTGTATTGGAATGACACAAAACAAAATAGAGAAAAAAAAGCAAATTGGACATAGTTGACCAAAAATGGGTTGGACAAAATTGTTGGCACTCTCAACTTAATATTTGGTTGCACGCCCTTTGGAATAAATAACTGAAATCAATCGCTTCATATAACCATCAACATCAACAAACTTCTTACACCTCTCAACTGGAATTTTGGACCATTCTTTTGCAAACTACTCCAGGTCTCTTTTATGTGAAAGCACCTTCTCCCAACAGCAATTATGAGATCTCTACACAGGTATGGGATTTAAATCTGGACTTATTGCTGGCAACTTCAGAACTCCCCAACACTTTGTTTCCATCCATTTCTGGGCTCTTCTTGAAGTATATTTTATGTCAGTGTCCTGCTGGAAGAATCATGACTTAGGATGTAAACCCAGCTTTGTAACACTGGGCACTACATTGCAGTCCAAAATACTTTGGTAATCTTAAGATTTCATGATGCCTTGCACACAGTCAAGGCACCCAGTGCCAGAGGCAGCAATATAACCCAAAATCATCTTTGAGCCTCCACTATGTTTTACTGTAGGTACTGTGTTCTTTTCATTGTAGAACTCATTGCTTTTTCGGTAAACAGTAAAATGATGTACTTTACCAAAAAGCTCTATCTTGGTTTCATCTATCCACAAGATGCTTTCACAGAAGGATTTTGAATTACTGCAATCTAGCTTTTTATGTCTCTGTGCCAACAGTGGGGTCCTAATGGGTCTCTTGCCTTAGCGTTTCATTTAATTCAAATGTTGACAGATAGTTTGCACTGACAATGATGCATCTTGATCCTGCAGGACAGCTTGAATTTTTTGGGAACTTGATTGGGGCTGCTTATCCACCATCCAGACAATCCTGCATTGCAACCTTTCATACATTTTTCTCTGCTGTTCATTTCTACAGAGATTAGTACAGTGCAATAATTTTCTGGGAGAAATACTTCATTTTCTGGATCAATTTCAAGTGTGCCAACACTTTCAGTCATGAATGTTTATACATATACAGTATATGTGTATATACTGTAGATATACTGTATGTATGTAAATTGGCATGTAATACTGTTCCTGTGAACACTTAAGAAAGTTGAAGATGAAAGGATCTCTAAAAGGCCTAAAGTTAAAGATTGCACAATTCCTTTGTATATTAGGAAAAAGAATATATATATATCTCCACCTACAGAGCCTGCTGTACCTCCTTGTGCTGACAGGACCTGTGTGGTGTCACAGTCATGTGATCATTCACATGGGAAGAGGAGTCACATGGTCTGGAGCTTAAGTAGCTGGCCAAAGGCAGGAGGGTGTCAGTGGCTGGAGCAGAACACTCCAGAGAAGTGGCTTGTGCTTGTTTATGCCTGAACTGTGGGTCTTGCTAACCCTGAGTGGGCTGAACCTCACTAATGCAAGGACTGTATCTAGTGCTACCGTTTTGTTTTTCGGTTTTGCCCAGAGGGCATGTTTATTTATGTGCTTAAAAGGAACCTGTCAGCAGGATTGTGCACAGTAACCTACACACAGTGTCAGGTCAGTGTCGTTATACTGATTAACCCCTTTACCCCCAAGGGTGGTTTGCACGTTAATGACCGGGCCAATTTTTACAATTCTGACCACTGTCCCTTTATGAGGTTATAACTCTGGAACGCTTCAACAGATCTTGGCGATTCTGACATTGTTTTCTCGTGACATATTGTACTTCATGATATTGGTAAAACTTCTTTGATATAACTTGCGTTTATTTGTGAAAAAAACGGAAATTTGGCGAAAATTTTGAAAATTTCACAATTTTCCAACTTTGAATTTTTATGCCCTTAAATCACAGAGATACAGTCACCGGCCACTTTATTAGGTACACCTGTCCAACTTCTTGTTAACACTTAATTTCTAATCAGCCAATCACATGGCGGCAACTCAGTGCATTTAGGCATGTAGACATGGTCAAGACAATCTCCTGCAGTTCAAACCGAGCATCAGTATGGGGAAGAAAGGTGATTTGAGTGCCTTTGAACGTGGCATGGTTGTTGGTGCCAGAAGGGCTGGTCTGAGTATTTCAGAAACTGCTGATCTACTGGGATTTTCACGCACAACCATCTCTAGGGTTTACAGAGAATGGTCCGAAAAAGAAAAAAAATCCAGTGAGCCGCAGTTCTGTGGGCGGAAATGCCTTGTTGATGCCAGAGGTCAGAGGAGAATGGGCAGACTGGTTCGAGCTGATAGAAAGGCAACAGTGACTCAAATCGCCACCCGTTACAACCAAGGTAGGCCTAAGAGCATCTCTGAACGCACAGTGCGTCGAACTTTGAGGCAGATGGGCTACAGCGGCAGAAGACCACACCGGGTACCACTCCTTTCAGCTAAGAACAGGAAACTGAGGCTACAATTTGTACAAGCTCATCGAAATTGGACAGTAGAAGATTGGAAAAACGTTGCTTGGTCTGATGAGTCTCGATTTCTGCTGCGACATTCGGATGGTAGGGTCAGAATTTGGCGTAAACAACATGAAAGCATGGATCCATCCTGCCTTGTATGGAGCATCTTTGGGATGTGCAGCCGACAAATCTGCGGCAACTGTGTGATGCCATCATGTCAATATGGACCAAAATCTCTGAGGAATGCTTCCAGCACCTTGTTGAATCTATGCCACGAAGAATTGAGGCAGTTCTGAAGGCAAAAGGGGGTCCAACCCGTTACTAGCATGGTGTACCTAATAAAGTGGCCGGTGAGTGTATGTCACACAAAATACTTGATAAGTAACATTTCCCATATGTCTACTTTACATCAGCACAATTTAGGAACCAAACTTTTTTTTTGTTAGGGAGTTATAAGGGTTAAAAGTTGACCAGCAATTTCTCATTTTTACAACACCATATTTTTTAAGGGACCACATCTCATTTGAAGTTATTTTGAGGGGTCTATATCAGAGGTCCCCAACCGCCGGTCCGCGGACCAGGACCGGGCCGTTGGGGTTTTTCAGTCGGTCCGCGGCGCCGCTGACAGCTACCATATATACTCGAGTATAAGCCGAGATTTTCAGCCCAAATTTTTGGGCTGAAAGTGCCCCCTCGGCTTATACTCGAGTCACGGTTGGCGGTGGGGTCGGCGGGTGAGGGGGAGAGGGCGCTGAGGCATACTTACCTAGTCCCGGCGATCCTGACGCTCCCCCTGCCCGTCCCACGGTCTCCGGGTGCAGCAGCTCTTCCTCTGTACAGCGGTCACGTGGGACCGCTCATTAGAGAAATGAATAGGCTGCTCCACCTCCCATAGGGGCGGAGCCGCATAATTCAATTCTCTAATCAGGGGTAACGGTGACCGCTGATAGAGGAAGAGGCTGCGGCACCGAAGACCAGCTGTCCGGGGGAAGGAGCGGGACGCCGGGAGCAGGTAAGTATTACATAGTCACCTGTCCTCGTTCCACACGCCGGGCGCTGTCTCCATCTTCCCGGCGTCTCTCCGCACTGACTGTGCAGGTCAGAGGGCGCGATGACGCATATAGTGTGCGCGCCGCCCTCTGCCTGATCAGTCAGTGCGGAGAGACGCCGGGACCGGACGCTGAGGAGCTGCAAGCAAGAGAGGTGAGTATGTCATTTATTATTTTTATTGCAGCAGCAGCACAGCTATGGGGCAATAATGGACGGTGCAGAGCACTGTATGGCACAGCTATGGGGCAATAATGGTGCAGAGCACTGTATGGCACAGCTATGGGGCAATAATGGTGCAGAGCACTATATGGCACAGCTATGGGGCAATAATGGTGCAGAGCACTGTATGGCACAGCTATGGGGCAATAATAGATGGTGCAGAGCACTGTATGGCACAGCTATGGGGCAATAATGGTGCAGAGCACTGTATGGCACAGCTATGGGGCAATAATGGTGCAGAGCACTGTATGGCACAGCTATGGGGCAATAATGGTGCAGAGCACTGTATGGCACAGCTATGGGGCAATAATGGTGCAGAGCACTATATGGCACAGCTATGGGGCAATAATGGTGCAGAGCACTGTATGGCACAGCTATGGGGCAATAATGGTGCAGAGCACTGTATGGCACAGCTATGGGGCAATAATGGTGCAGAGCACTGTATGGCACAGCTATGGGGCAATAATGGTGCAGAGCACTATATGGCACAGCTATGGGGCAATAATGGTGCAGAGCACTGTATGGCACAGCTATGGGGCAATAATGGTGCAGAGCACTATATGGCACAGCTATGGGGCAATAATGGTGCAGAGCACTGTATGGCACAGCTATGGGGCAATAATGGTGCAGAGCACTGTATGGCACAGCTATGGGGCAATAATGGTGCAGAGCACTATATGGCACAGCTATGGGGCAATAATGGTGCAGAGCACTGTATGGCACAGCTATGGGGCAATAATGGTGCAGAGCACTATATGGCACAGCTATGGGGCAATTATGAACGGTGCAGAGCACTATATGGCACAGCTATGGGGCAATTATGAACGGTGCAGAGCACTGTATGGCACAGCTATGGGGCAATAATAAACAGTGCAGAGCACTGTATGGCACAGCTATGGGGCAATAATAAACGGTGCAGAGCACTGTATGGCACAGCTATGGGGCAATAATGGTGCAGAGCACTATATGGCACAGCTATGGGGCAATAATGGTGCAGAGCACCAGGGAAACAAGCATGGTGCTCCCACTCATTCTGAACCTATGGTAAGTTGAATCACATTCTCATTATAAATGTCATAATTATATGATAAGTATGCACTAAGCTCCATCCCTCCATAACCCCACCCCCATATGACCAAAGCCCTGCCCCTGCCCCACCCCCACCGGGCCATGGAAAACTGGTCTTGCTTAAAGCCGGTCCCTGGTGCAAAAAAGGTTGGGGACCTCTGGTCTATATGATGGAAAATACCCAAGTGTGACACCATTCTAAAAACTGCACCCCTCAAGGTGCTCAAAACCACATTCAAGAACTTTATTAACCTTTCAGGTGTTTCACAGGAATTTTTGGAATGTTTAAATAAATATTAACATTTAACTTTTTTTTACACAAAATTTATTTCAGCTCCAATTTGTTTTATTTTACCAAGGGTAACAGGAGAAAATGGACCCAAAAAGTTGTTGTGCTGAGTACGCTGATACCCCATATGTGGGGGTAAACCACTGTTTGGGCGCATGGCAGAGCTCAGAAGGGAAGGAGCGCCATTTGACTTTTCAATGCAAAATTGACTGGAATTAAGATGGGACGCCATGTTGCGTTTGGAGAGCCCCTGATGTGCCTAAACATTGAAACCCCCCACAAGTGACACCATTTTGGAAAGTAGACCCCTTAAGGAACTTATCTAGATGTGTGGTGAGCACTTTGACCCAACAAGTGCTTCACAGAAGTTTATAATGCAGAGCCGTAAAAATAAAAAATCATATTTTTTCACAAAAATGATCTTTTCACCCCAATTTTTTATTTTCCCAAGGGTAAGAGAAGAAATTGGATCCCAAAAGATGTTGTGCAATTTGTCCTGAGTATGCTGATACCCGATATGTGGGGGTAAACGACTGTTTGGGCGCATGGTAGAGCTCGGAAGGGAAGGAGCGCCGTTTGACTTTTCAATGCAAAATTGACTGGAATTGAGATGGGACACCATGTCGCGTTTGGAGAGCCCTTGATGTGCCTAAACATTAAACCCCCCACCAGTGACACCATTTTGGAAAGTGGACCCCCTAAGGAACTTATCTAGATGTGTTTTGAGAGCTTTGATCCCCCAAGTGTTTCACTACAGTTTATAACGCAGAGCCGTGAAAATAAAAATTCTTTTTTTTTTTTTCACAAAAATGATATTTTAGCCCCCAGTTTTGTATTTTCACAAGGGTAACAGGATAAATTGGACTCTAAAAGTTGTTGTCCAATTTGTCCTGAGTATGCTGATACCCCATATGTGGGGGGGAACCACTGTTTGGGGGCATGGCAGAGCTCGGGAAGGAAGGCGCGCCATTTGGAATGCAGACTTGGATTGGTTTGCAGGCGACACGTTACATTTGCAGAGCCCCTGATGTACCCAAACAGTAGAAACCCCCCACAAGTGACCCAATATTGGAAACTAGACCTCCCAAGGAACTTCTCTAGATGTGTTGTGAGAACTTTGAACCCCCAAGTATTTCACTACAGTTTATAACGCAGAGCCATGAAAATAAAAAATATTTTTTTCCGCAAAAATGATTTTTTAGCCCCCAGTTTTGTATTTTCCCAAGGGTAACAGGAGAAATTGGACCCCAAAAGTTGTTGTCCAATTTGTCCTGAGTATGATGATACTCCATATGTGGAAGGGAACCACTGTTTGGGCGCATGGCAGAGCTCGGAAGGGAAGGAGCGCCATTTGGAATGCAGACTTAGATGGATTGGTCTGCAGGCATCACATTGCATTTGCAGAGCCCCTGATGTACCCAAACAGTAGAAACCCCCCACAAGTGACCCCATATTGGAAAATAGACCTCCCAAGGAACTTGTCTAGATGTGTTGTGAGAACTTTGAATCCCCAAGTGTTTCACTACAGTTTACAACGCAGAGCCGTGAAAATAAAAAATCTTTTTTTTCCCACAAAAATGATTTTTAGCCCCCCAAATTTTTATTTTCCCAAGGGTAACAAGAGAACTTGGACCCCAAAAGTTGTTGTACAATTTGTCCCGAGTACGCTGATGCCCCATATGTTGGGGTAAACCCCTGTTTGGGTGCACGGGAAAGCTCGGAAGGGAAGGAGCACTGTTTTACTTTTTCAATGCAGAATTGGCTGGAATTGAGATCGGACGCCATGTCGCGTTTGGAGGGCCCCTGATGTGCCTAAACAGTGGAAACTCCCCAATTCTAACTGAAACCCTAATCCAAACACACCTGTAACCCTAATCCCAACGGTAGCCCTAACCACACCCCTAACCCTGACACACCCCTAACTCTAATCCCAACCCTAATCCCAACCGTAAATGTAATCCAAACCCTAACGCTAACTTTAGCCCCAACCCTAACCCTAACTTTAGCCCCAACCCTAACCCTAACTTTAGCTCCAACCCTAGCCCCAACCCTAACCCTAGCCCTAACCCTAGCCCCAACCCTAACCCTAGCCCTAACCCTAACCCTAACCCTAGCCCTAACCCTAAACCTAGCCCTAGCCCTAACCCTAGCCCTAACCCTAACCCTAACCCTAGCCCTAACCCTAATGGGAAAATGGAAATAAATACATTTTTTAATGTTATTATTTTTCCCTAACTAAGGGGGTGATGAAGGGGGGTTTGATTTACTTTTATAGCATTTTTTATAGCGGATTTTTATGATTGGCAGCCGTCACACACTAAAAGACACTTTTTATAGCAAAAAAGTTTTTGTGTCTCCACATTTTGAAACCTATAATTTTTCCATATTTTGGTTCACAGAGTCATGTGAGGTCTTGTTTTTTGCGGGACGAGTTGACGTTTTATTGGTAACAATTTTGGGCACGTGACATTTTTTGATCGCTTTTTATTCCGATTTTTGTGAGGCAGAATGACCAAAAACCAGCTATTCATGAATTTATTTTTGGGGGGCGTTTATACCGTTCCACGTTTAGTAAAATTGATGAAGCAGTTTTATTCTTCGGGTCAGTACGATTACAGCGATACCTCATTTATATCTTTTTTTATGTTTTGGCGCTTTTATACGATAAAAACTATTTTATAGAATAAATAATTATTTTGGCATCGCTTTATTCTGGGGATTATAACTTTTTTATTTTTTCTTTGATGATGCTGTATGGTGGCTTGTTTTTTGCGGGACAAGATGACGTTTTCAGCGGTACCATGGTTATTTATATTCGTCTTTTTGATCGCGTGTTATTCCACTTTTTGTTCGGCGGTATGATAATAAAGCGTTGTTTTTTGCCTCGTTTTTTTTTTTTCCTACGGTGTTCACTAAAGGGGTTAATTAGTGGGACAGTTTTATAGGTTGGGTCGTTACGGACGCGGCGATACTAAATATGTGTACTTTTATTGTTTTTTTTTTATTTAGATAAAGAAATGTATTTATGGGAATAATATATATATTTTTTTTCTTTATTTAGGAATTTTTTTTTATTTTTTTTTACACATGTGGAAATTTTTTTTTTACATTTTTACTTTGTCCCAGGGGGGGACATCACAGATCGCTGATCTGACAGTTTGCACAGCACTCTGTCAGATCGGCGATCTGACTTACAGTGCTGTAGGCTTACCAAGCGCTTGCTCTGAGCAGGCACTCGGTAAGCCACCTCCCTCCCTGCAGGACCCGGATGCCGTGGCCATTTTGGATCCAGGGACTGCAGGGAGAGGAGGTAAGAGACCCTTGGAGCAACGCGATCACATCGCGTTGCTCCGGGGGTCTCAGGGAAGCACGCAGGGAGCCCCCTCCGTGCGCGATGCTTCCCTGTACCGCCGCCACACCGCAATCATGTTTGATCGCGGTGTGCCGGGGGTTAATGTGCCGGGGGCGGTCTGTGACCGCTCCTGGCACATAGTGCCGGGTATCAGCTGCGATAGTCAGCATCTTCACTGCTAGTGACAACACAGCTTTCTTTTGAAATTTTACTCCCTTTGGGATTTTTGCTCCCTTGGCGGCTGCCCCAATGGCTCCATGCTTGCTCTACCACTGGACGCACATGTATCAGATGTTTGTGATGGGCCACAATTGTCTGAGATGGCAATACCCTTCCATGTAAGTCAGCCTCATTAGTCTTCACAGTGTCTGCCACGTGCAGGTATTGTGGTGATATCAGTCGCAGGGAGACACATATGGCGCTATGTTATGGAGATACTCTTACTGCTGAAATTGTGACAATACCACAGGTATATGCCATCCCATGGAGTACGTTATGGCTTCTAGTCTTCTAGAGCCTAAAAGCCCCCCATATACATTACACGAACATTGGGTGAACTGTCTGACATGAAAGGGTTCACCCGGCAGTCTAATGTTTACTGTGGCCTCAGATGATGTTTGTGGGGGAGAAGGATCAGGCACATCAGATTTCAGACTACTGAACTGATGATAGTTTTGTTCTCAATGAGATAGACTGCGGCCACAGATGTTTGGCAGGGGCTTTCTACAACCCCTGGCAAAAATTATGGAATCACCGGCCTTGGAGGATGTTCATTCGGTTTTTTTAGTTTTGTAGAAAAAAAGCAGATCACAGACATGGCACAAAAGTAAAGTCATTTCAAATGGCAGCTTTCTGTCTTTAAGAAACACTAAAAGAAATCAAGAACAAATAATGTGGTAGTCAGTACTGTAATGGTTACTTTTTTAACCAAGCATAGGGAAAAAATTATGGAATCATGAAAAACAGACAAACAAAAAACAATCCAAAACATCACTAGTATTTTGTTGCACCACCTCTGGCTTTACTAACAGCTTGCAGTCTGTGAGGCATGGACTTAATGAGTGTCAAACAGTACTCTTCATCAATCTGGCTCCAACTTTCTCTGATTGCTGTTGCCAGATCAGCTTTGCAGGTTGGAGCCTTGTCATGGACCATTTTCTTCAACTTCCACCAAAGATTTTCAATTGGATTGAGATCCGGACTATTTGCAGGCCATGACATTGACCTTATGTGTCTTTTTTCAAGGAATGTTTGCACAGTTTTTGCTCTATGGCAGGATGCATTATCATCTAGAAAAATGATTTCATCATCCCCAAACATCCTTTCAATTGATGGGATAAGAAAAGTGTCCAAAATATCAACATAAACTTGTGCATTTATTGAAGATGTAATGACAGCCATCTCCTCAGTGCCTTTATGTAACGAATGAAAACGGAGGCACAGAAGTTGAAGTTCACATTCGTTTTTATTTAGGTTTAATGTGGAACCTCGGGACCACGGTCCGGGGGGGTCCGGGGGGCTCCGAAGGGGGCGTGACCACGTGAGCCCCAGACACCCGTGGTAAGTCCCCTCGAACAGGGACTGAGTGGATAGCCTGGGGGACACGGGTGCTACCTCCAGTTAGACCCCGAACTCATGGCAGCTGTCCCAGCGGGACAATCGGACAAGCGGGGTTAGCGGGAGACATGAAGCTAACCAGGTGATACCGTGTGTACAGGTAGAAGCTGGTTCCAATGGTACTGGCGTTGTCCGGAGATGATGATGGCAGATTGGCGGGACGAGACAGGATTGCGTAGATAGAACAGTCGTCGTCCAGGATAGCCGGGTAACTGGTAGCTGATGATCTATGGAAACAGACAGTATAAGCGGAGTACTAGAGAAAGCACTCCAGAAACAGGAGCACATGCAGACAGGAACCGGAAGAAAGCAACAGTGGATACTTGTTGCTCCGGCGCCCTCCCTATGGTGGAGGAGCTAGAAATAGCAATGAATAACACGCCATTGGCCAGAAGCATATTTTAAAAAATGTGCGCTGTCTCTTTAAGAGACCGGGAATGAGCGCGCGCGTGCCCTAAGCACTCTGCCCAAGAACCTGCTGGCAGCACGCCAGGAAGCAGGAGAGGAAGGAGGGGTATAAGCCGCATCCTGACAGCGTGGAGCCAGAAAAGAGCGGGAGTCCCGACGGGGGACCCCGCAAAGGTACAGCGACCGGACTGGGTGTAACACTTTACCTGACATGCAGCCCCATATCATCAATTACTGCGGAAATGTGCATGTTCTCTTCAGGCAGTCATCTTTATAAATCTCATTGGAACGGCACCAAACAAAAGTTCCAGCATCATCACCTTGCCCAATGCAGATTCGCGATTCATCACTGAATATGACTTCATCCAGTCATCCACAGTCCACGATTGCTTTTCCTTAGTTCATTGTAACCTTGTTTTTTTTCTGCTTAGGTGTTAATGATGGCTTTCGTTTAGGTTTTCTGTATGTAAATCCCTATTTCCTTTAGGCAGTTTCTTACAGTTTGGTCACAGACGTTGACTCCAGTTTCCACCCATTCGTTTCTCATTTGTTTTGTTGTGCATTTCCTGTTTTGGAGACATATTGCTTTAAGTTTCCGGTCTTGACGCTTTGATGTCTTTCTTGGTCTACCAGTATGTTTGCCTTTAACAACCTTCCCATGTTGTTTGTATTTGGTCCAGATTTTAGACACAGCTGACTGCGAACAACCAACATCTTTTGCAACATTGCATGATGATTTGCCCTCTTTAAGAGTTTCATAATCCTCTCCTCTGTTTCAATTGACATCTTTCGTGTTGGAGCCATGATTCATGAAAGTCCACTTGGTGCAACAGCTCTCTAAGGTGTGATCGCTACTTTTTAGATGCAGACTAACAAGCAGATCTAATTTGATGCAGGTGGTAGTTTTGGGAATGAAAATGTACAGGGTGATTCCATAATTTTTTCCTCAGAATTGAGTGATTCCATAATTTTTCCCCTGGTTGGTTAAAAAAAGTAACCATTACTGACTACCACATTTTTTATTCTTGATTTCTTTTAGTGTTCCTTAAAGCCAGAAAGTTGCCAATTGAAATGACTTTAGTTTTGTGCCATGTCTGTGATGTGCTTTTTTTTTACAAAATTAAACAACTGAATGAACATCCTCCAAGGCCGGTGATTCCATAATTTTTGCCAGGGGTTGTAGTACCCTGGTGTATGGAGGAGACAGTAGACAGCTGCCAGCTGAGAGTTATCCAAAGAGTATGGAGGTAAGGGTATGTGCAGATGATCAGTAATTGCTGCAGTATTGACGCTGTGTACTTGTACAGCATCAAACCCGCAGCAGCCAGATGTTACAGTATAGTGGATGGGATTTCAAGAAATCCCATCTCCACTATGAGACTCTGTGCACCCGCGGCTCACCCGTGGAGACGAACATGTTGCGCGTCTCTCCAGACTGCAGCATGTCTATTTATCATGCGGAGACGCTCTGTTTCTGCAAGATAAATTTCACCTGTACAATGTATGGGACACGGTGAATCCGCATGGTTCAGTGATCACAGAATATTCCCCTGCGTTCAATAACCGGCAGTGCTTTGGATGCAGCGAACATGCACTGTATCCAGGGCCTTGCTACTTCCTTATCGTGTGCACCCAGCCAGGGTGCAGTTATAAGGCCATATACACTCACCGGCCACTTTATTAGGTACACCTGTCCAACTTCTTGTTAACACTTAATTTCTAATCAGCCAATCACATGGCGGCAACTCAGTGCATTTAGGCATGTAGACATGGTCAAGACAATCTCCTGCAGTTCAAACCGAGCATCAGTATGGGGAAGAAAGGTGATTTGAGTGCCTTTGAACGTGGCATGGTTGTTGGTGCCAGAAGGGCTGGTCTGAGTATTTCAGAAACTGCTGATCTACTGGGATTTTCACGCACAACCATCTCTAGGGTTTACAGAGAATGGTCCGAAAAAGAAAAAAAATCCAGTGAGCGGCAGTTCTGTGGGCGGAAATGCCTTGTTGATGCCAGAGGTCAGAGGAGAATGGGCAGACTGGTTCGAGCTGATAGAAAGGCAACAGTGACTCAAATCGCCACCCGTTACAACCAAGGTAGGCCTAAGAGCATCTCTGAACGCACAGCGCGTCGAACTTTGAGGCAGATGGGCTACAGCAGCAGAAGACCACACCGGGTACCACTCCTTTCAGCTAAGAACAGGAAACTGAGGCTACAATTTGTACAAGCTCATCGAAATTGGACAGTAGAAGATTGGAAAAACGTTGCTTGGTCTGATGAGTCTCGATTTCTGCTGCGACATTCAGATGATAGGGTCAGAATTTGGCGTAAACAACATGAAAGCATGGATCCATCCTGCCTTGTATGGAGCATCTTTGGGATGTGCAGCCAACAAATCTGCGGCAACTGTGTGATGCCATCATGTCAATATGGACCAAAATCTCTGAGGAATGCTTCCAGCACCTTGTTGAATCTATGCCACGAAGAATTGAGGCAGTTCTGAAGGCAAAAGGGGGTCCAACCCGTTACTAGCATGGTGTACCTAATAAAGTGGCCAGTGAGTGTATATCGGAGTGCACGGACTGGCAGGCGGCTCTCCTGACCACTGTGTGACAGCTGCATAGATACACAAGAAGCTGTCACTCTCACGTTAGGAGAGCCGCCGGCCAGTTCTGCACTGCGATATATATATACACTGTGTTCCAAATTATTATGCACATAGAGTTTAGGAGTGATAAGTAGGGTTGAGCGACTTTTATTTTTATAGGATCGGGTCAAAAGTCGGGTCGAGTGAAATCGGCCGATCCTATAAAAAAGTCGGGGTCGGGGTCGGCCGAAACACGAAACCCAATGCAGTGCAATGGCATACTATGGTTCCCAGGGTCTGAAGGAGAGGAAACTGTCCTTCAGGCCCTGGGATCCATATTAATGTGTAAAATAAAGAATTAAAATAAAAAATATTGATATACTCACCTCTCCGACGCAGCCTGGACCTTACTGCTGGTAACCGGCAGGCTTCTTTGCTTAAAATGAGCACGTTCAGGGCCTTCCATGACGTCACGGCTTCTGATTGGTCGCGGCCGCCCATGTGATTGCCACGCGACCAATCACAAGCCGTGACGTAATTCTCAGGTCCTAAATTCCTAATTCTAGGAATTTAGGACCTGAGAATTACGTCACGGCTTGTGATTGGTCGCGTGGCGGTCACATGGGCGGCCTCGACCAATCACAAGCCGTGATGTCATCTAAGGCCCTGAACGCGCTCATTCTTAGGAAGGAAGGCTGCCGGAAAGAAGCCGAGGGTGAGTATATTCTTATTAGGTATATACTCACCCTCAGACGCGCCCTGCTTCTTTCCGGCAGCCTTCCTTCCTTAGAATGAGCGCGTTCAGGGCCTTAGATGACGTCACGGCTTGTGATTGGTCGCGGCCGCCCATGTGACTGCCACGCGACCAATCACAAGCTGTGACGTAATTCTCAGGTCCTAAATTCCTAGAATTAGGAATTTAGGACCTGAGAATTTCGTCACGGCTTGTGATTGGTCGCGTGGCGGTCACATGGGCAGCCGCGACCAATCAGAAGCCGTGACGTCATGGAAGGCCCTGAACGCGCTCATTTTAAGCAAAGGAGGCTGCCGGTTACCAGGGGCGATGTTCAGGGGCCTCCGGAGAGGTGAGTATATCAATATTTTTTATTTTAATTCTTTATTTTACACTTAAATGTGGATTCCGATACCGATTTCCGATATCGCAAACATATCGGAACTCGGTATCGGAATTCCGATACCAGATTCAGAAGATCGCTGACCTCATGGCCGACCCCACACAGGGGTCGGGTCGGGTTTCATGACTTTGCCAAAAGTCGGCGACTTCTGAAAATGGCCGACCCGTTTCGCTCAACCCTAGTGATAAGGTTAGAATTTTTTTGTTTGTCGTTTAAACTCATTGATGGTGATGTGTGTCAGGGCTCTTTATATCACTGAAAGCAATTGCAGATACCTGTGCAAATTAGTTTGGCAGGTGTGTCCAAATAAAGGCAAGACTACTTAAGAAGGCTGTTCCACATTATTAAGCAGCCTACATTTTTTGCCAAAATGGGAAAGAAAAAGGATTTGTCGGCTGCTGAGAAGCAACAAATTGTGGAGTATTTAGGTTAAGGCATGACTACAATCAACATTGCCAAGACACTTCATCGTGATCATCGCACCATCAAGAAGTATGTAACTGATTCCCAGCACACACGTGTGCGTGCTGATAAGGAAAAATTGAGGACTAGTGTTGAGCGATACCTTCCGATATCGGAAAGTATCGGTATCGGAAAGTATCGGCCGATACCGGCAAAATATCGGATCTCGCCGATACCGATACCCGATACCAATGCAAGTCAATGGGACGAAAATATAGGAATTAAAATAAACCCTTTCTTTCCTTGTAGGTTCATTCTACATGAAGGAAAACAGCTAAGAATAATGTAGGATGTATTGGGGGAGGTGGAGGAGACATTAAAGGCATAGAGGTTTAGCCCACTCACATAGAATAGCAGGAATTTAAAAATTGTTTTTAATACGTTCGGAGTTACAAAGATATTGACTATGTTAATTTTTTTTAAATTTTGTCAGATATTGATGTTTCACTACTTCCACGCCCTTCACCCTCTTTTTTACTTCTCCCACACTTTCTTCTTCATCATCATCAGCATCTTTGACATCAACTTCTTCTTCACCTTATTCATCTTCTTCTTCATCTTCTACCTATTATTTTTTTTTGTTACATTGTTCATATTCTTTATATTTAACTATTATTCTTCTTCATATTCAACTTCTTCATCATATTCTTATTTGTGACCGGCATTCCCGTAGTTGTTATCTCTAAAAGTTTGAAGATTACACCTTCCGTTCTGCCTGTCACAAAAGAGTTACATTTGTCCGCGTTCAGTTTGGCCTGCAGCATCAGGCTTTATCCAGGGGCACCACGAGGAGGAACGGACTCACCCCCATACACTGCTTAGTCTTCTTCTGCTTATAATTTAGATAATATCTTTTGCTCTGATATTTAGTGTTATGCTTAATGTTCTTCTGCTCTTTGTTCTGCAGCCTCTTGTTCTTCTGCTTCTCGGTCTCCCATGTCGTCGTCGTCTCCAGGGTCGTCGTCTCCGGGGTCGTCGTCATCGGGGTGGTCTTCAGGGTCATCGTCTCCAGGGTCGTCATCATCTCAGTGGTTGTCATCTCTGGTGTCGTCGTCATCTTAGGGGTGGTCTTCCGGGTCGTCGTCTTTAGGGTCTTGAACTTGGAAATGTAGCAGAAGGTACAAGAAGGCTGAGAAAATGCCGAGAAACAGCTGATGTAACTGGAACTCGGATGGCTACCCGAAGGTCCAAGAGCCAATGGAACTACCGAGGACCAGCTGACGTTACTGGAACCCGGTTACTAAGCAGGAGGTACCCGTGCCTGAAAGCACTACCAAGGACCACCTGACGTTGGTGGAACTCGGATACCCAGAAGGAGGCACCTAAGCCAAAGGTTCTGCCCGGAACCAGCTGACGGTACTGGAACCAGGATGGGGAGCAGAAGGTACAAGTGCAAAAGACACTGCCGAGAACCAGCTGACGGTACTGGAACCCGGATGGGTAGCCGAAGGTCCAAGAGCCAATGGAACTACCGAGGACCAGCTGACGTTACTGGAACCCGGTTACTAAGCAGGAGGTACCCGTGCCTGAAAGCACTACCAAGGACCACCTGACGTTGGTGGAACTCGGATACCCAGAAGGAGGCACCTAAGCCAAAGGTTCTGCCCGGAACCAGCTGACGGTACTGGAACCAGGATGGGGAGCAGAAGGTACAAGTGCAAAAGACACTGCCGAGAACCAGCTGACGGTACTGAACCCGGATGGGTAGCCGAAGGTCCAAGAGCCAATGGAACTACCGAGGACCAGCTGACGTTACTGGAACCCGGTTACTAAGCAGGAGGTACCCGTGCCTGAAAGCACTACCAAGGACCACCTGACGTTGGTGGAACTCGGATACCCAGAAGGAGGCACCTAAGCCAAAGGCTCTACCCGGAACCAGCTGACGGTACTGGAACCAGGATGGGGACCTATGCAAGCTTGTCTTCCTAGAGCCCCAACTAGTGGTGTTGGAGCAAAGGGTCAGCAGGGGGAGCAGAGTGTAGGCCGAAGCCTGCACTGGAGGCATTTGGAGGTCTGTTGTGTCTGCGTGGCGTTTGCAGGACACGATGCCGGCTACATAGCAGGGGAACAGCTGGCGTTGCTGAACCCCACTGACACATTGGCGGGTGTTTTTCTCTGTGCAGCCAGCACCTCCGGGCGCCAACTGGCGGTGTTAGAGCCCAGGGTCAGCAGGAGGAGCAGAGGGAGCAGAGTGTAGGCCGAAGCCTGCACTGGCGGCAGTTTTAGGTCTGTTGTGTTTGCGTGGCGTTTGCAGGACACGTTGCCGGCTACACAGCAGGGAAACAGCTGGCGTTGCTGAACCCCACTGACACATTGGCGGGTGTTTTTCTCTGTGCAGCCAGCACTTCCGGGCGCCAACTGGCGATGTTAGAGCCCAGGGTCAGCAGGAGGAGCAGAGGGAGCAGAGTGTAGGCCGAAGCCTGCACTGGCGGCAGTTTTAGGTCTGTTGTGTCTGCGTGGCGTTTGCAGGACACGTTGCCAGCCACACAGCAGGGGAACAGCTGGCGTTGCTGAACCCCACTGACACATTGGCGGGTGTTTTTCTCTGTGCAGCCAGCACTTCCGGGCACCAACTGGCGGTGTTAGAGCCCAGGGTCTGCAGGAGGAGCAGAGTGTAGGCCGAAGCCTAATTGAACCAATTTTAAAGGTAACCTTTAACCCCCCTCAGGTGTTACAAACTAGAAGAGCCACACCTTGTGCAGCTGTAATGCTGCACAAGTGAAAGGTTGCTCTTTAAGTTTTGAAACTTGCAGACGCTGAACGAAACACGTATAAAATTTAGCCCCTTATACAGTCAAACTGTCTTGGAGGCGTGAGTTTCCGTCTTAATGAGACGCAGCACAGCTGTCAAAAATCCCACCTTGGTGCTGGGTGCAGTCTCCTAAGCGTCGTTATTAGCTGTACAGGAGTCTGCGCTGTTGTGTTATCCCTTGGCCATGCGCTGTTAGTGCTGCCCGTCTTCTGACATCATTTCATGTCGCGATGCCCATGAATCCCAGCCCCGCAGTGTCTTTTCATTAATTCACACTGCGGGGCTGGGATTCATGGCCTTGCGCAGTCAATATGTTCGCCTCTCACTCGTGTCCTTACACCTGCTACAGACTGTGCGGCGTCAGCTGATCCCTTATCGCATGCCACGGCCATGAAGCCGTACAGTCTGAAGAAGGCGGAAGGAGCTGAGTGACAGCCTGGCGAAGATATGCACTGCTCATGCCCGTCAATCACACCCTCGCAGTCAAAATAAATAAGACACCGAGGGGCGTTGTGTCGGGCAGGGCGGCCGCAGAGGCGCAGCCAGCCAACCAATGATGTCAGAAGACGGGCAGCGCTACCAAGGGGGTTGCAGCATGTCATTACAAAGGAAAGTCACACCTCAGGGACGGTTTAATGGTACCAGGGGACACATTTTAAACGTGTTGCGTTTGGCGTGTGCAAGGAGAATAACTTAATGAGCCACCTTGTACAAATGCAGCATTACTGCTGTACAAGGTGGCTGTTATACATGCCAACGCCTGGGGGGGGGGACAGGTTCCTTTCAATTTCAGTTCTTGTGTCTGCATGGCGTTTGCAGGACACGATGCCGGCTGCACAGCAGGGGAACAGCTGGCGTTACTGAACCCCACTGACACATTGGCGGGTATTTTTCTCTGTGCAGCCAGCACTTCCGGGTGCCAACTGGCGGTGTTAGAGCCCAGGGACAGCAGGAGGAGCAGAGGAACACAGTGTAGGCCAAAGCCTGATTGTAGCAAGTCGAAAGGGAACCTTTAACCCCCCAAGGCGTTTGTAGCTGAAAGAGCCATCTTGTGCAGCACTAAGGATGCAACAGGAAAAGGTGGCTCTTTTAATTATGCTCCTTGCAAACACAGAACTAAACACTTATAAAATGTGTCCCCTGATACCGTGAGACCGTCCCGGAGGTGGGACTTTCCTTCATAATGGGACGCAGCTCAGCCGTCATTCCTACCCCCTTGGTGGCGTGCGCCGCCTCCTCAGCGTTGTTTGATGTTGTGAAAAGTGTTTCTGGGCTCCCTCTGGTGGTCACTAACGGTATTGTGTTAGGTATGTCTTGTTGCAGGCCTGAGCTCCAGCTGTGTCGTTAAGCAGCGGGTGTTTCCTATTTGAGTCTCCTCTGGACTCAGTCTCTTGCCTGGCCTCGTTGTATCCAGACCTATTTGGTCTCCTCCGGATTCCTTTCAGTCTGCCTCATGCAAGAAAAGCTAAGTCTGTTTTGTACAATTTGGATCGTTTGCATTATTCAGTGTTTTAGTCCAGCTTGCTTTACATTTGATTTTTGACTCGCTGGAAGCTCTAGGGGGCTGATATTCTCCCTCCACACCGTCAGTCGGTGTGGGGGTTCTTGAATGTTCAGCGTGGATGTTTTGTAGGGTTTTCTGCTAACCGCATAGTCCACTATCTATTTTCTGCTATCTAGACTATTGGGCCTCACTTTGCTGAATCTAGTTCATCTCTATGTTTGTGTTTTCCTCTTGCCTCACCGTTATTATTTGTTGGGGGCTTTCTATATCTTTGGGGTTCAATTTCTCTGGAGGCAAGCAAGGTCTTATTTTTTCCCTCTAGGGGTAGTCAGTTCTCCGGCTGGCTCGAGACGTCTAGAACCAACGTAGGCACGTTCACCGGCTACTTTTAGTTGTTTGTGTCAGGATCAGGTATGCGGTTAGCCCAGTTTTCACCTCCCTAGAGCAGTATTTATATTTTTGCTATCTTGCCGGAATATCAGAGATCCTCTGCCATTGGGATCATAACAGAATGCCAGGCTGAAAGAAAATGTTTAATGCATCGCAGAAGCGGGATTAAAAAGAAGTTCTGAGTTTTTTGTTTTTTTTTGCTGCAGTTTGCCTAGCTTCTTCCATCCCCTTTTTCTCTGAGTGGCTGAAACTCTGCTGCAGATATGAATGTCCAGACTTTGACTTCTAGTGTGGATTGGCTTGCTGCTAGGGTGCAAAGCATTCAGGATTTTGTTATCCATAGCCCTATGTCTGAACCAAAAATACCTATTCCTGAGCCGTTTTTTGGAGATAGATCTAAATTCCTGAATTTTAGGAATAATTGTAGATTGTTTCTATCTCTGAAACCTCGTTCCTCTGGTGATTCCGCTCAGCAAGTTAAGATTGTTATTTCCTTCTTGCACGGCGACCCTCAGGATTGGGCCTTCTCTCTGGCGCCAGGAGATCCTGCATTGGTGAATGTTGATGCGTTTTTTCTGGCACTTGGTTTGCTTTATGAGGAGCCTAATCTTGAAAATCAGGCTGAAAAAATGTTGCTGGTTATCTCTCAGGGTCAGGACGAAGCTGAGGTATATTGCCAAAAATTTCGGAAATGGTCCGTGCTTACTCAATGGAATGAGTGTGCACTGGCCGCAAATTTCAGAAATGGTCTTTCTGAAGCCATTAAAGATGTGATGGTGGGGTTTCCTATCCCTACAGGTCTAAATGATTCAATGGCTCTAGCCATTCAAATTGATCGACGTTTACGGGAGCGCAAATCTGATAATCCTTTGGCGGTGCTGTCTGAACGGTCACCTGATTCTATGCAATGTGACAGAATTCTGACCAGAGCCGAGCGACAAAATCATAGACGTCAAAATGGGTTGTGTTTCTACTGTGGTGATTCAACACATGTTATCTCAGCATGCTCTAAACGTTTAAAGAAAAAAGTTAATCCTGTCGCCATTGGTACTTTTCAGCCTAAGTTTATTTTGTCTGTGACTTTAATTTGTTCATTATCTTCTTACTCAGTTATGGCTTTTGTGGATTCTGGTGCTGCTTTAAGTCTGATGGATTTGTCGTTTGCCAAGCGCTGCGGTTTTGTCCTGGAGCCTTTGGAAAATCCTATTCCTCTTAGAGGAATTGATTCTACGCCATTGGCAGAGAATAAACCTCAGTATTGGACGCAGGTGACCATGTGCATGACTCCTGTACATCAGGAGGTGATTCGTTTTTTGGTACTGCATAAAATGCATGATGTTGTCGTTTTGGGTCTGCCATGGTTACAGGCCCATAATCCAGTTTTAGATTGGAAAGCTATGACTGTGTCTAGTTGGGGGTGTCAGGGGATTCATGGCGATTCTCCATTGGTGTCTATTGCTTCTTCTACTCCTTCTGAGATCCCTGAGTTTTTGTCAGACTTTCAGAATGTATTTAATGAGGCCAGGTCCAGTGCCCTTCCTCCTCATAGGGACTGTGATTGTGCTATAGATTTGATTCCTGGTAGTAAGTTTCCTAAGGGACGACTCTTTAATTTATCTGTGCAAGAGCATGCCGCGATGCGGAGTTATATAAAGGAGTCTTTGGAGAAGGGACATATTCGCCCATCCTCGTCCCCTCTTGGTGCAGGATTCTTTTTTGTGGGCAAGAAAGACGGGTCTCTGAGACCTTGTATTGATTATCGTCTTCTGAATAAGATCACTGTTAAATTTCAGTATCCTTTGCCATTGTTGTCTGATTTGTTTGCTCGGATTAAGGGATCCAGTTGGTTCACCAAGATAGATGTTCGTGGTGCGTATAACCTTGTGCGCATAAAGCAGGGAGATGAATGGAAAACTGCATTTAATACGCCTGAGGGTCATTTTGAGTACCTGGTGATGCCTTTTGGATTATCTAATGCTCCTTCTGTGTTTCAGTCCTTCATGCATGACATCTTCCGGAAATATCTGGATAAATTTATGATTATTTATCTGGATGATATTTTGTTTTTTTCTGATGATTGGGAGTCCCATGTGAACCAGGTCAGGATGGTGTTTCAGGTTTTGCGGGAGAATGCTCTATTTGTGAAGGGCTCAAAATGTATCTTTGGGGTACAGAAGGTTTCTTTTTTGGGTTTTATTTTTTCCCCTTCTACTGTGGAGATGGACCCAGTTAAGGTCCGTGCCATTCATGACTGGACTCAGCCCACGTCTGTTAAGAGCCTGCAGAAGTTCTTGGGCTTTGCTAATTTTTACCGTCGTTTTATCGCTAATTTCTCCAGCGTGGTTAAACCTTTGACGGATATGACCAAGAAGGGTTCTGATGTTGTGAATTGGTCTCCTGCGGCCGTGGAGGCCTTTCGGGAGCTGAAGCGTCGGTTTACTTCAGCGCCAGTCTTGTGCCAGCCGGATGTCTCTCTTCCCTTCCAGGTTGAAGTTGATGCTTCTGAAATTGGTGCAGGGGCTGTTTTGTCGCAAAAAAGTTCTGATGGCTCCGTGATGAAGCCATGCGCCTTCTTTTCAAGGAAATTTTCGCCTGCTGAGCGGAACTACGATGTTGGTAATGGGGAGTTGTTGGCCATGAAGTGGGCATTTGAGGAGTGGCGACATTGGCTCGAGGGAGCTAGACATCGTGTGGTGGTCTTGACTGATCATAAAAATCTGATTTACCTCGAGTCTGCCAAGCGCCTGAATCCTAGACAGGCCCGTTGGTCGTTGTTTTTCTCCCGTTTTGACTTTGTGGTCTTGTACCTGCCTGGTTCGAAGAACGTGAAGGCTGATGCACTTTCTAGGAGTTTTGTGCCTGATTCTCCGGGAGTCTCTGAGCCGGCTGGTGTTTTCAGAGAGGGAGTGGTTTTGTCTGCCATTTCCCCAGATTTGCGATGAGGGCTGCAAAAATTTCAGGCTGATAGGCCTGATCGTTGTCCACCAGAGAGATTGTTTGTCCCTGATGGATGGACCAACAGAGTTATTTCTGAGGTTCATTCTTCGGTGTTGGCGGGACATCCTGGGATTTTCGGTACCAGAGATTTGGTGGCCAGGTCCTTTTGGTGGCCTGTTGTGAATTCTGTTTGTGGGCTCCCCCGGTGGTGTTTTATGGTATTGCCACTTATTTGCCTTCTTCTATCCTTGATCACCTGTTGACACCCATTAGGGGAGTTTCCTATTTAAGCCTGCTTGGCTGCTGGTCTGATGCCGGCCAACAATGTATCAGTAGCATTCTGTTGCATTCTCCTGCCTCAAGTTCCAGTTCAGCTAAGTTGAATTTTGTTCCTAGTTAATGCTATTTTTTGTCCAGCTATCTGCAATGTGACTCTCTGTAGCTGGAAGCTCTCGTGGACTGGAATTGCCACTCCAGTGGCATGAGTTGTCACTGGAGTTTTAAAGTAATTTCAGGATGGTGTTTTTGAGTAGTGTTTTGAAGTTGACCGTGAAGTAACTCTTTCCTGTACTTCTGCTATCTAGTAAGCGGACCTCACTGTGCTAAATCTGCTGTTCATCCTACGTATGTCTTTTCCTCTTGACTCACCGTCAATATTTGTGGGGGCCTCCTATCTCCTTTTGGGGTTCATCTCTGGAGGTAAGGCAGGCCTGTATATTCCTCTGATAGGGGTAGTTAGATCTCCGGCTGGCGCGTGGTGTCTAGGGCATCGTAGGAAACACTCCCCGGCTACTTCCAGTGTTGTGTCAGGTTCAGGTCACGGTCACTTTAGTTTCCATCACCCGAGAGCTAGTCCGTTTGTTATTTTTGATTTCCCTGCCATTGGGAAAATCATAACAGTTTGGCCGGCCCTCATGTGTTAAAACTATGCACTAAAGCAGGAAAGGATATGAAAAGGTTTTTTTTTCTTCCCTTCTGTGTTTGGAAAGTGCACCTTAGTGCTTATTTGTACTCCTTGCTTAAACTGCAGTCTTCAGCCTTTTTTTTTTTTTCCTCTCCTCTTAATCTCTGAATGGCTTTGGTTACACCTGTTTGAATCATGGATCCACAGAGTTTGGTTGCAGGTCTGAATAACCTGGCTTCAAAGGTCCAGAACTTACAAGATTTTGTTATTCGTGCCCCAATGTCTGAACCTAAGATCCCTATGCCTGAATTTTTTACCGGAGACAGATCCCGTTTTTTGAATTTCAGAGAGAATTGTAAATTGTTTTTGTCTCTGAAATCTCACTCTGCTGGTGATCCTGCGCAACAGGTTAAAATTGTTATTTCTCTATTGCGGGGTGACCCACAAAGTTGGGCATTTGCATTGTCGCCAGGGGATCCTGCGTTATTAAATGTAGATGCGTTTTTTCTGGCTTTGGGGTTGCTTTATGAAGAACCTAATTTAGAGATTTTGGCTGAGAAAGCCTTGATAGCTCTTTCCCAAGGGCAAGATGAAGCTGAGATATACTGCCAGAAATTTCGTAAATGGTCGGTGCTTACTAAATGGAATGAGTGCGCTCTAGCAGCTAATTTCAGAGAAGGTCTCTCTGATGCCGTGAAGGATGTCATGGTGGGGTTCCCTGTGCCTACAGGTCTGAATGATGCCATGAAATTGGCTATCCAGATTGATCGGCGTTTACGGGAGCGCAAATCTGTGCACCATATGGCGGTATCTTCTGAGCAAAGATCTGTGCACCATATGGCGGTATCTTTTGAGCAAAAACCTGTGCACCATATGGCGGTATCTTCTGAGCAAAAACCTGTGCACCATATGGCGGTATCTTCTGAGCAAAGACCTGTGCATCATTTGGCGGTGACCTCTGAAGAGGCACCAGAGCATATGCAATGCGATAGTGTATTGTCTAGAGGCGAACGACAGAATTACAGGCGCAAAAATGGGTTGTGCTTCTATTGTGGAGATCCAGCTCATGTTATATCAGCATGCTCTAAACGCATAAAGAAGGTTGATAAAAAGGTTGATAAATCTTTTTCTATGGGTACCTTGCAGTCTAAATTTCTTTTGTCCGTGACATTGATTTGTACTTTATCATCTGTTACTGTGGATGCTTATGTGGATTCTGGCGCCGCTCTGATTCTCATGGATTGGTCCTTTGCCAAGCGTTGTGGGTTTGATTTAGAGCCTCTGGAGGTTTCTATTCCCTTAAAGGGTATTGATTCTACACCTTTGGCTAGCAATAAACCACAATATTGTACACAAGTGACTATGCATCTTTCCCCAGACCATCAGGAGATTATTCGTTTCCTTGTGTTATATAATCTACATGACGTATTAGTACTTGGATTACCATGGTTACAAATTCATAATCCAGTCTTGGACTGGAGATCAATGTCTGTGCTGAGTTGGGGATGTCGGGGGATTCATGGGGATGCACCTTTGGTTCCCATTTCTTCATCTACTCCCTCTGAGATCCCAGCATTTCTGTCAGATTTTTATGATGTCTTTCAGGAGCCTAAAACTGATTCTCTCCCCCCTCACAGAGAGTGTGACTGCGCTATTGAGTTGATTCCCGGTAGTAAATTTCCTAAGGGTCGCTTGTTTAATTTGTCTGTACCTGAACATACTGCTATGCGGGAGTATATCAGAGAATCTTTGGAAAAGGGTCATATTCGCCCCTCTTTGTCTCCATTGGGGGCAGGGTTTTTTTTTGTGGGTAAAAAGGATGGTTCATTGAGACCTTGTATCGACTATCGACTTCTGAATAAGATTACTGTTAAATACCAGTACCCGTTGCCTTTACTGACTGATCTTTTTGCTCGCATAAAGGGGGCGAAGTGGTTCACTAAGATCGATCTACGTGGTGCGTATAATTTGGAGCGGATTAAGCAGGGGGATGAGTGGAAGACCGCATTTAATACGCCTGAAGGCCATTTTGAGTATTTGGTAATGCCTTTCGGTCTCGCGAATGCCCCTTCCGTTTTTCAGTCCTTTATGCATGATATTTTCCGTGAATATCTGGATAAATTTATGATTGTGTATTTGGATGATATTTTGATTTTTTCGGAGGACTGGGAATCTCATGTTCAACAGGTCAGGAGAGTTTTTCAGGTTTTACGAGCTAATTCTCTATTTGTGAAGGGCTCAAAGTGTATTTTTGGGGTTCAGAGAATTTCCTTTCTGGGATATATTTTTTCCCCTTCATCTATGGAGATGGACCCTGTTAAGGTTCAGGCTATTTGTGATTGGATACAACCTACTTCTCTAAAGAGTCTTCAGAAATTCTTGGGATTTGCTAATTTCTATCGCCGATTCATAGCGGGTTTTTCTGCCATTGCTAAACCTTTGACTGATTTGACCAAGAAGGGTGCTGATGTTGCTAATTGGTCCTCTGCGGCTGTGGAGGCCTTTCGGGAGCTTAAGCGCCGCTTTTCTTCTGCTCCTGTGTTGCGCCAGCCTGATGTTTCGCTCCCGTTCCAGGTTGAAGTAGATGCTTCCGAGATCGGAGCAGGTGCAGTTTTGTCGCAGAAAGGTCCTGACTGCTCAGTGATGAGACCATGTGCGTTTTTCTCTCGAAAGTTTTCGCCCGCTGAGCGAAATTATGATGTTGGAAATCGGGAGCTCTTGGCCATGAAGTGGGCATTTGAGGAGTGGCGTCATTGGCTTGAGGGTGCTAGACACCAGGTGGTGGTCTTGACTGACCACAAAAATCTAATTTATCTTGAGTCAGCCAGGCGTCTGAATCCTAGACAGGCGCGCTGGTCGTTGTTTTTCTCTCGATTTAACTTTGTGGTCTCATATCTGCCTGGGTCTAAGAATGTGAGGGCGGATGCCCTCTCTAGGAGTTTTGAGCCTGACTCGCCTGGTGATTCCGAACCTACTGGCATCCTGAAGGATGGGGTGATATTGTCAGCTGTCTCCCCAGACCTGCGGCGCTCTTTGCAGGAGTTTCAGGTGGATAGGCCTGATCGCTGTCCGCCTGGTAGACTGTTTGTCCCTGATGACTGGACCAGTAGAGTTATTTCGGAGGTTCACTCTTCCGCGTTGGCAGGTCATCCTGGAATTTTTGGCACCAGGGATCTGGTGTCTAGGTCCTTCTGGTGGCCTTCCTTGTCTCGAGATGTACGTATTTTTGTGCAGTCTTGTGATGTTTGTGCTCGGGCTAAGCCCTGCTGTTCCCGGGCCAGCGGGTTGTTGTTGCCCTTGCCTATTCCTAAGAGGCCTTGGACGCACATCTCTATGGACTTTATTTCTGACCTTCCTGTTTCTCGTAGGATGTCCGTCATCTGGGTGGTGTGTGACCGTTTTTCCAAGATGGTTCACTTGGTACCTTTGCCCAAATTGCCCTCCTCCTCTGAGCTGGTCCCTCTATTTTTTCAGAATGTTGTGCGTTTGCATGGTATTCCTGAGAATATAGTGTCTGACAGGGGTACTCAGTTTGTGTCTAGATTTTGGCGGGCGTTCTGTGCCAGGATGGGCATCGACTTGTCGTTTTCGTCTGCATTCCATCCTCAGACTAATGGCCAGACTGAGCGTACTAATCAGACCTTGGAGACTTACTTGAGGTGTTTTGTGTCCGCTGATCAGGACGATTGGCTTGATTTTTTGCCATTGGCAGAGTTTGCCCTTAACAATCGGGCCAGTTCTGCCACTTTGGTTTCTCCATTTTTTTGTAATTCAGGGTTTCACCCTCGCTTTTCGTCCGGTCAATTGGAGTCTTCGGATTGTCCTGGAGTAGATGCTGTGGTTGATAGAATGCATCAGATTTGGGGACAGGTTGTGGACAATCTGAAGTTGTCCCAGGAGAAGACTCAACAGTTCACTAATCGTCATCGGCGTGTCGGTCCTCGTCTTTGTGTTGGGGACCTGGTTTGGTTGTCGTCTCGATTTGTTCCTATGAAGGTCTCGTCTCCTAAGTTTAAGCCTCGGTTTATCGGCCCTTATAGGATTCTGGAGGTTCTCAATCCTGTGTCCTTTCGTTTGGACCTCCCAGCGTCTTTTACTATTCATAATGTTTTTCATCGGTCATTATTGCGGAGGTATGAGGTGCCGGTTGTTCCGTCTGCTGATCCTCCTGCTCCTGTGCTGGTTGAGGGTGAGTTGGAGTATGTGGTGGAAAAGATCTTGGACTCCCGTGTTTCCAGACGGAAACTTCAGTATCTGGTTAAGTGGAAAGGCTATGGCCAGGAGGATAATTCTTGGGTGACAGCATCTGATGTTCATGCTCCTGATTTGGTTCGTGCATTCCATAGTGCTCATCCAGATCGCCCTGGTGGTTCTGGTGAGGGTTCGGTGCCCCCTCCTTAAGGGGGGGGTACTGTTGTGAATTCTGTTTGTGGGCTCCCCCGGTGGTGTTTTATGGTATTGCCACTTATTTGCCTTCTTCTATCCTTGATCACCTGTTGACACCCATTAGGGGAGTTTCCTATTTAAGCCTGCTTGGCTGCTGGTCTGATGCCGGCCAACAATGTATCAGTAGCATTCTGTTGCATTCTCCTGCCTCAAGTTCCAGTTCAGCTAAGTTGAATTTTGTTCCTAGTTAATGCTATTTTTTGTCCAGCTATCTGCAATGTGACTCTCTGTAGCTGGAAGCTCTCGTGGACTGGAATTGCCACTCCAGTGGCATGAGTTGTCACTGGAGTTTTAAAGTAATTTCAGGATGGTGTTTTTGAGTAGTGTTTTGAAGTTGACCGTGAAGTAACTCTTTCCTGTACTTCTGCTATCTAGTAAGCGGACCTCACTGTGCTAAATCTGCTGTTCATCCTACGTATGTCTTTTCCTCTTGACTCACCGTCAATATTTGTGGGGGCCTCCTATCTCCTTTTGGGGTTCATCTCTGGAGGTAAGGCAGGCCTGTATATTCCTCTGATAGGGGTAGTTAGATCTCCGGCTGGCGCGTGGTGTCTAGGGCATCGTAGGAAACACTCCCCGGCTACTTCCAGTGTTGTGTCAGGTTCAGGTCACGGTCACTTTAGTTTCCATCACCCGAGAGCTAGTCCGTTTGTTATTTTTGATTTCCCTGCCATTGGGAAAATCATAACAGTTTGGCCGGCCCTCATGTGTTAAAACTATGCACTAAAGCAGGAAAGGATATGAAAAGGTTTTTTTTTTCTTCCCTTCTGTGTTTGGAAAGTGCACCTTAGTGCTTATTTGTACTCCTTGCTTAAACTGCAGTCTTCAGCCTTTTTTTTTTTTTCCTCTCCTCTTAATCTCTGAATGGCTTTGGTTACACCTGTTTGAATCATGGATCCACAGAGTTTGGTTGCAGGTCTGAATAACCTGGCTTCAAAGGTCCAGAACTTACAAGATTTTGTTATTCGTGCCCCAATGTCTGAACCTAAGATCCCTATGCCTGAATTTTTTACCGGAGACAGATCCCGTTTTTTGAATTTCAGAGAGAATTGTAAATTGTTTTTGTCTCTGAAATCTCACTCTGCTGGTGATCCTGCGCAACAGGTTAAAATTGTTATTTCTCTATTGCGGGGTGACCCACAAAGTTGGGCATTTGCATTGTCGCCAGGGGATCCTGCGTTATTAAATGTAGATGCGTTTTTTCTGGCTTTGGGGTTGCTTTATGAAGAACCTAATTTAGAGATTTTGGCTGAGAAAGCCTTGATAGCTCTTTCCCAAGGGCAAGATGAAGCTGAGATATACTGCCAGAAATTTCGTAAATGGTCGGTGCTTACTAAATGGAATGAGTGCGCTCTAGCAGCTAATTTCAGAGAAGGTCTCTCTGATGCCGTGAAGGATGTCATGGTGGGGTTCCCTGTGCCTACAGGTCTGAATGATGCCATGAAATTGGCTATCCAGATTGATCGGCGTTTACGGGAGCGCAAATCTGTGCACCATATGGCGGTATCTTCTGAGCAAAGATCTGTGCACCATATGGCGGTATCTTTTGAGCAAAAACCTGTGCACCATATGGCGGTATCTTCTGAGCAAAAACCTGTGCACCATATGGCGGTATCTTCTGAGCAAAGACCTGTGCATCATTTGGCGGTGACCTCTGAAGAGGCACCAGAGCATATGCAATGCGATAGTGTATTGTCTAGAGGCGAACGACAGAATTACAGGCGCAAAAATGGGTTGTGCTTCTATTGTGGAGATCCAGCTCATGTTATATCAGCATGCTCTAAACGCATAAAGAAGGTTGATAAAAAGGTTGATAAATCTTTTTCTATGGGTACCTTGCAGTCTAAATTTCTTTTGTCCGTGACATTGATTTGTACTTTATCATCTGTTACTGTGGATGCTTATGTGGATTCTGGCGCCGCTCTGAGTCTCATGGATTGGTCCTTTGCCAAGCGTTGTGGGTTTGATTTAGAGCCTCTGGAGGTTTCTATTCCCTTAAAGGGTATTGATTCTACACCTTTGGCTAGCAATAAACCACAATATTGTACACAAGTGACTATGCATCTTTCCCCAGACCATCAGGAGATTATTCGTTTCCTTGTGTTATATAATCTACATGACGTATTAGTACTTGGATTACCATGGTTACAAATTCATAATCCAGTCTTGGACTGGAGATCAATGTCTGTGCTGAGTTGGGGATGTCGGGGGATTCATGGGGATGCACCTTTGGTTCCCATTTCTTCATCTACTCCCTCTGAGATCCCAGCATTTCTGTCAGATTTTTATGATGTCTTTCAGGAGCCTAAAACTGATTCTCTCCCCCCTCACAGAGAGTGTGACTGCGCTATTGAGTTGATTCCCGGTAGTAAATTTCCTAAGGGTCGCTTGTTTAATTTGTCTGTACCTGAACATACTGCTATGCGGGAGTATATCAGAGAATCTTTGGAAAAGGGTCATATTCGCCCCTCTTTGTCTCCATTGGGGGCAGGGTTTTTTTTTGTGGGTAAAAAGGATGGTTCATTGAGACCTTGTATCGACTATCGACTTCTGAATAAGATTACTGTTAAATACCAGTACCCGTTGCCTTTACTGACTGATCTTTTTGCTCGCATAAAGGGGGCGAAGTGGTTCACTAAGATCGATCTACGTGGTGCGTATAATTTGGTGCGGATTAAGCAGGGGGATGAGTGGAAGACCGCATTTAATACGCCTGAAGGCCATTTTGAGTATTTGGTAATGCCTTTCGGTCTCGCGAATGCCCCTTCCGTTTTTCAGTCCTTTATGCATGATATTTTCCGTGAATATCTGGATAAATTTATGATTGTGTATTTGGATGATATTTTGATTTTTTCGGAGGACTGGGAATCTCATGTTCAACAGGTCAGGAGAGTTTTTCAGGTTTTACGAGCTAATTCTCTATTTGTGAAGGGCTCAAAGTGTATTTTTGGGGTTCAGAGAATTTCCTTTCTGGGATATATTTTTTCCCCTTCATCTATGGAGATGGACCCTGTTAAGGTTCAGGCTATTTGTGATTGGATACAACCTACTTCTCTAAAGAGTCTTCAGAAATTCTTGGGATTTGCTAATTTCTATCGCCGATTCATAGCGGGTTTTTCTGCCATTGCTAAACCTTTGACTGATTTGACCAAGAAGGGTGCTGATGTTGCTAATTGGTCCTCTGCGGCTGTGGAGGCCTTTCGGGAGCTTAAGCGCCGCTTTTCTTCTGCTCCTGTGTTGCGCCAGCCTGATGTTTCGCTCCCGTTCCAGGTTGAAGTAGATGCTTCCGAGATCGGAGCAGGTGCAGTTTTGTCGCAGAAAGGTCCTGACTGCTCAGTGATGAGACCATGTGCGTTTTTCTCTCGAAAGTTTTCGCCCGCTGAGCGAAATTATGATGTTGGAAATCGGGAGCTCTTGGCCATGAAGTGGGCATTTGAGGAGTGGCGTCATTGGCTTGAGGGTGCTAGACACCAGGTGGTGGTCTTGACTGACCACAAAAATCTAATTTATCTTGAGTCAGCCAGGCGTCTGAATCCTAGACAGGCGCGCTGGTCGTTGTTTTTCTCTCGATTTAACTTTGTGGTCTCATATCTGCCTGGGTCTAAGAATGTGAGGGCGGATGCCCTCTCTAGGAGTTTTGAGCCTGACTCGCCTGGTGATTCCGAACCTACTGGCATCCTGAAGGATGGGGTGATATTGTCAGCTGTCTCCCCAGACCTGCGGCGCTCTTTGCAGGAGTTTCAGGTGGATAGGCCTGATCGCTGTCCGCCTGGTAGACTGTTTGTCCCTGATGACTGGACCAGTAGAGTTATTTCGGAGGTTCACTCTTCCGCGTTGGCAGGTCATCCTGGAATTTTTGGCACCAGGGATCTGGTGTCTAGGTCCTTCTGGTGGCCTTCCTTGTCTCGAGATGTACGTATTTTTGTGCAGTCTTGTGATGTTTGTGCTCGGGCTAAGCCCTGCTGTTCCCGGGCCAGCGGGTTGTTGTTGCCCTTGCCTATTCCTAAGAGGCCTTGGACGCACATCTCTATGGACTTTATTTCTGACCTTCCTGTTTCTCGTAGGATGTCCGTCATCTGGGTGGTGTGTGACCGTTTTTCCAAGATGGTTCACTTGGTACCTTTGCCCAAATTGCCCTCCTCCTCTGAGCTGGTCCCTCTATTTTTTCAGAATGTTGTGCGTTTGCATGGTATTCCTGAGAATATAGTGTCTGACAGGGGTACTCAGTTTGTGTCTAGATTTTGGCGGGCGTTCTGTGCCAGGATGGGCATCGACTTGTCGTTTTCGTCTGCATTCCATCCTCAGACTAATGGCCAGACTGAGCGTACTAATCAGACCTTGGAGACTTACTTGAGGTGTTTTGTGTCCGCTGATCAGGACGATTGGCTTGATTTTTTGCCATTGGCAGAGTTTGCCCTTAACAATCGGGCCAGTTCTGCCACTTTGGTTTCTCCATTTTTTTGTAATTCAGGGTTTCACCCTCGCTTTTCGTCCGGTCAATTGGAGTCTTCGGATTGTCCTGGAGTAGATGCTGTGGTTGATAGAATGCATCAGATTTGGGGACAGGTTGTGGACAATCTGAAGTTGTCCCAGGAGAAGACTCAACAGTTCACTAATCGTCATCGGCGTGTCGGTCCTCGTCTTTGTGTTGGGGACCTGGTTTGGTTGTCGTCTCGATTTGTTCCTATGAAGGTCTCGTCTCCTAAGTTTAAGCCTCGGTTTATCGGCCCTTATAGGATTCTGGAGGTTCTCAATCCTGTGTCCTTTCGTTTGGACCTCCCAGCGTCTTTTACTATTCATAATGTTTTTCATCGGTCATTATTGCGGAGGTATGAGGTGCCGGTTGTTCCGTCTGCTGATCCTCCTGCTCCTGTGCTGGTTGAGGGTGAGTTGGAGTATGTGGTGGAAAAGATCTTGGACTCCCGTGTTTCCAGACGGAAACTTCAGTATCTGGTTAAGTGGAAAGGCTATGGCCAGGAGGATAATTCTTGGGTGACAGCATCTGATGTTCATGCTCCTGATTTGGTTCGTGCATTCCATAGTGCTCATCCAGATCGCCCTGGTGGTTCTGGTGAGGGTTCGGTGCCCCCTCCTTAAGGGGGGGGTACTGTTGTGAATTCTGTTTGTGGGCTCCCCCGGTGGTGTTTTATGGTATTGCCACTTATTTGCCTTCTTCTATCCTTGATCACCTGTTGACACCCATTAGGGGAGTTTCCTATTTAAGCCTGCTTGGCTGCTGGTCTGATGCCGGCCAACAATGTATCAGTAGCATTCTGTTGCATTCTCCTGCCTCAAGTTCCAGTTCAGCTAAGTTGAATTTTGTTCCTAGTTAATGCTATTTTTTGTCCAGCTATCTGCAATGTGACTCTCTGTAGCTGGAAGCTCTCGTGGACTGGAATTGCCACTCCAGTGGCATGAGTTGTCACTGGAGTTTTAAAGTAATTTCAGGATGGTGTTTTTGAGTAGTGTTTTGAAGTTGACCGTGAAGTAACTCTTTCCTGTACTTCTGCTATCTAGTAAGCGGACCTCACTGTGCTAAATCTGCTGTTCATCCTACGTATGTCTTTTCCTCTTGACTCACCGTCAATATTTGTGGGGGCCTCCTATCTCCTTTTGGGGTTCATCTCTGGAGGTAAGGCAGGCCTGTATATTCCTCTGATAGGGGTAGTTAGATCTCCGGCTGGCGCGTGGTGTCTAGGGCATCGTAGGAAACACTCCCCGGCTACTTCCAGTGTTGTGTCAGGTTCAGGTCACGGTCACTTTAGTTTCCATCACCCGAGAGCTAGTCCGTTTGTTATTTTTGATTTCCCTGCCATTGGGAAAATCATAACAGTGGCCTTCCTTGTCGCGGGATGTGCGTTCTTTTGTGCAGTCCTGTGGGATTTGTGCTCGGGCTAAGCCTTGCTGTTCTCGTGCCAGCGGGTTGCTTTTGCCCTTGCCTATCCCAAAGAGGCCTTGGACGCACATTTCCATGGATTTCATTTTGGATCTTCCGGTGTCTCGGAAGATGTCTGTCATCTGGGTGGTGTGCGATCGTTTTTCTAAAATGGTCCATTTGGTGCCCTTGCCTAAGTTGCCTTCCTCCTCTGATTTGGTTCCTTTGTTCTTTCAGAATGTGGTTCGTTTGCATGGCATCCCTGAGAATATTGTATCTGACAGAGGATCCCAGTTTGTGTCCAGATTCTGGCGATCCTTTTGTGCTAAGATGGGTATTGATTTGTCTTTTTCGTCGGCTTTTCATCCTCAGACTAATGGCCAGACCGAGCGAACTAATCAGACGTTAGAGACTTATTTGAGATGTTTTGTTTCTGCTGATCAGGACGACTGGGTTACCTTTTTGCCACTGGCCGAGTTTGCCCTTAATAATCGGGCTAGTTCTGCCACCTTGGTTTCACCCTTTTTCTGCAACTCTGGTTTTCATCCTCGTTTCTCCTCGGGTCAGGTTGAACCTTCTGACTGTCCTGGGGTTGATTCTGTGGTGGATAGGTTGCAGCGGATTTGGAACCATGTGGTGGACAATTTGAAATTGTCACAAGACAAGGCCCAGCGGTTTGCCAACCGCCGCCGCGGTGTGGGTCCCCGACTTCGTGTTGGGGATTTGGTTTGGTTGTCTTCTCGGCATGTTCCTTTGAAAGTCTCCTCTCCTAAGTTCAAGCCTCGCTTTATCGGTCCTTATAAGATTTTGGAAATCCTTAACCCGGTGTCTTTTCGCTTGGACCTTCCAGCGTCTTTTGCTATTCATAATGTGTTCCATACGTCCTTGTTGCGGCGGTACGTGGTGCCTATGGTTCCTGCTGTTGAGCCTCCTGCCCCGGTTTTGGTTGAGGGCGAGTTGGAGTACGTGGTGGAGAAGATTCTGGATTCTCGTATCTCTAGACGGAAACTCCAGTATTTAGTTAAGTGGAAAGGCTATGGCCAGGAGGATAATTCCTGGATTGTCGCCTCTGATGTTCATGCGGCTGATTTGGTTCATGCCTTTCACGCTGCTCATCCTGATCGCCCTGGGGGTCTTGGTGAGGGTTCGGCGACCCCTCCTCAAGGGGGGGGTACTGTTGTGAACTGTGTTTCTGGGCTCCCTCTGGTGGTCACTAACGGTATTGTGTTAGGTATGTCTTGTTGCAGGCCTGAGCTCCAGCTGTGTCGTTAAGCAGCGGGTGTTTCCTATTTGAGTCTCCTCTGGACTCAGTCTCTTGCCTGGCCTCGTTGTATCCAGACCTATTTGGTCTCCTCCGGATTCCTTTCAGTCTGCCTCATGCAAGAAAAGCTAAGTCTGTTTTGTACAATTTGGATCGTTTGCATTATTCAGTGTTTTAGTCCAGCTTGCTTTACATTTGATTTTTGACTCGCTGGAAGCTCTAGGGGGCTGATATTCTCCCTCCACACCGTCAGTCGGTGTGGGGGTTCTTGAATGTTCAGCGTGGATGTTTTGTAGGGTTTTCTGCTAACCGCATAGTCCACTATCTATTTTCTGCTATCTAGACTATTGGGCCTCACTTTGCTGAATCTAGTTCATCTCTACGTTTGTGTTTTCCTCTTGCCTCACCGTTATTATTTGTTGGGGGCTTTCTATATCTTTGGGGTTCAATTTCTCTGGAGGCAAGCAAGGTCTTATTTTTTCCCTCTAGGGGTAGTCAGTTCTCCGGCTGGCTCGAGACGTCTAGAACCAACGTAGGCACGTTCACCGGCTACTTTTAGTTGTTTGTGTCAGGATCAGGTATGCGGTAAGCCCAGTTTCCACCTCCCTAGAGCAGTATCTATATTTTTGCTATCTTGCCGGAATATCAGAGATCCTCTGCCATTGGGATCATAACAGTTTGAATCTGTCCCGGAGCCTGCGCTGTTATGCTATCCCTTGGCCGGGCACACTTAGCGCTGCCCGTCTTCTGACATCATTCAGGTGTCAGGCTGGCAGCGCCTGTGCGGCCACGCTGCCCGAGATCCCACCTCGCAGTGTTGTCTAATGTAATCCCACTGCGGGCCTGGGATACATGGGCATGCGGAGTGCATATCCTCGCCTCTCACTCCCCTCCCTCCGGCTTCTTCAGACTATGCGGCATCACGGCCGTGGCATGCTATTAGGGATCAGCTGATGGTGCAGAGTCTGAAGAAGGCGGAGGGAGATGAGTGAGAGCCTGAGGTGAAGATATGCGCATGCCCATGGATCCCAGGCCTGCAGTGTGATTAAATCAGAAGACACTGCGAGGCGGGATCTCGGCCAGCGCGGCCGCACATCCGCAGTCAGCCTGACACCAAATGATGTCAGAAGACGGGCAGCGCTAGGTGTGCATTGCCAAAGGACAACATAACAGCGCAGGCTCCGGGACAGAATCAAACAACGCTGAGGAGGCGGCGCACGGCACCAAGGGGGTAGGAATGACGGCTGTGCTGCGTCACATTACGAAGGAAAGTCCCACCTCCAGGACGGTTTTACGGTATCAGTGGACACATTTTATAAGTGTTAAGTTCTGCGTGTGCAAGGAGCTAAACTAAAAGAGCTACCTTTTCCTTGTGCAGCATTACTGCTGCATAAGGTGGCTCTTTCAGTAACAAACGCCTGGAGGGGGGGACAGGTTCCCTTAAATTTTTGTTGTGCCAGCGTGGCGGTCGCATGACACGTTGCCGGATACACAGCAGGGGAGCAGCTGACGTTACTGAACCCCACTAACACATTGGCGAGGTGTTTGGCTCTGTGCAAACAGCACTTCCGGGAAACAACCAGCAGTGTTGGAGCTCAGGGACAGCAGGTGGAGCAGAGTGTAGGCCGAAGCCTGCACTGGAGGCATGTAAATGTCTGTCAGTGTGCCAGCGTGGTGGTCGCATGACACGTTGCCGCACACACAGCTGGGGAGCAGCTGACGTTACTGAACCCCAATAACAGAGGAGCGACTGTTGACTGTGCGGACAGCACTTCCAGGCACCAACTAGCGGTGTTAGAGCCCAGGGACAGCAGGAGGAGCAGATTGGAGGTATTGCCGCACACACAGCTGGGGAGCAGCTGACGTTACTGAACCCCAATAACAGAGGAGCGACTGTTGACTGTGCGGACAGCACTTCCAGGCACCAACTAGCGGTGTTAGAGCCCAGGGACAGCAGGAGGAGCAGATTGGAGGTATTGCTGCACACACAGCTGGGGAGCAGCTGATGTTACTGAACCCCAATAACAGAGGAGCGACTGTTGACTGTGCGGACAGCACTTCCAGGCACCAACTAGCGGTGTTAGAGCCCAGGGACAGCAGGAGGAGCAGATTGGAGGTATTGCCGCACACACAGCTGGGGAGCAGCTGACGTTAATGAACCCCAATAACAGAGGAGCCTCTGTTGACTGTGCGGACAGCACTTCCAGGCACCAACTAGCGGTGTTAGAGCCCAGGGACAGCAGGAGGAGCAGATTGGAGGTATTGCCGCACACACAGCTGGGGAGCAGCTGACGTTACTGAACCCCAATAACAGAGGAGCGACTGTTGACTGTGCGGACAGCACTTCCAGGCACCAACTGGCGGTGTTAGAGCCCAGGGACAGCAGGAGGAGCAGATTGGAGGTATTGCCGCACACACAGCTGGGTAGCAGCTGACGTTACTGAACCCCAATAACAGAGGATCGACTGTTGACTGTGCGGACAGCACTTCCAGGCACCAACTAGCGGTGTTAGAGCCCAGGGACAGCAGGAGGAGCAGATTGGAGGTATTGCCGCACACACAGCTGGGGAACAGCTGACGTTACTGAACCCCAATAACAGAGGAGCGACTGTTGACTGTGCGGACAGCACTTCCAGGCACCAACTAGCGGTGTTAGAGCCCAGGGACAGCAGGAGGAGCAGATTGGAGGTATTGCCGCACACACAGCTGGGGAACAGCTGACGTTACTGAACCCCAATAACAGAGGAGCGACTGTTGACTGTGCGGACAGCACTTCCAGGCACCAACTAGCGGTGTTAGAGCCCAGGGACAGCAGGAGGAGCAAAGGAACACCATGTAGGCCGAAGCCTGATTGGAGCAAGTCGAAAGGGAACCTTTAATTCCCCCCCCAAGGCGTTTGTAGCTGAAAGAGCCAGCTTGTGCAGCACAAAGGATGCAAAAGCAAAAGGTGGCTCTTTTAATTATGCTCCTTGCAAACACAGAACTAAACACTTAAAAAATATGTCCCCTGATACCGTGAGACCGTCCCGGAGGTGGGACTTTCCTTCGTAATGGGACGCAGCACAGCCGTCATTCCTACCCTTTTGGTGGCATGCGCCACCTCCTCAGCGTTGTTTGATTCTGTACCGGAGCCTGTGCTGTTATGTTATCCCTTGGCCAGGCGCACTTAGCGCTGCCCGTCTTCTGACATCATTTGGTGTCAGGCTGGCTGTGCCTGTGCGGCCGCGCTGGCCAAGATCCCACATCGCAGTGTCATCTAATGTAATCCCACTGCGGGCCTGGGATCCGTGGCCATGCGCAGTGCTTTTCCTCGCCTCTCACTCCCCTCCCTCCGGCTTCTTCAGACTGTGCACCGTCACGGCCGTGGCATGCTGTTAGGGATCAGCTGACAGCGCACAGTCTGAAGAAGGCGGGTGTTATGATCTGGTGGCCTAAGAGCAGCATGAGACGTACTCTGGAGAAGGTGGTACCTGTACTGACCGCAGACCCTGAACTTAACACCGCAACTTGAAGTAGCCGTGGAATGTACCTATCACTCCCTAGACATCTCGACACAGCCGGAGGACTAATTACCCCTAGAGTTAGAAAACGGAAAACTATCTTGCCTCAGAGAAAATCCCCAAAGGATAGACAGCCCCCCACAAATATTGACTGTGAGAGGAGAGGGAAAAAACATACACAGTCTGAAATCAGAATTTAGCAAAGGAGGCCACTTCTAGCTAAATATAAAGGATAGGACAGAGTACTGTGCGGTCAGTATTAAAACACTAGAAAATATCCACCACAGAAAATACAAAATCTCCACAGCTAACTAAAGATATGGAGGGTATATCTGCATCTCCAGAGATACCAGCTTGGCTAAACAAATCCTTATACAGACCAAGCTGGACAAGACAAAAACATGGAAAAGAACTGAACAATAAGGCCACAGCATGTGGACAGCAAAAAATCAAGGCCAGAACTTATCTTTGTTGAAATGAACAGCAAAGAAGGAGAGACCAGGGACCAGGCAGGGATGTGAATCCTCCAGGAACAATGGACAACTGGCACTGACTAAAGAGTCAAGCAAGACTAAATAGCACAGTCAGAATTGCAAAAAGTGAACACACCTGAAAAATGCTGCGATTCAGAGACAGCAGCGCTACCACTTACAACCACCGGAGGGAGCCCAAGAGCAGAATTCACAACAGTACCCCCCCTTGAGGAGGGGTCACCGAACCCTCACCAGAGTCCCCAGGCCGATCCGGACGAGCCAAATGAAAGGCACGAACCAAATCCTCAGCATGAACATCGGAGGCAACAACCCAAGAATTATCCTCCTGGCCATAACCCTTCCATTTGACCAGATACTGAAGCTTCAGCCTTGAAAAACGATAATCCAAAATCTTCTCAACCACATACTCCAACTCCCCATCAACCAACACCGGGGCAGGAGGATCAACAGAGGGAACAACGGGCACCACATATTTCCGCAACAAAGATCTATGAAAAACATTATGGATGGAAAAAGAGGCTGGAAGGGCCAAACGAAAAGACACTGGATTGATAATCTCAGAAATCCTATAAGGGCCAATAAATCGAGGCTTAAACTTAGGGGAAGAAACCTTCATAGGAACATGACGGGAAGACAACCAGACCAAATCCCCAACCCGAAGCCGGGAACCAACACACCGACGACGGTTAGCAAAACGTTGAGCCCCCTCCTGAGACAACACCAAATTGTCAACAACATGAGCCCAAATTTGCTGCAACCTGTCAACCACAGAGTCCACCCCAGGACAATCAGAAGGCTCAACCTGCCCCGAAGAAAAACGAGGATGAAAACCAGAGTTACAAAAGAAGGGTGAAACCAAGGTAGCAGAACTAGCCCGATTATTAAGGGCAAACTCGGCCAATGGCTAGAAAGCCACCCAATCATCCTCATCAGCAGACACAAAGCATCTCAAATAAGTTTCCAAGGTCTGATTAGTTTGCTCGGTTTGGCCATTTGTCTGAGGATGAAATGTGGAAGAAAAAGACAAATCAATGCCCAGCCTAGCACAAAAGGCCCGCCAAAACCTAGAAACAAACTGGGAACCTCTATCGGACACAATATTCTCTGGAATGCCATGCAAACGAACCACATGCTGAAAAAACAACGGAACCAAATCAGAAGAGGAAGGCAACTTAGGCAAAGGTACCAAAAGAACCATCTTAGAAAACCGGTCACAAACCACCCAGATAACTGACATCCTCTGGGAAACCGGAAGATCTGAAATAAAATCCATAGAAATATGCGTCCAAGGCCTCTCAGGGACCGGCAAAGGCAAAAGCAACCCACTAGCGCGGGAACAGCAAGGCTTGGCCCGCGCACAAGTCCCACAGGACTGCACAAAAGAACGCACATCCCGTGACAAAGAAGGCCACCAAAAGGACCTACCAACCAAATCTCTGGTACCAAAAATCCCAGGATGACCAGCCAACACAGAACAATGAACCTCCGAAATCACTTTACTAGTCCATCTGTCAGGAACAAACAGTTTCCCCACTGGACAGCGGTCAGGTTTATCAGCCTGAAATTCCTGAAGAACCCGTCGTAAATCAGGGGAGATGGCAGAAAGAATCACCCCTTCCTTCAGAATGCCGACTGGCTCAAGGACCCCAGGAGAATCAGGCAAAAAGCTCCTAGAGAGGGCATCAGCCTTAACATTCTTAGAACCCGGAAGATACGAGACCACAAAATCAAAACGGGAGAAAAACAGGGACCATCGGGCCTGTCTAGGATTCAGCCGTTTGGCAGACTCGAGGTAAATCAGATTCTTATGATCGGTCAAGACCACAATACGGTGCTTGGCCCCCTCAAGCCAATGTCGCCACTCCTCAAATGCCCACTTCATAGCCAACAACTCACGATTGCCGACATCATAATTGCGTTCCGCAGGCGAAAACTTTCGAGAAAAGAAGGCACACGGTTTCATCAAGGAACCATCAGAATTCCTCTTGAGACAAAACGGCCCCTGCCCCAATCTCAGAAGCGTCAACCTCATCCTGAAAAGGAAGAGAAACATCCGGCTGACGCAACACAGGGGCAGAAGTAAATCGGCGTTTAAGCTCCTGAAAGGCAGAAACAGCCGCAGAGGACCAATTTGTCACATCAGCGCCCTTCTTCGTCAAATCGGTCAGGGGTTTAACCACACTGGAGAAGTTGGCAATGAAACGGCGATAAAAATTAGTAAAGCCCAAACATTTCTGAAGGCTCTTCACGGATGTGGGCTGGATCCAATCATGAATGGCCTGAACCTTAACCGGATCCATTTCTATAGATGAGGGAGAAAAAATGAAGCCCAAAAAAGAAATCTTCTGTACTCCAAAGAGGCACTTAGACCCCTTCACAAACAAGGCATTATCACGAAGGATCTGAAATACCATCCTGACTTGTTTCACATGAGACTCCCAATCATCTGAAAAAATCAAAATATCATCCAAATATACAATCATGAATTTATCAAGATAATTCCGAAATATATCATGCATGAAGGACTGAAACACAGATGGAGCATTAAAGAGTCCGAATGGCATCACAAGGTAGTCAAAATGGCCCTCGGGCGTATTAAACGCAGTTTTCCATTCGTCACCCTGCTTAATACGAACAAGATTATATGCCCCTCGAAGGTCAATCTTAGTAAACCAACTAGCCCCCTTGATCCTAGCAAACAGATCAGAAAGCAAAGGCAAAGGGTATTGGAATTTGACCGTGATCTTATTCAAGAGGCAATAATCAATACAGGGTCTCAAGGAGCCATCTTTTTTGGCAACAAAAAAAAACCTGCTCCCAATGGTGAAGAAGATGGCCAAATTGTTGTGAAATTGGATTTTGGGCTCCCCCGGTGGCCACTGGTGGAATTGAACTGGTGTGCATCATCCTCTCTGTTCACCTGTTTCCATCAGGATGTGGGAGTCGCTATTTAGCCTTGCTCCTCTGTCACTTCCATGCCGGTCAACATTGTAATCAGAAGCCTTTCTGTGCATGTTCCTGCTGCTAGACAACTCCCAGCTAAGTTGGACTTAGTCCTTGTTTGTTTTTGCATTTTGTTCCAGTTCACAGCTGTAGTTTCGTTTCTGTGTCTGGAAAGCTCTTGTGATCTGAAATTGCCACTCTGATGTTATGAGTTAATACTAGAGTCTTAGGCTACGTTCACACGTTCAGTTTTTTCATCAGTTTTTTTTCCTGTCCTGTTTTGAAAATCCGCAGCTAAAATTCAGCGCTGATTTTAGCTGCGGATTTTGATCCTTTTTCTTCTGCGGATTCCACTGCGGGTTTCCAAATGCAGTTTCCTATTGGTGCTGCTGGAAACCCGCAGCGGAATCCGGAGAAAGAATTGACATGTTACTTCTTTTTTCCGCAGGCAAATCCGCGCGGATTTTCCTGGGGAAAAAAGGATCGTCGGCACAGCGGATTTTGTTTTCCATTGGGTTACATTGTACTGTAACCTACATGGAAAACGGATGCGGATCCGCAGCTGAAATTCCGCTCCGGATCCGCACCAAAAAACGCACCGTGTGAACATAGCCTTAAAGTAATTTCAGGATGGTATTTTGATAGGGTTTTCAGCTGACCATGAAAGTGCCCTTTCTGTCTTCCTGCTATCTAGTAAGCGGACCTCAATTTTTCTAAACCTATTTTCATACTACGTTTGTCATTTCATCTAAAATCACCGCCAATATTTGTGGGGGCCTCTGTCTGCCTTTCGGGGAAATTTCTCTAGAGGTGAGCCAGGACTATATTTTCCTCTGCCAGGATTAGTTAGTCCCCCGGCCGGCGCTGGGCGTCTAGGGATAAAACGCAGGCTACGCTACCCGGCTACTGTTAGTTGTGCGGCAGGTTTAGTTCATGGTCAGTTTAGTTTCCATCCTTCCAAGAGCTAGTTCGTATGTTTGCTGGGCTATGTTCTCTTGCCATTGAGAACCATAACAGTTTGACCGGCCCAAAAGGGTTAAATTAATTGACAGAGAAAGGAGAGAAAAGAGAAGTCTGCTGAAGATTTTTTTTTTTTTTTCTCAGTTCTGAGTGTGCTTGTAATTGAATCTCTTGCTAGTCTGCCTATATTGCAGCCTTTCTCTCTCTCTCTCCTTCTAATCCTGGAATGGCTCTGTGTTCACCTGTTTAAAATGGATATTCAGAGTTTAGCTGCAGGTTTGAATAATCTCACCACGAAAGTTCAAAACTTACAAGATTTTGTTGTTCATGTTCCTATATCTGAACCTAGAATTCCTTTGCCTGAATTTTTCTCGGGGAATAGATCTTGCTTTCAAAATTTCAAAAATAATTGCAAGTTGTTTTTGTCCCTGAAATCTCGCTCTGCTGGAGATCCTGCTCAGCAGGTCAGGATTGTGATTTCTTTGCTCCGGGGCGACCCTCAGGATTGGGCTTTTGCATTGGCTCCAGGGGATCCTGCGTTGCTCAATGTGGATGCGTTTTTTCTGGCCTTGGGGTTGCTTTATGAGGAACCTCAGTTAGAACTTCAGGCGGAAAAGGCCTTGATGTCCCTATCTCAGGGGCAAGACGAAGCTGAAATATACTGCCAGAAATTCCGTAAATGGGCTGTGCTTACTCAGTGGAATGAGTGCGCCCTGGCGGCGAATTTCAGAGAGGGTCTCTCTGATGCCATTAAGGATGTTATGGTGGGGTTCCCTGTGCCTGCGGGTCTGAATGAGTCCATGACAATGGCTATCCAGATCGATAGGCGTCTGCGGGAGCGCAAACCTGTGCACCATTTGGCGGTGTCTACTGAGAAGACGCCAGAGAATATGCAATGTGATAGAATTCTGTCCAGAAGTGAACGGCAGAATTTTAGACGAAAAAATGGGTTGTGCTTCTATTGCGGTGATTCAACTCATGTTATATCAGCATGCTCTAAGCGTACTAAGAAGCTTGATAAGTCTGTTTCAATTGGCACTTTACAGTCTAAGTTTATTCTATCTGTGACCCTGATTTGTTCTTTATCATCTATTACCGCGGATGCCTATGTCGACTCTGGCGCCGCTTTGAGTCTTATGGATTGGTCCTTTGCCAAACGCTGTGGGTATGATTTGGAGCCTCTTGAAACTCCTATACCCCTGAAGGGGATTGACTCCACCCCATTGGCTAGCAATAAACCACAATACTGGACACAAGTAACTATGCGGATTAATCCGGATCACCAGGAGATTATTCGCTTTCTTGTGCTGTATAACCTACATGATGTGTTGGTGCTTGGATTGCCATGGCTGCAATCTCATAACCCAGTCCTTGACTGGAAAGCTATGTCTGTGTTAAGCTGGGGATGTAAGGGGACGCATGGGGACGTACCTGTGGTTTCCATTTTATCATCTATTCCCTCTGAGATTCCTGAATTCTTGACTGAATATCGTGACGTTTTTGAAGAACCTAAGCTTGGTTCATTACCTCCGCACCGGGAGTGCGATTGTGCCATAGATTTGATTCCGGGTAGTAAATACCCTAAGGGTCGTTTATTTAATCTGTCTGTGCCTGAACATGCTGCTATGCGAGAATATATAAAGGAGTCCTTGGAAAAGGGACATATTCGTCCTTCGTCATCTCCCTTAGGAGCCGGTTTTTTCTTTGTGGCTAAGAAAGATGGCTCTTTGAGGCCGTGCATTGATTATCGGCTTTTGAATAAAATCACGGTTAAATATCAATATCCGTTGCCACTGCTGACTGATTTGTTTGCTCGCATAAAGGGGGCCAAGTGGTTCTCTAAGATAGATCTTCGTGGGGCGTATAATTTGGTGCGAATTAAGCAGGGGGATGAGTGGAAAACCGCATTTAATACGCCCGAGGGCCACTTTGAGTATTTGGTGATGCCTTTTGGTCTTTCAAATGCCCCTTCAGTCTTTCAGTCCTTTATGCATGACATTTTCCGTGATTATTTGGATAAATTTATGATTGTGTATCTGGATGATATTTTGATTTTTTCGGATGACTGGGACTCTCATGTCCAGCAGGTCAGGAGGGTTTTTCAGGTTTTGCGGTCTAATTCCTTGTGTGTGAAGGGTTCTAAGTGCGTTTTTGGGGTTCAAAAGATTTCCTTTTTGGGATATATTTTTTCCCCCTCTTCCATCGAGATGGATCCTGTCAAGGTTCAGGCTATTTGTGATTGGACGCAACCCTCTTCTCTTAAGAGTCTTCAGAAATTTTTGGGCTTTGCTAACTTTTATCGTCGATTTATTGCTGGTTTTTCTGATGTTGTAAAACCATTGACTGATTTGACTAAGAAGGGTGCTGATGTTGCTGATTGGTCCCCTGCTGCTGTGGAGGCCTTTCGGGAGCTTAAGCGCCGCTTTTCTTCCGCCCCTGTGTTGCGTCAGCCTGATGTTGCTCTTCCTTTTCAGGTTGAGGTCGACGCTTCTGAAATCGGAGCTGGGGCGGTTTTGTCGCAGAGAAGTTCCGATTGCTCCGTGATGAGACCTTGTGCTTTTTTCTCGCGTAAATTTTCGCCCGCCGAGCGGAATTATGATGTTGGGAATCGGGAGCTTTTGGCCATGAAGTGGGCTTTTGAGGAGTGGCGTCATTGGCTTGAGGGGGCTAGACATCAGGTGGTGGTATTGACTGACCACAAAAATCTAATTTATCTTGAGTCCGCCAGACGCCTGAATCCTAGACAGGCGCGCTGGTCGTTGTTTTTCTCTCGGTTTAATTTTGTGGTGTCCTACCTGCCGGGTTCTAAGAATGTTAAGGCGGATGCCCTTTCTAGGAGTTTTGAGCCTGACTCCCCTGGTAATTCTGAACCTACAGGTATCCTTAAGGATGGAGTGATATTGTCTGCCGTTTCTCCAGACCTGCGGCGGGCCTTGCAGGAGTTTCAGGCGGATAGACCTGATCGTTGCCCACCTGGTAGACTGTTTGTTCCTGATGATTGGACCAGTAAAGTCATTTCTGAGGTTCATTCTTCTGCGTTGGCAGGTCATCCTGGAATCTTTGGTACCAGGGATTTGGTGGCAAGGTCCTTCTGGTGGCCTTCCCTGTCTCGAGATGTGCGAGGCTTCGTGCAGTCTTGTGACGTTTGTGCTCGGGCCAAGCCTTGTTGTTCTCGGGCTAGTGGATTGTTGTTGCCCTTGCCTATCCCGAAGAGGCCCTGGACGCACATCTCGATGGATTTTATTTCGGATCTTCCTGTTTCTCAGAAGATGTCTGTCATCTGGGTGGTGTGTGATCGTTTCTCTAATTTTTTAAATTTCAAAATGTGGTCCGTTTGCATGGTATTCCGGAGAATATCGTTTCTGACAGAGGTACCCAATTCGTGTCTAGATTTTGGCGAGCATTCTGTGCTAGGATGGGCATAGATTTGTCTTTCTCGTCTGCTTTCCATCCTCAGACTAATGGCCAGACCGAGCGGACGAATCAGACCTTGGAGACATATTTGAGGTGTTTTGTGTCTGCAGATCAGGATGATTGGGTTGCTTTTTTGCCTTTAGCGGAGTTTGCCCTCAATAATCGGGCCAGTTCTGCCACCTTGGTGTCTCCCTTTTTCTGTAATTCGGGGTTTCATCCTCGATTTTCTTCTGGTCAGGTGGAATCTTCGGATTGTCCTGGAGTGGATGCTGTGGTGGAGAGGTTGCATCAGATTTGGGGGCAGGTAGTGGACAATTTGAAGTTGTCCCAGAAGACTCAGCTTTTTGCCAACCGCCGGCGTCGGGTTGGTCCTCGGCTTTGTGTTGGGGACTTGGTGTGGTTGTCTTCTCGTTTTGTCCCTATGAGGGTTTCTTCTCCCAAGTTTAAGCCTCGGTTCTTCGGCCCGTACAAGATATTGGAGATTCTTAACCCTGTGTCCTTCCGTTTGGACCTCCCTGCATCTTTTTCTATTCATAATGTTTTTCATCGGTCATTATTGCGCAGGTATGAGGTACCGGTTGTGCCTTCCGTTGAGCCTCCTGCTCCGGTGTTGGTTGAGGGCGAGTTGGAGTACGTTGTGGAAAAAATCTTGGATTCCCGTGTTTCCAGACGGAAACTCCAGTATCTGGTCAAATGGAAGGGATACGGTCAGGAGGATAATTCTTGGGTGACTGCCTCTGATGTTCATGCCTCCGATTTGGTCCGTGCCTTTCATAGGGCTCATCCTGATCGCCCTGGTGGTTCTGGTGAGGGTTCGGTGCCCCCTCCTTGAGGGGGGGGTACTGTTGTGAAATTGGATTTTGGGCTCCCCCGGTGGCCACTGGTGGAATTGAACTGGTGTGCATCATCCTCTCTGTTCACCTGTTTCCATCAGGATGTGGGAGTCGCTATTTAGCCTTGCTCCTCTGTCACTTCCATGCCGGTCAACATTGTAATCAGAAGCCTTTCTGTGCATGTTCCTGCTGCTAGACAACTCCCAGCTAAGTTGGACTTAGTCCTTGTTTGTTTTTGCATTTTGTTCCAGTTCACAGCTGTAGTTTCGTTTCTGTGTCTGGAAAGCTCTTGTGATCTGAAATTGCCACTCTGATGTTATGAGTTAATACTAGAGTCTTAAAGTAATTTCAGGATGGTATTTTGATAGGGTTTTCAGCTGACCATGAAAGTGCCCTTTCTGTCTTCCTGCTATCTAGTAAGCGGACCTCAATTTTTCTAAACCTATTTTCATACTACGTTTGTCATTTCATCTAAAATCACCGCCAATATTTGTGGGGGCCTCTGTCTGCCTTTCGGGGAAATTTCTCTAGAGGTGAGCCAGGACTATATTTTCCTCTGCCAGGATTAGTTAGTCCCCCGGCCGGCGCTGGGCGTCTAGGGATAAAACGCAGGCTACGCTACCCGGCTACTGTTAGTTGTGCGGCAGGTTTAGTTCATGGTCAGTTTAGTTTCCATCCTTCCAAGAGCTAGTTCGTATGTTTGCTGGGCTATGTTCTCTTGCCATTGAGAACCATAACACCAAATATATGCCCCTTCTCCAAGGACTCCTTAACATAGCTCCGCATGGCGGTATGTTCTGGCACAGACAGGTTGAAAAGTTGGCCCTTAGGGAACTTACAGCCTGGAATCAAGTCAATAGCACAATCACAGTCCCTATGCGGTGGAAGGGAACTGGACTTGGGCTCATTGAATACATCCTGGAAATCTGACAAAAACTCAGGAATTTCAGAAGAGGGGGAGGAGGCAATTGACATCAAAGGAACGTCACCATGAACCCCCTGACAACCCCAACTAGTCACAGACATAGATTTCCAATCTAATACCGGATTATGCACCTGTAACCATGGGAAACCCAGCACAATAACATCATGCAAATTATGCAACACCAGAAAACGACAATCTTCCTGATGGGCTGGCGCCATTCACATGGTCAGCTGTGTCCAAAACTGAGGTTTATTTTTAGCCAACGGTGTAGCATCAATGCCCCTCAAAGGAATAGGACTCTGCAAAGGCTGTAAGGGGAAACCACAACGTCTGGCAAATTCTAAGTCCATTAAGTTTAGAGCGGTGCCTGAATCCACAAATGCCATGACAGAAAATGATGATAATGAGCAGATCAGGGTCACAGATAACAGAAATTTAGGTTGTACAGTACTAATGGTAACAGAACTAGCGATTCTCTTGGTACGCTTAGGGCAATCAGAAATAACATGAGCAGAATCGCCGCAGTAAAAACACAACCTATTCTGACGTCTGAATCCTTGTCGTTCAGCTCTAGACACAATCCTATCACACTGCATAGGCTCAGGACTCCGCTCGAAAGACAATGCCATAGTGTGCACAACTCTGCGCTCGCGCAAGCGCCGATCAATCTGAATGGCCAGAGACATAGAATCACTCAGACCAGCAGGCGTGGGGAACCCCACCATAACATCTTTAATGGATTCAGAAAGACCCTTTCTGGAAATTGCCGCCAAGGCATCCTCATTCCATTTAGTCAGATCAGACCATTTTCTAAATTTCTGGCAATATGATTCTGCCACTTCTTGACCCTGACACAGGGCCAACAAGGTCTTCTCAGCATGATCCACTGAATTAGGCTCATAATACAATAACCCAAGCGCCTGAAAAAAGGTGTCTACATTAAGCAACGCCGGATTCCCAGGTTCCAGAGCAAATGCCCAATCCTGGGGGTCACCACGCAGCAGAGATATAACAATTTTAACCTGCTGGATGGGATCACCAGAGGAACGGGGTTTCAGAGCAAAAAACAGTTTACAGTTATTTTTAAAGCCCAAAAATTTTTACCTGTCCCCAAAAAACAAATCAGGAGTTGGAATTCTAGGCTCTAAAACCGGAGTCTGAACGATATAATCGGAAATACCCTGTACTCTAGCAGCAAGTTGATCCACACGAGAAGCCAATCCCTGAACATCCATACCAGCGCCGAACTCCTGAGCCACCCAGAGGTAAAGAGGGAAGAAAAAAAAAAAACACAACAGACTACAGAAAAAAAAATGGCTCAGCACTTTCCTTCCCTTCTTCTGAGATGCGGTTAACTCATTGTTGGCCAGTTGTACTGTTATGATCTGGTGGCCTAAGAGCAGCATGAGACGTACTCTGGAGAAGGTGGTACCTGTACTGACCGCAGACCCTGAACTTAACACCGCAACTAGAAGTAGCCGTGGAATGTACCTATCCCTCCCTAGACATCTCGACACAGCCGGAGGACTAATTACCCCTAGAGATAGAAAAGGGAAAACTATCTTGCCTCAGAGAAAATCCCCAAAGGATAGACAGCCCCCACAAATATTGACTGTGAGAGGAGAGGGAAAAAACATACACAGACTGAAATCAGAATTTAGCAAAGGAGGCCACTTCTAGCTAAATAGAAAGGATAGGACAGAGTACTGTGCGGTCAGTATTAAAACACTAGAAAATATCCACCACAGAAAATACAAAATCTCCACAGCTAACTAAAGATATGGAGGGTATATCTGCATCTCCAGAGATACCAGCTTGGCTAAACAAATCCTTATACAGACCAAGCTGGACAAGACAAAATCATGGAAAAGAACTGAACAATAAGGCCACAGCATGTGGAAAGCAAAAAATCAAGGCCAGAACTTATCTTTGTTGAAATGAACAGCAAAGCAGGAGAGACCAGGCAGGGATGTGAATCCTCCAGGAACAATGGACAACTGGCACTGACTAAAGGGTCAAGCAAGACTAAGTAGCCCAGTCAGAATTGCAAAAAGTGAACACACCTGATAAATGCTGCGATTCAGAGACAGCAGCGCTACCACTTACAACCACCGGAGGGAGCCCAAGAGCAGAATTCACAACAGGCGGGGGGAGATGAGTGACAGCCTGAGGTGAAGATATGCACTGCGCATGGCCATGGATCCCAGGCCGCAGTGTGATTAAATCAGAAGACACTGTGAGGCGGGATCTTGGCCAGCGCGGCCGCACAGGCGCAGTCAGCCTGACACCAAATGATGTCAGAAGACGGGCAGCGCTAAGTGTGCCTGGCCAAGGGATAACATAACAGCGCAGGCTCCGGGACAGAATCAAACAATGCTGAGGAGGCAGCGCACGGTGTTATGACCCCAATGGCGAGGGTCTCAGAGGAACAAGTAAGTCTGCGATGTACAAAAATCCAGCTCATAGGGCAGTGGTAACTGGGTTGACCATATAACTACTCCTAACGCCAACACTAGAAGTAGCCGGGGAACATGCCTACGTTGGTCGCTAGATGTCTCGCGCCAGCCGGAGGACTAACTACCCCTAGAAGAGGAAAACAAAGACCTCTCTTGCCTCCAGAGAATAGACCCCAAAAGTCGGATACAAGCCCCCCACAAATAATAACGGTGAGGTAAGAGGAAATGACAAACACAGAGATGAACTAGGTTTAGCAAAGAGAGGCCCACTTACTAATAGCAGAATGTAGTAAGATAACTTATATGGTCAACAAAAACCCTAACAAAATTCCACACTGGAGATACAAGAACCCCTGAACCATCTAACGGCCCGGGGGGAGAACTCCAGCCTCCCTAGAGCTTCCAGCAAGGTAGGATACAGATTATGTACAAGCTGGACAAAAAATGCAAACAAAAACAAATAGCAAAAAGCAAGAAAGCAGACTTAGCTTAATTTAGCAGGAACCAGGATCAGTAGACAAGAGCACAACAGATTAGCTCTGATTACAACGTTGCCAGGCATTGAACTGAAGGTCCAGGGAGCTTATATAGCAACACCCCTGACCTAACGACCCAGGTGAGCATAAAAGGGATGAATGACATACCCAGAGTCAAATCACTAGTAACCACTAGAGGGAGCCAAAAGGTAAATTCACAACAGTACCCCCCCTTAGTGAGGGGTCACGGAACCCTCACCAAGACCACCAGGGCGATCAGGATGAGCGGCGTGAAAGGCACGAACTAAATCGGCCGCATGCACATCAGAGGCGACCACCCAGGAATTATCCTCCTGACCATAGCCCTTCCACTTGACCAGGTACTGAAGCCTCCGCCTGGAGAGAGGAGAATCTAAGATCTTCTCCACCACGTACTCTAACTCGCCCTCAACCAACACCGGAGCAGGAGGCTCAGCAGAAGGAACCACAGGCACAACGTACCGACGCAACAAGGACCTATGAAATACGTTGTGAATGGCAAACGACACCGGAAGATCCAGGCGAAAGGATACAGGATTAATGATTTCCAATATCTTGTAAGGACCAATGAAGCGAGGCTTAAATTTGGGAGAGGAGACCTTCATAGGAACAAATCGAGAAGACAGCCATACCAAATCCCCAACGCGAAGTCGGGGACCCACACCGCGGCGGCGGTTGGCAAAACGCTGAGCCTTCTCCTGTGACAACTTCAAGTTGTCCACCACATGGCTCCAGATCCGCTGCAACCTATCCACCACGGAATCCACCCCAGGACAGTCAGAAGGCTCCACATGTCCCGAGGAAAAACGAGGATGGAAACCAGAGTTGCAGAAAAATGGCGAAACCAAGGTGGCGGAACTAGCCCAATTATTAAGGGCAAATTCAGCCAACGGCAAGAAGGTCACCCAATCATCCTGATCAGAAGAGACAAAACACCTCAAATAAGCCTCCAGAGTCTGATTAGTTCGCTCCGTTTGTCCGTTAGTCTGGGGATGGAAAGCGGACGAAAACGACAAATCAATGCCCATCCTACCACAAAAGGATCGCCAGAACCTGGAAACAAACTGGGATCCTCTGTCCGACACAATATTCTCAGGAATGCCGTGCAAACGAACCACGTTCTGGAAGAACACAGGAACCAGATCAGAAGAGGAAGGCAGCTTAGGCAAAGGAACCAGATGGACCATTTTGGAGAAACGATCACATATCACCCAGATGACAGACATGCCCTGAGACACCGGAAGATCCGAAATGAAATCCATAGAGATGTGTGTCCAAGGTCTCTTTGGGACAGGCAAGGGCAAGAGCAACCCGCTGGCACGAGAGCAGCAAGGCTTAGCTCGGGCACAAGTACCACAGGACTGCACAAATGACCGCACATCCCTTGACAAGGAAGGCCACCAAAAGGACCTGGCCACCAGATCTCTGGTGCCAAAAATTCCCGGGTGCCCTGCCAACACCGAGGAATGAACCTCGGAAATGACTCTGCTGGTCCATCTAGCAGGCACAAACAATCTGTCAGGTGGACAAGAGTCAGGCCTACCAGCCTGAAATCTCTGCAACACACGTCGCAGATCTGGAGAAATAGCAGACACGATAACTCCTTCCTTAAGAATACCCACAGGTTCAGCGACTCCAGGAGCATCAGGCACAAAGCTCCTAGACAGAGCATCGGCCTTCACATTCTTAGAACCTGGTAAATACGAGACCACAAAGTCAAAACGGGAGAAAAACAATGACCAGCGGGCCTGTCTAGGATTCAGGCGTTTAGCAGACTCGAGATACATCAGATTTTTGTGATCAGTCAAGACCACCACACGATGCTTAGCACCCTCGAGCCAATAACGCCACTCCTCAAATGCCCACTTCATGGCCAACAACTCCCGATTGCCCACGTCATAATTTCGCTCTGCCGGCGAAAACTTCCTAGAGAAAAAGGCACAAGTCCTCATAGTAGAGCAACCAGGGCCTCTCTGCGACAAAACGGCCCCTGCCCCAATCTCCGAAGCATCCACCTCAACCTGAAAGGGAAGTGAGACGTCAGGCTGGCACAAAACAGGCGCCGAAGTAAACCGGCGTTTCAACTCCTGGAAAGCCTCCACGGCAGCAGGAGCCCAGTTAGCTACATCAGAGCCTTTCTTGGTCATATCCGTCAGCGGTTTAACAACGCTAGAGAAATTTGCGATAAAACGACGGTAGAAGTTAGCAAAACCCAAGAACTTCTGAAGACTCTTAACTGACGAGGGTTGAGTCCAATCATGAATAGCTCGGACCTTGACTGGATCCATCTCCACAGCAGAAGGGGAAAAAATGAACCCCAAAAAGGGAACCTTCTGTACACCAAAGAGACACTTTGAGCCTTTTACAAACAAAGAATTTTCACGCAGAATCTCAAAAACCTGACCTGCTCCACATGCGAGTCCCAATCATCAGAAAAAAACAGAATATCATCCAGATAAACAATCAAAAATTTATCCAGATACTCCCGGAAAATGTCATGCATGAAGGACTGAAAAACTGAAGGGGCATTAGAGAGCCCAAATGGCATCACCAAGTACTCAAAATGACCTTCGGGCGTATTGAATGCGGTTTTCCATTCATCGCCCTGCCTAATGCGCACAAGGTTGTACGCACCACGATGGTCTATCTTGGTGAACCACTTGGCACCTCTAATCCGGGCAAACAAATCTGACAACAGCGGCAAAGGATACTGAAATTTGACAGTGATCTTATTTAAAAGCCGATAGTCAATACAAGGCCTCAAAGATCCGTCCTTTTTGGCCACAAAAAAGAATCCCGCACCAAGAGGGGAAGAAGAAGGACGGATATGCCCCTTCTCAAGAGACTCTTTGATATATGAACGCATCGCGGTATGTTCAGGTACCGACAGATTAAACAGTCTCCCCTTAGGAAACTTACTGCCAGGAATCAAATCTATTGCACAGTCACATTCCCTATGAGGAGGCAGTACACTGGACTTAGACTCGCTGAAGACATCCTGATAATCAGACAAATACGCCGGAACTTCCGAAGGCGTAGAAGAAGCAAAAGACAAGGGCAGGGAATCTCCATGAATTCCATGGCAGCCCCAACTTGACACTGACATAGCCTTCCAGTCCAAGACTGGATTATGGGTCTGTAACCATGGCAAACCCAAAACAACCAAATCATGCATTTTATGCAGAACAAGAAAACGTATTACCTCCCGATGTTCGGGAGTCATGCACATGGTAACCTGTGTCCAAAACTGCGGTTTATTTTTTGCCAATGGCGTAGAATCAATACCCCTAAGAGGGATAGGATTTTCCAATGGCTCAAGAACAAATCCGCAGCGCTTGGCAAATGACAGATCCATAAGGCTCAGGGCAGCACCTGAGTCCACAAATGCCATGACAGGATACGATGACAGTGAGCAAATCAAAGTTACAGATAGAATAAACTTAGGTTGTAAATTACCAATGGCGACCGGACTAACAACCTTAGTAAGACGTTTAGAGCATGCTGAGATAACATGTGTAGAATCACCACAGTAGTAACACAAGCCATTCTGGCGTCTATGAATTTTCCGCTCATTTCTAGTCAGGATTCTATCACATTGCATTAAATCAGGTGCCTGTTCAGACAACACCATGAGGGAATTTGCGGTCTTGCGCTCCCGCAACCGCTGGTCGATTTGAATAGCCAGGGCCATAGAATCATTCAGACCTGTGGGAATGGGAAAACCCACCATCACATTCTTAATGGCTTCAGAAAGGCCATTTCTAAAATTTGCAGCCAATGCACACTCGTTCCACTGGGTCAGCACGGACCATTTCCGAAATTTTTGGCAATACACTTCAGCCTCGTCCTGGCCCTGAGACATCGCCAGCAAGGCTTTTTCTGCCTGAATCTCAAGATTGGGTTCCTCATAAAGCAAACCGAGCGCCAGAAAAAACGCATCAATGTCAGCCAATGCCGGATCTCCTGGCGCCAGCGAGAAAGCCCAATCCTGAGGGTCGCCCCGTAAAAAAGAAATAACAATTTTTACTTGCTGAGCGGAGTCTCCAGATGAACAGGGTTTCAGGGACAAAAACAATTTACAATTATTCCTGAAATTTCTAAATTTAAATCGGTCTCCGGAAAACGGTTCAGGAATCGGTATCTTAGGTTCTGACACAGGATTTCTGATAACATACTCTTGTATGCCCTGCACACGAGCAGCAAGCTGATCCACACTTGTAATCAAGGTCTGGACATTCATGTCTGCAGCAAACACAAGCCACTCAGAGGTAAAGGGGAAAAGAAAAAAAAATGAGAGAGAGAAAAAAAAACTCAGAACTTTCTTTCTTATAATCCCGCTTCTGCAATGCATTTAACATTTAATACTGGCCTGGCAAACTGTTATGACCCCAATGGCAAGGGTCTCAGAGGAACAAGTAAGTCTGCGACGTACAAAAATCCAGCTCATAGGGCAGTGGTAACTGGGTTGACCATATAACTACTCCTAACGCCAACACTAGAAGTAGCCGGGGAACATGCCTACGTTGGTCGCTAGATGTCTCGCGCCAGCCGGAGGACTAACTACCCCTAGAAGAGGAAAACAAAGACCTCTCTTGCCTCCAGAGAATAGACCCCAAAAGTCGGATACAAGCCCCCCACAAATAATAACGGTGAGGTAAGAGGAAATGACAAACACAGAGATGAACTAGGTTTAGCAAAGAGAGGCCCACTTACTAATAGCAGAATGTAGTAAGATAACTTATATGGTCAACAAAAACCCTAACAAAATTCCACACTGGAGATACAAGAACCCCCGAACCGTCTAACGGCCCGGGGGGAGAACTCCAGCCTCCCTAGAGCTTCCAGCAAGGTAGGATACAGATTATGTACAAGCTGGACAAAAAATGCAAACAAAAACAAATAGCAAAAAGCAAGAAAGCAGACTTAGCTTAATTTAGCAGGAACCAGGATCAGTAGACAAGAGCACAACAGATTAGCTCTGATTACAACGTTGCCAGGCATTGAACTGAAGGTCCAGGGAGCTTATATAGCAACACCCCTGACCTAACGACCCAGGTGAGCATAAAAGGGATGAATGACATACCCAGAGTCAAATCACTAGTAACCACTAGAGGGAGCCAAAAGGTAAATTCACAACAGCACGGCACCAAGGGGGTAGGAATGACGGCTGTGCTGCGTCACATTACAAAGGAAAGTCCCACCTCCGTGACGGTTTTACGGTATCAGTGGACACATTTTATAAGTGTTAAGTCCTGCGTTTGCAAGGAGCTAAACAAAAATAGCTACCTTTTCCTTGTGCAGCATTACTGCTGCACAAGGTGGCTCTTTCAGTAACAAACGCCTGGGGGGGGACAAGTTCCCTTAAATTTCAGTTGTTGTGTCAGCGTGGCGGTCGCAGGACATATTGCCGACTACACAGCAGGGGATCAGCTGACGTTACTGACACCCAATAACACTGGGTCGTATGTTTTGACTGTGCAGACGGCACTTCTGAGCCTCAACTGGCGTTGTTGGAGCCCAGGAATTACAGTTCAGGTGGTAGAAAGATGAACACAACAGGAGACCTGGATACTGTAGACAGTCACCCAATTATTTAATCAGGAAGAGGAGTGGCAAATTCCTGCGAGATCCAGGCCTGGTTCATTTTCAGGAAAGTAAGCCGGTCAACGTTATCGGAGGATAGTCGCATGCGACGGTCTGTTAGTACACCACCTGCAGCACTAAAGACGCGTTCCAATGATACACTAGCCGCAGGGCAAGCCAGCACCTCCAATGCATACTGGCTTAGCTCTGGCCATGTATCCAGCTTAGAAACCCAAAACTTGAAAGGGGAAGAGCCGTCTGGGAGTACAGTAAGAGGGCAAGACATGTAGTGTGTCACCATCTGACGGAACCTGTTGTGAATTTGGATTCTGGGCTCCCCCGGTGGCTACTGGTGGAATTGAACTTGTGTCATCATCTTCCCTGTTCACCTGTTCTCATCAGATCTGGGTGTCGCTATATAACCTGGCTTCTCTGTTAGTTGCTTGCCGGTCAACAATGTTATCAGAAGCCTCTCTGTGCTTGTTCCTGCTCCCAGACATCAACTAGATAAGTTGGACTTTTGTCCATGTTTGTTTTTGTTTTTTGGTTCCAGTTCACAGCTGCAGTTTCGTTACTGTGTCTGGAAAGCTCTTGTTGATCAGGAATTGCCACTCTGGTATTATGAGTTAATGCCAGAGTTCTAAAGTAATTTCTGGATGGTGTTTTGTTAGGGTTTTCTGCTGACCATGAAAGTGTTCTTTCTGTCTTCTGCTATCTAGAAAGCGGACCTCAAATTTGCTAAAACTATTTTCCTGCTGCGTTTGTTATTTCTTCTAAAATCACCGCCAATATATGTGGGGGGCCTCTGTCTCCTTTTTGGGTATTTCTCTAGAGGTGAGCCAGGTCTTATATTTCCCTCTGCTAGCATTATTTAGTTCTCCGGCCGGCGCTGGGCATATAGGGATAAAAAGTAGGACATGCTACCTGGCTACTTCTAGTTGTGCGGTAGGTTTAGTTCATGGTCAGTACAGTTCCCATCTTCCAAGAGCTTGTTCATATGTAGGCTTATGCAATGTTCTCTGGCCATGGAGATCATGACAGTTTGACCGGCCCACTAAAGGGTTAAAATCCTTGGCTGAGAAAGGAGAGAAATAAGAAGTCTGCTGAGAGTTTTTTTTTTTTTTTTTTGTGCTCTTAATTGGATCACTTGCCAGTCTGTCTATGCTGCAGTCTTTCTTTTTTTTCTCTCTCCTTCTAATCTTTGAATGGCTCTGTGTTCACCTGTTTATAATGGATCTTCAGAGTGTAACTGCAGGTTTGAATAATCTCACCACGAAAGTACAAAATTTGCAAGATTTTATTGTTCATGCTCCGGTATCTGAGCCGAGAATTCCTTTGCCGGAATTTTTCTCGGGGAATAGATCTGGTTTTCAGAATTTTAGAAATAATTGCAAGTTATTTTTGTCCCTGAAATCTCGTTCTGCCGGAGACCCTGCACAGCAGGTTGGGATTGTGATTTCCTTGCTCCGCGGCGACCCTCAAGACTGGGCTTTTTCATTGGCACCAGGGGATCCTGCGTTGCGCAATGTGGATGCGTTTTTTCTGGCCTTGGGGTTGCTTTATGAGGAGCCTCATTTGGAACTTCAGGCAGAAAAAACTTTGATGTCCCTATCTCAGGGGCAAGATGAAGCTGAAATTTACTGCCAAAGATTCCGTAAATGGTCTGTGCTTACTCAGTGGAATGAGTGTGCCCTGGCGGCTACTTTCAGAGAGGGTCTCTCTGATGCCATTAAGGATGTTATGGTGGGGTTTCCTGTGCCTGCGGGTCTGAATGAGTCCATGACAATGGCTATTCAGATCGATAGACGTTTGCGGGAGCGCAAACCAGTGCACCATCTGGCGGTGTCCACTGAGAAGACGCCAGACAGTATGCAGTGTGATAGAATTCTGTCCAGAAGCGAGCGGCAGAATTTTAGACGGAAAAATGGGTTGTGTTTCTATTGTGGGGATTCTACTCATGTTATATCAGCATGCTCTAAGCGTACTAAAAAGCTTGATAAATCTGTTTCCATTGGCACTTTACAGTCTAAATTTATTTTGTCTGTGACCCTGATTTGCTCTTTGTCATCTATTACCACGGACGCCTATATCGACTCTGGCGCCGCTTTGAGTCTTATGGATTGGTCCTTTGCCAATCGTTGTGGGTATGATTTAGAGCCTTTGGAGACTCTTATTCCTCTGAAGGGGATTGACTCCACCCCATTGGCTAATAATAAACCACAATACTGGACACAAGTAACTATGCGTATTAATCCAGATCACCAGGAGATTATTCGTTTTCTGGTGCTGTATAATCTACATGATGATTTGGTGCTAGGATTGCCATGGCTGCAGTCTCACAACCCAGTCCTTGACTGGAGAGCTATGTCTGTGTTGAGCTGGGGATGTAAGGGGACTCATGGGGACGTACCTTTGGTTTCCATTTCATCATCTATTCCCTCTGAAATCCCTGAGTTCCTGTCTGATTATCGTGACGTCTTTGAAGAACCCAAGCTGGGTTCACTACCTCCGCACCGCGAGTGCGATTGTGCTATAGATTTAATCCCGGGTAGTAAATACCCAAAGGGTCGTTTATTTAACCTGTCTGTGCCTGAACATGCTGCTATGCGTGAATATATAAAGGAGTCCTTGGAAAAGGGACATATTCGTCCATCGTCATCTCCCTTAGGAGCCGGTTTTTTCTTTGTGTCAAAAAAGGACGGATCTTTGAGACCATGTATTGATTATCGGCTTTTGAATAAAATCACGGTTAAATATCAATACCCATTGCCGTTGCTGACTGATTTGTTTGCTCGCATAAAGGGGGCCAAGTGGTTCTCTAAGATTGATCTCCGTGGGGCGTATAATTTGGTGCGGATCAGGCAGGGGGATGAGTGGAAAACCGCATTTAATACGCCCGAGGGCCACTTTGAGTATTTGGTGATGCCTTTTGGTCTTTCTAATGCCCCTTCAGTCTTCCAGTCCTTTATGCATGATATTTTCCGCGAGTATTTGGATAAATTTATGATAGTGTATCTGGATGACATTCTGATTTTTTCGGATGACTGGGACTCTCATGTCCAGCAAGTCAGGAGGGTTTTTCAGGTTTTGCGGTCTAATTCTTTGTGTGTGAAGGGTTCTAAGTGCGTTTTTGGGGTTCAGAGAATTTCCTTTTTGGGATATATTTTTTCTCTCTCTTCCATTGAGATGGATCCTGTCAAGGTTCAAGCTATTTGTGATTGGACGCAGCCCTCTTCTCTTAAAAGTCTTCAGAAATTTTTGGGCTTTGCCAACTTTTATCGTCGATTTATTGCTGGTTTTTCGGATGTCGTTAAGCCATTGACCGATTTGACTAGACAGGGTGCTGATGTTGCTAATTGGTCCCCTGATGCTGTGGAGGCCTTTCAGGAGCTTAAGCGCCGTTTTTCTTCTGCCCCTGTGTTGCGTCAGCCTGATGTGGCTCTTCCTTTTCAGGTGGAGGTCGACGCTTCTGAGATCGGAGCTGGGGCAGTGTTGTCGCAGAAAAGTTCTGACTGCTCCGTGATGAGGCCTTGTGCCTTCTTTTCCCGTAAATTTTCGCCCGCTGAGCGGAATTATGATGTTGGGAATCGGGAGCTTTTGGCCATGAAGTGGGCGTTTGAGGAGTGGCGCCATTGGCTTGAGGGGGCCAGACATCAGGTGGTGGTATTGACTGACCACAAAAATTTGATTTATCTTGAGACCGCCAGGCGCCTGAATCCTAGACAGGCGCGCTGGTCATTATTTTTTTCTCGGTTTAATTTTGTGGTGTCATACCTACCGGGTTCTAAGAATGTTAAGGCGGATGCCCTTTCTAGGAGTTTTGAGCCTGACTCACCCGGCAACTCTGAGCCCACAGGTATCCTTAAGGATGGAGTTATTTTGTCAGCCGTTTCTCCAGACCTGCGGCGGGCCTTGCAGGAGTTTCAGGCGGATAGACCGGATCGTTGTCCGCCTGATAGACTGTTTGTTCCTGATGATTGGACCAGCAGAGTCATCTCTGAGGTGCATTCTTCTGCATTGGCAGGTCATCCTGGAATTTTTGGTACCAGGGATTTGGTGGCAAGATCCTTCTGGTGGCCTTCCCTGTCACGAGATGTGCGAGGCTTTGTGCAGTCTTGTGACGTTTGTGCTCGGGCCAAGTCTTGTTGTTCTCGGGCTAGTGGATTATTGTTGCCCTTGCCTATTCCTAAGAGGCCTTGGACGCACATCTCGATGGATTTTATTTCAGATCTGCCTGTTTCCCAGAAGATGTCTGTCATCTGGGTGGTGTGTGACCGTTTTTCTAAGATGGTCCATTTGGTTCCCCTGCCCAAATTGCCTTCTTCTTCCGAGTTGGTTCCCCTGTTTTTTCAAAATGTTGTTCGTTTGCATGGTATTCCTGAGAATATCGTTTCTGACAGAGGAACCCAATTTGTGTCTAGATTTTGGCGGGCATTCTGTGCTAGGATGGGCATAGATTTGTCTTTTTCGTCTGCTTTTCACCCTCAGACTAATGGTCAGACCGAGCGGACTAATCAGACCCTGGAGACATATCTGAGGTGTTTTGTGTCTGCTGACCAGGATGATTGGGTTGCTTTTTTGCCATTGGCGGAGTTCGCCCTCAATAATCGGGCCAGCTCTGCCACTTTGGTGTCCCCGTTTTTCTGTAATTCGGGGTTCCATCCTCGATTTTCCTCCGGTCAGGTGGAATCCTCGGATTGTCCTGGAGTGGATGCTGTGGTGGAGAGATTGCATCATATCTGGGGGCAGGTGATGGACAATTTGAAGTTGTCCCAGGAGAAGACTCAGCTTTTTGCCAACCGTCACCGTCGTGTTGGTCCTCGGCTTTGTGTTGGAGATTTGGTGTGGTTGTCTTCTCGTTTTGTCCCTATGAGGGTCTCTTCTCCTAAGTTTAAGCCTCGGTTCATCGGTCCGTATAAAATATTGGAGATTCTTAACCCTGTTTCCTTCCGTTTAGACCTCCCTGCATCCTTTTCTATTCATAACGTTTTTCATCGGTCGTTATTGCGCAGGTATGAGGCACCGGTTGTGCCTTCCGTTGAGCCTCCTGCTCCGGTGTTGGTTGAGGGTGAGTTGGAGTACGTTGTGGAGAAAATCCTAGACTCCCGTGTTTCCAGACGGAGACTCCAGTATCTGGTCAAGTGGAAGGGATACGGCCAGGAGGATAATTCTTGGGTCACTGCATCTGATGTTCATGCCTCCGATCTGGTGCGTGCCTTTCATAGGGCCCATCCTGATTGCCCTGGTGGTTCTGGTGAGGGTTCGGTGCCCCCTCCTTGAGGGGGGGGTACTGTTGTGAATTTGGATTCTGGGCTCCCCCGGTGGCTACTGGTGGAATTGAACTTGTGTCATCATCTTCCCTGTTCACCTGTTCTCATCAGATCTGGGTGTCGCTATATAACCTGGCTTCTCTGTTAGTTGCTTGCCGGTCAACAATGTTATCAGAAGCCTCTCTGTGCTTGTTCCTGCTCCCAGACATCAACTAGATAAGTTGGACTTTTGTCCATGTTTGTTTTTGTTTTTTGGTTCCAGTTCACAGCTGCAGTTTCGTTACTGTGTCTGGAAAGCTCTTGTTGATCAGGAATTGCCACTCTGGTATTATGAGTTAATGCCAGAGTTCTAAAGTAATTTCTGGATGGTGTTTTGTTAGGGTTTTCTGCTGACCATGAAAGTGTTCTTTCTGTCTTCTGCTATCTAGAAAGCGGACCTCAAATTTGCTAAAACTATTTTCCTGCTGCGTTTGTTATTTCTTCTAAAATCACCGCCAATATATGTGGGGGGCCTCTGTCTCCTTTTTGGGTATTTCTCTAGAGGTGAGCCAGGTCTTATATTTCCCTCTGCTAGCATTATTTAGTTCTCCGGCCGGCGCTGGGCATATAGGGATAAAAAGTAGGACATGCTACCTGGCTACTTCTAGTTGTGCGGTAGGTTTAGTTCATGGTCAGTACAGTTCCCATCTTCCAAGAGCTTGTTCATATGTAGGCTTATGCAATGTTCTCTGGCCATGGAGATCATGACAGGAACCGTTGCCTCCTGCTGACTGGAGCCGCCTGTGATGGTGTAGACATTTGTGGCGGGCACACAAAACTGTGCCACAGTTGGGCCATACTGGTCTTGCCTTGGGCAGAGGCACTGCTTCTGCTCCCTCTTTGTGCAGAGCCTCCTCCACTGCCAGGACGCACTGAGCTGCTTTGTAAAGCAGTAGCAGCACTTCTCTCAGTTGGACTGGAGAAGATGATGGAATTCACCAGTGTGTCTTGGTACTCCCGCATTTTACGATCCCGGTTCAACGGTGTGATGAGGCTTTGTACGTTCTCCCGGTAGCGAGGATCGAGGAGGGTGTACACCCAATAATCAGCCATGTTGAGAATGTGGGCGATGAGCCGGTCGTTTCTCAGGCCCTGCAGCATGTAATCAACCATGTGCTGCAGACTGCCAACTGGCCAAGAAACGCTGTCCCCTGCTTGAGGCGTGAGCTCTGCCCGCTCTTCATCACCCCACCCTCGCTGTACACACTGACTACTGGACAATTGTGTAACTCCCTCCTCTGGACGGATGTCTTCCTCCTCCATTGACTCCTCCTCATCCTCCTCACAAAGTGTCCCCTGCCTACGCGTTTGTGAGGAACCACGTGGCGCTGACTGTCCAGAAGCTGATGGAAATGGTGAGTCCTCATCCTCCACCTCTTCCACAACATCATCCCTTAGCGCTTGCAGTGTTTGTTGAAGCAAGCTGATAAGGGGGACAGTCATGCTGACTAGTGCATCATCTGCACTCGCCATCTGCGTGGAATAATCGAAGGGACGCAAAACCTGGCAGACGTCCTTCATAGTGGCCCACTCTGTGGTTGTGAAGTCTGAACGGCGCGGAGTGCGACTTCTTTGCGCCTGATGCAGCTGGTACTCCATTACTGCTTGCTGCTGCTCACACAACCGCTCCAACATATGTAACGTGGAATTCCACCTGGTAGGTAGGTCACATATGACGCGATGTTCCGGAAGGCGGAATCGGCGCTGCAGAGCTGCAATGCGCGATCTTGCCGTGCTGGAACGCCGCAAGTGAGCACACTCTAGGCGGACCTTGTACAGCAGTGCATCAAGATCCGGATAGTCCCACAAAAAACTCTGTACGACCAAGTTGAGCACATGTGCCAGACATGGGATGTGAGTGAGGTTGCCGAGGCCCAGAGCTGCCACCAGATTTCGGCCATTGTCACACACTACCATGCCTGGCTGGAGATTCGCTGGCACAAACCACACATCGCTCTCCTGCTTGATGGCATTCCCAAGCTCCTGCGCTGTGTGGCTTCGATTCCCCAAAGAAATTAATTTCAAGACGGCCTGTTGACATTTGGCCACGGCTGTGCTCATGTCGGTCGTAACAGGTAAACGTTCACGGGTCCATGTGGAGGTGGACTGTGACGGCTCCTGCAGCGATGTTTCTGAGGAACTTGTGTATGTGTGCTGCGCATGAAGGACTGTTCCCTGCTGAAACTGGATGATGATGAGTCACCGGTGCCCGCAGCAGGCACAGAATCCCCACGTCCTCTCCCTGCTCCGCGCCCACGCCCACTTGCCTTACTCCCTGCCTTCTTCAGCTCCTAACAGGTATAAGAAACACTAATTTTCTAAAGTGTGGACTAGACTTTAATATGAGCTAATGTGGCCTACACAACTGTAAAGTGGTGTTTGGTGAACTTTATTAGTTATATATTTTTTGGGGGCTGAACTGACTACAGTGCGAGCTGCACTCACACGGAGACCGTGCAGACAGCCGTAAACGGTGCTGCAAGGCCCAAAAAAACCTCCTCTACGTTATCCTATGTAGTGTTTTTCCACAATTTAGCTGGATACGGGTGGAAAGCCACTAATAGGAATTATTTGAGAAAATGTGAAGCGGGCTGCACTATTTGCTAAAAAGGACATTGTATTTTACGCTATGAGGCAGTGACGCACCCTGAGCTGGATACAACCGGCTGTGGCTGCACACAGACTACAGGGCAAGCTGCACTCACACGCAGACCGTGCAGACAGCCGTAAACGGCGCTGCAAGGCCCAAAAAACCTCCTCTACGTTATCTTATGTAGTGTTTTTCCACAATTTAGCTGGATACGGGTGGAAAGCCACTAATAGGAATTATTTGAAAAAATGTGCAGCGGGCTGCACTATTTGCAAAAAAGGACAATGTATTTTACGCTATGAGGCAGTGACGCACCCTGAGCTGGATACAACCGGCTGTGGCTGCACACAGACTACAGGGCGAGCTGCACTCACACGCAGACCGTGCAGACAGCCGTAAACGGCGCTGCAAGGCCCAAAAAACCTCCTCTACGTTATCCTATGTAGTGTTTTTCCACAATTTAGCTGGATACGGGTGGAAAGCCACTAATAGGAATTATTTGAAAAAATGTGCAGCGGGCTGCACTATTTGCAAAAAAGGACAATGTATTTTACGCTATGAGGCAGTGACGCACCCTGAGCTGGATACAACCGGCTGTGGCTGCACACAGACTACAGGGCGAGCTGCACTCACACGCAGACCATGCAGACAGCCGTAAACGGCGCTGCAAGGCCCAAAAAACCTCCTCTACGTTATCCTATGTAGTGTTTTTCCACAATTTAGCTGGATATGGGTGGAAAGCCACTAATAGGAATTATTTGAAAAAATGTGCAGCGGGCTGCACTATTTGCAAAAAAGGACAATGTATTTTACGCTATGAGGCAGTGACGCACCCTGAGCTGGATACAACCGGCTATGGCTGCGCACAGACTACAGGGCAAGCTGCACTCACACGCAGACCGTGCAGACAGCCGTAAACGGCGCTGCAAGGCCCAAAAAACCTCCTCTACGTTATCCTATGTAGTGTTTTTCCACAATTTAGCTGGATACGGGTGGAAAGCCACTAATAGGAACGATTTGAAAAAATGTGCAGCGGGCTGCACTATTTGCAAAAAAGGACAATGGAATGGATAGAACAGTATGAGACAGTGAACCACCCTGAGCTGAATACAACCGGCTATGGCTGCACACAGACTAGAGAGTGGGCTGCACTCAACACACACACACAGAGACCTTACAGATCGCTGTGAAAACAGCGCTGCAAGGCAAAAGCAAGGTGAACACACAGCGGTTGCTAAATTAGCCTGGGAAAAGCACAAAGAAGCAAATCGCTATCTCAACTGGCCCTCAGTCAGAACACAGCGTCCTATGCCTAACTGAATTGACAGCAGAGTGAGCCAGAAAGGGCGGCAGCGTTTTTTATAGTGCATCATGACATCATTTCAGCAGCCAATCACAGCCTTTCCAGTAGATACATGCCCACCATGCTGAACAGGATGTGCCCACACTTGTAATCATTCCTCATTGGCTGAATTTGTGCTGTTTGAATTATGGGAACTTCCGATTCCGGTATCCGATATGCGGTAAGTATCGGATCTTGGTATCGGAATTCCGATACCGCAAGTATCGGCCGATACCCGATACTTGCGGTATCGGAATGCTCAACACTATTGAGGACTCTTTCCAACAGGCTATTGCGTAAGGTTAAAAGAGCAGCTGCAAAAATGCCTTGTCATAGCAGCAGACAAGTTTTTGAAGCTGCTGGTGCCTCCAACGTCCCCAGAACAAGATGCAGGGTCCTTCAGAGGTTTGCAGCTGTGCGTAAGCCATCCTGTCGACCACCTCTATCCACTGCAACAAGCAGAAACGGCTCCAGTGGGCCAAACGATACATGAAGACTGACTTCCAAACTGTTTTGTTCACCGATGAGTGCCGTGCAACGCTCGATGGTCCAGATGGATGGAGTGGAGGATGGCTGGTTGATGGACACCCCATGAAAACACGGCTAAGGCGCCAACAAGGAGGAGGTGGAGTAATGTTTTGGGCTGGAATCATGGGGAGAGAGATTGTCGGCCCCTTTATGATCCCTGAAGGGGTAAAGATGAACTTCATAATCTATGTGGAGTTTCTAAAAGAACACTTCCTGCCATGGTTCTAGAGGAAGAACCGTGCTTTCCGCAGCAAGATCATTTTCATGCATGATAATGCACCGTCTCATGCTGCAAAAAACACATCTGCATCTCTGGCTGCTATGGGCATAAAAGAGGACAAACTTATGGTGTGGCCTCCATCTTCCCCTGACCTCAACCCCATTGAGAACCTCTGGAGCATCATCAAAAGGAGTGTCTATGATGGCGGGAGGCAGTTCACATCTAAGCAACAGCTCTGGGAGGGTATTCTGTCCACATGCAAAACAATTGAAGCAGAAACCATCCAAAAACTGACAAATTCAATGGACGAGAGAGTTCAGAAGCTTCTTTCGAACAAGCGGTCCTATGTGCAAATGTAACATCACCTAGAATAAAGTTTTCACTTGAAAACTGTTTGATTTCATTTTGTAATAAGCTGATAATGCTTATAACTTCACAAGTGACCATTTTTTTGTTCAAAATAAAAAAAAAAGGTTGAAAACTCTGCTGTGCATAATAATTTGGAACATGCATTTTGAGTGTTTATTTTTTTTTAAAAGATACTGTTTTTTCCAAAAACATTGCAATTATACTAGAATAGTAGATGACTGGAAAATAACAATGACTGCAATTCAGATAGGTAATTTAGAAAAAATATGAGGAAATATTATTTGCATAATAATTTGGAACACAGTGTATATCTACTATATAATTGTCTAAGGGTCACTTCCGTCTTTCTGTCTGTCTGTAACGGAAATCCCAAGTCGCTGATTGGTCGCTGCAAAACAGCCACGACCAATCAGCGACGGGCACAGTCCGGCGACAAAATGGCCGCTCCTTACTCCCCGCACTCAGTGCCCGCTCCATACTCCCCTCCAGTCAGCGCTCACACAGGGTTAATGGCAGCGTTAACGGACCGCGTTATGCCGCGGTGTAACGCACTCCGTTAACCCTGCTATTAACCCTGTGTGACCAACTTTTTACTATTGATGCTGCCTATGCAGCATCAATAGTAAAAAGATCTAATGTTAAAAATAATTAAAACAATAAAAAATAGTTATATACTCACCGTCCGTCGGCCCCTCGGATCCAGAACAGGCCTTTCCCGCTCCTCGCGACGCTCCGGTGACCGCTCCATGCATTGCGATCTCGCGAGATGATGACGTAGCGGTCTCGCGAGACCGCTACGTCATCATCTCGCGAGACCGCAATGCACTCTTGGGACCGGAGTGCGCGAGGAGCATCGGTAAACGCTTCGCCTGGATCCGGGGGCCAACCTTCCGTGAGTATACTGTATAACTATTTTTTATTTTAATTATTTTTTTAACAGGGATATGTCCACATTGCTATATACTACGTGGGCTGTGCAATATACTACGTTGCTGTGCTATATACTACGTGGCTGTGCAATATACTACGTGTCTGTGCAATATACTATGTGGCTGTGCTATATACTACGTGGGCTGTGCTATATACTACGTGGGCTGTGCAATATACTACGTGGGCTGTGCAATATACTACGTGGGCTGTGCAATATACTGCGTGGCTGTGCTATATACTACGTGGCTGTGCTATATACTACGTGGGCTGTGCTATATACTATGTGGGCTGTGCTATATACTACGTGGGCTGTGCTATATACTACGTGGGCTGTGCAATATACTAAGTGGCTGTGCTATATACTACATGGGCTGTGCAATATACTACGTGGGCTGTGCTATATACGTGGGCTGTGCTATATACTACGTGGGCTGTGCAATATACTACGTGGCTGTGCTATATATTATGTGGGCTGTGCTATATACTACGTGGCTGTGCAATATACTACGTGGCTGTGCAATATACTACGTGGGCTGTGCTATATACATGGCTGTGTTATACACTACATGGGTTGTTATATACTACGTGGGCTGTGCTATATACTACGTGGGCTGTGCTATATACTACGTGGGCTGTGTTATACACTACGTGGGCTGTTATACACTACGTGGGCTGTGTTATATGTTATGTCAGCTGTTATAAACTACGTGGCTGTGTTATATGCTATGTGGGCTGTTATACACTCCGTGGGCTGTGCTATATACTACGTGGGCTGTGTTACATACTGCGTGTGTTATACACTACGTGGGCTGTTATATACTACGTGAGCTGTGTTATATGTTACATCGGCTGTTATAAACTACGTGGCTGTGTTATATGCTATGTGGGCTGTTATACAGTCCGTGGGCATGTGCTATATACTCCATGGGCTGTGTTATATACTACGTGGCTGTGCTATATACTCCGTGGGCTGTGCTATATACTCCGTTGGCTGTGCTATATACTACGTGGCTGTGCAATATACTACGTGGCTGTGCTATGTACTATGTGGCTGTGCTATTTACTACGTGGGCTGTTATATACTACGTGGCTGTGCTATATACTACATGGCTGTGCAATATACTACGTGGCTGTGCTATTTACTACGTGGGCTGTTATATACTACGTGGCCGGCCACGAACAATCAGCGACAGGTGCAGTCCGGCCGCGAATTGGCGCGGGATTTGAACCACGCTTTGCTAATTGGTCGTGGTTGGCCGAATCCTGTGTATTCAATGTATTATTCTAAAATCTTCATAAATAAACTACATACAGATTCTAGAATACCCGATGCGTTAGAATCGGGCCACCATCTAGTATATATATATATATATATATATATATATATATATATATATATATATATATATATATATATATATATATATATATCCGTCTGAGTGCGCCCTCAGCGATAGCGCACCTCACATGCAGTAGTCCTGCTCTGGGCACATGACTACATAGAGGAGCCTGTAATAAGGGCAGGGGGGATTCTGGAGGATGTTACACAGCCGGGATGCTCGCTCCTGTGTTGTCAGGTGCAGGGAGAGCTGTCAGCTTCCTCCCTCCGCGTCCCGCACACATAGGAGCGGCAGGTACAGCTGTGCCCTGGCTGTGCGGAGGCCGCGGGACTGCCCGGCTCTACAAGGGGCTCCGATGTCTGCTCGCCGGGTCCCGCTGCGGATTCCCCCTGCTCTCTGCTCCGCCGTACCCCGGAACCTGAGTTATGTGACAGCGGGGAGACCGGGAAGAGACGGCAGCACCGGGGACTACCCTGCCGGGGAGCAGACAAACCAGAGTCCGCGGCCTGACCCACAAAGTGAGGCCTCAGTGTCAGCTGCCGTCCTGCACATAGTGGAGGCCCATGAGGCCGCCTGTCAAGTAAGACCCGGGCAGTAGTGGGTGATGAGGGCATGGTGCCCACCTGGGTGTTGCTGGGAGTGGTGGGGGCACAGTGCCCACCCTGGTAACGCTGGTAGTGGGGAGGGCACGGTGCCCACCTGGGTGTTGCTGGGAGTGATGAGGGCACGGTGCCCACCCGGGTGTTGCTGGGAGTGGTGGGGGCATGGTGCCCACCCTGGTGACACTGGTAGTGGGGAGGGCACGGTGCCCACCCTGGTGACGCTGGTAGTGGGGAGGGCACAGTGCCCACCTGGGTGTTGCTGAGAGTGGTGAAGGCATGGTGCCCACCCTGGTGACGCTAGTAGTGGAGAGGGCACGGTGCCCACCTGGGTGTTGCTGGGAGTGGTGGAGGCACGGTGCCCACCCTGGTGACACTGGTAGTGGGGAGGGCACGGTGCCCACCCGGGTGTTGCGGGAAGTGGTGGAGGCACGGTGCCCACCCTGGTGATGCTGGTAGTGGGGAGGGCACGGTGCCCACCTGGGTGTTGCTGGGAGTGGTGGAGGCATGGTTCCCACCCTGGTGACACTGGTAGTGGGGAGGGCACGGTGCCCACCCGGGTGTTGCTGGGAGTGATGAGGGCACGGTGCCCACCCGGGTGTAGCTAGGAGTGGTGGGGGCATGGTGCCCACCCTGGTGACCCTGCTAGTGGGGAGGGCACAGCGCTCACCCGGGTATTACTGGGAGTGGTGGGGGCACGGTGCCCACCCTGGTGACGCTGGTAGTGGGGAGGGTACGGTGCCCACCCTGGTGACGCTGGTAGTGGGGAGGGCACGTGCCCACCTGGGTGTTGCTGGGAGTGATGAGGGCACAGTGCCCACCCAGGTGTTGCTGGGAGTGATGAGGGCACGGTGCCCACCCGGGTGTTGCCGGGAGTGGTGGGGGCATGGTGCCCACCCTGGTGACGCTGGTAGTGGGGAGGGCACAGCGCTCACCCGGGTATTACTGGGAGTGGTGGGGGCACGGTGCCCACCCTGGTGACACTGGTAGTGGGGAGGGCACGGTGCCCACCCTGGTGATGCTGGTAGTGGGGAGGGCACGGTGCCCACCTGGGTGTTGCTGAGAGTGGTGAAGGCATGGTGCCCACCCTGGTGACGCTAGTAGTGGAGAGGGCACGGTGCCCACTTGGGTGTTGCTGGGAGTGGTGGAGGCACGGTGCCCACCCTGGTGACGCTGGTAGTGGGGAGGGCACGGTGCCCACCTGGGTGTTGCTGAAAGTGGTGAAGGCATGGTGCCCACCCTGGTGACGCTAGTAGTGGAGAGGGCACGGTGCCCACCTGGGTGTTGCTGGGAGTGGTGGAGGCATGGTTCCCACCCTGGTGACGCTGGTAGTGGGGAGGGCACGGTGCCCACCCTGGTGATGCTGGTAGTGGGGAGGGCACGGTGCCCACCTGGGTGTTGCTGAGAGTGGTGAAGGCATGGTGCCCACCCTGGTGACGCTAGTAGTGGAGAGGGCACGGTGCCCACTTGGGTGTTGCTGGGAGTGGTGGAGGCACGGTGCCCACCCTGGTGACGCTGGTAGTGGGGAGGGCACGGTGCCCACCTGGGTGTTGCTGAGAGTGGTGAAGGCATGGTGCCCACCCTGGTGACGCTAGTAGTGGAGAGGGCACGGTGCCCACCTGGGTGTTGCTGGGAGTGGTGGAGGCATGGTTCCCACCCTGGTGACGCTGGTAGTGGGGAGGGCACGGTGCCCACTCGGGTGTTGCTGGGAGTGGTAAGGGTACGTGCCCACCCGGGTGGGACATACTAAAAAGAATGAAGAAAAGGAATAAATAAAAAGAATGAACATTATTACTTACACTGTGTTCCAAATTATTATGCAAATTGGATTTCAGTGTCGTAAAGATTTGTTTTGTTTTTCAAATAAACTCATGGATGGTATTGTGTCTCAGGGCTTAATGGATCACTGAAATCAATCTGAAACACGTGATAATTAGTTTTCCAGGTGATTCTAATTAAAGGAAAACTACTTAAAAATGATGTTCCACATTATTAAGCAGGTCAAAGGTTTCAAGCAATATCGGAAATAAAAAGGATCTCTCTTCCTGAAAAGCATCAAATAGTGCAATGCCTTGGTCAAGGGATGAAAACAATAGATATTTCCCGAAAACTTAAGCGTGATCATCATACTGTGAAGAGATTTGTGGCTGAATCTGAGCACAGACGTGTTTGTGCTGATAAAGGCAGAATGAGGAAGGTTTTTGCCAGTCAAGTTAATCGGATTAAGAGAGCAGCTGTTAAAAAGCCATTACAAACCAGCAAACAGATATTTGAAGCTGCTGGTGCCTCTGGAGTCCCTCAAACTTCAAGGTGTAGGATCCTTCAAAGGCTTGCTGTGGTGCATAAACCTACTATTCGGCCACCCCTAAACAGTGTTCACAAGCAGAAATACCGTAGTTGCAGTGGGCCCAGACATACATGAAGACTAATTTTCAAACAGTCTTGTTTACTGATGAGTGTCGAGCAACTGTGGATGGTCCAGATGGATGGAGTAGTGGATGGCCACCATGTCCCAACAAGGCTGCAACGTCAGCAAGGAGTGGAGGAGTCATGTTTTGGGCCGGAATCATGGGGAAACCGCTAATAGGGCCCTTTAAGGTTTCTAAAGGTGTGAAATTGACCTCTGCAAAGTACATAAAGTTTCTGACTGACAACTTTCTTCCATGGTATAAAAAGGAGAAACGTGCCTTCAGGAGCAAAATCTTCTTCATGCATGACAACGCACCATCTGAAGCTGCAAAGAAAACCTCTGAGTCATTGGCTGCTATGGGCATAAAAGGAGATAAACTCATGGTGTGGCCACCATCTTCCCCTGACCTCAACCCTATAGAGAACCTTCGGAGTATCATCAAGCAAAAGATCTATGAGGGTGGGAGGCAGTTCACACCAAAACAGCAGCTCTGGGAGGCTATTCTGACTTCATGCAAAGAAATACAAGCAGAAACTCTCCAAAAATTCACAAGTTTAATGGATCCAAGAATTGTGAAGGTGATATCAAAGAAGGGGTCCCATGTTAACATGTAACTTGGCCTGTTAGGATGTTTTGGAGTTAAATAGCTTTTTTGTTCAGTGAATGTGACCTCCTAATGCTGCAAATTCCACAAATGAGCATTTTCAGTTCTTTAAAACATATCAAATGTTTATAAATTCTACTGTGCATAATAATTTGGAACAGTGCATTTTAAGTTTTTATTCATTTTGGAGATTATACTGTTATCATTGGGATGTTTCTCAATGAAATTCAATGTATAATCTAACGGGTGATGACTTTTATTAGACTGACTGTCATTTGCCCCGACCTTTTAGGAAAATCTGAGAAAAATGTAATTTGCATAATAATTTGGAACATAGTGTATAGCTCCAAAGAGATGGAGAGGTGTTATAGATTTCTTATGCATTGTGGATATGAAATGAACATGAATTATATGTAGACAATTAGGAAATCAACACATTCCCCATATAAACAGATGTATATTATATTCTCTGAGCTTTATAGGTGGGGAATGAATATGAAATATATGTAGCTAATAAAGGATAATGCACGATCACATTTAAAGGGAACCTGTCACCCCCCTCAGGCGTTTGTAACTAAAAGGGCCACCTTGTGCAGCACTAATGCTGCATTCTGACAAGGTGGCTCTTTTAGTTATGCTCCCTGCACACGCTGAAATAAACGTTTATAAAATGTGCCCCCTCATACCGTGAAACTGTCCGGGAGGCGGGACTTTCCTTTCTTATCACACGCAGCATAGCTGTCACTCCGGGCCTGTGCGCGCCGGGCGCCGCCTTCTCTTGCAGCATTATCGACCCTGGCGCCTGCGCTGTAAGTACGAAGGGCAGTGCAACTGCGCATGCCCGAAAAAAAACTTAATGCGCAGGCTCCGGGGACGATAATGCAGCAAGAGGAGGCGGCCGGTGCGCACAGGCCCGGAGTGACGGCTGTGCTGCGTCTTATAAGGAAGGAAAGACCCGCCTCCTGGACAGTTTCACGGTATGAGGGGCACATTTTATAAACGTTTATTTCAGCGTGTGCAGGCATAACTAAAAGAGCCACCTTGTCAGAATGCAGCATTAGTACTGCACAAGGTGGCTCTTTTAGATACAAACACCTGAGGGGGGTGACAGGTTCCCTTTAAGTGCCCCAATATGGAATGGAGACAGGGAAAGATAATATGGATACCACCCCCATTATAGTGACCATATATCAGGGACGGACATAATGGGAATCATAGTGACGACACATCAGGGCAACCATAGATAACATGTATATTGCCTCCATTATAGTGACCCCCACATCAGGGACAGCCAGAGATAACAGGATAGTACCCCCATTATAGGGAGCCCACACATCAAGGACAGCCACACACATGACAGGGATAGCGCCCCCATTATAGTGACCCCCACATCAGGGACAGCCACACATAACAGGGGTAGCGCCCCCATTATAGTGACCCCCACATCAGGGACAGCCACACACATAACAGGGATAGCTCCCCCGCATCAGGGACAACCACACACATAACAGGGATAGTCCCCATCATAGTGGCCCCACATCAGCAACAGCCACACACATAACAGGGATAGCGCCCCCATGATAGTGACCCCCCACATCAGGGACAGCCACACACATAACAGGGATAGCACCCCCATCATAGTGACCCCACATCAGGGACAGCCACACATAACCGGGATAGCACCCCCATCATAGTGACCCCACATCAGGGACAGCCACACACATGACAGGGATAGCGCCCCCATCATTGTGACCCCACATCAGGGACAGCCACACACATAGCAGGGATAGTCCCCATCATAGTGGCCCCACATCAGCGACAGCCACACACATGACAGGGATAGCGCCCAATCATAGTGACCCCCACATCAGGGACAGCCACACACATAACAGGGATAGCACCCCCATCATAGTGACCCCCACATCAGGGACAGCCACACACAAAACAGGGACAGGGCCCCCATCATAGTGACCCCCACATCAGGGACAACCACACACATAACCGGGATAGCAGACCCATCATAGTGACCCTCACATCAGGGACAGCCACACACAAAACAGGGATAGGGCCCCCATCACAGTGACCCCACATCAGGGACAGCCACACAAATAACAGGGATAGCATCCCCATCATAGTGACCCCATATCAGGGACAGCCACACACATAACAGGGATAGCGTCCCCATCATAGTGACCCCCCACATCAGGGACAGCCACACACATAACAGGGATAGAACCCCCATCATAGTGACCCCCACATCAGGGACAGCCACACACATAACAGGGATAGTGCCCCCATCATAGTGACCCCAGATCAGGGACAGCCACACACATAGCAGGGATAGTGCCCCCATTATAGGGACCCCACACATCAAGAACAGCCACACACATAGCAGGGATAGTGCCCCCATTATAGGGACCCCACACATCAAGAACAGCCACACATAACAGGGATAGCACCCCATCATAGTGACCCCATATCAGCGACAGCCACACAACTAACAGGGATAGTGGCCTCATTATAAGGACCCCACACATCAAGAACAGCCACACACATAACAGGGATAGCGCCCCATCATAGTGACCACACATCAGCAACAGCCACACACATAACAGGGATAGTGCCCCCATTATAGGGACCCCACACATCAAGAACAGCCACACACATAACAGGGATAGCGCCTCCATCATAGTGACCACACATCAGGGACAGCCACACACATAACAGGGATAGTTCCCCCATTATAGGGACCTCACACATCAAGAACAGCCACACACATAACAGGGATAGCGCCTCCATCATAGTGACCCCCACATCAGGGACAGCCACACACATAACAGGGACAGTGCCCCCATTATAGGGACCTCACACATCAAGGACAGCCACACACATAGCAGGGATAGCGCCTCCATCATAGTGACCCCACATCAGGGACAGCCACACACATAGCAGGGATAGTGCCCCCATTATTGGGACCCCACACATCAAGAACAGCCACACACACATAACAGGGATAGTGCCCCATCATAGTGACCCCACATCAGCGACAGCCACACACATAATAGGGATAGCGCCCCCATCGTAGTGACCCCACATCAGGGACAGCCACACACATAGCCGGGATAGTGCCCCCATTATTGGGACACTCCACATCAAGAACAGCCACACAACTAACAGGGTTAGCGCCTCCATCATAGAGGAATTTGGTGAAGTTATTTTTTCTGATGAAGCCCCTTAATACTGTTTGGGACATCTGGAGCAGAGAAGGTGAGAGCTACCGTGAGTCCTGTGTGATGCCAACAGTAACGCATTCTGAGACCATACATGTGTGGGGGCTTTTCATACATGGAAGGGGGCTCACTCACAATGTTGCCTAAGAACACTGCCATAAATAAAGAATGGCATCTAAACATCCATATGGATCATTCGATTTTTACATTGCCATTATTGTCAAAGGGTTTTCCGGTCTTAAACTACAAGTCTGCAGCCATAACAACTTCACAAGATGCATGCCCACAATAAAATGTAATGCAATAAATATATGAATATTAATATTTAGGTGAAGGGCTAAATATGGATAATTCTGGGGTAATCGCACTTAAAGTACCACAAAACCACCGCAACCAACGATCAGAAAAGAACCCCAAAAGACTAAGTAGTTAATGAATGTAAAATTTTTTTTTTATTAATACACAGGATCAGGGTAGGAGACAAAGGAAGAAGCAAGGCAGATGTTAATCCACACATGTTGAGAAACGCTAGGGTGTATGTTGTACAGCTGGCTCAGAATATACAGAGGAATACAGTTAATCATTGTTTATAAAGTATATACACAATATGGACCTCTGAGAAGACAGCACAGGTAACTACATCATAAGATAATAATCAATTACAAAACCAATAGGTCGCAGATTACCTGAGAGATGTACAGATGAGAACCGCCGCAGCATACACCCGCCCCAACGCGCGTTTCGGCGTGATGGCCTTTTTCAAGCCTTTGTCTCCTACCCTGATCCTGTGTATTAATAAAAAAAAATTTTTACATTCATTAACTACTTAGTCTTTTGGGGTTCTTTTCTGATCGTTGGTTGCGGTGGTTTTGAAGTCTGCAGCCACTAGATGTGAGTGCAGACTTGTGAATCCTTACATTGCACACACTGCGCACTGTGAGGATTCTCCCGCTCCGGTAGCAGGCGGTTATGTGACCACAAGAATGTGATAGGCCTACTCTCGGCCAGAAGGAATATGGCTGGGAGTATATCAGCTGCTTGTGGTCACATGGCCACCAGCCCCGGCACCAGATAAACCTCACAGCGCACACTGTGGGTGTTGTGGATGGTTCACATACTGTAACTGCACACTTGTGGATTAAGACCGGACAGCCCTTTAACCTAGGAAACTGTGTTTGATCAGATACATTTTGAACTGTTGATGCATTAATACAGATGCCCCAAAGGAACTAAAAAAAACAAACACACAGATGGAATGTGGATCACAATATAGATGAAAATCGTCTGAGTTTTCAGGATAAAATTAGACAATTTTTTTATATGATCGTCTGAACCAGGCGGTAAGGTGCATGTCACAGCCCCTGTGGAAGTGCATCTACACACCTGTATTGTGGCTTTTGTTTAGAACAATACTATCAGCGTTGGTGGATCCTGTTGACTTTTACCCTCCATCACAGACTTTGTCATCTTTTCATAGAAAAATAATGCTACATGGAGTTATTTTTCATTATGATGGACATATTAGCAGATCATGACATAGCAGAGGTGTGTTGGATGGCGTTGATAGCAATGGATGAACAGCTTTGGTAGGCAGCTATTGGAGTAGATATGAAAGAGCCGAAAGAGTAACAGTCTGAGCTCTCCTGTTAAGGCTGCCTTCACACATCAGTTTTTGCTGTCAGGCTCAAGCCTGCGAATTTTGAAAAAAACGGATCTGGTGAATGATGCCGCCGGATCCGTTTTTTTCCCATAGACTTGTTTTAGCGACTGAATGCGCCGGATGGTCACACGTTTCATCTGTCGTTCGCCGGATTCGATGAAAATTGTTGATTCGGCAGCGGGAATAAACTTACAAAGTTACTTTTTTTTGTCTCCGGCGAAAAACCGGACAGCGCTGGATCCGGCGGTGTCTGGCTTTTGCTACAATGAAACCCTATGGCGCTGAATCTGTCAAATTCAATGGATTCCGTTATTTTTAAACTGAGCATGCTCCAATTTTTTGGGGATCCAATCCTCTTTCACACTTCTGTCTCTGGCGTCAGTCAGAATCCGTCAAAAATAGTGAAAAACGGAAACAATGGATCCTGTTTTTTCAACGGATCCGTATAGCATCCGTTTCTTCCGTTTTTTCGACAGATCCATTTTTTCATATCTCCAAATGGGAGGCTCCCAAACGTCATGGCAGGTTTATATAGATTTGGGGCTGTCTGGCCAATTGGCTACTAAATACAGATTTGGAGCATGCTCAGTGTAAAAAAATGGAATCTGTCGCTGCATTCCGTCATTTGACCTCTCCAGACAACGGATAAACAAATTCCGATGGATCCAGTGCATGATGGACGAAACCTGAGGCCATCCGTCGCTAATACAAGTCTATGAGAAAAAGACGGATCTAGCGGGCAAATTCGCTGGATCCGTTTTTTTCACAAAACTACGTATTTTGACTGAAACAAAAAGACTGATGTGTGAAAGAGGCCTTAGCTGGATCCGTTGCATCAGTTTTTCACAATCTGCGACAAATCCGTTTTTTTTTCAATATTCGACGGATTGTGCCTGTCGGCAAAAAACTGATGTGTGAAAGCAGCCTAAAAGCATCCATACAACCTGTCTGTGACTTGCTGTTGCATGGCTATTTTAGAGCTCTGATTTTGGTGTAAAAAAAAAAAAAAGGGCCAAATCACAGAGAAGTTACACGCGAGTCGCAGTCTGATGTGACTTTTATTGAAGTCTACAGTTAGTGTGTGGCGACTAGCTTGCGACCAGAAACAGAAAATGTGACACATGGAAAAATGCGGCTCTCTGTCAGGCTGGCGTCACACTCAGCGTAAGACAATACGGTCCGTTTTTTACGGCCGTAATACGGCCGTAATACGGAGAAATGTTCCCAAAATAGTGATCCGTAGGCAGGGTGTGTCAGCGTATTTTGCGCATGGCATCCTCCGTATGTAATCCGTATGGCATCCGTACTGCGATATTTTCTCGCAGGCTTGCAAAACCGACATCTAATGGATTTATGTGCTCAAATGTTCGGGAAAACATATATACAGTATATATATATATATATATATATATATATATATATATATATATATATACACTCACTGGCCACTTTATTAGGTACACCTGTCCAACTTCTTGTTAACACTTAATTTCTAATCAGCCAATCACATGGCGGCAACTCAGTGCATTTAGGCATGTAGACATGGTCAAGACAATCTCCTGCAGTTCAAACCGAGCATCAGTATGGGGAAGAAAGGTGATTTGAGTGCCTTTGAACGTGGCATGGTTGTTGGTGCCAGAAGGGCTGGTCTGAGTATTTCAGAAACTACTGATCTACTGGGATTTTCACGCACAACCATCTCTAGGGTTTACAGAGAATGGTCCGAAAAAGAAAAAAAATCCAGTGAGCGGCAGTTCTGTGGGCGGAAATGCCTTGTTGATGCCAGAGGTCAGAGGAGAATGGGCAGACTGGTTCGAGCTGATAGAAAGGCAACAGTGACTCAAATCGCCACCCGTTACAACCAAGGTAGGCCTAAGAGCATCTCTGAACGCACAGTGCGTCGAACTTTGAGGCAGATGGGCTACAGCGGCAGAAGACCACACCGGGTACCACTCCTTTCAGCTAAGAACAGGAAACTGAGGCTACAATTTGTACAAGCTCATCGAAATTGGACAGTAGAAGATTGGAAAAACGTTGCTTGGTCTGATGAGTCTCGATTTCTGCTGCGACATTCGGATGGTAGGGTCAGAATTTGGCGTAAACAACATGAAAGCATGGATCCATCCTGCCTTGTATGGAGCATCTTTGGGATGTGCAGCCGACAAATCTGCGGCAACTGTGTGATGCCATCATGTCAATATGGACCAAAATCTCTGAGGAATGCTTCCAGCACCTTGTTGAATCTATGCCACGAAGAATTGAGGCAGTTCTGAAGGCAAAAGGGGGTCCAACCCGTTACTAGCATGGTGTACCTAATAAAGTGGCCGGTGAGTGTATATATATCATTGAGACACATATATATATATTCTGTATTTATATTTAATTCAGCGCGATATATGTTAAAAGCCGGTAATTCAATTGCCGGCTTTTCATTTCTCCTTCACAAACCCGACAGGATATGAGACATGGTTTACATACAGTAAACCATCTCATATCCCCCTTTTTTTTGCATATTCCACACTACTAATGTTAGTAGTGTGTATGTGCAAAATTTGGGCGCTGTAGCTGTTAAAATAAAGGGTTAAATGGCGGAAAAAATTGGCGTGGGCTCCCGCGCCATTTTCCCCGCCAGAATGGTAAAGCCAGTGACTGAGGACAGATATTAATAGCCAGGAGAGGGTCCACGGTTATTGGCCCCCCCGTGGCTAAAAACATCTGCCCCCAGCCACCCCAGAAAAGGCACATCTGGAAGATGCGCCTATTCTGGCACTTGGCCACTCTCTTCCCACTCCCGTGTAGCGGTGGGATATGGGGTAATGAAGGGTTAATGCCACCTTGCTATTGTAAGGTGACATTAAGCCAGATTAATAATGGAGAGGCGTCAATTATGTCACCTATCCATTATTAATCCAATTGTCTGAAAGGGTTAAAAAACACACACACGTTATTAAAAAGTATTTTAATGAAATAAACACACAGGTTGTTTTAATATTGTATTGCTCTCTCAATCCAGCTGAACACCCTCGCTTGGCAAAATAATAAACCCACAATATACATACCCTCAGATGACCTGTCACGTCCCACGAGGTAATCCATCTGAAGGGGTTAACTCAATTTACAGGCAGGAGCTGCGCTAAAGCACTCGCTCGTGCCTGTAATCCCCGGGGAATGAATGAAAGCAGGATGATCTGTACTTACATTGAGTTGCGGTGATGCGCCCTCTGGTGGATGAACTCATATGAACTCGAGCGTGGGAACTTTTCCAAGGCTCCAGTTCATGAGTTCATCCACCAGAGGGCGCCTCACCGCAACTCAATGTAAGTACAGATCACTCAGCTTTCATTCATTCCCCGGGGGTTACAGGCACGAGCGAGTGCTTTAGCGCAGCTCCTGCCTGTAAATTGAGTTAACCCCTTCAGATGGATTACCTCGTGGGACGTGACAGTTCATCAGAAGGTATGTATATTGTGGGTTTATTATTTTGCCAAGCGAGGGTGTTCAGCTGGATTGAGAGAGCAATAAAATACTAAAACAACCTGTGTGTTTATTTCATTAAAATACTTTTTAATAATGTGTGTGTGTGTTTTTTAACCCTTTCAGACAATTGGATTAATAATGGATAGGTGTCGTCATTGACGCCTCTCCATTATTAATCTGGCTTAATGTCACCTTACAATAGCAAGGTGGCATTAACCCTTCATCACCCCATATCCCATCGCTACACGGGAGTGGGAAGAGAGTGGCCAAGTGCCAGAATAGGCGCATCTTCCAGATGTTTGTAGCCAGGGGAGGCCAATAACCATGGACCCTCTCTAGGCTATTAATATCTGCCCTCAGTCACTGGCTTTACCACTCTGGCGGAGAAAATTGCGAGGGAGCCCACGCCAATTTTTTCCGCAATTTAACCCTTTATTTTCGCAGCTACAGCGCCCACATTTTGCACATACACACTACTAACATTAGTAGTGTGGAATATGCAAAAAAATGGGGATATGAGATGGTTTACTGTATGTAAACCATGTCTCATATCCTGTCGGGTTGGGGAAGGAGAAATGAAAAGCCGGCAATTGAATTACCGACTTTTCACTAACACCGCTGCGTATTTCTCGCAAGTCACACTGCTGGTCCGTGTGGAATCCGTATTTTTCTCGCCCCCATAGACTTTCATTGGCGATTTATTTGCGCAATACGGTGACAAACGCAGCATGCTGCGATTTTGTACGGCCGTAGAGTACCGTATAATACGGATCAGTAAAATACGGCTGATAGGAGCTGGGACATAGGGAATCATTGTGCCGTGTGTTATGCGTATTTTACGGATGTATTTTCTGCGCTCATACGTCCGTAAAACTCGCCAGTGTGACGCCGGCCTCACACTCTCAGCGGGTCGCAGAGAGACATTATAGGAAATTATTACGGGTAATGTCACAATGCAATATTGCGGTCTCGGATATGTGTGACATGTCACCCAAACACTTTGCAAAGTTCGGTAATTACAAACTGGTTGCAGAAATGTATCAGATTTTTTTCTGCACAGTTTACCCTTTGCAGGATCAATGTGTTTACAATATGATTTTTTTTTAGCAGCGTGTGGATAAGATTTTGGGTAACAACTGTGATACACAGCCGATCTTTCCATTACAATGTCCCCCTATACAATCCACTGCGTATATGGCCAGTGGGAGCGCACGATAGCGGTCTTCTGTGGCTCTAAGCCCCCTTAGGCCTGTCCCACACGTCCAGATAATTCCGGTACCGGAAAAAATCGGTACCGGAGTTATCCGTGTCCGTGAGCTCACGTAGGCCATCCGTGTGGCACACATGCGGCAGCCGTGTGCTGCCTGGGTACCACACGGACCGTGCAGGAGAGACAGCGCTACAGTAAGCGCTGTCCCCCCAGCATGGTGCTGAAGCCGCCATTCATCCGTTCTCTCCAGCGCTCGCTGGGGAGAAGGGATGAAAAATCTTTTTTTTTTGTGTGTGTGTTTTAAATAAACTTTAGGGCATCCTCCCCCCTCCCACCCCCTGTGCGCCCAGCCGCCGGCATTAAAATACTCACCCGCCTCCCTCAAAGTGTCCTGTGCTGCCGGCACCTTCTACTGTATGAGCGGTCACGTGGGGCCGCCGATTGCAGTCATGAATATGCGGCTCCACCTCCCATAGGGGTGGAGCCGCATATTCATTTCTGTAATCGGCGGCCCCACGTGACCGCATACAGGAGAAGCTGCAGCCAGGACAGGACACTGCGAGGGAGGCGGGTGAGTATTTTAATAACAACGGGCGGGCGCACAGGGGGTGGGAGGGGGGTGGGGACATGGATCTTTATGATAAACATGAGAAACAAAAAAAAAAAGATTATTCATATCTTCTCTACAGCAAACGCTGCTGCAGAGAAGATATGAATGGCGGCTTTAGCACCATGTGGGGGGGACAGCGCTTACTGTAGCGCTGTCTCCTCACGGCACACGGACTGCACACGGACAACGTCCGTGTGCGGTACGTGTTTTACATGGACCCATTGACTTTAATGGGTCCGTGTAATACGTGCGCTCCCACGAACACTGACATGTCTCCGTGTTTGGCACACGGAGACACGGTCCGCAAAAAATCAATGACATCTGCACAGATGGATTTCAATGTGTCTACGTGTGTCAGTGGCTCCGGTACGTGAGGAAACTGTCACCACACGTACCGGAGCCACTGATCTGTGAAACCGGCCTTAGAGGGAGTGCGGGCATCTAACAGTGCAGTCAGTGTCCAGAGATTCACACCACGATTCCACATGTATATCATATATCATCAAATTTTCCTGAATAAGAAAGTTCTGTTTTTTTTTTCTGTCAATGTCGTTTACCATATTTTTTTGTAAGAAAACCAGCCATCCACTTGTGATCCCATCCCAGACCGTGTCTATTACTACGACATTAGCATGCATCACACAGTGTTTACCATCCAGGCCCTATACAAGCCGTCAGAGACATTTTCTGTGAATGATAGAAAATGAAGAGTAATTCGATTTCTGCTCACGTTTTTCTTGCTTCTTGTCATTAGCAATTTTGTAAAGTCCATTGAGTGTCAGTTCTCTGACACAGGCGGGATTTTAAGCTGACCATGCTCGCGCTAATTAATATGGCATGTGGGAAGGAGAATTCTGCTTGCGGAGAGCGGCAGGGAATTGCCATTAATTGATTATATTATAAATTCCAGTGATGTATGTTGTGGTCTCCGTGCTGAGATGTTGACATTGAACAGAATCACAGACCCCCTTCCTTCACACGGTGATATCCTTCTCTATGGCTGTGCGAAAGGATGGTGATGATAGAGCCACCGGAGGGCAGAGAGCAGCAGTCCTGAGCACTATCTGTAATGTAACCGCCCCTGCTGGAGCAGTGTCTGCAGGGATCATGTTCAGATGAGCGTATTGGGCACACTGACCACACACTGACCACACACTGACCACACACTGACCAGTGTTACCCATAGGGCTGTTCAGATGAGAGTTTTTTCACACTGACTGGTGTCCTTATAAAAATAAAAACCATAATGTGCACTATTCTCTTCTGTTTATCAGATGAAACTCCCACATTCAAGTCTATGGGTGCGCACAAAAATAAAGAATCCCTTACGGATCATCTGAATTGATAAACTGCAGCTATTAACCCCTTAGTGACAGAGCCATTTTGGTACTTAATGACCGGGCCAATTTTTACAATTCTGACCACTGTCACTTTATGAGGTTATAACTCTGGAACGCTTCCACGGATCCCAGTGATTCTGACATTGTTTTCTCGTGACATATTGTACTTCATGTTACTGGTAACAGTTCTTCGATATTACTTGCGTTTATTTATGAAAGAAACGGAAATATGGCGAAAATGTTTAAAATTTTGCAATTTTCAAAGTTTGAATTTTTATGCCCCTAAATCAGAGAGATACGTCACACAAAATAGTTCATAAATAACATTTCCCACATGTCTACTTTACATCAGCACAATTTTGGAAACAACATTTTTTTTTTGTTAGGAAGTTATAAGGGTTAAAAGTCGACCAGTGATTTCTCATTTTTACAACAAAATTTACAAAACCATTTTTTTTAGGGACCACCTCACATTTAAAGTCACTTTGAGGGGTCTATATGACACCATTCTAAAAACTACACCCCTCAAGGTGCTCAAAACCACATTCAAGAAGTTTATTAACCATTTACGTGCTTCACAAGAACTGAAACAATATGGAAGGAAAACATTTAATTTTAACTTTAATTTTACTTTTTTTTACAAACATTTTACTTCAGAACCAATTTTTTTATTTTCACAAGTGTAAAAAGAGAAAATGAACCACAAAATTTGTTGTGCAATTTCTCCTGAATACGCCGATACCCCATATGTGGGGGTAAACCACTGTTTGGGCGCACGTCAGAGCTTGGAATAGAAGGAGTGCCGTTTGACGTTTTCAATCCAGAATTGGCTGCAATTTAGATCGGACGCCATGTCGCGTTTGGAGAGCCTCTGATGTGCCTAAACAGTGGAAACCCTCCACAAGTGACACCATTTTGGAAACTAGACCCTTTAAGGAACTTGTCTAGATGTGTGGTGAGCACTTTAAACCCCCAAGTGCTTCCCAATAGTTTATAGCGTAGAGCCGTGAAAACAAAAAAATCACATTTTTTTTCTACAAAAATTATCTTTTCGCCCCAAAATTATTATTTTTACAAGGTAACAGGATAAATTAGACCAGGAAAGTTGTGCAATTTATACTGAGTACGCCGATACCCCATGTGTGGGGAGGGGCCACTGTTTGTGCGCACGGCAGAGCTCGGAAGAGAAGGAGCGCAGTTTTAGAATGCAGACTTTGATAGAATGGTCTGCGGGCTTTATGTTGCGTTTGCAGAGCCCCTGATGTGCCTAAACAGTAGAAACCCCCCACAAGTGACCCCATTTTGGAAACTAGACCCCCCAAGGAACATATGTAGATGTGTAGTGAGCAAGTGCTTCACAGAAGTTTATAATGCAGAGTCGTGAAAATAAAAAAATATTTTTTTCTTCCACAAAAATGATTTTTTTAGCCCGCAATTTTTTATTTTCACAAGGGTAACAGGAAAAATTGGACCCCAAAAGTTGTTTTCCAGTTTGTCCTGAGTACGCTGATACCCCATATGTGGGGGGGGGGGCACTGTTTGGGCACACATCGGGGCTCGGAAGGGAAGTAGTGAAGTTTTAAAATGCAGACTTTGATGGAATGGTCTGCAGGCGTCATGTTGCATTTGCAGAGCCCCTGATGTACCTAAACAGTAGAAACTCCCCATAAGTGCCCCCATTTTGGAGACTGGACCCCCGAAGGAACTTATCTAGATGTGTAGTGAGCATATTGAACGCCCACGTGCATCACACAGGTTTGACGCAGAGCCGTGAAAATAAAAAATCTTTCTTTTTCCACAAAAATGATTTTTTAGCCCCCAATTTTTTTTATTTTTGCAAGGGTAACAGGAGAAACTGGACCCCAAAAGTTGTTGTCCAATTTGTCCTGAGTACGCTGATACCCCATATGTGGGGGTAAACCACTGTTTGGGCGCACGGCAGAGCTCAGAAGGGAGGGAGCACCATTTGACTTTTTGAACGCAAAATTGTCTGGAATCAATGGTGGAGCCATGTCGCGTTGGGAAGACCCCCTGATGTACCTAAACAGTGGAAATCCCCCAATTCTAACTCCAACCCTAACCCCAACACACCCCTAACCCTAATCCCAACCCGATCCATAATCCTAATACCAACCCTAACCCTAAACCCAACACAACCCTAACCTCAAACTTAACCCTAATCCCAACCCTAATCCCAATACACCCCTAACCCTAATCCCAACCCTAACCATAACCCTAATCCCAAACCTAACCCTAATCTCAACCCTAACCCTAATCTCAACCCTAATCCCAACCCTAACCCTAATCCCAACTCTAACCCTAACTTTAGCCCTAACCCTTTAGCCCAACTCACTTTAGCCCAACTGTAACCCAAATTGGAAAATGGAAAGAAATACATTTTTTTTATTTTATTATTTTTTCCTAATGGGATGATAAAGGGGGGGTTATTTTACTATTTTGTTTTTATTTTGATCACTGTGATAGGGATTAACGGCACTGTGGTTTAAGTACCCTTAACTACCGCCGTTAAAAGGCTTATCGGCGGTCGTTAAGGGGTTAACATAGAAAACTGTATGTTTAGGTTTTGTACATTTTTGGAAGCGTTCAAGATGCCAAACTGGTGTAAGAAGTGGATATACAGATGACGCGTAGGCTCGGCATGCATGACAATCCAGATGAAAAACTGACTATTCTTGATAAGCTCTTCTGAACCTGGCCTTTTTGTAATGATTGTGTAGATTAAAGGGGTTGTCCCACAAACAAAGTTCACAAAAGAGTATACAGACTAGTTAGCAGGGGATCACAGAAGATTCTTTGAGGTAAAGCATTGTTTAAAAACAGGCAGGGAAATGTTTTCTCTTGCAAAAAGAATCAGTGGTGATCCTTTGCTGTCCTGTCTGTATAGTCTCTTCTGCCCAGGAGCTGTGGTATGATCAGACCATGTTCCTGTACGGTCAGACACAGCCATTACACAGTACACAGCAGGGGACATTTATAAGATTATCTCAGCACAGGGACATTTTTTTAAACACATCCAATTGTGGAAGTTATTATTATTCCAAGATCTATTGATTAAATGTACTTTGTTATTATAAAATCTTTGAGCAAGATTGATGGAAATGCTGTACAATTATTGCTGTATAATTGTTTTAAGTAGCATGACTGGTGAATCGCTAAGCAACATTTCCATTTATTGTAGACTAGACGTCCAAACAAGTACTTCTAGGAGTAGAAGTACTTCTGCTTGTGAATGGCACCCTATTGGTGTAATAGAGGGGGTATCATGCCAGGAACTCCTTTCTGAGTCAAGCAGAATAGACTCAAGCTGTTCATGTATTACATACACAACCATTCATCAGTAGCCGCTGCATCAATCATCTACAGGTGCATCTCACAAAATTAGAATATCATAAAAGAGTTAATTTATTTCAGTTCTTCAATACGAAAAGTGAAAATGATATATTAGAGAGTCATTACAAACAGAGTGATCTATTTCATGTGTTTTATTTCTGTCAATGTTGATAATTATGGCTTACAGCCAATGAAAACCCAAAAGTCATTATCTCAGTAAATTAGAATACTTTATAACACCGGCTTGAAAATTATTTTACAATATGAAATGTTGGCCTACGGAAATGTATGATCAGTAAATGCACTCAATACTTGGTCTGGGCTCCTTTGGCATCAGTATTCCATAGACAAAAAAAACAGCACTGTCTGAACAAAGCTAAGGCTGCTCCACTCCTGGAGCCAGGTGTTAATCAACAGTCATTATACTGCCAGCCACGTATGCTCAGATCGGATGCTCTTCAGAATGAAGCAGACAATTCCAATAGTACATGCAAGAAAAAAGAAGGCACTCACAGATCTAAAAGTTGGCAATCTTTATTCAATCTTCATATAAAAACTTCATGGCCGGGGGAGTGAGGAAAGGAGCTCATGCGAGCCTATGCAGCATCAATAGTAAAAAGATCTAATGTTAAAAATAAAAAATCGTGATATTCTTGCCTTCCGGCGTCCCTCGCCGCCTTCCAATACGTCATCTGGGGTCATTCTTACAGGTATAAGGTTCCCAGAGCCTGGAGGGGAGTCTCCTCTCCTCCACCCTGGGTACCAACCGCACAGGATCCGCTTACTTCCCGCATGGTGGGCATAGCCCCATGTGGGAAGTAAGCTGATCAATGCATTCCTATGTGTGCGGAATCCCCGCGATTCCGCACAAAGAATGAACATGCTGCGTTTTTTTCCGGAATACCATTCTGCTGCAGAAAAAAACGCAACATGTGCGGAAATTGCTGAATGCATTCTAATAATAGGATGCTTAATGTGTGCGGTTTTTTTTCATGGTTTTATCTCATTTTTATAGCGAAAAATCCTGAACGTGGGCACACAGCCTAATTCTTTCTGGCATTCCAATGTCCATCAGTATAAGATATAAAAGACACAGAGATGCAACAGAGATGTGGAACAGACACACACATGGAAGAGAGATGGGAGATACAGAGACAGCCTGATGACTTGTACCATAATAATGTAATGCATGAATAATGTTATTTTACTGTTTTTAGTGACTATTTCTTATTATTTATTAAGTAAATTCATTTTTGTGTATTACATTTTCATGTGAGCATTTATTATTCTTCACAATCCTTGAACCTGTAGCAAAACACCTTGGAAATCGAGGTCCCAGAGTCTGGAGGAAGAGTGGAGAGGCAGACAATCCAAGCTGCTTAAGGTCTAGTGTGATGTTTCCACAATCAGTGATGGTTTGGGGAGCCATGTCATCTGCTGGTGTAGGTCCACTGTGTTTTATCAAGACCAAAATCAGCGCAGCCGTCTACCAGCAAATTTTAGAGCACTTCATGCTTCTCTCTACCGGCAAGCATTTTGAAGATGAAAATTTCATTCTCCAGCAGGACTTGGCACCTCTCCACACTGCCAAAAGTACAATACCTGGTTTACAAACAACAGTATCACTGTGCTGGATTGGTCGGCAAACTCGCCTGACCTTAACCCCATAGAGAATCCATGGGGTATTCTCAAGAGGAAGATGAGAGACACCAGACCCAACAATGCAGACGAGCTGAAAGCTGCTTCCAAAGCAACCTGGGCTTCCATAGCACCTCAACAGTGCCACAGGCTGATTGCCACCATGCCACACCGCATTGATGCAGTAATTGACGCAAAAGCAGCCCCGACCAAGTATTGACTGCATTTACTGAACATACATTTCCGTAGACCAACATTTCGGATTTTAAAATCATTTTTCAAGCTGGTGTTATAAAGTATTCTAATTTACTGAGATAACAACTTTTGGGTTTTCTTTGGTTGTAAGCCATAATCATCAACATTAACAGAAATAAACACTTGAAATAGATAACTCTGTAATGACTACATAATAATAGTTTAATTTTTGAGGAACTGAAATAAATTAACTTTTTGATTATATTCTAATTTTGTGAGATGCATCTGTAGCTGGTTTAGTCCCCTTTCACACATCAGTTTTTTGCCGTCAGTCACAATCCGTGGGATCGACGGATCCTTCGCAGATTGCGAAAAACTGATGCGACGGATTCGTTTTTTTCAACGGATCCGACTAGGGAATCTGGCTAATTGTATCCTAAATAAATCAGAGCATTCTCAGTTAAAAAAAGCGGAATCCATCGCCGGATTCCGACATTTGACGGATCCGGCACCATAGGCTTCCATTCGAGCAAACGAGGGCCGTTGCTGTCCGATTCTTCAACGTACACAAAAAATGTTACTTTGTCGTCTCCGGCCGCCGGACAAACAATTTTCGACGGATCCGGTGAACGACAGATGAAACGCGAGGCCATTCCTCGCAATCCGTTTCTAATACAAGTCTGAGAAAAAAAAGATCCCGAGGCATCAGTCGCCGGATCCGTTTTTTTTCAAAATTCGACAGATTGCGACTGATGGCAAAAAACTGATGTGTGAAAGGGGCCTTAGGCTTTCCTGATAGAATCAGCTGATTGCTGGGGCTTCTGACAGAGACTCCAATTTGGAAGGGATTTTCCCTGAAAACAAAACCTCTTTATGAGGCTATTTGTGATTTCCAGTATTTTTATTTTTGTAATCATCTGTTAGGCTGCGTTCACACATCAGTTTTTTGCCATCAGTCACATCTGGCGAATTTTGAAAAAAACGGATCCAGCGAATGTTGCCTCTGGATCCGTTTTTTTTCTCATAGTCTTGTATTAGTGATGGATTGCGACTGATCAGCTAGTCAGATCCGGCGAAAAAACTGATCCGTCGCATCAGTTTTTCACAATCTGCGACATCCGTTTTTTTCAACATTCAACGGATTGTGACTGATGGCAAAAAATTGATGTGTAAAAGCAGCCTTACAGAGAAAATGCTTTTGGTGATATATTGGTCACAACTTACCATGTTTTCCTTAGACTGAAATGCAAAAGGAACTGCCAGCACTATTCAAAGCCGCATACCTTTGCCAAGCACAGGGATTGAATGCAGCTGATTAGCTTCCAGGACGACAGGTGCAAAACCCCAGACAAGCAAAGTCTTGTAAATTCCTGGTACGAAGATGAATGGGTGGCACTCTGCGTCTAGTAAAAACTCTTCTTTATTCAAACAAGTTTTAGAACATGGATGCACGGTGTGGGTTACCGTGTGGACGACAGCCGTTTCACGTGCATAAACCGATCCAGGTAACAGTTACAATGTATCAATTCAGATGATCCATATAGGATTCTTTTTTTTTTGGTACCTGGACCCATTGAAGCATCGGTTGCACATGAAATGGCCATCGTCCATACGGTGACATGCTCCCCATGCATCCATGTTTTAAAACTTGTTTGAATAAAGAAGAGTTTTTACTGGGCACCGAGTGCCACCCATTCATCTTCTTGCCAGGATTTTCCTTAGGCTGACTACACATGTATCTTGTTAACTATTCATAACTTGTTCTGTTGTTCTAACCTATTTTCTGTATAGAGTTGTTATAAGAAGCAGTGACTATCATGCCATTGTGGTTTACAACATTGAGTTGTGAAAATTCATGGCCTCAGCCACATCTTGGTCTGCTAAAAGTTCTTATCTTTGTTGTTGCATGTCAAAAATGTTGGCAATCCTTGTTATTCTGTACATGTTAACTGGACTTTGGGGGCTAACCTGGAAATTTATGATGACATTATTGCCGTAAAGGTTTTGTTCCAGGGTAGACTGAAAAATAAAATTTATGTATCTCTTTAAGGCTGGGCAAGATGGATACACAGATCCACAGACTGGAAATTTTGTTTTTACCAGACTAGCTCATCTGAGAAGAGGTAAATGCTGCGGCAGTGCATGCAGGCATGTGAGTATCCTTCCAATTTTATTGCAGATGCAATTTCTGCGCATCCTTGTTCAGTTGTTCTCTATCACTTTTACTTGGCACTAAGGCCTCAATTAAACAAGACTGGCAGATATGATGCCGGTCTTAGTGAGGGTGCAAGGTGGAGCGAGAGGTGCCTGATTAATGAATGCCGATTGGTGTGGGCATCCATGTGCACCTTGCCAAAACTCTTACTCCAGTCAGTGACTGGAGTAAGATTTGCCGTTGGTGGTCAGGAATTTAATGAGCAGGTTTACATACTCTATCCGCGCCAGCAACGCCTACTTTGTCAGAGTTGGGTGGAAATGGCACGAAAACACAAAGTCTAGCATAAAAGCTGTGATGATCAGCGCCTAAATTTCCATTCACATGACATTTGGAATAAATGTTTGAGGTACACAGTTTTTTTTTCTAATCATATGCAAAAACCAAATCTAATAGAGCTGAGCAAAAAATGTGAACTTCTATTTTCGTTTGTCTAGTCTCCATTGCAGCCAGACCACAGCAGTATATACTTCTCCACCAGCAATCCCATGCCTTGCGTCTAAGGACTCTCTAGACCTAGACCCCTGCAACATAGAAACATGTTACGCTCTATAGGTGTAAAACCACCCAAATTAAAATGGAGTTGGTGGTGTTTTTGACATTTTTCTGTTGATCAATATTAATTTGACATTTGGTTAGAATTTTTTTTAGGACAAAAAAAACCTGCATTCTTAAAAAAACGCAGTATTTCGTTTGAAATCACCCTAAGGCCCCCTTCACACATCAGTAAAGTACCGTACCAGAAAAAACGGTACCGGTTTCATCACTGTATTGAATTTGTGTGCAATCTGTGTGCCATGTGTTCCCCCCCCCGATATGGTTTATGAAAAATCAATTCCAAATCTTATATACTTTGCAATGTTAAACACGTCCAGCACATGAATGCCATCTGTGTGCAGTACATGTTTTCCCCAGACCCATAACCTTGTACTGGCCCTTGTCATCTATGCTGCTGGTCTCCGTGTGCTTTGCACAGACACACGGTGCGGCACCATAGATTATAATGAGTACGTTATGTGTGGCATCCGTTTTCCGGAATACCACACGTAACAGACCCATACATATAAAGGGGGCCTAAGGCAAAGTTCACATGTACGTTTTTAAAAAAAAAAAAATCATCTGCATTTCATCCCGGAAAAAATGGGGAATTTTTATCTCCATTGCCATCCATATGCAATTCACATGGCATGTTTTTATTGATGAGAAGTTAAGTCATTAAAATTTACAAGACCAAATACAGTCCATCCAACATATGGAAGAAACTAGTGCATTCTGAGATTTTATTTATTTTTTTATGCACTGATTTAGTCAGTGAAAAAAAAAACCTCCCATCTGAGCAGCCTAATTGAATGACATTAGCTCTAGTGATGTCAGTTTTTTCACAAACAGCACCCTGGCCCTAAAATATGGTTGTATGATCTTAGTCTAAATGTCTCTCTTCACTTTAAGCGTTGTTGCCCGTTCAGGCCTCCTTCAAGAGCCTCTGTCTGAGTGCCCAAAAAATGTTTACACTCTTCCTCAATGGAGTCATTGTAACATAATCCACAATCTTTCTGGCGGTACCCTTCTTTTTTAGCGAGATAATAATTGTTAGATTCAGACAGATGCTCCCAACAGAGTGCGGAACATGCAGCAAAGCACAGTGCGAATACTGCCTTATCTGGAGACTGAGTCTTAATGGGAGTTCCAGGTTAAAAAAAAACTTTGTGGATGAGTGCATATAATTGTAAATAGAAAAGCCCCTTAAGGCTACTTTCACACTAGCGTCGTTTGCAATACGTCGCAATGCGTCGTTTAGGAGAAAAAACGCATCCTGCAAAGTTGTCTGCAGGATGCGTTTTTTTCCCCATAGACTTACATTACCGACGCATTGCGACGTATCGCCACACATCGCAACCGTCGTCCGACGGTTGCGTCGTGTTTTGGCGGACCGTCGGCACAAAAAAAGTTACATGTAACTTTTTTTGCGCATCATGTCCGCCATTTTCTCCGCCCCCTCCTCCCGGGACCTTACAATGGGGCAGCGGAAGCGTTGTTAGACTGCTTCCGCTGCCCACGTCGGGCATTATTTTCACAAAGCGCGTCGGCACGTCGGGCCAACGCATAGCGACGGCCCTGTGCCGACGCTAGTGTGAAAGCAGCCTAACCCATTGGCACCATCCTTCATATATGTATGTTGGATGGATATATCAAGTGCTGAGCCCACCCTTATATTTCACGGTACAAGGGTTCATTACCGATATGTAACAGTAAACAATGGTATGTAAAAGTTTGGCACCCCTGGTCAAAATTACTGTTATTGTGAACAGTTAAGTTAAAGATTAAATGATCTCTAAAAGACCTAAAGTTAACACATTACCTTTTTTATTTTAGGCAAAACAAATACATATTTTCATTTTTTACATTTTAAAAATTTCAAAAAGGAAAATGAGCTGATGCAAAAGTTTGGGCACCCTTGGAGATTTGTGTGCTCAGATAACTTTGACCAAGGTTTCAGGCCTTAATTAGCCTGTTATGGCTTGTTCACTATTATTGTTAGGAATGGCCAGGTGATGCAAATTTCCCAGCTTTATAAAAACCCAGACTCTTCTAATATTGTGCCAAACATTAGCAGCTAAGAGTTCCTCTAAACAGCTGCCTAAGGCCGGTTTCACATTTGCGGTTGTGTCCGTAGCGTTTCTTCCGCAATTATCGTTGTGTATTACTATCTTTAACAATAGGGACGTGTCTGCGTTCGATTGCGTTTTGCCTCGTTTGACGATGCATGCGTCGTTTAGTCGACTGCGGTTTGGCGCGGTAAACGCTACATGTAGTAATTTTAGAGGCATCAATTTGCCGCCTAGAAACGTATGCGGTAGAAATGCGGCAAAAAACCGCATTGCTGTCTATGTGAACGCATGCGGCCGCAATCACATGCGTTTGCTTGCGTTCGTGAACGCATGCTTTGCACCAGAGAAAAACATGTCTAGACACTGATTAGCCACCCCCCACATACAAGGTGATAAAGGGAGGGAGTGGACAGTTGCAGGTCACTACTCAGCAGACAGAGAAGCAGAGCAGACGCAGGCAAGAACCTTGGAGGAAACAAGACACTGAACAATGTGAGTATATCAAAGCCAATGCCTTTATTTTCTATTTTCTGTCTCTACATGTCCTAATTTCTGCCATTTCTTTCTTTCTGGATGCATCAGAATGTCATCTTCTGATGAGGAGCAACGTCCTGGGCCTTCTCAAGCCGAACATGTCAGTGAAGTGAGTACTCAACTCCTCAGATTGGAAAGTATTCACTGTCACATCTTCACATAAGACAATTTTTTTTCCTTTTTTTAGAGCACTTCTTCCACTCCGGCAGAGGGTGAGCAGGAGCAGCGGGGTCACAGCCGGGTGGCAAGGCAGCAGCGTGTAAGTATACCTGGCTGACTGTTTACTGTTTCCTCACTTTAGTATTCTTGAATCTTCCTTTCTTTACTTTCCTCTTTCTTTACATTTTTCTTCTGGACTCCTTTTTTATCTTGACTTTCCTCATGCCATTTCTCAGCCTGTTTTCTTTCTTTTCCTTATGTTAATGTATACAACATTTAATGTCTTCATTTATGTTTTAGGTTCAGAACGGGATAAGGACCTCATTGACAACGATGTCCTCATCTCCCTGGTCCATGAGCGAGTCCCGTTGTGGGACACCTGGGTTCCACAGCACTTGGACAACGTGACGATCCGGCGGCTATGGAATGAGGTGGCCAAAGCGATGTGGGATGGCTGGGACAACGCCCCGACTCGGGTCCGAACTGCATTTTGTAAGTATTGCAGTGCAGTGTGAAGCAGCAGAGACCTTGGCCGTGCTCACACAACTGTGTGTGATGACATAAACTCTCAGGAGTTTCTCTCATCACACACAGTTGTGTGAGCACGGCCAAAAGTCTATTATCTAACCATTATGTTTTGTTTCTTCAACAGTGCTCAAAGTCAAAACACGCTGGCGTTCGATGAAGGACCACCTCAACAAGGACCTGCGTTAAGAGAGCCATGTTCCCAGTGGTTCTGGAGCAAGGATCTGAAAGTATAAATACCATCGCATTCTGGCATTTTTAAGACCAGTCCTTGCTCAGAGAACGTAAGTATTTTTACTGTGTATTAGGTTGTGTTGTATTGCCATAATCTGTATGTTTCTATTCAACAGGAGTTGGAGTTTTTTTAGTTTTTGGTATTAATTTTTTTTCCTTTGTTCACAGCACATGGAGCAGCACTGTTGACCCAGGTTCTGGAGCGGTCCTTCATCAGACAGCCACGGACCCGTCCCAGCCATCCTGCAGCGCTGCAGCAAGTGGGCCTGCCACACTAACTGGAGACCAGGAAGCTGGTCCATCAGGTGTTCCCCTTTCCCAGTCCTCTGCCACTGCCCCTTTTGTTTTGGGCTCCTCCCGGCAGCGGCAAAGGGCATCGGACAGGTCACTAATGACCGAGTTTTTGCACTTGAGCTCGGTTTTTCACGATGGACTCAAGGCTTTGGGTGACCGACTGGATACTGCCATTAGCCATATGAATACACGTATCCAGGAGGTCACCAAAAGCCTTGACCAAGTAAAAGCCGACCTCCAGAGGCCAGCACATCATTTTTTTAACCAAATTGAACAGGGCATGTCGGAACACCTTACTCCTGATCTCCAGCTTAGTGTCATGCAGGCCTGCAATACTGCTTACGTGCAGGCTATGCAGCAGAGTCGGTATTTTCAGCAGACAGTGGCAGCATATCCACCTGTGCCATACCACTGCATGGCCACCTCCATTCCTAGCACTGCCGGACACCACTACAGCACCACCACCATGCCGAGTGCTGTAGGACAGCCCACCGCCACCACCATGACAACTGCTGCTCCTGCTTGGACCTCCTCCACTGACACCACGATGCAGCAGCAGGACCCTGGCATGTCCTTCCGCTCCGCCACCACGAAGCAGCAGCAGGACCCTGGCATGTCCTTCCGCTCCGCCACCACAATACAGCAGCAGGACCCTGGCATGGCCTTCCGCTCCGCCACGATGCAGCAGCAGGAGCCTGACATGGCCTTCCAACCTCCAACCGCAACCGTGCAGCAGCGGGACAAAGAGACTGACAGTTCGGCCACTATGACCAGGCCGCAAGAAATGAACCCGCCGAGGCTCCCCAGCGCCGATCCCAAAAAGGGAAAAAAAAAACGGACTATTTCAATTCCTCCCCCCTCACCTCCCAATGTGTCTGTAATGTCAGGTTTGTCTCACCCTTCCAGTGTGTCTCAGCCCTCTCATGCGTTGAGCCCCATCCCCGATCTGCCAGACACCAGTAATTTAATTGCCCCTTCTCCTGCCACCCCTGCGTCGTCCACAGTCAGTCAAGTTTCACAGCTGCATACCCCCCGTTTCCAGCACTCTACCCCAAGCAGGCGCAGTTAATTTTTTTTTTATTTGTTAAAAAAATAAATAGTAATGTTTTTTGCCCCCAAAAAGGTTTGGTTAATTGTGTATTTCACTGCCGGCAACACGCACCGTGCGCCAAATAAAAAACTGCGCCGCACACTTTATTTTTGGCCCACTTCATAGCTCAAGTAGTTAGCAAGTACAACACTGCAGTTTTGTGTGTCTTTAGTATAGAGATATGTGGTGGGCCAAAAAATGTATACTTGTATTTTATCTATAATCTCTTCCTTCTGCTTAGTCTGTGACTAGTGTTGCAGACTGAAGAGAAAATGGCGGCAATACAATGCAGAACTATACTCAACAGGTCAGGTGTCCAAAAACTAATTAGTTAGGACACCTGACCTGGTGAGTAGAGAACTGCCTTGTATAACCTCCATTTCCTCTTCTGTGTATGTAATCTATTTCACACAAAGTGAAGGGACGATGGTGGTCATACAAGGCATATCTATGCTCACCTGGACATGTGTCAGAAATAGTGAATTCATGAGGCTGTTATATGTGCATCATGAATTCATTATTTCTGACACCTGACTTGATGAGTATAGATCTGTTTTGTATTAAACAGCCATCGTCTCTTCAGTCTGCGTCCAATAGATACTGCAGAACAGAATCAGGACGCAATGACGTCAACAACCTTCCCACTAACAACCTTAGGCTGCCGTCACACTAGCAGTATTTGGTCAGTATTTTACATCAGTATTTGTAAGGCAAAACCAGGAATGGAACAATTAGAGGAAAAGTATAATATAAACATATGCACCACTTCTGCATTTATCACCCACTCCTGGTTTTGGCTTACAAATACTGATGTAAAATACTTACCAAATACTGCTAGTGTGATGGCAACATTGGTTTGTAGAGTAAATACATAGGAGACACGGTCAAGATACCAAAAATATAAAGTTTATTGACAACAAATATTAGTAACATTTCAAACATAACTGGTACAGACCCGAACCCGACAGGACATTTTACACTATATTGTTCTGCCATGCCACACATCCAATATCAGAATCAAAAAAGGCAGCAAATTGGTTCCGCATGTGGCCAACTTCAGCAGTTGACCACAGCGGGTGATGCTCGTAATTTGGCAATGGGTTTGCAACTGGTTCATGGTTCAATGGTGGGTCGCTCCTTAGCCATTATGTAATTGTGGAGAACCACACAGGCTTTGACCACCTCATCGACTGTCTCCATTTTTAGATTAATGGCTGTTGCAAGAATGCGCCATTTTGAGACTAGAATGCCAAACGTACACTCTACAGTTCTTCAGGCCCTGGTCAGTCTGTAGTTAAAGATCCTTTTAGTGTGGTTCAAGTCCCGACTGGAATATGGCTTCAGTAGGTTTTCGCACATCTGAAAGGCCTCATCCCCAACCATAACAAATGGCATTGGTGGACCTTGAGTGTTGGGGAGAGGTCGTGGCCGTGGAAAATTAAAATGTTTTGCCATACACACGGCGGCCCATATCCGAGTTCTTAAAAGTCTGGGAATCGTTGCCACGGCCAAAAGCACCAATGTCCATGGCGATGAAGCGACAGTCCGCATCGGCTATTGCCATGAGCACAACAGAAAAATATTTTTTGTAGTTGAAGTACTCTGATCCTGTTCTGGCTGGTTTGATAATGCGAATGTGCTTTCCATCCACCGCTCCCAAACAGTTGGGGAAATCACACACTCCAGAATTTTTCAGCAATTTCAATCCACATGTCCGCAGTGGCTAGGGGTATAAACTCATCACGGAGAACATTCCACAAAGCCCGGCAGGTGTCCGCAACTATTCCGGACAGGGTGGAAATTCCAAGCCGGTATTGGAAGTGGAGGGATGATAAACTCTCTTCGGTTGCCAGGAATCTGTAATAAAATAAATAAAAATAAAATTAACAATCAATTCTATTTATGGTGTTGTTCTGCTAAAGACATAAAGGAAAATACAAAGAATACATGTCAGAACAACCAAAATTAGGACTGGCATTTGTTTAGAATTGTTATGTACCTTAATGTAACCAGCAGACGTTCCTCTGGTGGAATCGCTCTACGAAGCTGGGTGTCTTGTCTCCATATGGCTCCTTGGACACGAGCAAGCAAATCATGGAAAGAGTCTTGCAACATCCTTGTATATTCCGGGAATTTGTCCGGGTTTGCATTAAGCTTGCCATACAGCGTGTGATAGGCTCCACGGCTCTCACGCAGTTCGATAATGGGGTGTCTCAAAAAACGCCTACGCCGTCTCCTTCTCCATCTTTCGCGATTTCTGTCTTGCTCCCAAGCAAACGCACAGGCAAGAAACAGCTTGATGCTTAAATCCAGGTTGAAATAAAAGCTCTCCATGCGAAGATCCATCATGACACAGGATACAGTAGCACACTGTTAAGATTTCAGCAGTCCTATGGTCTATATATAGATATCCCATAATACACGCCCTCTGTAGTCACATTGGCGGTGTCTGGTTATCTAGATTTTTCTCCTGTAAAATTTTTCACCATGCGCACAAAAAATGCAAACGCATGAAAAAACGCATGGAAAAGCGTGAAAACGCGGCGTTTTATTAACCGCATGCATTTCCGCGTGCGTCTAAAAAACGCTGCGTTTGTACTTGTTTCTATGCGTTTTTTCCTGCACTTGCAGATGTGGATTAAACGCTGCGGATACGAACGCTAATGTGAAACTAGCCTAACACTCAGAAAATGAAAATGGTAGAGGGCCACAAAGCAGGTGAAGGCTATAAGAATATTCCAAAGCGTTTTCAAGTTGCCTTTTCCTCAGTTTTGAAATGTAATTAAGAAATGGCAGTTATCGGAAAGAGTGGAGGTCAAGATAAGGTTTGGAAGACCAGGCTAAATTTAAATGAGAGCTGCTTGAAGGATTGCTAGAGAGGCAAATCAGGAGTCACGCTTGACTGCAAAAGACCTTTAGAAAGATTTAGCAGACTCTGGAGTTATGGTAGATTGTTCTACTGCACAGAGACACCTGCACAAATATGGCCTTCATAGAAGAGTCATGAGAAAAAAATCTCTCCTGCGCCCTCACCTTAATTTCAGCATCAGAAGTATGCATTTTGGAAAACAGTCATATGGACCGATGAAGTTAAAATAGAACTCTGTGGCCACAATGATCAAAGATATGTGTGGAGAAAAAAGGGCACAGAATTTCAGGAAAAGAACATCTCGTCACTCATTAAACATTGGGGGTGGATCATTCATATTTTGGGGTTGTGTTGCAGCTAATGGCACGGGGAACATTTCCCAGGTAGAGAGAAGAATGGATTCAATGAAATTTCAAAAAATTCTTGATGTAAACATAACACCATCTGTAAAAAAGCTGAAGTTGAAAAGAGGATGGTTTCTACAAATGGGTAATGATCCTATACACATGTCAAGATTCACAATCGACTACCTCAAAAGGCACAAGCTGAAGGTTTTACAATGGCCTTCACAGTCCCCTGATCTGAGCATCATTGAAAATCTGTGGCTTGACCTCAAAATAGCAGTGCATGCAAGACAACCAAGGAATCTCATAGAACTGGAAGAATTTTGCAAGGAAGAATTGTTTCCTCCTCAAACAATAATTGAAAGACTTGTCTGGCTCCAAAAAGCATTTACAAGCTGTGATACTTGCAAAAGTACAAGCAAGGTGCACAAACTTTGCATTTGCCCATTTTCCTTTTTGTAATTTTTAAAATGTCAAATATGAAAATATTTTTTGCCTAAAATAAAAAGGAATTGGGTCATCTTTAACTTTAGGCCTCTTAGAAATCATTTAATCTTTAAAGGGAATCTGTCACCTCCTTTTTCGCATATAAGCTGCGGCCACCGCCATCAGGGGCTTATCTACAGCATTCTACAATGCTGTAGATAAGCCCCTGATGTAACCTGAAAGATAAGAAAAACAAGTTAGATTATACTCACCCAGGGGTGGTCCAGTCTGATGGGTGCCTCCCATCAGCGCAAAGTACTGTAATGCGCAGGCGCCGGGAAAGGTCCGAGAAGCCCAGCGCCTGTGCACTGCAGTACTTTGCTCTGCCCTCAACAGGACAGACAAAGTACGCCTGCGCAGGAGCCGTGACAGGAAGCAAGGAAGAGGACGTCATCGCAAGAAGATGGGAGATGCCCATCGGACTGGACCGCCCCTGGGTGACTATAATCTAACTTGTTTTTCTTATCTTTCAGGACACATCGGGGGGGCTTATGTACAGCATTACAGAATACTGTAGATAAGCCCCTAATGGCTGTGGCCGCAGCTTATATACGAAAAGTTGGTGAGAAATTTCCTTTAACTTGCCTAACTGTTCACAATAACAGTAATTTTGGCCAGGGTGACCAAATTTATACATGCCACTGTATCTATGTGTTTATGATTAATAGCAGCTTGTGTCAGTTTTTTAAAGTACACGAATTAGAAATTAACATGGACCTATTTTCTTTCTTTTTGTAGTGCCCCTTTGGTCAGGAAAATGTTAAGGATTCTTCCAAAAAGAAGCAATTTAATTCCTATTTTTATATGTGACAGCTGAGCTCAATCTCTCCACTATTTTTTTTCATTAATTGTGTGGATTTTAGAAGATTGCACCACAAAGCAATTGTTTTTAGTCCTACAAACGATGCAGTCTTTCTAGTTAATATTCCTAAGTAATGAATTCAATGTTAATTGTAATAAACATCAAATGGAAAGCAAATGTTCTCGGTCATTAGTGTGTGCACAGTGTTACTCTGGATGCCATGGTTATCCTTGCTTTCATTTTCTCTCTTTTAATCAATCTCTAAGCAGTTTTACGCTTTCATTTGATTATTTGTAATAATTATTTTTATTACTTAGGCACAGATAAAACAATTGTGTAGTAATTCTATTTAAAAGGCATTTGCAGAAATTAGTGCACATTTCTTTGGTCCTTGGAAAAAGGAATATATTACAGTCATGGCCGAAAGTGTTGGCACCCTTGAAATTGTTCCAGAAAATTAAGTATTTCACTCAAAAATTACTGCAATTACACATGTTTTGTTATACATATGTACACAAAGCGGAGAAAAAAAAGGCAAATTGGATATAAATTCACACAAAACACCCAAAATGGGCCAAAATTGTTTGCATCCTCAACCTACTGTATGGTTGCCCACCGTTTGGAATCAATAACTGCAATCACTTCCTCTAACCATCAACAAGCTGCTTACACTTCTCATTTAGGGATGAGCAGACCCATGGAAGTTTGGGTTTGTCGGGTTTCAACAAACTTTAGTCCAAAGTTCGGTTCAGGAATCAGAATTCTAGCCGAACTTCAACCTGAACCCAAACCTGATAGAAATCAATGGAGACCCTAACTTTGTAGGAAGAAAATATTTCTCTTGCTCCCTCCCTGGACTCCCGAACTGTAAAACAGTCTTCCAGGAGAAGTCCATGTTCGCTCATCTCTTTTCTCAACTGGAATTTTTGACCACTTCTCCTTTGCAAACTGCTCTCATAATTGAAAGGTGCCTTCTCCCAACAGCAATTTTAAGATCTCTACACAGGTGTTCAATGGGATTTAAATACATAGTCATTGCTGGCCACTTCAGAACTCTCCAGCGCTTTGTTTCCATCCATTTATGGGTGCTTCTTCATGTATGATTGGGGTCTTTGTCCTGCTTGAAGACCTATTACCTAGGACGCAAACCCAACATTCTTACCCAGGGCACTACATTGTGACCCAAAATCCTTTGGTAATCTGCAGATTTCATGATGCCTTGCATACAGCCAAGGCACCCAGTGCCAGAGGCTGCAAAACAACCCCAAAACATCTTTGAACCTCCATCATATTTGACTGTAGGTTCTGTGTTATTTTCTTTGTAGGCCTAATTCTATTTTTGGTAAACAGTAGAATGATGTGCTTTAATAAAAAGCTCTATCTTGGTCTCATCTGTCCACAAGACTCTTTCCCATAAAAATTTTAGTTTACTCATGTACATTTTAGCAAACTGCAGTGTAGCTTTCTTATATCTCTGTCAGCAGTGGGGTCCTCCTGGGTCTCCTGCCATGACATTTAATTTAAATGTCGACGGATAGTTTGCGCTGTCAATGATGCATCCTGAGGTTGAAGGACAGCTTGAATTTCTTTGGAACTTGATTGGGTCTGCTTATCCACCATCCTGTGTTGCAACCATTGATCAGTTTTTCTTTGCTGTCGCACTCAGACACACAATGCAAAGATTTAGTCAACTTTTCCCCTTTTTATCTGGGTTCAAGTGTGATTTTCATATCACTCACATCTGTTACTTGTCACAGATGAGTTTGAGCATCACATGCTTGAAATAAAGTTGTTTACCCACATTTGGAAAGGTGCCAACAATTTTGTCTGGCCCATTTTTGGGCTCTTGTGTGAAATTATGTCCAATTTGCCTTTTTTTTGTGTTGTTCCAATACACATAAAGGAAATAAACGTGTATAACAAAACGTGTAATTGCACTAATTTTCTGGGAAAAATACTTAATTTTCTGGAACAATTTCAAAGGTGCCATAACTTTCAGCCATGACTGTATTATTTAATACTGTATTTCTGCTATATACGGCACAGTGTTGCAACTATGTCCAATGGCCAGATGACAGAACAGATAACACTGGGGACAGAATCGTTGGAAACATTTAAAAATAATATTGCAACTCAAAAATTTATGGTATGAAATTTAGGATAAACAGTTACTAAACAGTTATTCAACACCTTCAACTCTCTTCTCCGTCCCCCAGCACCTCCTCCCTCCCCACTCATCTCAGCTGAAGACTTTGCCTCATTTTTCAAGCAGAAGATTGAGAACATCAGAGACAGTTTTAGTGGACAATCCCCAGAGCCCTTCCTCCCAACTACCCAGCACTCCACCTCGAAAACCAACTTATCCACTATTACAGAAGATCGATTCTCCACTCTACTCTCGAGATCGCATCTCACCACATGTGCACTTTACCTGACCCCTTCCCACTTCATCCCAAACCTCGCCACAGTCTTCATCCCAACTCTAACCCATCTCTTCAACCTATCACTAACAACTGGTGTTTTCCCCTCAAGCTTTAGGGCTTGTTCACACGTTGCAGATTCCACTGCGGATTTTTCCGCAGCGGATTTGCAAAAACCGCAGTGCAAAACCACGGTGATTTTCACTGCGGTTTTTTGTGCGGTTTCTACTGCGGATTCCACTGTGGTTTTCCAACTGCACTTTCCTATTGGTGCAGGTGGAAAACCGCTGCAGAATCCGCAGAAAGAATTGACATGGTACTTCTTTTTTTTCCGCAGAAAATCCGCGCGGATTTTCCTGCCGAAAAAAGGAAAGTGGGCACAGCGGTTTTTGTTTTCCATAGGGTAACATTGTACTGTACCCTGCATGGAAAACTGATGCGGATCCGCAGCGCCAAATCCGCTGCGGATCCGCAGCAAAAACCGCAAAGTGTGAACATAGCCTTAAACATGCCTCAATCACACCTATCCTCAAAAAGCCCTCTCTTGACCCATCCTCTGTATCTAGCTATCACCCTATATCACTTCTCCCCTATACCTCAAAACTACTGGAAGAACACGTCCATCTTGAACTGTCCTCCCATCTATCTTCCTGCTCCCTCTTTGACCGCTTACAATCAGGCTTCCGGTCACACCACTCCACTGAAACTGCCCTAACTAAGGTCACCAATGACCTATTAACCGCCAAGAGCAAGTGACACTACTCTATCCTCCTCCTCCTGGACCTGTCCTCTGCCTTTGACACAGTGGACCATTCCCTATTACTAGAGACCCTCTCATCCCTTGGCATCACAGACTTGGCCCTATCCTGGATCTCGTCATACCTAACTGACCGAACATTCAGCGTCTCCCATTTACACACCACCTCCTCACCTCGCCCTCTATCTGTCGGAGTCCCGCAAGGTTCAGTGCTAGGGCCCCTGCTCTTCTCCATTTACACTTTTGGCCTGGGACAGCTCATAGAATCTCACGGTTTTCAGTATCATCTCTATGCTGACTAAACACAGAACTACATCTCTAGACCAGATATCACCACCCTACTAACCAGAATCCCTCAATGTCTATCCGCTATTTCATCCTTCTCCGCTAGATTTCTAAAACTTAACATGAACAAAACAATTCATTTTCTTTCCCCCATCTCATGCGACCCCCCCAACGAACCTATCCATTACAGTAAATGGCTGCCCACTCTCCCCAGTCCCACAAGCTTGCTCTCTCAGGGTAATCCTTAACACTGATCTCTCCTTCAAACCGCATATCCAAGCCCTTTCCACTTCCTGCCGCCTTCAGCTCAAAAATATTTCACGGATCCGTACATTCCTAAACCAAGAATCTGCAAAAACCCTAGTCCATGCCCTCATCATCTCTCGCCTTGACTACTGCAACCTCCTGCTCTGTGGAATCCCCAGTCTGTGCCTACCTGTCTAACTTTGGGGATGTGTTCTTGGAGCAGGTGTGCCAAGAACTTCTTCCCCATCGTCCTTATTACTGCGGCGTTAATCATGTTCCAGGAGCCAAGCTGACTAATAGCAGACTGTTCAAATGGAGAGATTTGTGGATATTACCTGCGTTGCTGCATAAAGGAATGTCCAGGCGTATTGGAAATATAGATGGTGGTTTTATTCCCACCAAACCACCATTTATATCTCCAATATGCTTGGACATTGCTTTATGCAGCAGCATGGGTAATATCCAAAAATCTCTCCATTTGAAAACTCTGAAGCGGTCATTATCTGACCAGTGGATCTACGGCAGCTGCTAAACCCTGATGAGTTTCTTTTATGCCATAACTCCAAGAAATATCAGGTGAGTGCAAACTCATTTATACTCTGTGATTTCTATCGGATAAGACCCTATTGGCGCTTTTCTCTCCTACAGTATCACCTATTGCTAATAGCAGACTGTATAATATCTCTGGTCCAGAGAGGCAAGCCATGAAGGACTATATCGCGGAAAGTTTGGCAAAGGGTCAACTCATCTCAGACTATCCTCATCCCCCATTGCTGCAGAGTTTTTCTTTGTAAAGGAGAAAGATAGGGGGTTATGCCCATGCCTAGATTTGTGCCAACTCAATCTGATCACGGTCCAGGATCCATATAAGCTCCCTCTCTTCCCAGACCTCTTCAATCAGATTATAGGTGCAAATCTCCGCTAGATTTCTGAAACTTAACATGGACAAAACAGAATTCATCATCTTTCCCCCATCTCACGCGACCCCCCAACGAACCTATCCATTACAGTACATGGCTGCCCACTCTCCCCAGTCCCACAAGCTCGCTGCCTCGGGGTAATCCTTGACGCTGATCTCTCCTTCAAACCACATATCCAAGCCCTTTCCACTTCCTGCCGACTTCAACTCAAAAATATTTCACGAATCCGTACATTCCTCAACCAAGAATCTGCAAAAACCCTAGTCCATGCCCTCATCGTCTCTCGTCTTGACTACTGCATCCTCCTGCTCTGTGGCCTCCCCTCTAACACTCTCGCACCCCTCCAATCTATTCTAAACTCTGCTGCCCGACTAATCCACCTGTCCCCCTGGTATGCCCCGGCCTCTCCCCTCTGTCAATCCCTTCACTGGCTCCCCATTACCCAGAGACTCCAGTACAAAAGCCTAACCATGACATACAAAGCCATCCACAACCTGTCTCCTCCATACATCTGTGACCTCGTCTCCCGGTACTTTCCTACACGTAACCTCCGATTCTCACAAGATCTCCTTCTCTACTCCCCTCTTATCTCCTCTTCCCACAATTGCATACAAGATTTCTCTCACGCATCACCCCTACTCTGGAACTCACTACCACAACATCAGACTCTCACCTACCATCAAAACCTTCAAAAGAACCTGAAGACCTACCTCTTCTGGCAAGCCTACAACCTGCAGTAACCACCGATTGACCAAGCCACTGCACGACCAGCTCTATCCTCACCTACTGTATCCTCACCCATCCCTTGTAGATTGTGAGCCCTCACGGGCTGGGTCCTCTCTCCTACTGTACCAGTTGTGACTTGTATTGTTCAAGATTATTGTACCCGTTTTTATTATGTACACCCCTCCTCACATGTAAAGCGCCATGTAATAAATGGCGCTATAATAATAAATAATATTAATAAATAGTAAGTATGCAAATCCATCATTAACCACTTAAAAGGGTAGTCCAGGACTTGTATTGATGGCCATCCTTAGGACTGGTTATCAATATCTAATTGGTTGGCGTGTGACACCCAGCACCCTTCCATTCTGCTGTTCCTGGTACCAGCAGCGGCCCGATGTGCTGAGTTGTAGAGATGTACAGGTCAGTCAACAGAATAGTGATCGTGGCGGGACACTTCACATTTGGCCCTGTATTCGAATAAAAATGTGAAATTCTTTATGGAAACTATGGACGTTGTGTACTGTGGACTCAAGAAAAGAGGGTCATCCAGCTTATCAGTGCACAGCTCACAAGTCTACATCTCTGAAGGTATGGGGGGGTGCATTAGTACTTCTGATATTGTGAACTGTATTATCAATAATGAGCATTATATAAAGCAGTGTTCCCCAAATCCAGTCCTCAAGAGCCACCAACGGGTCATTTTTCAGGAATTTTTTAGTATTGCCCAGGTGATAATTGTTATAATCTGTTTTGTTTTGACCATCCGCCATCTTGTTGTGGTTTTCTGGTTGCCGGTCTTTATTCCCTGGTGCTGGGTTGTCTTGGTCAGGTGATTGTATCACCCTTTATTACCCAGCACCTGCCTCCCATTCCTTGCTGGACAACAGTGTTAATCCACTAGCGTTCTGGCTAGGTGCTTAGACAGCCTTCGCTGTAATCGTACTGACCTGAAGAATAAAACTGCTTTATCAGTTTTACCAAACGTAGAACGGTATAAACACCACCCTCCCCAAAAGAAATTCATGAATAGCTGGTTTTTGGTAATTCTACCTCACAAAAATCGGAATAAAAAGCGATCAAAAAATGTTACGTGCCCAAAAATGGTACCAATAAAAACGTCAACTCGTCCCGCAAAAAACAAGACCTCACATGACTCTGTGGACCAAAATATGGAAAAATTATAGCTCTCAAAATATGGAGATGCAAAAAGTATTTTTTGCAATAAAAAGTCTCTTTTAGTGTGTGACGGCTGCCAATCATAAAAATCCACTAAAAATCCCGCTTTAAAAGTAAATCAAACCCCCCTTCATCACCCCATTAGTTTGGGAAAAATAATAAAATTTTAAAAAATGTATTTAAACTTTCCCTTTAGGGTTGGGGTTAAAGTTAGGGTTGGGGCTAAAGTTAGGGTTGGGGCTACAGTTTGGTTTGGGGCTACAGTTAGGGTTAGGGTTGGGGCTACAGTTAGGGTTGGGGCTAAAGTTAGGGTTGGGGCTAAAATTAGGGTTAGTGATAAAGTTAGGGTTGGGGCTAAAGTTAGGGTTAGGGTTGGGGCTAAAGTTAGGGTTTGGATTATTTACGATTGGGGTTAGGAGTGTGGTTAGGGTTATGGTTGGGGTTAGGGGTGTGGTTGGGATTAGGGCTAGGGGCATGTTCGGGTTAGGGGTGTGGTTAGGGTTATGGTTAGGGTTGGGATTAGGGATCAGGGTGTGTTTGGGTTAGGGTTTCAGTTAGAATTCGGGGGTTTCCACTGTTTAGGCACATCAGGGGCTCTCCAAACGCTACATGGCGTCCGATCTCAATTCCAGCCAATTATGCGTTGAAAAAGTAAAACAGTGCTCCTTCACTTCTGAGCTGTCCTGTGCGCTCAAACAGGGGTTTACCCCAATATATGGGGTATCAGCGTACTCAGGACAAATTGGACAACTTTTGGGGTCCAATTTCTCCTGTTACCCTTGGGAAAATACAAAATCGGGGGCTAAAAAATTATTTTTGTGGAAAAGAAAAAGATTTTATTTTCACGGCTCTGCGTTATAAACTGTAGTGAAACACTTGGGGGTTCAAAGTTCTCACAACACATCTAGATATGTTCCTTGTGGGTCTAGTTTCCAATATGGGGTCATGTGTGGGGGGTTTCTACTGTTTAGGTACATCAGGGGCTCTGAAAATGCAATGTGACGCCTGCAGACCAATCCATCTAAGTTTACATTCCAAACGGCGCTCCTTCCCTTCCAAGCTCTGCCATGCGTCCAAATGATGGACTGAGTACAGCGTACTCAGGGCAAATTGGACAACAACTTTTGGGGTCCAATTTCTTCTCTTACCCTGTGGGGAGGTGTCACTTGTGGGGGGTTTCAATGTTTAGGCACATCAGGGGCTCTCCAAATGCGACATGGCGTCCCATCTCAATTCCAGTCAATTTTGCATTGAAAAATCAAATGGTGCTCTATCCCTTTCGAGCTCTGCCATGCGCTCAAACAGTGGTTTACCCCCACATATGGGGTATCAGCGTATTTAGTACAAATTGCACAACAAATTTTGGGGTCCAATTTCTTCTGTTACTCTTGGGAAAATAAAAAATTGGGGGCGAAAATTCATTTTTGTGAAAAAATATGATTTTTTATTTTTACGGCTCTACATTATAAACTTCTGTGAAGCACTTGGTGGGTCAAAGTGCTCACCACACATCTAGATAAGTTCCTTAGGGGGTCTACTTTCCAAAATGGTGTCATTTGTGGGGAGTTTCAATGTTTAGGCACATCAGGGGCTCTCCAAACGGGACATGGCATCCGATCTCAATTCCAGTCAATTTTGCATTGAAAAGTCAAACGGCGCTCCTTCCCTTTCGAGCTCTGCCATGCGCCCAAACAGTGGTTTACCCCCACATATGGGGTATTGACGTACTCAGGACAAATTGTGCAACAACTTTTGGGGTTCCCATTTCTCCTGTTACCCTTGGTAAAATAAAACAAATTGGAGCTGAACTAAATTTGTGAAAAAAAGTTAAATGTTCATGTTTTTTTTTAAACATTCCAAAAATTCCTGTGAAACACCTGAAGAGTAATTAAACTTCTTGAATGTGGTTTTAAGCACCTTGAGGGCTGCATTTTTTAGAATGGTTTCACACTTGGGTATTTTCTATCATATAGACCCCTCAAAGTGACTTCAAATGTGATGTGGTCCGTAAAAAAAATGGTGTTGTAAAAATGAGAAATTGCTGGTCAACTTTTAACCCTTATAACTTGCTAGCAAAAAAAAAAAATTGGTTCCAAACTTGTGCTGATGTAAAGTAGACATGTAGGAAATGTTACTTATTAAGTATTTTGCGTGAAAATCTCTGTGATTTAAGCGCATAAAAATTCAATGTTGGAAAATTGCGATATTTTTGCCAAATTTCCGTTTTTTTCACAAATAAACGCAAGTGATATCAAAGAAATGTTACCACTATCATGAAGTACAATATGTCACGAGAAAACAGTGTCATAATCATTAGGATCCGTTGAAGCGTTCCAGAGTTATAACCTCATAAAGGGACAGTGGTCAGAATTATAAAAATAGGCCCGGTCATTAACGTGCAAACCACCCTTGGGGGTTAAGGGGTTAAGAGACAGGCAGAGTGAAGAGAAAACTCTTGTAATGCTTGACCCAGTCTGTCAGGATAGCCCCTTTGACAGCGGGGAACTGATGCAACTTGGGGTGATGTCCTCTTGTTCCCAGGACAGGGAGAAGAGGTTCGCTGAAGGGCTATGCTTGTATTGTGGTAAGGCTGACCATTTTATTAAGCAATGTGAGGTTCGCATAAGGAAACAAAGTAAGGAGTAGGAGTAACACTCCAGTTCGTATTGCATTTTTGCAGTCAGCAGTAGTGTTGAGCGATACCTTCCGATATCAGAAAGTATCGGTATCGGAAAGTATCGGCCGATACCGGCAAAATATCGGATCTCGCCGATACCGATACCCGATACCAATGCAAGTCAATGGGACGAAAATATCGGAATTAAAATAAACCCTTTCTTTCCTTGTAGGTTCATTCTACATGAAGGAAAACAACTAAGAATAATGTAGGATGTATTGGGGGAGGTGGCGGAGACATTAAAGGCATAGAGGTTTAGCCCAATCAAATAGAATAGCAGGAATTTTAAATTTTTTTTAAGACGTTCGGAGTTACAAAGATATTGACTATGTTAAGATTTTTTTTATTTTGTCAGATATTGATGTTTCACTACTTCCACACCCTTCACCCTCTTTCTTACTTCTCCCACACTTTCTTCTTCATCATCATGAGCATCTTTGACATCAAGTTCTTCTTCACCTTATTCATCTTCTTCTTCATCTTCTACCTATAATTTTTTTTTGTTACATTGTTCATATTCTTTTCATTTAACTATTATTCTTCTTCATATTCAACTTCTTCATCATATTCTTATTTGTGACAGGCATTCCCGTAGTTGTTATCTATAAAAGTTTGAAGATTACACCTTCCGTTCTGCCTGTCACAAAACAGTTAGATTTGTCCGCGTTCAGTTTGGCCTGCAGCATCAGGCTTTATCCAGGGGCACCACGAGGAGGAACGGACTCACCCCCATACACTGCTTAGTCTTCTTCTGCTTATAATTTAGATAATATCGTTTGCTCTGATATTTAGTGTAATGCTTAATGTTCTTCTGCTCTTTGTTCTGCAGCCTCTTGTTCTTCTGCTTCTCGGTCTCCCATGTCGTCGTCGTCTCCAGGGTCGTCATCATCTCAGTGGTTGTCGTCTCTGGTGTCGTCGTCATCTTAGGGGTGGTCTTCCGGGTCATCGTCTTTAGGGTCTTGAACTTGGAAATGTAGCAGAAGGTACAAGAAGGCTGAGAAAATGCCGAGAAACAGCTGATGGAACAGGAACTCGGATGGCTACCCGAAGGTCCAAGAGCCAATGGAACTACCGAGGACCAGCTGACGTTACTGGAACCCGGTTACTAAGCAGGAGGTACCCGTGCCTGAAAGCACTACCAAGGACCACCTGACATTGGTGGAACTCGGATACCCAGAGGGAGGCACCTAAGCCAAAGGCTCTGCCCGGAACCAGCTGATGGTACTGGAACCAGGATGGGGAGCAGAAGGTACAAGAGCAAAAGACACTGCCGAGAACCAGCTGACGGTACTGGAACCCGGATGGGTAGCCGAAGGTCCAAGAGCCAATGGAACTACCGAGGACCAGCTGACGTTACTGGAACCCGGTTACTAAGCAGGAGGTACCCGTGCCTGAAAGCACTACCAAGGACCACCTGACGTTGGTGGAACTCGGATACCCAGAGGGAGGCACCTAAGCCAAAGGCTCTGCCCGGCACCAGCTGACGGTACTGGAACCAGGATGGGGAGCAGAAGGTACAAGAGCAAAAGACACTGCCGAGAACCAGCTGACGGTACTGGAACCCGGATGGGTAGCTGAAGGTCCAAGAGCCAATGGAACTACCGAGGACCAGCTGACGTTACTGGAACCCGGTTACTAAGCAGGAGGTACCCGTGCTTGAAAGCACTACAAGGACCACCTGACGTTGGTGGAACTCGGATACCCAGAGGGAGGCACCTAAGCCAAAGGCTCTGCCCGGAACCAACTGACGGTACTGGAACCAGGATGGGGACCTATTCAAGCTTGTCTTCTTAGAGCCCCAACTAGTGGGGTTGGAGCAAAGGGTCAGCAGGGGGAGCAGAGGGTAGGCCGAAGCCTGCACTGAAGGCATTTGGAGGTCTGTTGTGTCTGCGTGGCATTTGCAGGACACGATGCCGGCTACACAGCAGGGGAACAGCTGGCGTTACTGAACCCCACTGACACATTGGCTGGTGTTTTTCTCTGTGCATCCATCACTTGCGGGCACCAACTGACGGTGTTAGAGCCCAGGGACAGCGGGAGGAGAGGGAGCAGAGTGTAGGCCGATGCCTGCACTGGCGGCAGCTTTGTGTCTGCGTGGCGTTTGCAGGACACGATGCCGGCTACACAGGGGAACAGCTGGCGTTGCTGAACCCCACTGACACATTGGCGGGTGTTTTTCTCTGTGCAGCTAGCACTTCCGGGCGCCAACTGGCGGTGTTAGAGCCCAGGGTCAGCAGGAGGAGAGGGAGCAGAGTGTAGGCCGAAGCCTAATTGAACCAATTTTAAAGGTAACCTTTAACCCCCCCTCAGGTGTTACAAACTAGAAGAGCCACACCTTGTGCAGCTGTAATGCTGCACAAGTCAAAGGTTGCTCTTTAAGTTTTGAATCTTGCAGACGCTGAATGAAACAAGTATAACATTTAGCCCCTTATACAGTCAAACTGTCTTGGAGGCGTGACTTTTCTTCTTAATGAGACGCAGCACAGCTGTCAAAAATCCCACCTTGGTGCTGGGCGCAGCCTCCTGAGCGTCGTTATTAGCTGTACAGGAGTCTGCGCTGTCGTGTTATCCCTTGGCCATGCGCTGTTAGCGCTGCCCGTCTTCTGACATCATTTCATGTCGGCCGGTGCGGTTCGCGTTGACCATGAATCCCAGCCCTGCAGTGTCTTTTCCTTAATTCACACTGTGGGGCTGGGATTCATGGCCTTGCGCAGTAAATATGTTCGCCTCTCACTCGTGTCCTTACACCTGCTACAGACTGTGCGGCGTCAGCTGATCCCTTATCGCATGCCACGGCCATGAAGCCGTACAGTCTGAAGAAGGCGGAAGGAGATGAGTGACAGGCGAAGATATGCACTGCTCATGCCCATCAATCACACCCTCGCAGTCAAAATAAATAAGACACCGAGGGGCGTTGTGTCGGGCAGGGCGGCCGCAGAGGCGCAGCCAGCCAAACAATGATGTCAGAAGATGGGCAGCGCTACCAAGGGGGTTGCAGCGTGTCATTACAAAGGAAAGTCACACCTCAGGGACAGTTTAATGGTCTCAGGAGACACATTTTAGACGTGTTGCGTTCGGCGTGTGCAAGGAGAGTAACTTAATGAGCCACCTTGTACAAATGCAGCATTACTGCTGTACAAGGTGGCTGTTATACATACAAACACCTGGGGGGGGACAGGTTCCCTTCAATTTCTGTTCTTGTGTCTGCGTGGCGTTTGCAGGACACGATGCCGGCTACACAGCAGGGGAACAGCTGGCGTTACTGAACCCCACTGACACATTGGCTTGTGTTTTTCTCTGTGCTGTACAGCCAGCACCTCCAAGCACCAACTGACAGTGTTAGAGCCCAGGGACAGCAGGAGGAGAGGGAGCAGAGTGTAGGCCAAAGCCTGCACTGGCGGCAGCTTTGTGTCTTCGTGGCGTTTGCAGGACACGATGCCGGCTACACAGCAGGGGAACAGCTGGCGTTACTGAACCCCCTGACACATTGGCTGGTTATATTCTCTGTGCAGCCAGCACTTCCGGGCACCAACTGACGGTGTTAGAGCCCAGGGACAGCAGGAGGAGAGGGAGCAGAGTGTATGCCGAACCCTGCACTGGCGGCAGCTTTGTGTCTGCGTGGCGTTTGCAGGACACGATGCCGGCTACACAGCAGGGGAACAGCTGGCGTTACTGAACCCCCTGACACATTGGCTGGTTATATTCTCTGTGCAGCCAGCACTTCCGGGCACCAACTGACGGTGTTAGAGCCCAGGGACAGCAGGAGGAGAGGGAGCAGAGTGTATGCCGAACCCTGCACTGGCGGCAGCTTTGTGTCTGCGTGGCGTTTGCAGGACACGATGCCGGCTACACAGCAGGGGAACAGCTGGCGTTACTGAACCCCACTGACACATTGGCGGGTGTTTTTCTCTGTGCAGTCAGCACTTCCGGGCACCAACTGACGGTGTTAGAGCCCAGGGACAGCAGGAGGAGACGGAGCAGAGTGTATGCCGAAGCCTGCACTGGCGGCAGCTTTGTGTCTGCGTGGCGTTTGCAGGACACGATGCCGGCTACACAGCAGGGGAACAGCTGGCGTTACTGAACCCCACTGACACATTGGCTGGTGTTTTTCTCTGTGCAGCCAGCACTTCCGGGCGCCAACTGGCGGTGTTAGAGCCCAGGGTCAGCAGGAGGAGCAGAGGGAGCAGAGTGTAGGCCGAAGCCTGCACTGAAGGCAGTATTAGGTCTGTTGTGTCTGTGTGGCGTTTGCAGGACACGATGCCGGCTACACAGCAGGGGAACAGCTGGCGTTGCTGAACCCCACTGACACATTGGCGAGGTGTTTGGCTCTGTGCAGCCAGCACTTCCGGGCGCCAACTGGCGGTGTTAGAGCCCAGGGTCAGCAGGAGGAGCAGAGGGAGCAGAGTGTAAGCTGAAGCCTGCACTGGAGGCAGTTTTAGGTCTGTTGTGTCTGCGTGGCGTTTGCAGGACACGATGCCAGCTACACAGCAGGGGAACATCTGGCGTTACTGAACCCCACTGACACATTGGCTTGTGTTTTTCTCTGTGCAGCCAGCACTTCCGAGCACCAACTGGCGGTGTTAGAGCCCGGGGTCAGCAGAAGGAGCAGAGTGTAGGCCGAAGCCTGCACTGGAGAAAGTTGAAAGGGAACCTTTAACCCCCACCCCAGGCGTTTGTTGCTGAAAGAGCCATCTTGTACAGCACTAATGATGCAAAAGGAAAAGGTGGCTCTTTTAATTATGCTCCTTTCAAAGGCTGAACTACACACTCATGAAATGTGTCCCCTCACACCGTTAAATCATCCCGGAGGTGGGACTTTCCTTTGTAATGTGACGCAGCACAGCCGTCATTGCTACCCCCTTGGCGCCGTGCGCGGCCTCCTCAGCGTTGTTTGATTCTGTCCCGGAGCCTGCGCTGTTATGTTATCCCTTGGCCAGGCACACTTAGCGCTGCCCATCTTCTGACATCATTTGGTGTCAGGCTGGCTGCGCCTGTGCGGCCGCGCTGGCCTAGATCCCGCCTCGCAGTGTCGTCTAATGTAATCCCACCGCGGGCCTGGGATCCATGGCCATGCGCAGTGCATATCCTCGCCTCTCACTCCCCTCCCTCCGGCTTCTTCAGACTGTGCGGTGTCACGGCCGTGGCATGCTATTAGGGATCAGCTGACGGCGCAGTCTGAAGAAGGCGGAGGGAGATGAGTGACAGCAGCCTGAGGTGAAGATATGCACTGCGCATGCCCATGGATCCCAGGCCCGCAGTGTGATTAAATCAGAAGACACTGCGAGACGGGATCTCGGCCAGCGCGGCTGCACAGGCGCAGCCAGCCTGACACCAAATGATGTCAGAAGATGGGCAGCGCTAAGTGTGCCTGGCCAAGGGATAACATAACAGCGCAGGCTCCGGGACAGAATCAAACAACGCTGAGGAGGCGGCGCACGGCGCCAAGGGGGTAGGAATGATGGCTGTGCTGCGTCACATTACAAAGGAAAGTCCCACCTCCGGGACGGTTTAACGGTGTGAGGGGACACATTTCATAAGTGTGTAGTTCAGCCTTTGAAAGGAGCATAATTAAAAGAGCCACCTTTTCCTTCTGCAGCATTACTGCTGCACAAGGTGGCTCTTTCAGTAACAAACGCCTGGGGGGGGGGGGGGGTTAGGTTACCTTAAATTTTAGTTGTGCCAGCGTGGCGGTCGCATGACAATTTGCCGGATACACAGCAGGGGAGCAGCTGACGTTACTGAACCCCACTAACACATTGACGAGGTGTTTGGCTCTGTGCAAACAGCACTTCCGGGCAGCAACCAGCAATGTCGGAGCCCAGGAACAGCAGGAGGATCAGATAGGAGGTATTGCAGCACACACAGCAGGGGAGCAGCTGACGTTACTGAACCCCAATAACACGGCAGCAAGTGTTAACTGTGCATCCAGAACTTCCAGGCACCAACTAGCGGTGTTGGAGCCCAGGGACAGCAGGAGGATCAGATAGGAGGTATTGCAGCACACACAGCAGGGGAGCAGCTGACGTTACTGAACCCCAATAAAAGAGGAGCCACTGTTGACTGTGCGGACAGCACTTCCAGGCACCAACTAGCGGTGTTAGAGCCCAGGGACAGCAGGAGGATCAGATAGGAGGTATTGCAGCACAGACAGCAGGGGAGCAGCTGACATTACTGAACCCCAATAACACGGCAGCAAGTGTTAACTGTGCATCCAGCACTTCCAGGCACCAACTAGCGGTGTTGGAGCCCAGGGACAGCAGGAGGATCAGATAGGAGGTATTGCAGCACACACAGCAGGGGAGCAGCTGACGTTACTGAACCCCAATAACACGGCAGCAAGTGTTAACTGTGCATCCAGCACTTCCAGGCACCAACTAGCGGTGTTGGAGCCCAGGGACAGCAGGAGGATCAGATAGGAGGTATTGCAGCACACACAGCAGGGGAGCAGCTGACGTTACTGAACCCCAATAACAGAGGAGTGACTGTTGACTGTGCGGACAGCACTTCCAGGCACCAACTAGCGGTGTTAGAGCCCAGGGACAGCAGGAGGATCAGATAGGAGGTATTGCAGCACACACAGCAGGGGAGCAGCTGACGTTACTGAACCCCAATAACAGAGGAGCCACTGTTGACTGTGCGGACAGCACTTCCAGGCACCAACTAGCGGTGTTAGAGCCCAGGGACAGCAGGAGGATCAGATAGGAGGTATTGCAGCACACACAGCAGGGGAGCAGCTGACGTTACTGAACCCCAATAACAGAGGAGTGACTGTTGACTGTGCGGACAGCACTTCCAGGCATCAACTAGCGGTGTTAGAGCCCAGGGACAGCAGGAGGATCAGATAGGAGGTATTGCAGCACAGACAGCAGGGGAGCAGCTGACGTTACTGAACCCCAATAACACGGCAGCAAGTGTTAACTGTGCATCCAGCACTTCCAGGCACCAACTAGCGGTGTTGGAGCCCAGGGACAGCAGGAGGATCAGATAGGAGGTATTGCAGCACACACAGCAGGGGAGCAGCTGACGTTACTGAACCCCAATAACAGAGGAGCCACTGTTGACTGTGCGGACAGCACTTCCAGGCACCAACTAGCGGTGTTAGAGCCCAGGGACAGCAGGAGGATCAGATAGGAGGTATTGCAGCACACACAGCAGGGGAGCAGCTGACGTTACTGAACCCCAATAACACGGCAGCAAGTGTTAACTGTGCATCCAGCACTTCCAGGCACCAACTAGCGGTGTTGGAGCCCAGGGACAGCAGGAGGATCAGATAGGAGGTATTGCAGCACACACAGCAGGGGAGCAGCTGACGTTACTGAACCCCAATAACAGAGGAGCGACTGTTGACTGTGCGGACAGCACTTCCAGGCACCAACTAGCGGTGTTAGAGCCCAGGGACAGCAGGAGGATCAGATAGGAGGTATTGCAGCACACACAGCAGGGGAGCAGCTGACGTTACTGAACCCCAATAACAGAGGAGCGACTGTTGACTGTGCAGACAGCACTTCCAGGCACCAACTAGCGGTGTTAGAGCCCAGGGACAGCAGGAGGATCAGATAGGAGGTATTGCAGCACACACAGCAGGGGAGCAGCTGATGTTACTGAACCCCAATAACAGAGGAGCCACTGTTGACTGTGCGGACAGCACTTCCAGGCACCAACTAGCGGTGTTAGAGCCCAGGGACAGCAGGAGGATCAGATAGGAGGTATTGCAGCACACACAGCAGGGGAGCAGCTGACGTTACTGAACCCCAATAACAGAGGAGCAACTGTTGACTGTGCGGACAGCACTTCCAGGCACCAACTAGCGGTGTTAGAGCCCAGGGACAGCAGGAGGATCAGATAGGAGGTATTGCAGCACACACAGCAGGGGAGCAGCTGACGTTACTGAACCCGAATAACAGAGGAGCCACTGTTGACTGTGCGGACAGCACTTCCAGGCAACAACTAGCGGTGTTAGAGCCCAGGGACAGCAGGAGGATCAGATAGGAGGTATTGCAGCACACACAGCAGGGGAGCAGCTGACGTTACTGAACCCCAATAACAGAGGAGCCACTGTTGACTGTGCGGACAGCACTTCCAGGCACCAACTAGCGGTGTTAGACCCCAGGGACAGCAGGAGGATCAGATAGGAGGTATTGCAGCACACACAGCAGGGGAGCAGCTGACGTTACTGAACCCCAATAACAGAGGAGCGACTGTTGACTGTGCGGACAGCACTTCCAGGCATCAACTAGCGGTGTTAGAGCCCAGGGACAGCAGGAGGATCAGATAGGAGGTATTGCAGCACAGACAGCAGGGGAGCAGCTGACGTTACTAAACCCCAATAACACGGCAGCAAGTGTTAACTGTGCATCCAGCACTTCCAGGCACCAACTAGCGGTGTTGGAGCCCAGGGACAGCAGGAGGATCAGATAGGAGGTATTGCAGCACACACAGCAGGGGAGCAGCTGACGTTACTGAACCCCAATAACAGAGGAGCGACTGTTGACTGTGCGGACAGCACTTCCAGGCACCAACTAGCGGTGTTAGAGCCCAGGGACAGCAGGAGGATCAGATAGGAGGTATTGCAGCACACACAGCAGGGGAACAGCTGACGTTACTGAACCCCAATAACACGGCAGCAAGTGTTAACTGTGCATCCAGCACTTCCAGGCACCAACTAGCGGTGTTGGAGCCCAGGGACAGCAGGAGGATCAGATAGGAGGTATTGCAGCACACACAGCAGGGGAGCAGCTGACGTTACTGAACCCCAATAACAGAGGAGCGACTGTTGACTGTGCGGACAGCACTTCCAGGCACCAACTAGCGGTGTTAGAGCCCAGGGACAGCAGGAGGATCAGATAGGAGGTATTACAGCACACACAGCAGGGGAGCAGCTGACGTTACTGAACCCCAATAACAGAGGAGCAACTGTTGACTGTGCGGACAGCACTTCCAGGCACCAACTAGCGGTGTTAGAGCCCAGGGACAGCAGGAGGATCAGATAGGAGGTATTGCAGCACACACAGCAGGGGAGCAGCTGACGTTACTGAACCCCAATAACAGAGGAGCCACTGTTGACTGTGCGGACAGCACTTCCAGGCAACAACTAGCGGTGTTAGAGCCCAGGGACAGCAGGAGGATCAGATAGGAGGTATTGCAGCACACACAGCAGGGGAGCAGCTGACGTTACTGAACCCCAATAACAGAGGAGCAACTGTTGACTGTGCGGACAGCACTTCCAGGCATCAACTAGCGGTGTTAGAGCCCAGGGACAGCAGGAGGATCAGATAGGAGGTATTGCAGCACACACAGCAGGGGAGCAGCTGATGTTACTGAACCCCAATAACACGGCAGCAAGTGTTAACTGTGCATCCAGCACTTCCAGGCACCAACTAGCGGTGTTGAAGCCCAGGGACAGCAGGAGGATCAGATAGGAGGTATTGCAGCACACAGCAGGGGAGCAGCTGACGTTACTGAACCCCAATAACAGAGGAGCGACTGTTGACTGTGCGGACAGCACTTCCAGGCATCAACTAGCGGTGTTAGAGCCCAGGGACAGCAGGAGGATCAGATAGGAGGTATTGCAGCACACACAGCAGGGGAGCACCTGACGTTACTGAACCCCAATAACAGGAGCCACTGTTGACTGTGCGGACAGCACTTTCAGGCTCCAACTAGCGGTGCTGGAGCCCAGGGACAGCAGGAGGAGCAGAGAAACACCGTTTAGGCCGAAACCTGATTGGAGCAAGTCGAAAGGGAACCTTTAACCCCCCCCAAAAGGCGTTTGTAGCTGAAAGAGCCAGCTTTTGCATCACAAAGGATGCCAAAGGAAAAGGTGGCTCTTTTCATTATGCTCCTTGCAAACACAGAACTAAACACTTATGAAATGTGTCCCCTCACACCATTAAACCGACCCGGAGTTGGGACTTTCCTTTGTAATGTTAATCAGCACAGCCGTCATTCCTACCCCCTTGGCGCCGTGCGCCGCCTCCTCAGAGTTGTTTGATTCTGTCCCGGAGCCTGCGCTGTTATGTTATCCCTTGGCCAGGCACACTTAGCATTGCCCATCTTCTGACATCATTTGGTGTCAGGCTGGCTGCGCCTGTGCGGCCGCGCTGGCCTAGATCCCACCTCACAGTGTCATCTAATGTAATCCCACCGCGGGCCTGGGATCCGTGGCCATGCGCAGTGCATATCCTCGCCTCTCACTCCCCTCCCTCCGGCTTCTTCAGACTGTGCGGTGTCACGGCCGTGGCATGCTATTAGGGATCAGCTGACAGCGCACAGTCTGAAGAAGGCGGAGGGAGATGAGTGACAGCAGCCTGAGGTGAAGATATGCACTGCGCATGCCCATGGATCCCAGGCCCGCAGTGTGATTAAATCAGAAGACACTGCGAGGCGGGATCTCGGCCAGCGCGGCCGCACAGGCGCAGCCAGCCTGACACCAAATGATGTCAGAAGACGGGCACCGCAAAGTGTGCCTGGCCAAGGGATAACATAACAGCGCTGGCTCCGGGACAGAATTAAACAACGCGGAGGAGGCGGCGCACGGCGCAAAGGGGGTAGGAATGACGGGTGTGCTGCGTCACATTACAAAGGAAAGTCCCACCTCCGGGATGGTTTTACGGTATCAGTGGACACACTTTAAAAGTGTTAAGTTCTGCGTGTGCAAGGAGCTAAACAAAAATAGTTACCTTTTCCTTGTGCAGCATTACTGCTGCGCAAGGTGGCTATTTCAGAAACAAACGCCTGGGGGGAGGGCAGGTTCCCTTACATTTCAGTTGTTGTGTCAGCGTGGCGGTCGCAGGACACATTGCCGGCTACACAGCTGGGGATCAGCTGACGTTACTGACACCCAATAACACTGGGTCTTATGTTTTGACTGTGCAGACAGCACTTCTGAGCCTCAACTGGCGGTGTTGGAGCCCAGGAATTACAGTTCAGGTGGTAGAAAGATGAACACAACAGGAGACCTGGATACTGTAGACAGTCACCCAATTATTTAATCAGGAAGAGGAGTGGCAAATTCCTGCGAGATCCAGGCCTGGTTCATTTTCAGGAAAGTAAGCCGGTCAACGTTAGCGGAGGATAGTCGCATGCGACGGCCTGTTAGTACACCACCTGCAGCACTAAAGACGCGTTCCGATAATACACTAGCCGCAGGGCAAGCCAGCACGTCCAATGCATACTGGCTTAGCTCTGGCCATGTATCCAGCTTAGAGACCCAAAACTTGAAAGGGGAAGAGCCGTCTGGGAGTACAGCAAGAGGGCAAGACATGTAGTCTGTCACCATCTGACGGAACCGTTGCCTCCTGCTGACTGGAGCCGTCTGTGATGGTGTAGACATTTGTGGCGGGCACAAAAAAGTGTGCCACAGTTGGGCCATACTGGTCTTGCCTTGGGCAGAGGCACTGCTTCTGCTCCCTCTTTGTGCAGAGCCTCCTCCACTGCCTGGACGCACTGAGCTGCTTTGTAAAGCACTAGCAGCACTTCTCTCAGTTGGACTGGAGAAGATGATGGAATTCACCAGTGTGTCTTGGTACTCCCGTATTTTACGCTCCCGGTTCAACGGTGTGATGAGGCTTTGTACGTTGTCCCGGTAGCGAGGATCCAGGAGGGTGAACACCCAATCAGACATGTTGAAAATGTGGGCGATGCGGCGGTCGTTTCTCAGGCACTGCAACATGTAATCAACCATGTGCTGCAGACTGCCAACTGGCCAAGAAATGCTGTCCCCTGCTTGAGGCGTGATCTCTGCCCGCTCGTCATCACCCCACCCTCGCTATACACACTGACTACTGGACATTTGTGTAACTCCCTCCTCTGGAACGATGTCTTCCTCCTCCATTGACTCCTCCTCATCCTCCTCACAAAGTGTCCCCTGCCTACGCGTTTGTGAGGAACCACGTGGCGCTGACTATCGAGAAGATGATGGAAATGGTGAATCCTCATCCTCCACCTCTTCCACAACATCATCCCTTACCGCTTGCAGTGATTTTTCAAGCAGGCAGATAAGGGGGACAGTCATGCTGACTAGGGCATCATCTGCACTCGCCATCCGCGTGGAATAATCGAAGGGACGCAAAACCTGGCAGACGTCCTTCATAGTGGCCCACTCTGTGTTTGTGAAGTCTGAATGGCGCGGAGTGCGACTTTTTTGCGCCTGATGCAGCTGGTACTCCATTACTGCTTGCTGCCGCTCACACAACCACTCCAACATATGTAACGTGGAATTCCACCTGGTAGGTAGGTCACATATGATGCGATGTTCCGGATGGCGGAATCGGCGCTGCAGAGCCGCAATGCGCGATTTTGCCTTGCTGGAATGCCGCAAGTGAGCACACTCTAGGCGGACCTTGTGCAGCAGTGCATCAAGATCCGGATAGTCCCTCAAAAAACTCTGCACGACCAAGTTGAGCACATGTGCCAGACATGGGATGTGAGTGAGGTTGCCGAGGCCCAGAGCTGCCACCAGATTTCAGCCATTATCACACACTACCATGCCTGGCTGGAGATTCGCTGCCACAAACCACACATCGCTCTCCTGCTTGATGGCATTCCAGAGCTCCTGCGCTGTGTGGCTTTGATTCCCCAAAGAAATTAATTTCAAGATGGCCTGTTGACGTTTGGCCACGGCTGTGTTCATGTCGGTCGTAACAGGTTAACGTTCACGGGTCCATGTGGAGGTGGACTGTGACGGCTCCTGCAGCGATGATTCTGAGGAACTTGTGTAAGAGGAGGAGTCAATGCGTACAGACTGGATTCCTGCAATCCTTGGAGTGGGCAGGACACGTCCTGCGCCACTCGCACAATCTGTACCCGGCTCAACAACATTAACCCAATGGGCAGTGAGGGAAAGGTATCGCCCCTGTCCATGGTGACTGGTCCACGCATCGGTGGTGAGGTGGACCTTGCTACTGACGGCGTTCAGTAGCGCGTGTTTTATGTGTCCCTCCGCATGCTTGTGCAGGGCAGGGACGGCTTGCCTGCTAAAATAAAAGCGGCTGGGCACATTGTACTGTGGGACTGCCAATGCCATCAAGTCACGGAAGCTGTCAGTCTCCACCAGCCTGAATGAGAGCATTTCAAGGGACAGTAGTTTTGCAATGCCAGCATTCAGAGCCTGTGCTCGGGGGTGGTTTGCCGAGAATGGCCGCATTTTCTCCCATGCCTGTACTACCGATGGCTGTAGACTGGGCTGGGAGTGTGAGGATGACTGGGAACGTGGTGCTGTGGGTGGAATTACAGTGGGTCTCTGGACAACAGTGCCAGAGGTTCTTCCATGGCGATCCTGGGAGGAAGCCGAACCAGCTGTGTGTGAGCTGGAGGAAGAGGCAACACGAGCTGAAGAGGTGGTAGCTGCCGCTGTTGGTTGGCCTAGGTCTTCAGTGTGTTTTTGTAACTCCGCCGCGTGCCTGGTCCGCACATGTTTCCACATGTTGGAGGTATTGAGGTTGCTGACATTTTTCCCTCTTTTGATTTTATGATGACACACCTTGCATTTGACATAGCAAATGTCATCTGCAACTGTGTCAAAAAAGGACCAGGCACTGCGAGTCTTGGGAGCGCCCTTTTTGGCTTTTGGAAGAGACATGCTCCTAACGGGTGCCAAAGTGGAGGCTACAGGATCCGCAGTCTTCCCCCTCCCTCTCCCTCTTTGGCCCGTTCAGGGAATCTCTTCCTCAGAGCTGCTCCCACCACCTTCCTGTCCCTCATGCCACGATGGGTCAAGGACCTCATCATCTACACTACCCTCTGCCACCAACTGCTCCTCCTGGGTAGCCTCAGCAGCACCACACACACCAGAAAGTGGCACCTGAGTGTCATCAGCGGATGCGTTCTGCGGTGTGGTGGCCGGAGGCACTGGCCCACCCGCCTCTTCAGACTCAGAGAGAAAAAGCTGTTGGGCATCACTGCACACTGCCTCTTCTTCCATTTCTCCAATGCTGCTTGGCTGGCCCCCTGTTTCCAAGTCAAGAGATTCAGAGAACAGAAGTAGAGACGGCTCCTGTCCTGGGCTCTCTGCCTGGGCAATTTGGCAGGTGGCGAAGAGACAGATGGGTGCTCTCCAGTGCTCTGTGTCTGAGAGGATGTGGCACTAATTGAAGTCGATGCGTTAGCTGCCATCCATCCGACAACGGCTTCAGTTTGTTCTTCACGCAGCAGCGGTGTACGGCGCTCTCCGACAAAGCTGCGCATGAAGGACTGTTCCCTGCTGAAACTGGGTGATGATGAGTCACCGGTGCCCGCAGCAGGCACAGAATCCCCACGTCCTCTCCCTGCTCCGCGCCCACGCCCACGTGCCTTACTCCCTGCCTTCTTCATCTTGGTTGACTGATAAAGATAAGCAGAAAAGTACTAACGGCTTAGTGTGCTTATTCCTGAACTGCTCCTAACAGGTATAAGAAACACTAATTTTCTAAAGTGTGGACTAGACTTTAATATGAGCTAATGTGGCCTACACAACTGTAAAGTGGTGTGTTTGGTGAACTTTATTATTTATTTATTTTTGGGGGGCTGAACTGATAACAGGGCGAGCTGCACTCACACTGAGACCGTGCAGACAGCTGTAAACGGCGCTGCAAGGCCCCCAAAACCTCCTCTACGTTATCCTATGTAGTGTTTTTCCACAATTTAGCTGGATACGGGTGGAAAGCCACTAATAGGAATTATTTGAAAAAATGTGCAGCGGGCTGTACTATTTGCAAAAAAGGACAATGGAGTGGATAGAACTGTATGAGTCAGTGAACCACCCTGAGCTGGATACAACCGGCTGTGGCTGCACACAGACTACAGGGCGAGCTGCACTCACACGGAGACCTTGCAGACAGCCGTAAACGGCGCTGCAAGGCCCCAAAAACCTCCTCTACGTTATCCTATGTAGTGTTTTTCCACAAGAACTGTATGAGTCAGTGAACCACCCTGAGCTGGATACAACCAGCTATGGCTGCACACAGACTACAGAGTGGGCTGCACTCACTCACACACACACACACACACACACACACACACAGAGACCTTGCAGATCGCTGTGAAAACAGCGCTGCAAGGCAAAAGCAAGGTGAACACACAGCGGTTGATAAATTAGCCTGGGAAAAGCACAAAGAAGCAAATCGCTATCTCAACTGGCCCTCAGTCAGAACACAGCATCCTATGCCTAAAGGCCTCGTCTCACATAGCGAGATCGCTAGCGAGATCGCTGCTGAGTCACAAGTTTTGTGACGCAACAGCGACCTCAGTAGCGATCTCGCTATGTGTGACACGTACCAGCGATCAGGCCCCTGCTGTGAGATCGCTGGTCGTGTCGGAATGGCCTGGACCTTTTTTTGGTCGTTGAGGTCCCGCTGACATCGCTGAATCAGTGTGTGTGGCACCGATCCAGCGATGTCTTCACTGGTAACCAGGGTAAACATCGGGTTACTAAGCGCAGGGCCGTGCTTAGTAACCTGATGTTTACCCTGGTTACCAAAAAAAACAAACAGTACATACTCACCATCTGATGTCCGTCAGGTCCCTTGCCGTCTGCTTCCCACACTGACTGAGCGCCGCAAAGTGAAAGTGAAAGTACAGCACAGCGGTGATGTCACCGCTGCGCTCTGCTCTCACTGTACGGCGGCACTCAGTCAGAGCAGGAAGCAGACGGCAAGGGACCTGACGGACATCAGATGGTGAGTATGTACTGTTTGTTTTTTTTGGTAACCAGGGTAAACATCGGGTTACTAAGCGCGGCCCTGCGCTTAGTAACCCGATGTTTACCCTGGTTACCCGGGTGCTGCAGGGGGACTTCGGCATCGTTGAAGACAGTTTCAACGATGCCGAAGTCGTTCCCCTGATCGTTGGTCGCTGGAGAGAGCTGTCTGTGTGACAGCTCCCCAGCGACCACACAGCGACTTACCAACGATCACGGCCAGGTCGTATCGCTGGTCGTGATCGTTGGTAAATCGCTATGTGTGCCGGGGCCTTTACTGAATTCACAGTAGAGTGAGCCCAAAATGGCGCAAGCGACTTGTAAACTGCAGCATGACATCATTTCAGCAGCCAATCACAGCCTTGCCAGTAGTTTCATGCCCACCATGCTGAACAGGATGTGCCCACACTTGTAATCAGTCTTCATTGGCTGACTTCGTGCTGTTTGAATTGAGAACTTCCAATTCCGGTATCCGATATGCGGCAAGTATAGGGTCTCGGTATCGGAATTCCGATACCGCAAATATCGGCCGATACCCGATACTTGGGGTATCGGAATGCTCAACACTAGTCAGCAGGAGTTGTTTTTTCTGGTAATACCACATATCCTGGTCATTCCATTGATTTTCAGGTAATGGTGGATTGTGGTTGTGCACTTAATTTGATTGATCAACAATTCCAAGATAAATATAAGTTTGATTCTGAACCATTGTCATCTCCTATTCCTGTTTTGGCTATTGATAACACTCCTCTGGAACATGAGTGTTTTTATCGAAAGGTTTCCGGGTTCCCACTTATTATGAATATGGAACATCAAGAGCGTATAGACTTGTTCTTGCTAAATTACCTTGCCCAGTTGTCCTGGGTTTACCCTGGTTAAAAATGCACAATCCTTTGCTGGACTGGCCATCTAGTACTATAAGGTCCTGGGGTCAGGGGTGTTATGGTAATTGTTGTAATGTTCACTTTTCTGCTGTTGTTAAGAAGGAGCTACCTGAAGCCATTCAGGATTTCTGGAGGGTATTTTCGGAGGTCGAGTCGCTAGCTTTACCACCCCATAGAGATTACGACTGCTTTATTGAGTTTGTTCCAGGTGCCACACTTCCTAAGAGTCGTTTATTTAATCTGACGATTCCTGAGAGGGAGGCCTTAAAGGAATACCTGCAGACTAGTTTAGCTGCAGGTCATATAAGACCCTCTAAATCCCCTGTGGCTGTAGGATTCTTTTTTGTCAAAAAGAAGGATGGGGGCCTTTTGCCGTGTCTGGGTTTTCGGGAGATTAATAAGATCACTGTGCGCAATCCTTACCCGTTGCCGCTGATTCCGGATTTGTTTAACCAACTGTATAATTTGTTGCGGGTGAAGGAGGGCGACGAATGGAAGACAGCCTTTAATACCCCGGAAGGTCATTTTGAGTGGTGATGCCTTTTGGCCTTACTAATGCGCCTGCGTTTTCAAAATTTCATTAATGACATTCTGAGATCGTTGATTGGTAGGAGTGTTATTGTTTTATTTGGACGATATTTTGATATATTCACCAGATCTGGAGTCGCATTGGTAGAGAGTCCGCGAAGTTCTACAGATTTGGAGTAAAAACTCCCTCTTTGCTAAATTGTAGAAGTGCGTGTTTGCGGTACAAAAAATGAGTTTTTTGGGGTACCTTGTCTCCAGTGATGGGTTTGAGATGATCCGGTGAAGGTTCAGGCAGTGCTGGAGTGGCCTAGGCTTGAATGTTTGAAGTTGGTTCAGAGATTTTTGGGGTGTGCCAATTATTACAGAAAATTCATAAAGAATTTTTCTGTGATCACTAAACCTATAACTGATCTCACCAAGAAGGGTTCTAATACTGTCCAATGGTCCTCTGAGGCTGTTAAGGCTTTTGAGCATTTCAAGGAGAGGTTTAGCTCTGCTCCTGTTTTAATCCAGACGGATGAGACCAAGCCATTTCTGGTAGAGGTTGATGCCTCTTCAGTAGGGGTGAGGGCAGTTCTGGCCCAGGAGGGAGAGGATGGGGTGCATCCCTGTGCTTTCTTTTCTAAAAATGTTTCGGAGAATGATCTCAACTATGATATTGAGAACAGAGTGTTGCTGGCTATTAAACACGCGTTTGAGCATTGGCGACTTTTTTTTAGGGGGCCAGACATCCGATACAGGTTTTTACTGATCATAAGAATCTGATATATCTGGATGCTGCTAAACGTTTGAATGCCTGTCAAGCTAGGTGGGCACTGTTTTTTGCCCGGTTTCATTTCTCCGTCACATATATCCCTGGGACAAAGAATGTTAAAGCGGATGCTTTGTCTCTGAGTTTCTCTCCAGCAGTTAATACTGAGAAGGAGGAATTGTATTTTGCAGAGGGGTGGTGGTGGCAGCATTAGGTTCTGAGTTGGAGAGTAGCATCGTAGAGACCCATAATGCTGCACCAACTAACACTCCGTATGGTAAATTATTTGTGCCTAGAGCCTTGCGGAGAGCTTTGTTTGCTGAATATCATGAGTCTCATTTGGCGGGTCATCCAGGGATTTCGGAAACTAGAAAGTCGATTCGTCGAAGTTTCTGGTGGCCAGGGTGGCAAAGAGAGATCATCAAGTGGGTACGTCAGTGTACTGTGTGCGCTAGGTCGAAGGCTTCACATGCCGCGGTGGCGGCAGGGTAGCTTTGCCCATTAGAGGTTCCTAGTTCTCCATGGACACATCTTGCTATGGATTTTATCACCGACCTGTCGGTCTCTGAGGGTTTTTCTGTTATCTTGTTGTGGACCGGTTTAGTAAGATGTCATCTGGTCCCGTTCAATAAATTACCCTGCGCTAAGAAACTTGCCAGGGCATATGTGAAAGAGATTGTCAGACTCCATGGTGTTTGCACGGACATTGTCTCTGATAGGGGACCACAGTTTGTGGCTCGCTTTTGGCGTGCTTTTTGTGACATACTTAAGGTTCATTTGTCGTTTTCATCGGGCTATCAACCGCAGTCCAATTGACAGACCAAGAGGAAGAACCAGGACGTTGAGCAGTGTTTGAGATGTTTTGTAGCGGACAATCAGGAGATGTGGTCGGAATATCTACCATTAGCTGAGTTTGCTCTCAATAATCATACGTCTTCTTCGACTGGGTGTTCTCCTTTCTTTTGTTGTACTGGGAAGAATCCATCTTTTGGTCCTTTTTCTAGGATTGGGGCGGCGGTGCCTGAGGAGGAGAGGTTTTTCTGAAAATTTGGAAAGGGTTTGGACCAGTGTGCGCCATAATCTTAAACAGGATAATAAGAGGTCTAAGAAATATTTTGACAAGAGAAGAAGGGAGGCGAGGTTTGTTGTTGGGGACATGGTTTGGTTGTCCTCTTGGAATCTGCGTTTGAAGATCCCTTCTAAAAAGTTGGGGCCGAAGTTTGTAGGACCTTTCAAAGTGGTTCACATTGTCAACTCGGCAGCCGTGAGGTTAGATATTCCTTCATCCTGGAAAATTAATTCCGTTTTTCATGTATCTTTGCTGAAGAAGGTTGACATGCCAGATAAGGTGGCTATGCCGTCTGATCCTCCAGTTGATGAGGACTGCAAGTTTGAGATTTCACGTATTCTTGATTCCAGGTGGCATAGAGGAGGGTTACAGTGTCTTGTGTTCTGGAAGGGTTTCGGTCCCAAGGACAATTCCTGGGTGAAAGCTGTGGACGTCTCAGCCTCAAGGTTAATTAAGGCTTTTCACAGGAGATTTCCGAATAAGGCCCAGCCTAGAGGATCCGAGGGATCCTCGTTAAAGGAGAGGTACTGTTAGAATCTGTTTAGTTTGTGACTATCTGCCATTTTCTTGTGGAGTTCTGGCTGCAGGTCTTTTTCCTCTGGGTTTGTCTTGGGTCTGGTGTTTGTTTCACTCTTTATTAACCAGCACCTGCTTTCCAGTCCTTGCAGGACAACAGTGTTAATCAGCTTGAGCCGCAGCTTGGTGCTTTGCTTTGTGTTTTGTGTGTGTTATTTGTGCAGTGCTGGTACCTCTGGTTCTGGTAGCCATAGTTTCTGTTTTCTATTGGTTTCTGCAGCCTTCTCTGTGTTTTCTATTAGGAGGTGACCCGTTTTTGCACCCAGTCTTTAGTTCTTTTAGAGAACCCCTTCACCTTAGCTATAGGTCTTCACTTGAGATTAACCTAGGATCGTTGGTGGGTCTGTTCGCAAGGAATCGGTCGCCCACTCCATCGTAGGGTTTTAGCCTAGTCATAGTGCAGGGTCAGTTTTCCCCCTTCTACCTTAGTCCTGTGTTGCAGATCCGTAACGAGCCCAACCCTAACCCTAACTTTAGCTCAATCCTAACCCTAACTTTAGCTCAACCCTAACCCTAGCTTTATCCCAGCTCACTTTAGCCCAACCCTAACTTTAGCCCAACCCTAACTTTAGCCCAACTCACTTTAGCCCAACTCTAAACGTAATGGAAATAAACACATTTTTTTATTTTATTTTTTGCTAACTAAGGGGGTGATAAAGGGGGTTTGATTTACTTTTTTTTTATCACAGTGATGAAAATAATTCCTATTTGTTCATTTATTATTCTTGTTTTCTTTACATTTTACACAGTGTCCAAACTGTTTTTTAAATTGTGAGCTGTAGAATACTTATCACCCACGGACATTTCTAGATACATATATATATATATATATATATATATATATATATATATACATTAAAGTGGCTACCGGACACATAGTTGATAGGAGGTATGCAACATACAGAGTTGGTTGTTATCTGTCATATACACATGGAATATTGCTCTAGTACACATAGTACTAAGAAGCTTGTTTGGTGCATCTGGGACAGGTTTTACAGGCAGCCTGAGAGATGGGCAGGTCTGGCTGCCCACATACCCCACCTCTGAGTGTGGTTCACATGTTAAAATTTAGTCTGTTTGACACATGGTCTGTGTGTGTGGAGGCAGAAGACCTCCTGTGTGTTATCTCCAGACTGAGCTGATATACTAGATGCTATCCAGCCTGTGTGACCAGGACTGGCTCTAAGGGTAAAGTCACACAGTGGCACTTTTGTCGCTACGACAGTACGATCCGTGACGTTCCAGCGATATCCATACGATATCGCTGTGTCTGACACGCAGCAGCGATCAGGGACCCTGCTGAGAATCGTACGTCGTAGCAGATCGCTTAGAACTTTCTTTCATCGCTGGATCTCCCGCTGTCATCGTTGGATCGGTGTGTGTGACACCTATCCAACGATGCGTTCGCTTGTAACCAGGGTAAACATCGGGTTACTAAGCGCAGGGCCACGCTTAGTAACCCGATGTTTACCCTGGTTACCATCGTGAAAGTAAAAAAAACAAACCGTACATACTCACATTCCGGTGTCCGTCAGGTCCCTTGCAGTCTGCTTCCTGCTCTGACTGACTGCCGGCCGGAATGTAAGAGCAGAGCACAGCGGTGACGTCACCGCTGTGGTGTGCTTTCACTTTACGGCGGCACTCAGTCAGAGCGGGAAGCAGACTGCAAGGGACCTGACGGACACCGGAATGTGAGTATGTACGTTTTTTTTTTTTTTTACTTTTACGATGGTAACCAGGGTAAACATCGGGTTACTAAGCGCGGCCCTGCGCTTAGTAACCCGATGTTTACCCTGGTTACCCGGGGCCTTCGGCATCGTTGGTCGCTGGAGAGCGGTCTGTGTGACAGCTCTCCAGCGACCACAGAACGACTTTCCAACGATCACGGCCAGGTCGTATCGCTGGTCGTGATCGTTGGAAAGTTGCAGAGTGTGACAGTACCCTAAAGAGACTTTGTCAAGAGCTCTTTGTTTTGCCTACACTTAACCCCTTTGTGACTGAGCTAATTTTGACCTTAATGACCAGGCCAAATTTTTTAAATCTGACCTGTGTCACTTTATGTGGTAATTAGAGATGAGTGAATTTGATTGAGTGCCTCCTTATTCAGCAACCTATAGCACTTACTGAATAAGCTGCAAAGGGAACCCGACTTCCTGGATCGCTCCGGCTGATCAGCTGTTCAGCTCCGCAGCTGCATGTGTCGCGGCTGTGTTGTGTGACAGTAACAACACATGCATGGAGAGCCTGTTTGTTGACTCCTACTGTGAATGTTTTAATCCTGTGATTTAAATAACGCTGTGGCCATTTTGACAACCAGAATAATGTGTTTTGTGTATTTATTCCAGTGTATAGGTTTACTGTAGTTATTGTTGTTTTAAGATGGAGTGGGGGTCCGTCCCATATCGAAAAGTCATGACCCTCAATGCCTCTTTATTGTAATAAGGTTCCTGAGCAAGGGCGTACATAAAAATAATAGGTCCCCAAAGAAGGGCATATCTTAAAACTTTTTAAGAAATGGAGAAGAATATGAATTGCAGTACTTATATATATTTTCCCTCTACTAAAGCCCCTAAGTGGTATCACACATTATGATACCTCTTTTAATGAGCCCCGTAGAGTATTTTGCCTCTACAGGGTACGATGACCCCTCAAACCCTATAAAAAGTATGATTCCCCACAGCACTCCATATATTAAGATGGTCACCACAGCCCCCCATATATTAAGGTATTCACCACAGCCCCAATATACAGTATGAGGTGCACCACAGACCCCTATATAAAGTATGATGTCCTCCATAATCACCCCATACAGTATGTACCCCAAAGACCTTCACACACTATAATGTCCACCACAGACCCCACACACTATAAATATCCCCCACAAATCCCTATATAATATGATGATCCACCCAACAGCACCCATACAGTATGTTTGTCCTCCCCCAGAACCCCCTATAGAGTATGATGGTCATCCCATATACTATGATGGTCCCTCAAACAGCATCCTATACAGTATAGTGGAACACCCCACAGCCCCCATATAGTATAATAGTCCCCAAAAATGACCCTATAAAGTGTGATGGTCCCCCAAACAGCCCCCTATATAGTATGATAGTCCACTCAAAAGAGCCCCCATTAAGTATGATGTTCCCCCCAAACAGCCCCCATATAGTATGATGGTCCCCCACAACCCACAAAAATTAATACTTATACCCACCTAATCCTGGCTCCTCAACCTTCACAGTGTCCATCTCCTCTACTATCCCATCTCCCAGTGAATGCTGGCAGTGCGATGCAGTGACATCTTCACACCGTTGACTTCACCTGAGTGCGATAGCTTCCGGTAGGCCCCTGGCAGAAAGGATGCCCCCGGCCTTCTTGAGTAAGTGACAGAGCCTGCGACTGTGGTCTGTCACAATTGTTAATAGTATCAGCGTCATATTAATATACTATTAACAGCACAAAAGGTAATGCTGCCCACAGCTGGACCAGCCCATCTGGCATTTGCTGTTACTTTAAGATTTTGCCATAAAGAGTGCTACCTATTTTAACGTCTTATTCAATATCCGTCACTGTGTAATATACACGTATATATATATATATATATATATATATATATATATTTATATATATATATATCAGTGGGTACACTCTGCATTCCATCTTGACTGAAAAAAACAAATGTAGACATTTTTGCAAATTCGTTAAAAAAGAAAAACTGAAATATCACATGGTCATAAGTATTCAGACCCTTTTCTCAATATTGAGTAGAAGCACCCATTTGAGCTAGTACAGCCATGAGTCTTCTTGGGAATTATGTAACAAGTTTTTCACACCTGAATTTGGGGATCCTCTCGCATTCTTCCTTGCAGATCCTCTCCAGTTCGTGGTTGGATGGTGAACGTTGGTGGACAGCCATTTTCAGCTAGGTTTCTGGTGCATCACGTGATGTGTACTTTGTGTATATGTCGCCAATTCAGGAGCCCAACATACTTTTGATTGGTATTTTTCTGTGCTTGCCCACTTAATTTTTATGCACTGATGCATTTCCATATTACAACTTCCATAATGGTTCAAACAGTGATTGTTGGTGCTTCAGTCAATGACATTTTGGCATTTCCGAGCACATAGGAAACTAGCCAGACAATAAAACAAATTTTAATACTATATAATAGTTTGAGTGAATATATATACAGGGTGGTCCAAAAGTAGGTGGACAGTATGTATAATAGGGTTGTGAAGGAAGAGATTTATCAAACATGGTTTTTAGGGTTCAAAGTTCTCACCACACATCTAGATAAGTTTCCTGGGGGGTCTAGTTTCCAAAATGGGGTCACTTGTGGGGGGATTCTAAGGTTTAGGCACATCAGGGGCTTTGCAAGTGCACCATGACGCCCGCAGACCAATCCATCAGAGTCTGCATTCCAAAACGTCACTACTTGTCTTCCGAGCTCCGACGTGTGCTGAAACAGTGGTTCCCCCCACATATGGGGTATCAGTGTACTCAGGACAAATTGGACAACAACTTTTGGGGTCCACTTTCTCCTTGTACCATTGGGAAAAAAAATTGTTGCTAAAAGATCATTTTTGTGACAAAAAAGTTAAATGTTAACATTTTTCTTCCATGTTGCTTCTGCTGCTGTGAAACACCTGAAGGGTTAATAAACTTCTTGAATGTGGTTTTGAGCACCTTGAGGGGTGCAGTTTTTAGAATGGTGTCACTTTTGGGTATTTTCAGCCATATAGACCCCTCAAACTGACTTCAAATGTGAGATGGTCCCTAAAAAGTGGTTTTGTAAATCATTGTTGTAAAAATGAGAAATTGCTGGTCAACTTTTAAGCCTTATATCAAAAAATGTTGTTTCCAAAATTGTGCTGATGTAAAGTAAACATGGGGGAAATGTTTATTTATTAACTATTTTGTGTCACATAACTCTCTGGTTTAACAGAATAAAAATTCAATATAAATAATAATAATACATCAAAATAAATGTTATTATTTTCTGTCCACCTACTTTTGGACCACCCAGTATAATAGTTTGAGTGAAAAAATATATGTATGTAGTGTGTGTGTATGTATATGTATATATATATATATATATATATATATGTGTGTATATATATATATATATATATATATATATATATACAGTAGATATATATATACTGTATATATGTATATATATGTGTACATATATGTATATATATGTATATGTTATATATATATATATATATATATATATATATATATATATATATATATATTGGAATTCAAAAACCTATCATAGTATAGATCTATATTTATAGTACAATGTTTTTTTATTACACTTTACAATCTAATTTTCTGCATGTATATCCACACCCACTTACGTGCCTGTCACGCACACTTACCTGTCTGAATGTCATACCCACTTTTCCACCTGATAATTTGTTTACACCTTTTTTTTACATTTTATTTAAAGCCTGATGTTTCCCATCTTACCTTGACTTTTAATCTGATAAAGAAGTGTAATCCTCAAAATGCATTGATTTTTAAGACTTTTGATAAATCATGGAATTTTCTTATTGAGAAGCGCTAGTGCTCCGTTTTTTCTTCAGTTTTTTTCTATTTGGTGCTTTGATTTATTAAGTGAAACCTAGAACACATAAAACCTCCTTATTTCAGAGTAGAAATGCAAAACTACTTTTTAATATCTAATAAACCCATGCTTAATTTTTAAATATGTTGTGTACAATAATCCTTTTTCTGATTTCTTTGAAAATCTACAAGACAATGCTGTATCTGACGGAGCTGAAAAAGAACCTTATGGTCTTCTTGATTTATATAAAATATTAAATTAATTTTCCATTCCATTGGATGTGTACTTGTAAATGTTTTTTAATCTGTTACCAGACTTCACATTACAGATGGCATATATTATTAAATCGATCTCTTGAAAGTTTAACTCACTCTCTGCCCACCTAGTCTAATTGACATCTCATCTGTGTTCCTCCTCTGCTGCTGAGATCTCACATGGTTCAGTACAAGCTGCAGTTGTTGAGAAAAGTGGGCAGAGCTTGAAAATACTACAAATAAAAAACACCCAGAATAAAATTAATAAAAATTAGCACTGTTAAAAACAGGCATAAAACATACTCCAAAATACAATTATCAACAAGAGAAGAAAGGAGTACCAAACTACCCATAAATTAGTATTAATTAGTATCAAATATTTATTAAATATCGATAAAATAGCGAATACAATAGACAAAATAGTAAAAAATATTATTCCATGGACAACCAATTAAATAGTGAAGGACACAAACACAGAAGTCTGACACAAATGCATATAAGTGAATAGGACTGGGATTTCAATCACTATATATATATATGGTATAACCACTATCACAGCAAACTGGGCATATTAAGGGTTACTTAAAACACATTTATGCCACAACCATGGCCCCATAAAAACACCCAGATTTTTAAAACCATATGCATCAAGGCCAAAATTATATAGTGTCTCACCCTAATGTATCCTTGCAGAAGGTCAGTCTACGCAGCCCCAACGCACGTTTCGCGTGGGCTTCCTCATAATATTATGTCCAGAGTGAGAATAGGTGTGCAGGGTATATATAAAGATGTATGACACACAATGGTATGCACAGCCCCCTGAGGAAGCCCATGTGAAACGTGCGTTGGGGCTGCATAGACCGACCTTCTGCAAGGATACATTAGGGTGAGACACTATATAATTTTGGCCTTGATGCATATGGTTTTAAAAATCTGGGTGTTTTTATGGGGCCATGGTTGTGGTATTAATGTGTTTTAAGTAACCCTTAATATGCCCAGTCTGCTGTGATAGTGGTTATATATATAGTGATTGAAATCCCAGTCCTATTCACTTATATGCATTTGTGTCGGACTTCTGTGTTTGTGTCCTTCACTATTTAATTGGTTGTCCATGGAATAATATTTTTTACTATTTTGTCTATTGTATTCGCTATTTTATCGATATTAAATAAATATTTGATACTAATTTATGGGTAGTTTCATACTCCTTTCTTCTCTGTTTATAAGAGCTTGAAAATAGTTTGACTGATACGCTTCTTTTAGCTGGACTCAATAAAAGCTCATTTTAATATGATTTTATAACCATTCTAAGAGATATTCAAAGTAATGTATTTAATTTGTATTTTAAAATCTCATGACTAATAAGATATAACATCCAAAATATGGAGACTGGAAGAAAAACATGCTCGATCTAATTCCATTATTGATTGACCTAGGAAACCTTTGGGATAAACCTATTAGAGTAGGTGATAAATTCCTATATTTCATTTTTTACTCTCTTCTACGTTGTGATGAATCTTGAACAGATGGTCTGAATACATGTTAAAAATTATGTTGAGACTGAACAGTTGCAGCTGGACTGGCAGGCTGCTATTACAGGTTGGACGCACTGTTTTACATTAGAGACAGACCAGATTTTACAGCAGAAATGTATTGCTTGCCGATTATGGTGATCTTTTATTGCCAGTCCTCTGCGATAGGTTATATATGTGTAGGGTACTTATTTTTAGGTTTCTGAAGTCTAATCCATGGCAGTTACACTGCACAGATCTTGATGACTCAAGTGATCAATCTCACCCAACTTGGGTCTCAGTCATGGAGACAGTCGTGTGATGATGACTTGGATGTGCAGATGTCTTGTCAAGCTCTTGTGAACTGGAATTGCTGTCACCACCATATAGCTCAGTACACTTGAGTGAAGAACACAGGAGTTGTGACTTAATACTTCAACATTTTAGGGTCGTATTTCATTACTAGCTGACATAGCGATGACATTTCATAATGGCCAAAACAGTTATAAATTCCATGACCGAGAGCAACTCTCCTGATTTATTAAGAGTTGCGCGCCTCTTGATGAATTTGTTGCCTCTGAAAAGTAGCGTGTGTCTCACCATAAATATTACTTCAGTTGGGCACTAGAGTAAGATTTGTGGCATAAGGAATACCACCGTTCATCATGTCTTTGAAAAGTGGGATTGCCACAACCCCGTCCAACCCCAGCTCTGCCCACTTTCTTAGAGCTGGGTGAAAATGGAGCGAAAACATGAAAAGTCTGTAAATTTTAGCACAGCCTTGCATTGCGACAATATTTTGCAACTTTTAAAAGCTTTGATAAATTGGTCCATTTATGCCTTTAATAGGTCAATTTCATTGCACTTATAACATTTAAAAATAAAATGTAACTTACAAAATAAAAACAAACATAGCAAACAGCAATACTCACATATTTTATGAAAGTTGGCGCATTATGAAAATAGAGATAAATACACGCAGGCAAATCCTTGCAATTTTGCAACTGTCATATTATTTAAATAAAAAAAAATCTAAATAAAAATTCTAATCTGCGCACAAAATTAGATATACTACATTTTGTAAAAAAAAAAAAAAAGTTTAATATTCAGAATCCAAATACTTTCAAGTCTATGTCCTTATATAAATACTATATCTTTATAAAATCAGCAGAACTGGAGAGTCAAAAAATCTCATTTTAAATAGTAAATTTGGAAAAAGTAACAACCTATAACATAAAAGGATTGCACACCTTAAAAAGTTAGTGCACCAAGTATATTTTCGAGAAACCAGGCAACTTGATGATTGCTATTGTCAGTTCGTGCTGTTGACCGTTTTCTCCACCTTTCTGTAACTTTGTGACAAACAACAAATATTTAATTAAAAAAATGAATTTAAAAGAAATTTGTGCATAAAATTTCCATACAGGACGAGGTTTACACAAAAACAATGTAAAATCATAGACTTAGGTATACAAAGTTTATACCTACCACCACTTCCTACACCAAAAACAGTTTAGGCTAACAAAAACTCTGAAATACATGCAACGCAATATTTGGCGGTCATCTGCGCATCATTAAAAATATGTATTGTACACTGCAAACAGCTTCCATTGATACAAAATCTACGTTTTGTTTTGACAAATATCTTCTCTGGTAAGAGTTTCTGATACCGCTAGGGGCAAGGTATTTTAAGACTAGGACCTGAAAGGACACTTTATCTCAGTCTTAACTCATTTAAAAAATACATGTTTTCTATGCATATTTACAGTGAATTGTACAAACTTTGAAAAGCGATTTTTACTTCAGTTAATAAGCTCCTGAAAAAGTGCATCCTGTGAGATTTCAGTCTTACACAGGGAGAGGACGGGAATTACACATCACAAATTGTGCTCCTCTGCTGATCTCTGCCCTCTCCTCCCTATCCTTATTAATGCTGGCTGATGATAGAAGGAAGCATGGAATGGTCACTACAGTTGGCTCTATCTTAGGGTCTTGTTTTACATAATACTCTAGGCATCAAACAAAACCTAGATCACGGCTCTTGTTGCGATTTGAGCAGAGAAAACATCCTTGAAAATGCAATCGGGAGTTAGAACTGCGGACACATATGCAGCTCTCACTTTAACCAGTGATATCTTGGGGACATCTCCTTATTATAAACCTAATATGCTTCACTTTAAAACAAGACTGTGATGGAGATATAGGCATTAGTATCTTCTCATCCTTCCTTGGTTACTGATGTGCTTCTCTGAAAGAGTATGTGGTCTACACAAAGGAGATACAAGTGTAAACTCTGGGACTCGCATTTGTGTGAAGAGCGGGGAATGTCAAGTTTAAAAAAATGAATTACCACTAAGTACAGATGGAAACCCATGAAATATCATTATATGTAGTAGATACCCAATATATATCTAAGCCACCTTGGTGTTTTCTAAACATATATAATATTTTTTTTCTTACAGGCCATCTGTGAAAATGCACATGCATAGAAACACTGGACACCATAGCATGCAATCATATCTATCCTTTACATTTTCTTACCTGTGGCGGAAAAATAAGACTATTTTCTGTTTTCATGAGGTCTATTGCGTGTATGATGACTAGTGTTGAGCATTCCGATACCGCAAGTATCGGGTATCGGCCGATACTTGCCGGTATCGGAATTCCGATACCGAGATCCGATACTTTTGTTGTATCGGGAATCTGTATCGGGATTAATATCAATGTGTAAAATAAAGAATTAAAATAAAAAATAGGGATATACTCACCTCTCCGGCGCAGCCTGGACTTTACCGCCGTAACCGGGAGCCGTTGTACCTAAGAATGCGCGCTTGAAGGGCCTTAGATGAGGTCACTGCGCTCTGATTGGTCCGTAGCGGTCGCGTGACCGCTACGCGACCAATCACAAAGCCGTGACATCACCTAAGGTCTTTCAAGCGCTTGAAATACCTTAGAAGACGTCACGGCTTTGTGATTGGTCGCGTAGCGGTCACGCGACCGCTACGCGACCAATCAGAAGCTGCGGACGTCTTCTAAGGTATTTCAAGCGCTTGAAAGACCTTAGGTGATGTCACGGCTTTGTGATTGGTCGCGTAGCGGTCACGCGACCGCTACAGACCAATCCGAGCGCAGTGACCTCATCTAAGGCCCTTCAAGCGCGCATTCTTAGGCACAACGGCTCCCGATTACAGCGGTAAAGTCCAGGCTGCGCCGGAGAGGTGAGTATATCCCTATTTTTAATTTTAATTCTTTCTTTTACACATTGATATGGATCCCAGGGCCTGAAGGAGAGTTTCCTCTCCTTCAGACCCTGGGAACCATACAGGATACCGTCCGATACTTGGTGTCCCATTGACTTGTATTGGTATCGGGTATCGGTATCGGATTAGATCCGATACTTTGCCGGTATCGGCCGATACTTTCCGATACCGATACTTTCAAGTATCGGACGGTATCGCTCAACACTAATGATGACACTGATTCATCAAAGATCGGAAACAGGGAGTATTGTTATGGAGGACACAAGCCCAAAAGCTTTGCTCAATGACTGCATTAAACCACAGCCACTAATGACTTGATAGCAAAAATGATCAGAACATGGTTTAATTGTAGATCTAGTTATTCTCCACTAAACTCTTTAGTAACTAAGGGTGATCACTAGAGCAATATTTCACATTGCAAATCGGTGTCCCTGAAATAATTGGCAAGGGACTTTTCTGCCCTGCACAGATTATTATTTATTATTACTAATTATTTTTTTGTATCGGATGGTGTATATATAAATAGTAAACATCACTTGTTAACATGATGAATCTTTTCTGTAAAGAACTGACGAAAGCTCCCATGTGGAGCTGAAAAATGCATGCCAACATCACCATAGATTATAATGACAGGGAAATAACCGTGATTAAACATATGTTTACTTTACTACCAAGAAATAGTAGGCTTGAAGCCTGTACAGGAAAACACCGGGAAATGCAAAAGATAATTACAAGGAAAAATTGGGAGCAGAACATTTTATGCAGAAGGAGAGCCGTGTTGGACGATTTCCTTACTTCCCCTCCTCGATCACATTTGTTTCATATTTTAGAAGCCTTTAATTATTTTGGTGATAGTTATGACTTTATATGTAGTGTTTTCTAATGATATAGTGTCCTGCGTAACCCAGAAATAAATTCTGCACTTTCTTCTCCTAAAAAAAATTGGCCTATTCCATATTTCATATTACATACCATAATCCGATATATAACAAAGGCAGTTTCATTAATAACTGCATTGGAGGAGGTTTATTTATGTGGTTACCAAACATATTCTTTATAGTAGTTGCAGGTAAACATTTTATTAGGGAAGGCAACATCATGATCACAAGAATCGAATGTAGGAAAATGAAAAATAGAGAGATCAGATGTGAACTCATGACAGCTAGCTTTGTAAGGGAAACAATAGAAAGACCTACCAATATGGTGTGGAAATTGGAACGAATGAGAAATCTATCCATTGAATAATCTTTTAAGATAAAATAATGTTGTCATATTAAACTAAACAAACAATGTAATAGTGGCTGCAGAGTGAAATATATATGCAAGTGCTTTTCACTAAATTAGAATGTCTTCAAAAAGTTAATTTATTTCAGTTCTTCAATACAAAAAAGTGAAACTCCTATATAGAGTCATTACAAACAGAGTGATCTATTTCAAGTGTTTATTTCTGTTAATGATGATTATGGCATACAGACAATGAAAACCAAAAGTCATTATCTCAGTAAATTAGAATAATTAACAAAAACAGCTGCAAATGCTTCCTAAGCATTTAGAAAGGTCCCTTAGTCTGTTTTAGTAGGCTCCACAATCATAGGGAAGATTGCTGACTTGACAGATGTCCAGAAGGCAGTCACTGACACATTCCACAAGGAGGGTAAGCCACAAAAGGTCATTGCTAAAAAGCTGGCTGTTCGCAGAGTGCTGTATCCAGGCATATTAATGGAAAGTTGAGTGGAAGGAAAAAGTGTGGTAGAAAAAGGTGCACAAGCAACCGGGATAACCGCAGCATTGGAAGGATTGTTACGAAAAGGCCATTAAAAAATTTGGGCGAGATTCACAGGGAGTGGACTGCTGCTTAAGTCATTGCTTGAAGAGCCACCACACACAGATGTATCTAGGACATGGGCTACAAGTGTCACATTCCTTGTGTTAAGCCACTCATGACAAAAAGACAACACCAGAAGTATCTTACCTGGGCCAAAGGAAAAAGAACTGGACTGTTGCTCAGCAGTCCAAGGTGTTGTTTTCAGATGGAAGTTAATTTTGCATTTCATTTGGAAATCAAGATCCCAGAGTCTGTAGGTAGAGTAGAGAGTCACAAAATCCAAGCTGCTTGAGGTCTAGTGTGAAGATTATAGCCAAGAGAATACCTTATAAAGTAAATTAAAACATAATAACCTTTAATACTACTAATGTAAAAACATTTTTATGGACAGTAAACGTGAACGTGATAAAGTGCAGACAGTGCATGAATATCAGTGCTCATTAAAAAATGGTTTTGTCTCACCAAATTAGTTGTTTGTTCCTGGCAGGAGCCTATTGATGCTTGAAGGGGGAAGGGGGAAATGATCACTGTACTACCCCAGTCGTGCCCCTGTATTGCTCCTGCCCTGACAAGGGCAGTACCCAAGTAAGGCTAGATACTTGTACCCACCACACAAAAAAGATTAGACTTCCCTACGCATTTCCTCTCACATCAGGGAGATTCATCAGGGGAATATATGAATATAAAGGATTGTGGAATATTCTACTCATAAAGAGTGCCCCTCCATCGGGAGGTGACTACTATGTGTCCGATGCACCCGGTTTTAGGTATGGACTAATGGTAGGGTGAGACACAGGACGGAAATGCTCCCCCTTAAATAATTTCCTCTTTCAAAAAAACGATTATATGGCATCCTACCTTTATTTCCACAGGGCCACGTGTTTTTCTACAAGCGTGATGTTTCATGGCGTTGTATCGCCATTCTAACCCCCATGAGTGTGCATTTCCGGTACCGGAGTTGCTGCATTAATCACGCATGCGTTCTCTAACGCGATGTGTGCACCCAGGGGGCCAGCCCGCTGTCACTTCCGGTTTGCGCTCCCCGGGCTGCTGCCTAATGCGCATGCGCCGCTCAAGTAAAATAACTTCCTGTGTGACGGAGTCCCCGTCTCCCTAGTAACGCCCGTATTATAGTAGTTGAAACTATTGTGCAAACATTTGCAAGTAAAGAATACCTAAGCTGGTTATCCGTAGTATATGAAAGGTACCATGTCAGTATTCATATCTATAGTTATTACACATACAGCGCCTCACAAAATATACCTGTTATTCATAGATTACATTTTCCCTGTATGTAATATATGTGTGTTTTATCTGAACAAGTAGCCAGGTGGGCTTATGCTGTTATTCCACTGCTGATGTGGATATTATAGGAGAAATTACTATTGCAAATGTGGAGGCCCATATGTTTACATAATAGGCACATCCAAATATCGTTACACCCGTGCTTACTATTGCTGTATATTGATAACATGCTCTCACATTTCATAATAAAGAGCGGTAAAATAAACCTATAGCCTCAATATAACCCATAAACAATGCTCTCTATAAAGCGGCACCCCAATATCTATATAAACTCCATTTTAAGCTCAGGGCAAAGTTGTTACACATAATGAAATTTTAATCTATCAAGGATATAAGCTCGATTGTCCTATATTAAACCAGTAAACCAGTCCCATGGGCTGAATCTAGACTCCTGGGGTTGTCCTACACCCTGGTCTTTGGGCCCAATTGTATAAAATCAGGAATTGCAAAAATTCCGAGGACCCAAGGTAGCTATTCCATACAAAAGAGGAAAAATATATAATTAGTAGAAGGGAGAAAGACAGTCCTAATAAAAACTGTCCATAAAAGACACGTGATTCTCAGTTTCATGCCCCATACGTCAGGGCCAGAGATACAGATATGTAAAATACAGCAGTGGCTAATATATTACTAATCCAGTCATAATAGACAATATAGAATCTGTTTAATTGGCTCAGTACTCCTGAAGGACCAGATCCCAAACACCAACCTGTAAATATGCAGCAGTTAGAACGAGATTTTTTCTACATCAATCCTAAGGTATGATGTTTGAATTCAAAGGAAGCAGTTATAACTCAATTGCTCGTTTAAACCATGTGGATGACATGTATTAAGGCGAAATATCCACCTTGATTCTCTTTGGAGCAAAACCCTGTCATAGTCTCCACCTCTTCTTGGTGGCGTCACTTTCTCAATGCCCATAAACTGTATGGCCCTCACATCCCCATTATGTAATCCATTGACATGTCTCGCCACAGATGTATCTCTTTTGTTGCGGATGTCGCCCAGATGCTCTCCTATCCTCCTCCTGAACTCTCTTATGGTTTTACCTATGTAGGCCTTACCACATCTGCAGGTAATACGATAGATTACGCCCTTGGTTTTACAATTAATGAAGTCTCTGATCTCAAAGGACTCACTGGCGCTTTCAAAGTTCCTACCTACCAAAATGTGCTCACAGGCAATGCATTCCCCACAACGGTAGCATCCCTTGGTTCTGACTGGCAACCATGTTCCCCTAGCCGTGGGTGTGACAAAGTGGCTATGTACCAATCGGTTTTCTATCGTCCGGCTCTTTTTATAGGTAATATGTGGTCTCTCACCCACAAAATCTTTTATGTCCTCATCCATCTGGAGGATACCCCAATATTTTTGGATTACCTCCCTGACCATCTGAGCACCATTGTCAAAGGTACAAATGAGTCGAGCCCTCCCCTCCGGGTTCTCGACTCTCTTTTTAGGCACCAAAAGTCCTCTCCTATCTTGTTTGTTAGCATGTCTAAACGCCTCTCTGAGTACACAGTCGGGGTAGCCCTTAATATGGAACCTTTGACGCAAATCATCCGCCTTGATTTTAAAATCTTTTTCATTTGAACAATTCCTTTTTAACCTAAGGTACTGGCCCTTAGGTATACCTTTTTTCAAAGAGTAAGGATGGTGACTGTCCCACTTTAATAAGGAATTAGTGGAGGTCGGTTTACGAAAAATGGTAGTCTCCAAGGCGTCCCCACTTTCTGATTTCGTAATTAGGACGTCCAGAAAAGCCAATTTTTTTTAATCAATCTCGTACGTGAACCTTAGGCCCATCTCATTGTGATTCAAAAGGTCAATAAGCTCCTCAAATTCAGCCACAGTGCCCCGCCATAAGATAAAAACATCATCTATGAATCTGACCCAAAGATCCACGTTACTTGTCAGATTCATAGATTTCTCAGAGAATACGATGGTGTCCTCCCACCAGCCCAGGAACAAATTAGCGTAACTTGGCGCACATGGATTGCCCCTGGCTGTGCCCCTGAGCTGGTGGAGGACTTTACCATCAAAAGTAAAGTAATTTTGGTGCAAGACAAAATCAAGGAGGGACACAACCAACCTATTGTGAGGGACACACTGAAGACCTCTTGTAACTAGAAAGTGTTCGACACCTCTCATGCCAAATTCGTGTGGGATAGAGGAATAAAGTGCCTCGATGTCAATACTGGCCAGGAACACCCCTGGTTCCACATTGATGTTATCAAGTTTACTCAATAGGTCAGCTGTATCCCTCACATATGATGGTAGGGAACTCACAAAGGGTCTGAGTATCTCGTCAAGGTATGTGCCCACATTATGACTTATGCTACCTATACCTGATACGATAGGTCTACCCTTGAGGGAACAAACCCCCTTATGCAACTTTGGAAGTGCATAAAAGGTCGCCACCACCGGATGTTTAGGGAGAAGAAAATCATATTCTGCCTGGCTGATCAATTCATTAGTCTTAGCTTCATCAAGGATATTTTTTAATTCATTCCTAGTTCTCTCCACCGGGTTGTTTGGAACTCTGGTATATGTTGTTGGGTCACTTAACAGAGACAGGCACATCTTTTTGTACCCATCAGTATTCATTATAACTATGTTACCCCCCTTATCGGAGGGTTTCACCACTATAGATGTGTCCCTTTCCAAAGTATGGAGTGCTTCCATTTGTTCCGTTGTTAAGTTGTATCTAGTACGCACTCCCTCCTTCTGTTTAATCTCATTAGTGGTCAAATTAAGGAACACATCTATAGCGGAAATATCACCACCAGGCGGCGGCATCTTAGTACTAGTTTTTTTCAGAGATGTAAACGGACCCTGACCAGTTAAAAATGATGGAGATTGGTCCAAATCGGCCAAAAGTTGTACTTCATGGAGCATGTCAACTGGAATATCCAGGCCCGCACATGTCTTCCTATTCTGTTGTTTAAAGTACTTATGCCATCTTAATTTTCTGACAAATAGGTTGATATCCTTGATGCAATCAAAGGAGGAAAAATCGGTGGTGGGGATGAACGATAGCCCCTTACTCAAAACAGTCATCTCTGGCTCACTGACCGTTCTATCAGAAAGATTAACCACCTGTAGTTCTAATCCTTGTTGAAAGGATTTCTGCTCCTCAGGGAGTATGTGTTGTCTAAAAAACCGGGCCTGGTATAAGAGTGGAAGGTGCCTCCCCTTGAATAACCTCTATTTCTTCCCCTTTGGCGACCGCGTGTTGGCCTTTGCCTTGTTTCTGTGTCTGAAATGTCGGTGTCTGTTGAGGATAGGTCTGTTTCCCTTTCCCCCCTTTCTAAGCGATCTCCCAGGACTTGATAGATTTTATTCTCCTTAAAGTCCTGGAGATCTCTCAGATACTGTTTGTGTTTCCTTTCTTTCAGTTTGTATTGAAATTTTTCAATTGAGTTTTGTAATTGAGTTTCCTTAATACTGAAGTCACTTTCTCCTTTCAATTTAGTTACTATCTCAATCTGTTCCTTCAGTTTAGTATTTAATTTTTCAAAGTTATTTTTCTCCTCCGTAACCAACAAGTTCATGAATCTCAGAGAACTGCTAGTTGCCTCCTTTTCCCAACAGCTCAGTAGCTCTGGATTCCGACACCGAGGTGCTGGCAACAGGGTAATATGCAATCCCCTGGGTACTATGCTGTTTTTGATGTATGTTTCCAAGCTCTGGATTTCCCACCACGAGCTCGTATGTTCCTTACAGGGCCGGACTGGCCATCGGGCAGTTCTGGCAAATGCCAGAAGGGCCGGTGGCAGTAGTGGGCCGCTCGAGTGTGCCGCTGTCGGCACACTCTCCCCGCTGTCGGCGCACTCCCGGCCCCGCATTCAACTATACCGGCGTCATAGACGCCGGTACAGTTGAATGCAATGATGGAGGAGAGAGCGTCTGCTGACGCTTCCTCTCCCATCATTCCCCGCTCTGCCTGCCGCTGACACTGCGGGTGCGCGATGACGTCATATCATCGCGCACCTGCTGTGTGACCGGGCGGGCAGACTGCGACTGCTGAGACCAGAGCCAGAGCAGCGCGGGGCAGGAGGAAAGAGGTGAGTAGAGTGTTTTTTGGTTTTTTTTATCAATGAGTGATGACTGGATTATGGAGCTATTGGGGGGGGGGGGGGCTGTGCTGCATTCCATTCTATGGGCCTCTGCTGCATTATATTCTATGGGGCTGGCTGCATTCCATTCTATGGGCCTCTGCTGCATTATATTCTATGGGGCTGGCTGCATTCCATTCTATGGGCCTCTGCTGCATTATATTCTATGGGGCTGGCTGCATTCCATTCTATGGGCCTCTGCTGCATTATATTCTATGGGGCTGTGCTGCATTCCATTCTATGGGCCTGTGCTGCATTATATTCTATGGGGCTGTGCTGCATTATATTCTATGGGGCTGTGCTGCATTCCATTCTATGGGCCTGTGCTGCATTATATTCTATGGGCCTGTGCTGCATTGTATTCTATGGGCCTGTGCTGCATTCCATGCTATGGGCCTGTGCTGCATTCCATTCTATGGGCCTGTGCTGCATTATATTCTATGGGCCTGTGCTGCATTGTATTCTATGGGCCTGTGCTGCATTCCATTCTATGGGCCTGTGCTGCATTCCATTCTATGGGCCTGTGCTGCATTATATTCTATGGGCCTGTGATGCATTATATTCTATGGGGCTTTGCTGCATTCCATTCTATGGGCCTGTGCTGCATTATATTCTATGGGCCTGTGCTGCATTATATTCTATGGGGCTGTGCTGCATTATATTCTATGGGCCTGTGCTGCATTATATTCTATGGGGCTGTGCTGCATTCCATTCTATGGGCCTGTGCTGCATTATATTCTATGGGCCTGTGCTGCATTATATTCTATGGGGCTGTGCTGCATTATATTCTATGGGGCTGTGCTGCATTCCATTCTATGGGCCTGTGCTGCATTAACGTTTCTGTGTGGTGCAATCCCCATTAGGAAATGTGCTCCACAATTGTTAATGCCATCCAGTGCACATCTTGCCACATGTATGCAGTCCTTGACCAGCTGGTCGAGGGTGCATACTGCTGTGCGAGATGTGAGCACATTGTGCATTTGGAAACCCAGATACTGGATCTAAATGTGCAGCTGGCAACACTGAGATCCATAGACAATATGGAGAGGAGTCTTCTGCTCACAGAGCAGACGCTCAATGGGATAGATGAGGAGGGGGATGGTAGGATGGAGCTGCAGGACAGTGTGGCAGTTAGCTGGGTGACAGATAGAAGGCGGGGTAGAGGGAAGAGTGCCAGGGAGGCTAGTCCTGATCTGGCACACCCCAATAAGTTTGCTAAGTTGGCAGATGAGGGGGGTGCCAGTACAGGGGTAGCACTGCTGCAGCCAGGCATGTCCTCTGAAAGCCGGAGGAGTGACTGCTCCAGTAAGGAGGGAAATAGGAGAGCAGGGCAGGCCAGACAGGTGCTGGTAGTGGGGGACTCAATTATTAGGGGAACAGATAGGGCAATCTGTCACAAAGACAGGGATCGTCGGATGGTGTGCTGCCTACCTGGCGCTCGAGTCCGACACATCGCTGATCGGGTGGACAGACTACTGGGAGAGGCTGGTGAGGACCCAGCGGTCATGGTGCACATTGGCACAAATGACAAAGTTAGAGGTAGGTGGAAGGTCCTTAAAGATGATTTCAGGGAATTAGGCTGCAAGCTGAAAGCAAGGACCTCCAACGTGGTATTTTCCGAAATACTGCCTGTACCACGTGCCACGCCAGAGAGGCAACGGGAGATTAGGGAGGTTAATAAGTGGCTCAAGAATTGGTGTAGGAAGGAGGGGTTTGGGTTCCTGCAGAACTGGGCCGACTTCTCAGTTGGCTACAGGCTCTATGCTAGGGACGGGCTGCACCTTAATGGGGAAGGGGCAGCTGTGCTGGGGGAGAAAATGGTTAGAAGCTTGGAGGAGTGTTTAAACTAGGGATTGGGGGGGAGGGTATTCATTTTATAGGAGGGGAAGATAGTGCAGATAGAGACCTGGTCACAAATAAGGAAGTTGGGGGTGGCGGTGGCATGGGGGGTGGGGTTAGAACAGTTAGTAATTTAAGAAAGAATAGAGGTACAGAGAGTAACATCAAGTGCATGTATACTAATGCCAGAAGTCTCGCCAACAAAATGGACGAATTAGAACTAATGTTGTTGGAGCATAATTATGACATGGTGAGGATATCTGAAACATGGCTGGATGGGAGCCATGACTGGGCTGTTAACTTGCAGGGCTATAGCCTGTTCAGAAATGACCGTACAGATAAGCGAGGGGGAGGGGTGTGTCTATATGTAAAATCTTCCTTAAAACCCATCCTGCGTGATAATATAGGTGAATTTAATGAAAATGTAGAGTCCCTGTGGGTGGAGATAAGGGGAGGGGGAAAAAATAATAAATTACTGATAGGGATTTGTTATAAATCTCCAAAAATAATGGAAGCAATGGAGAATATCCTCGTAAAGCAAATAGATGAAGCTGCGACTCAAGGAGAAGTCATTATTATGGGGGACTTCAACTACCCTGAAATAGATTGGGGAACAGAAACCTGCAGTTCCAGCAAAGGTAATCGGTTTTTGACAACTATGAGAGACAATTACCTTTCACAACTGGTTCAGGACCCAACAAGGAGGGGGGCACTGCTAGACCTAATATTAACCAACAGGCCAGACCGCATATCAAATATAAGGGTTGGGGGTCACTTGGGGAATAGTGATCACAAAATAATAAGTTTTCATGTAACCTTTAATAAGATGGGTAGTAGGGGGGTGACAAGGACACTAAACTTCAGGAGGGCAAATTTCCAACGGATGAGAGAGGATCTTGGTGCAATTAACTGGGACGATATCCTGAGACACAAAAATACACAAAGAAAATGGGAGACGTTTATTAGCATCCTGGATAGGACCTGTGCACAGTATATACCGTATGGGAATAAACATACTAGAAATAGGAGGAAACCAATATGGCTAAATAGAGCTGTAAGGGGCGCAATAAGGGACAAAAAGAAAGCATTTAGAGAATTAAAGGAAGTAGGTAGTGATGAGGCATTAAATAAATACAGAAAATTAAATAAATTCTGTAAAAAGCAAATCAAGGCAGCAAAGATTGAGACAGAGAGACTCATTGCCAGAGAGAGTAAAAATAATCCCAAAATATTCTTTAACTATATAAATAGTAAGAAACTAAAAAATGACAGTGTTGGCCCCCTTAAAAATAATCTGGGGGAAATGGTGGATGAGGATGAGGAAAAAGCCAATATGCTAAATGACTTTTTTTCATCAGTATTTACAAAAGAAAATCCCATGGCAGACAAAATGACTAGTGATAAAAATTCCCCATTAAATGTCACCTGCTTAACCCAGCAGGAAGTACAGCGGCGTCTAAAAATAACTAAAATTGACAAATCTCCGGGCCCGGATGGGATACACCCCCGAGTACTGCAGGAACTAAGTACAGTCATTGATAGACCATTATTTTTAATCTTTAAAGACTCCATAATAACAGGGTCTGTGCCACAGGACTGGCGTATAGCAAATGTGGTGCCAATATTCAAAAAAGGGGCAAAAACTGAACTCGGTAATTATAGGCCAGTAAGCTTAACCTCTACTGTGGGTAATATCCTGGAGGGCATTCTAAAGGATACTATACTGGAGTATCTGAAGAGGAATAACCTTATGACCCAGTATCAGCACGGGTTTACTAGGGACCGTTCATGTCAGACTAATTTGATCAGCTTCTATGAAGAGGTAAGTTCCGGACTGGACCAAGGGAACCCAGTGGACGTAGTGTATATGGACTTTTCCAAAGCTTTTGATACGGTGCCACACAAAAGGTTGTTACATAAAATGAGAGTAATGGGGATAGGGGAAAATATGTGTAAGTGGGTTGAGAGCTGGCTCAGGGATAGGAAACAAAGGGTGGTTATTAATGGAGCACACTCGGAGTGGGTTGCGGTTAGCAGTGGGGTACCACAGGGGTCAGTATTGGGCCCTCTTCTTTTTAACATATTTATTAATGACCTTGTAGGGGGCATTCAGAGTAGAATTTCAATATTTGCAGATGACACTAAACTCTGCAGGGTAATCAATACAGGGGAGGACAATTTTATATTACAGGATGATTTATGTAAACTAGAAGCTTGGGCTGATAAATGGCAAATGAGCTTTAATGGGGATAAATGTAAGGTCATGCATTTGGGTAGAAGTAATAAGATGTATAACTATGTGCTTAATTCTAAAACTCTGGGCAAAACCGTCAATGAAAAAGACCTGGGTGTATGGGTGGATGACAAACTCATATTCAGTGGCCAGTGTCAGGCAGCTGCTACAAAGGCAAATAAAATAATGGGATGTATTAAAAGAGGCATAGATGCTCATGAGGAGAACATAATTTTACCTCTATACAAGTCACTAGTGCGACCACACTTAGAATACTGTGCACAGTTCTGGTCTCCGGTGTATAAGAAAGACATAGCTGAACTGGAGCGGGTGCAGAGAAGAGCGACCAAGGTTATTAGAGGACTGGGGGGTCTGCAATACCAAGATAGGTTATTACACTTGGGGCTATTTAGTTTGGAAAAACTAAGACTAAGGGGTGATCTTATTTTAATGTATAAATATAAGAGGGGACAGTACAAAGACCTTTCTGATGATCTTTTTAATCATAGACCTGAGACAGGGACAAGGGGGCATCCTCCACGTCTGGAGGAAAGAAGGTTTAAGCATAATAACAGTTGCAGGTTCTTTACTGTAAGAACAGTGAGACTATGGAACTCTCTGCCGTATGATGTTGTAATGAATGATTCATTAATTAAATTTAAGAGGGGACTGGATACCTTTCTGGAAAAGTATAATGTTACAGGGTATATACACTAGATTCCTTGATAAGGCGTTGATCCAGGGAACTAGTCTGATTGCCGTATGTGGAGTCGGGAAGGAATTTTTTTCCCCATGGTGAAGTTACTCTTTGCCACATGGTTTTTTTTTGCCTTCCTCTGGATCAACATGTTAGGGCATGTTAGGTTAGGCTATGGGTTGAACTAGATGGACTTACAGTCTTCCTTCAACCTTAATAACTATGTACTATGTACTATGTATGTATTCTATGGGCCTGTGCTGCATTATATTCTATGGGCCTGTGCTGCATTATATTCTATGGGCCTGTGCTGCATTATATTCTATGGGCCTGTGCTGCATTGTATTCTATGGGCCTGTGCTGCATTCCATTCTATGGGCCTGTGCTGCATTCCATTCTATGGGCCTGTGCTGCATTATATTCTATGGGCCTGTGCTGCATTATATTCTATGGGGCTTTGCTGCATTCCATTCTATGGGCCTGTGCTGCATTGTATTCTATGGGCCTGTGCTGCATTGTATTCTATGGGCCTGTGCTGCATTCCATTCTATGGGCCTGTGCTGCATTCCATTCTATGGGCCTGTGCTGCATTATATTCTATGGGCCTGTGCTGCGTTATATTCTATGGGTCTGTGCTGCATTCCATTCTATGGGCCTGTGCTGCATTATATTCTATGGGCCTGTGCTGCATTATATTCTATGGGGCTGTGCTGCATTATATTCTATGGGGCTGTGCTGCATTCCATTCTATGGGCCTGTGCTGCATTATATTCTATGGGCCTGTGCTGCATTATATTCTATGGGGCTGTGCTGCATTATATTCTATGGGGCTGTGCTGCATTATATTCTATGGGGCTGTGCTGCATTCCATTCTATGGGCCTGTGCTGCATTATATTCTATGGGCCTGTGCTGCATTATATTCTATGGGCCTGTGCTGCATTATATTCTATGGGGCTGTGCTGCATTCCATTCTATGGGCCTGTGCTGCATTATATTGTATGGGGGCTGTGCTGCATTACATTCTATGGGGCTGTGCTGCATTACATTCTATGGGGCTGTGCTGCATTATATTGTATGGGGGCTGTGCTGCATTACATTCTATGGGGCTGTGCTGCATTATATTGTATGGTGGCTGGCTGCATTACATTCTATGGTGGCTGGCTGCATTACATTCTATGGGGGCTGTGCTGCATTACATTCTATGGGGGCTGTGCTGCATTACATTCTATGGGCCTGTGCTGCATTACATTCTATGGGGTGTCATGAATCCCCAATGGCTAGGGATAGCACAGGACAAGCAAAGTACAAATAAATAACGGACGAGCTCTAGGGTGATGGAACCTGGGCTGACCGCTGCCCTACGCCTGACAAACGCAACTAGAGATAGCCAGGGAGCGTGCCTACGTTGGTTCTAGACGCCACGCACCAGCCTAAGAGCTAACTAGTACTGCAGAGAAAATAAAGACCTCACTTGCCTCCAGAGGAATGAACCCCAAAAGATATAGTTGCCCCCTCACATGTATTGACGGTGAAATGAGAGGAAGGCACACACATAGAGATGATATATATAGATTTAGCAAATTGAGGCCTGCTGTAAACTAGAAAGCAGAACGATACAAAAGGGGACTGAGCGGTCAGCAAAAAACCCTAATCAAAAAACCATCCTGAGATTACAAGAACCCATGTGCCAACTCATGACACATGGGGAGAACCTCAGTCCACTAGAGCTACCAGCTAGCATAGAGACATAATAAGCAAGCTGGACAAAAAACCAAACAACTGAAAATCAGCACTTAGCTTATCCTGAAAGATCTGGGAGCAGGTAGGCAGGAACCAAACAGAGCACATCTGAATACATTGATAGCCGGCAAGGGAATGACAGAAAGGCCAGGTAAAATAGGAAACACCCAGCCTCTGATGGACAGGTGGAAACCAAAGGCCGCAACCCACCAAAGTCACCCAGTACCAGCAGTAACCACCAGAGGGAGCCCATAAACAGAATCCACAACAGTACCCCCCCCTTGAGGAGGAGTCACCGAACCCTCACGAGAACCCCCAGGGCGATCAGGGTGAGCTCTATGGAAGGCGCGGACCAAATCAGTCGCATGAACATCGGAGGTGACCACCCAGGAATTATCCTCCTGACCATAACCCTTCCACTTAACCAAATACTGGAGTTTGCGTCTGGAAACACGAGAATCCAAGATCTTCTCAACAACATACTCCAATTCTCCCTCCACCAGCACCGGAGCAGGAGGCTCAACCGAAGGAACAACGGGCACCTCATACCTCCGCAACAACGACCGATGGAACACATTATGAATAGCAAACGATGCTGGGAGATCCAAACGAAAAGATACAGGGTTAAGAATCTCCGAGATCCTATAAGGACCGATGAACCGAGGCTTGAACTTAGGAGAAGAGACCTTCATAGGGACAAAACGAGAAGACAACCACACCAAATCCCCAACAAGAAGTCGGGGACCCACGCGGCGACGGCGATTAGCAAACTGCTGAGTCTTCTCCTGAGATAACTTCAAATTGTCCACCACCTGATTCCAAATCTGATGTAGCCTGTCCACCACCATGTCCACTCCAGGACAATCCGAAGACTCCACCTGACCAGAGGAAAAACGAGGATGAAACCCCGAATTACAAAAAAAAGGAGAGACCAACGTGGCAGAACTAGCCCGATTATTAAGAGCAAATTCGGCCAGTGGCAAAAAAGCAACCCAGTCATCTTGGTCAGCAGAAACAAAACACCTCAAATAAGTTTCCAAGGTCTGATTAGTTCGCTCCGTCTGGCCATTCGTCTGAGGATGGAATGCAGACGAGAAAGACAAATCAATGCCCATCTTGGCACAAAACGTCCGCCAAAATCTAGACACAAACTGGGATCCCCTATCAGAAACGATATTCTCCGGAATCCCATGCAAACGAACCACGTTCTGAAAAAATAAAGGGACCAACTCAGAGGAGGAAGGCAACTTAGGCAAGGGCACCAAATGAACCATCTTAGAAAAGCGGTCACACACAACCCAGATAACGGACATTTTCTGTGAAACCCGGAGATCAGAAATAAAATCCATGGAAATGTGCGTCCAAGGCCTCTTCGGGATGGGCAAGGATAACAACAACCCACTGGTCCGAGAACAGCAAGGCTTAGCTCGAGCACACACTTCACAAGACTGCACAAAGGTACGCACATCCCTAGACAAGGAAGGCCACCAAAAAGACCTGGCCACCAAGTCTCTAGTACCAAATATTCCAGGATGACCAGCCAACACAGAAGAATGGACCTCGGAGATGACTCTACTGGTCCAATCATCCGGAACAAACAGTCTTTCTGGTGGACAACGATCCGGTTTATCCACCTGAAACTCCTGCAATGCACGTCGCAAGTCTGGGGATACGGCGGACAATATTACCCCATCCCTAAGGATACCAGTAGGCCCAGAGTCTCCAGGAGAGTCAGGCACAAAACTCCTGGAAAGAGCATCTGCCTTCACATTCTTTGAACCTGGCAGGTATGAAACCACGAAATTGAAATGAGAAAAAAACAACGACCAACGAGCCTGTCTAGGATTCAAACGCCTGGCAGACTCAAGGTAAATGAGATTCTTGTGATCAGTCAAGACCACCACACGATGTTTAGCACCCTCAAGCCAATGACGCCACTCCTCAAATGCCCACTTCATGGCCAAAAGCTCCCGATTACCCACATCATAATTGCGCTCGGCGGGCGAGAATTTTCTAGAGAAGAATGCACATGGCTTCATCACCGAGCCATCAGAACTTCTCTGTGACAAAACCGCCCCCGCTCCAATCTCGGAAGCATCAACCTCAACCTGAAAAGGAAGTGAAACATCTGGTTGACACAACACAGGAGCAGAAGAAAACCGGCGCTTAAGTTCCTGAAAGGCCCCCACAGCCGCAGGAGACCAATTAGCAACATCAGCACCCTTTTTAGTTAAATCAGTCAAAGGTTTAACAATACTGGAAAAATTTGCAATGAACCGACGATAAAAATTTGCAAACCCCAAGAACTTCTGTAGGCTCTTAACAGATGTAGGTTGTGTCCAGTCACAAATTGCCTGAACCTTAACGGGATCCATCTCAATAGTAGAAGGAGAAAAAATGTACCCCAAAAAAGAAATCTTCTGGACTCCGAAGAGACACTTTGAGCCCTTCACAAACAGAGAATTGGCCCGCAGAACCTGAAACACCTTCCTGACCTGTAGAACATGAGACTCCCAGTCATCAGAAAACACCAAAATATCATCCAAATACACAATCATAAACTTATCCAGATATTCACGGAAAATATTGTGCATAAAGGACTGAAAGACTGACGGAGCATTGGAGAGTCCAAAAGGCATTACCAAATACTCAAAATGGCCCTCAGGCGTATTAAATGCGGTTTTCCACTCATCACCTTGTTTTATCCGCACCAGATTATACGCACCGCGAAGATCTATCTTAGTGAACCACCTAGCCCCCTTAATGCGAGCAAACAAGTCAGTCAATAATGGCAATGGATACTGATATTTGACTGTAATCTTATTCAGAAGGCGATAATCTATACAAGGCCTCAGGGAACCATCTTTTTTTGCCACGAAAAAAAAACCTGCTCCCAGAGGGGACGAAGATGGACGAATATGTCCCTTTTCCAAGGACTCCTTAATATAATTCCGCATAGCAGTATGCTCTGGCAGTGACAGATTAAATAAACGACCCTTAGGGAACTTACTGCCAGGAATCAATTCTATAGCACAGTCACAATCTCTATGAGGAGGGAGCGAATTGAGCTTAGGCTCCTCAAAAACATCCCTATAGTCAGACAAAAACTCAGGGATCTCAGAAGGAGTAGATGAAGCGATAGAAATCGGAGGTGCATCATCATGAACCCCCTGACATCCCCAGCTTAACACAGACATTGTTTTCCAGTCCAGGACAGGATTATGAGTTTGTAACCATGGCAGACCCAGCACTAGTACATCATGTAAATTATACAGTACAAGGAAGCGAATCACCTCCTGATGAACGGGAGTCATGCGCATGGTCACTTGTGTCCAATACTGCGGTTTATTCATAGCCAATGGTGTAGAGTCAATTCCCTTCAGAGGAATAGGGACTTCCAGAGGCTCCAGACTAAAACCGCAGCGTTTAGCAAATGACCAATCCATAAGACTCAGGGCAGCGCCCGAATCCACATAGGCATCAATGGAAATGGAAGACAGTGAAAAAATCAGAGTCACAGACAAAATGAACTTAGGCTGCAGAGTACCAATGGCAAAAGATTTATCAAGCTTTTTTGTGCGTTTAGAGCATGCTGATATAACATGAGCTGAATCACCACAATAAAAACACAATCCATTTTTCCGCCTATAATTTTGCCGTTCACTTCTGGACTGAATTCTATCACATTGCATAGTCTCAGGTGCCTGTTCAGAAGACACCGCCAACTGGTGCACGGGTTTGCGCTCCCGTAAACGCCGATCAATCTGAATGGCCATAGCCATAGACTCATTCAGACCTGTAGGCGTAGGGAACCCCACCATAATATCCTTAATGGCCTCAGAAAGACCATTTCTGAAGTTTGCAGCCAGGGCGCACTCATTCCACTGAGTAAGCACCGACCATTTCCGAAATTTTTGACAATATATTTCCGCTTCATCATGCCCCTGAGAGAGGGCTAATAAAGCCTTTTCAGCCTGAATCTCCAGGTTGGGTTCCTCATAGAGCAATCCCAATGCCAGAAAAAACGCATCCACACTGAGCAATGCAGGATCCCCTGGTGCCAATGCAAATGCCCAATTCTGAGGGTCGCCCCGCAGGAAAGATATTACAATCCTGACCTGTTGAGCAGGGTCTCCAGAGGAGCGAGATTTTAAAGAAAGAAACAATTTACAATTGTTCCTGAAATTCAGGAAGGTAGATCTATCTCCAGAGAAGAACTCTGGAATAGGAATTCTAGGTTCAGACATGGGAGTGTGAACAACACAATCCTGTATGTTTTGAACTTTTGCCGCGAGATTGCTCAGGCTGGAAGCCAAACTCTGGACATCCATGTTAAACAGCTAAGATCAGAGCCATTCAAGGGTTAAGAGGAGGTAAGAAGCAGCTAGACAGCAATTAAGGGCTAGGCAGCAAAACTCTGAAGGGAAAAAAAAAAAAAAAAAAAATTCCCTTAAACACTTCTTTTTCTCCTGCTTCAGCCCAAACAATTAACACTTTGTGGGCCGGCTATACTGTCATGAATCCCCAATGGCTAGGGATAGCACAGGACAAGCAAAGTACAAATAAATAACGGACGAGCTCTAGGGTGATGGAACCTGGGCTGACCGCTGCCCTACGCCTGACAAACGCAACTAGAGATAGCCAGGGAGCGTGCCTACGTTGGTTCTAGACGCCACGCACCAGCCTAAGAGCTAACTAGTACTGCAGAGAAAATAAAGACCTCACTTGCCTCCAGAGGAATGAACCCCAAAAGATATAGTTGCCCCCTCACATGTATTGACGGTGAAATGAGAGGAAGGCACACACATAGAGATGATATATATAGATTTAGCAAATTGAGGCTCGTTGTAAACTAGAAAGCAGAACGATACAAAAGGGGACTGAGCGGTCAGCAAAAAACCCTAATCAAAAAACCATCCTGAGATTACAAGAACCCATGTGCCAACTCATGGCACATGGGGAGAACCTCAGTCCACTAGAGCTACCAGCTAGCATAGAGACATAATAAGCAAGCTGGACAAAAAACCAAACAACTGAAAATCAGCACTTAGCTTATCCTGAAAGATCTGGGAGCAGGTAGGCAGGAACCAAACAGAGCACATCTGAATACATTGATAGCCGGCAAGGGAATGACAGAAAGGCCAGGTAAAATAGGAAACACCCAGCCTCTGATGGACAGGTGGAAACCAAAGGCCGCAACCCACCAAAGTCACCCAGTACCAGCAGTAACCACCAGAGGGAGCCCATAAACAGAATCCACAACAATGGGGGCTGGCTGTATTACATTCTATGGGGGCTGTGCTGCATTACATTCTATGGGGGCTGGCTGTATTACATTCTATGGGGCTGTGCTGCATTACATTCTATGGGGGCTGTGCTGCATTACATTCTATGGTGGCTGGCTGCATTACATTCTATGGGGGCTGTGCTGCATTACATTCTATGGGGCCTGTGCTGCATTACATTCTATGGGCCTGTGCTGCATTACATTCTATGGGGGCTGGCTGTATTACATTCTAAGGGGGCTGTGCTGCATTACATTCTATGGGGGCTGGCTGTATTACATTCTATGGGGGCTGTGCTGCATTACATTCTATGGGGGCTGGCTGTATTACATTCTATGGGGCTGTGCTGCATTACATTCTATGGGGGCTGTGCTGCATTACATTCTATGGGGGCTGTGCAGCATTACATTTTATGGGGCTGTGCTGTATTATAGTCTATGGGGGCTGGCTGTATTACATTCTATGGGGGCTGTGCTGTATTACATTCTATGGGGGCTGTGCAGCATTACATTCTATGGGGCTGTGCTGTATTATAGTCTATGGGGGCTGGCTGTATTACATTCTATGGGGGCTGGCTGCATTACATTCTATGGGGGCTCTGCTGCATTACATTCTATGGGGGCTGGCTGTATTACATTCTATGGGGGCTGGCTGTATTACATTCTATGGGGCTGTGCTGCATTACATTCTATGGGGGCTGTGCTGCATTACATTCTATGGGGGCTGTGCTGCATTACATTCTATGGGGCTGTGCAGCATTACATTCTATGGGGCTGTGCTGTATTATAGTCTATGGGGGCTGGCTGTATTACATTCTATGGGGGCTGTGCTGCATTACATTCTATGGGGGCTGAGCTGTAATGCTGGATACAGCTGTAATTATATGTTATATAGTCGTGTTACACTCCCCTCACTTCTTGTAGCCTACAAGTGTACAAAGATATTATACAGTCACCATGTGACAAGTGGGCCTGTGTGACTTCAAATGCCAGGGCTGAATTTTAGTCCCAGTCCGGCCCTGGTTCCTTATATAATTTATTGAGATCTTTAAAAGCTGCTGTGTATGTAGGAGTATACTTCTTTTGAGCAAAAGTTTTCTCAGAGAAGATCTCCTTGGCCTCGGTAAGCCACAGGTTAGTGTCAGGTCCTGCCGCCAGAAACCCGGCCATAACAGGAAAATATAGACAATTATAACAAGCCAACAAGCAAGATGTATCAAGTCAGGATACTTCAAGACAATCTCTAGTAGAAGGTATATATAGCCAAGAGAATACCTTATAAAGTAAATTAAAACATAATAACCTTTAATACTACTAATGTAAAAACATTTTTATGGACAGTAAACGTGAACGTGATAAAGTGCAGACAGTGCATGAATATCAGTGCTCAATAAAAAAATGGTTTTGTCTCACCAAATTAGTTGTTTGTTCCTGGCAGGAGCCTATTGATGCTTGAAGGGGGAAGGGGGAAATGATCACTGTACTACCCCAGTCGTGCCCCTGTATTGCTCCTGCCCTGACAAGGGCAGTACCCAAGTAAGGCTAGATACTTGTACCCACCACACAAAAAAGATTAGACTTCCCTACGCGTTTCCTCTCACATCAGGGAGATTCATCAGGGGAATATATGAATATAAAGGATTGTGGAATATTCTACTCATAAAGAGTGCCCCTCCATCGGGAGGTGACTACTATGTGTCCGATGCACCCGGTTTTAGGTATGGACTAATGGTAGGGTGAGACACAGGACGGAAATGCTCCCCCTTAAATAATTTCCTCTTTCAAAAAAACGATTATATGGCATCCTACCTTTATTTCCACAGGGCCACGTGTTTTTCTACAAGCGTGATGTTTCATGGCGTTGTATCGCCATTAGTGTTGAGCATTCCGATACCGCAAGTATCGGGTATCGGCCGATACTTGCGGTATCGGAATTCCGATACCGGTATTCCGATACTTGCCGCGTATCGGATACCGGAATCGGAAGTTCCCAGATTCAAAATGCACAAATTCATCCAATGAGAATGATTCCAAGTGTGGGCACATCCTGTTCAGCATGGAGGGCATGAAACTACTGGCAAGGCTGTGATTGGCTGCTGAAATGATGTCATGATGCAGTTTAAAAGTCGCTGGCGCCATTTTGCGATCACTCTGCTGTGAATTCAGTTAGTGACAGGACGCTGTTTGCTGACTGAGGGCCAGTTTAGAGATAGCGATTTGCTTCTTTGTGCTTTCCAAAGGCTAATTTAGCAACCGCTGTGTTCACCTACTATTCACCTTGCTTTTGCCTTGTAGCGCTGTTTTCACAGCGATCTGCAAGGTCTGTGTGTGTGTGTGTGTGAGTGCAGCCCACTCTCTAGTCTGAGTGCAGCCACATAGGCCATCCATAGCTGGTTGTATTCAGTTCAGAGAGGGTGGTTCATTGCCTCATACTGTTCTTTTTTTTTTTTTTTTTCCAAGTAGTGTAGGCTGCTGCATATTTTTTCAAAAAATTCCTATTAGTGTCTTTCCACCCGTCTCCAGCTAATTTGTGGAAAAACACTACATAGGATAACGTAGAGGAGCGTTTTTGGGCCTTGCAGCGCCGTTTACGGCTGTCTGCACGGTCTCCGTGTGACTGCAGCTCGCCCTGTAGTCTGTGAGCAGCCATAGCCTGGTTGTCTCCAGCTCAGGGTTGTTCACTGCGTCATACCGCCAAATCAATTTTCATTTTGTTTTAAGTAGTGCAGGCTGCTGCACATTTTTTCAAAAAATTCCTATTAGTGTCTTTCCACCCGTCTCCAGCTAATTTGTGGAAAAACACTACATAGGATAACGTAGAGGAGGGTTTTTGGGCCTTGCAGCGCCGTTTACGGCTGTCTGCACGGTCTCCGTGTGACTGCAGCTCGCCCTGTAGTCTGTGAGCAGCCATAGCCTGGTTGTCTCCAGCTCAGGGTTGTTCACTGCGTCATACCGCCAAATCAATTTTCATTTTGTTTTAAGTAGTGCAGGTTGCTGCACATTTTTTCAAAAAATTCCTATTAGTGTCTTTCCACCCGTCTCCAGCTAATTTGTGGAAAAACACTACATAGGATAACGTAGAGGAGCGTTTTTGGGCCTTGCAGCGCCGTTTACGGCTGTCTGCACGGTCTCCGTGTGACTGCAGCTCGCCCTGTAGTCTGTGAGCAGCCATAGCCTGGTTGTCTCCAGCTCAGGGTTCTTCACTGCGTCATACCGCAAAATCAATTTTCATTTTGTTTTAAGTAGTGCAGGCTGCTGCACATTTTTTCAAAAAATTCCTATTAGTGTCTTTCCACCCGTCTCCAGCTAACTTGTGGAAAAACACTACATAGGATAACGTAGAGGAGGGTTTTTGGGCCTTGCAGCGCCGTTTACGTCTGTCTGCACGGTCTCCGTGTGACTGCAGCTCTATCTGTTGTCAGTTCAGCCCCCAAAAAATAAATAAATAATAAAGTTCACCAAACACACCAGTGACACCACTTTACATTTGTGTAGGCCACATTAGCTCATATTAAAGTCTAGTCCACACTTTAGAAAATTAGTGTTTCTTATACCTGTTAGGAGGAGTTGTTCAGGAATAAGCACACAAATCCGTTAGTACTTTTCTGCTTATCTTTATCAGTCAACCAAGATGAAGAAGGCAGTGAGTAAGGCACGTGGGCGTGGGCGTGGGCGCGGAGCAGGGAGGGGACGTGGGGATTCTGTGCCAGCTGCGGGCACTGGTGACTCATCAGCACCCACTTTCACAAGGGAACAGTCATTCATGCGCAGCTTTGTCGCAGAGCGCCGTACACCGCTGCTGCGTGAAGAACAAATTGAAGCCGTTGTCGGATGGATGGCAGCTAATGCATCAACTTCAATTAGTGCCACATCCTCTCAGACACAGAGCACTGGAGAGCAGCCATCTGTCTCTTCACCACCAGCCAAATTGCCCAGGCAGACAGAGAGCCCAGGACAGGAGCCGTCTCTACTTCTGTTCTCTGAATCTCTTGGCTTGGAAACAGGGGGCCAGCCAAGCAGCATTGGAGAAATGGAAGAAGAGGCAGGGTGCAGTGATGCCCAACAGCTTTTTCTCTCTTCCTCTGAAGAGGCGGGTGGGCCAGTGGCTCCGTTCACCACATCGCAGGCCGCATCAGCTGATGATGACACTCAGGTGCCACTTACTGGTGCGTGCTCTGCTGCTGAGACTACCCAGGAGGAGCAGTTGGGGGCAGAGGGTAGTGTAGATGATGAGGTCCTTGACCCATCTTGGCGTGAGGGACAGGAAGGTGGTGGGAGCAGCTCTGAGGAAGAGATTCCCTGTACGTCCCAAAGAGGGAGAGGGAGGGGGAAGACTGCGGATCCTGCAGCCTCCGCTTTGGCAGCCGTTAGGAGCATGTCTCTTCCAAAAGCCAAAAAGGGTGCTCCCAAGACTTGCAGTGCCTGGTCCTTTTTTGACACAGTTGCAGCTGACATTTGCTATGTCAAATGCAAGGTGTGTCATCACAAAGTCAAAAGAGGTCGAAATGTCAGCAACCTCAATACCTCCAACATGTGGAAACATGTGCGCACCAGGCACCCGGCGGAGTTAGAAAAACACACTGAAGAGCTAGGCCAACCAACAGCGGCAGCTACCACCTCTTCAGCTCGTGTTGCCTCTTCCTCCAGCTCACACGCAGCTGGTTCGGCTTCCTCCCAGGATCGCCGTGGAAGAACCTCTGGCCCTGTTGTCCAGAGACCCACTGTAATTCCACCCGCAGCACCACTTTCCCAGTCATCCACACACTCCCAGCCCAGTCTACACCCATCGGTAGTACAGGCATGGGAGAAAAGGCGGCCTTTCTCGTCAAACCACCCACGAGCACAGGCTCTGACTGCAGGCATTGCCAAACTTCTGTCACTGGAAATGCTGTCATTCAGGCTGGTGGAGACTGACAGCTTCCGTGACTTGATGTCATTGGCAGTCCCACAGTACAATGTGCCCAGCCGCTTTTACTTCAGCAGGCAAGCCGTCCCTGCCCTGCACAAGCATGTGGAGGGACACATAAAACACGCGCTACTGAACGCCGTCAGTAGCAAGGTCCACCTCACCACCGATGCGTGGACCAGTCAACATGGACAGGGGCGATACCTTTCCCTCACTGCCCATTGGGTTAATGTCGTTGAGCCGGGTACAGACCGTGCGAGTGGCGCAGGACGTGTCCTGCCCACTCCAAGAATTGCAGGAATCCATTCTGTACGCATTGACTCCTCCTCCTACACCAGTTCCTCAGAATCATCGCTGCAGGAGCCGTCACAGTCCACCTCCACATGGACCCGTGATGAACGTGTACCTGTTACGACCGACATGAGCACAGCCGTGGCCAAACGTCAACAGGCCGTCTTGAAATTAATTTGTTTGGGGAATCGAAGCCACACAGCGCAGGAGCTCTGGAATGCCATCAAGCAGGAGAGCGATGTGTGGTTTGTGCCAGCGAATCTCCAGCCAGGCATGGTAGTGTGTGATAATGGCCGAAATCTGGTGGCAGCTCTGGGCCTCGGCAACCTCACTCACATCCCATGTCTGGCACATGTGCTCAATTTGGTCGTGCAGAGTTTTCTGAGGGACTATCCGGATCTTGATGCACTGCTGCACAAGGTCCGCCTAGAGTGTGCTCACTTGCGGCGTTCCAGCACGGCAAAAGCGCGCATTGCGGCTCTGCAGCGCCGACACCGCCTGCCGGAACATCACATCATATGTGACCTACCTACCAGGTGGAATTCCACGTTACATATGTTGGAGCGGTTGTGTGAGCAGCAGCAAGCTGTAATGGAGTACCAGCTGCTTCAGGCGCAAAGAAGTCGCAGTCAGCGCCGTACAGACTTCACAACCACAGAGTGGGCCACTATGAATGACGTCTGCCAGGTTTTGCGTCCCTTTGATTATTCCACGCGGATGGCGAGTGCAGATGATGCACTAGTCAGCATGACTGTCCCCCTTATCTGCCTGCTTGAAAAATCACTGCAAGCGCTAAGGGATGATGTTGTGGAAGAGGTGGAGGATGAGGATTCAGCATTTCCATCATCTTCTGGACAGTCAGCGCCACGTGGTTCCTCACAAACGCGTAGGCAGGGGACAGTTTGTGAGGAGGATGAGGAGGAGTCAATGGAGGAGAAAGACATCCGTCCAGAGGAGGGAGTTACACAATTGTCCAGTACTCAGTGTGTACAGCGAGGGTGGGGTGATGACGAGCGGGCAGAGATCACGCCTCCAGCAGGGGACAGCGTTTCTTGGGCAGTTGGCAGTCTGCAGCACATGGTGGATTACATGCTGCAGTGCCTGAGAAACGACCGCCGCATCGCCCACATTCTCAACATGTCTGATTATTGGGTGTTCACCCTCCTCGATCCTCGCTACCGGGACAACGTAGAAAGCCTCATCACACCGTTGAACCGGGAGCGAAAAATGCGGGAGTACCAAGACACACTGGTCAATTCCATCATCTTCTCCATTCCAACTGAGAGAAGTGCTGCTAGTGCATTCCAAAGCAGCTCAGTGCGTCCAGGCAGTGGTGGAGGCTCTGCACAAAGAGGGAGCAGAAGCAGTGCCTCTGCCCAAGGCAAGACCAGTATGGCCCAACTGTGGCACAGTTTTCTGTGCCCGCCACAAAAGTCTACACCATCACAGACGGCTCCAGTCAGCAGGAGGCAACGGTTCCGTCAGATGGTGACAGACTACATGTCTTGCCCTCTTGCTGTACTCCCAGACGGCTCTTCCCCTTTCAAGTTTTGGGTCTCATAGCTGGATACATGGCCAGAGCTAAGCCAGTATGCATTGGAGGTGCTGTCTTGCCCTGCGGCCAGTGTATTATCGGAACGTGTCTTTAGTGCTGCAGGTGGTGTACTAACTGACCGTCGCATGCGACTATCCTCCGATAACGTTGACCGGCTTACTTTCCTGAAAATGAACAAGGCCTGGATCTCGCAGGAATTTGCCACTCCTCTTCCTGATTAAATAATTAGGTGACTGTCTACAATATCCAGGTCTCCTGTTGTGTTCATCTTTCTACCACCTGAACTTAAATTCCTGGGCTCCAACACCGCCAGTTGAGGCTCAGAAGTGCCGTCTGCACAGTCAAAACATACGACCCAGTGTTATTGGGTTTCAGTAACGTCAGCTGATCCCCAGCTGTGTAGCCGGCAATGTGTCCTGCGATCGCCACGCTGACACAACAACTGAAATGTAAGGGAACCTGTCCCCCCCCCCAAGGCGTTTGTTACTGAAAGAGCCACCTTGTACAGCAGTAATGCTGCACAAGGAAAAGGTAGCTATTTTTGTTTAGCTCCTTGCACACGCAGAACTTAACACTTATAAAATGTGTCCACTGATACCGTAAAACTGTCCCGGAGGTGGGACTTTCCTTCGTAATATGACGCAGCACAACCGTCATTCCTACCCCCTTGGCGCCGTGCCCCGGCTCCTCAGCGTTGTTTGATTCCGTCCCGGAGCCTGCGCTGTTATGTTATCCCTTGGCCAGGCACACTTAGCGCTGCCCGTCTTCTGACATCATTTGGTGTCAGGATGGCTGCGCCTGTGCGGCCGCGCTGGCCGAGAGCCCGCCTCGCAGTGTCTTCTGATTTAATCCCACTGAGGGCCTGAGATCCATGGACATGCGCAGTGCATATCTGAACCTCCACCTCTCACTCATCTCCCTACGGCTTCTTCAGACTGTGCGGTGTCAGCTGGTCCCTAATAGCATGCCACGGCCGTGACACCGCACAGTCTTAAGAAGCCATAGGGAGGGGAGTGAGAGGCGAGGATATGCACTGCGCATGGCCACGGATCCCAGGCCCGCGGTGGGATTACATTAGACGACACTGCGAGGCGGGCTCTCGGCCAGCGCGGCCGCACAGGCGCAGCCAGCCTGACACCAAATGATGTCAGAAGATGGGCAGCGCTAAGTGTGCCTGGCCAAGGGATAACATAACAGCGCAGGCTCCGGGACGGAATCAAACAACGCTGAGGAGCCGGGGCACGGCGCCAAGGGGGTAGGAATGACGGCTGTGCTGCGTCATATTACGAAGGAAAGTCCCACCTCCGGGACGGTCTCACGGTATCAGGGGACACATTTTATAAGTGTTTAGTTCTGTGTTTGCAAGGAGCATCATGAAAAGAACCACCTTTTCCTTTTGCATCTTTTTTGCTGCACAAGCTGGCTCTTTCAGCTACAAACGCCTTGGGGGGGGGTTAAAGGTTCCCTTTCGACTTTCTCCAATCAGGCTTCGGCCTACATTGTGTTCCTCTGCTTCTCCTCCTGTCCCTGGGCTCCAACACCGCTAGTTGTTGCCTGGTAGTGCTGTACGCACAGTCAACAGTCCCTCCTCTGTTATTGGGGTTCAGTAACGTCAGCTGTTCCCCTGCTGTGTGTGTGGCAATCCCTCCTACCTCCTCCACCTCCTCCTCCTCCACCTGTCCCTGGGCTCCAACACCGCTAGTTACCGTCCAGTAGTGCTGTACGCACAGTCAACAGTCCCTCCTCTGTTATTGGGGTTCAGTAACGTCAGCTGTTCCCCTGCTGTGTGTGTGGCAATCCCTCCTACCTCCTCCACCTCCCCCTCCTGTCCCTGGGCTCCAACACCGCTAGTTGCCGTCCAGTAGTGCTGTACGCACAGTCAACAGTCCCTCCTCTGTTATTGGGGTTCAGTAACGTCAGCTGTTCCCCTGCTGTGTGTGTGGCAATCCCTCCTACCTCCTCCTACCTCCTCCACCTCCTCCTCCTCCACCTGTCCCTGGGCTCCAACACCGCTAGTTGCTGTCCAGTAGTGCTGTACGCACAGTCAACAGTCCCTCCTCTGTTATTGGGGTTCAGTAACGTCAGCTGTTCCCCTGCTGTGTGTGTGGCAATCCCTCCTACCTCCTTCACCTCCCCCTCCTGTCCCTGGGCTCCAACACCGCTAGTTGCCGTCCAGTAGTGCTGTACGCACAGTCAACAGTCCCTCCTCTGTTATTGGGGTTCAGTAACGTCAGCTGTTCCTCTGCTGTGTGTGTGGCAATCCCTCCTACCTCCTCCTACCTCCTCCACCTCCTCCTCCTCCACCTGTCCCTGGGCTCCAACACCGCTAGTTGCCGTCCAGTAGTGCTGTACGCACAGTCAACAGTCCCTCCTCTGTTATTGGAGTTCAGTAACGTCAGCTGTTCCCCTGCTGTGTGTGTGGCAATCCCTCCTACCTCCTCCACCTCCCCCTCCTGTCCCTGGGCTCCAACACCGCTAGTTGCCATCCAGTAGTGCTGTACGCACAGTCAACAGTCCCTCCTCTGTTATTGGGGTTCAGTAACGTCAGCTGTTCCCCTGCTGTGTGTGTGGCAATCCCTCCTACCTCCTCCACCTCCCCCTCCTGTCCCTGGGCTCCAACACCGCTAGTTGCCATCCAGTAGTGCTGTACGCACAGTCAACAGTCCCTCCTCTGTTATTGGGGTTCAGTAACATCAGCTGTTCCCCAGCTGTGTGTGTGGCAATCTCTCCTATCTCCTCCTCCACCACCACCTCCCCCTCCTGTCCCTGGGCTCCAACACCGCTAGTTGCCGTCCAGTAGTGCTGTACGCACAGTCAACAGTCCCTCCTCTGTTATTGGGGTTCAGTAACGTCAGCTGTTCCCCTGCTGTGTGTGTGGCAATCCCTCCTACCTCCTCCACCTCCCCCTCCTGTCCCTGGGCTCCAACACCGCTAGTTGCCGTCCAGTAGTGCTGTACGCACAGTCAACAGTCCCTCCTCTGTTATTGGGGTTCAGTAACGTCAGCTGTTCCCCTGCTGTGTGTGTGGCAATCCCTCCTACCTCCTCCTACCTCCTCCACCTCCTCCTCCTCCACCTGTCCCTGGGCTCCAACACCGCTAGTTGCCGTCCAGTAGTGCTGTACGCACAGTCAACAGTCCCTCCACTGTTATTGGGGTTCAGTAACGTCAGCTGTTCCCCAGCTGTGTGTGTGGCAATCCCTCCTATCTCCTCCTCCACCACCACCTCCCCCTCCTGTCCCTGGGCTCCAACACTGCTAGTTGCCGTCCAGTAGTGCTGTACGCACAGTCAACAGTCCCTCCTCTGTTATTGGGGTTCAGTAACATCAGCTGTTCCCCTGCTGTGTGTGTGGCAATCCCTCCTACCTCCTCCACCTCCCCCTCCTGTCCCTGGGCTCCAACACCGCTAGTTGCCGTCCAGTAGTGCTGTACGCACAGTCAACAGTCCCTCCTCTGTTATTGGGGTTCAGTAACATCAGCTGTTCCCCAGCTGTGTGTGTGGCAATCCCTCCTACCTCCTCCTACCTCCTCCACCTCCTCCTCCTCCACCTGTCCCTGGGCTCCAACACCGCTAGTTGCCGTCCAGTAGTGCTGTACGCACAGTCAACAGTCCCTCCTCTGTTATTGGGGTTCAGTAACGTCAGCTGTTCCCCAGCTGTGTGTGTGGCAATCCCTCCTATCTCCTCCTCCACCACCACCTCCCCCTCCTGTCCCTGGGCTCCAACACCGCTAGTTGCCGTCCAGTAGTGCTGTACGCACAGTCAACAGTCCCTCCTCTGTTATTGGGGTTCAGTAACGTCAGCTGTTCCCCTGCTGTGTGTGTGGCAATCCCTCCTACCTCCTCCACCTCCCCCTCCTGTCCCTGGGCTCCAACACCGCTAGTTGCCGTCCAGTAGTGCTGTACGCACAGTCAACAGTCCCTCCTCTGTTATTGGGGTTCAGTAACGTCAGCTGTTCCCCAGCTGTGTGTGTGGCAATCCCTCCTACCTCCTCCACCTCCCCCTCCTGTCCCTGGGCTCCAACACCGCTAGTTGCCGTCCAGTAGTGCTGTACGCACAGTCAACAGTCCCTCCTCTGTTATTGGGGTTCAGTAACGTCAGCTGTTCCCCAGCTGTGTGTGTGGCAATCCCTCCTATCTCCTCCTCCACCACCTCCTCCTCCTCCTGTCCCTGGGATCCAACACCGCTAGTTGCTGTCCAGAAGTGCTGTCCGCACAGAGCCAAACACCTCACCAATGTGTTAGTGGGGTTCAGCACCGCCAGCTGTTCCCCTGCTGTGTATACGGCAACGTGTACTGCGACCGCCACGCAGGCACAACAAGTTAAATTTAAGGGAACCTGTCCCCCCCCCAGGCGTTTGTTACTGAAGGAGCCACCTTGTGCAGCAGTAATGATGCAAAGGGAAAAAGTGCCTCTTTTCGTGGTGGTCCTTGCACATGCTGAACCTAACACTTATGAAATGTGTCCCCTCCTACCGTGATACCGTCCGGTAGGTGGAACTTTCCTTTGTGATGTGACGCAGCACAGCCGTCATTCTTACCCCCTTGGCGCCGTGCGCCGCCTCCTCAGCGTTGTTTGAATCAGTCCCGGAGCCTGCACTGTTAGGTTAGCCCTTGGCCATGCACACATTTTGCGCTGCCCGTCTTCTGACATCATTTGGTGTCAGGCTGGCTGCGCCTGTGCGGCCGCGCTGGACGAGAGCCCGCCTCGTAGTGTCTTCTGATTTAATCCCACTGGGGGTCTGAGATCCATGGACATGCGCAGTGCATATCTGAACCTCCACCTCTCACTCATCTCCCTACGGCTTCTTCAAACTGTGTGGTGTCAGCTGGTCCCTAATAGCATGCCACGGCCGTGACACCTTTGACTTGTGCAGCACTACTGCTGCATAAGCTGTGGCTCTTCTACTTTGTAACCCCTGAGGGGGGGTTAAAGGTTACCTTTGAAATTGGTTCAATTAGGCTTCGGCCTACACTCTGCTCCCCCTGCAGAGCCCGGGCTCCAACACCGCCAGTTGGGGCCCGGTACTGCTAGCTGCACAGAGAAAAACACCAGCCAATGTGTCAGTGGGGTTCAGCACCGCCAGCTGTTCCCCTGCTGTGCAGCCGGCAACGTGTCCTGCAACTGCCACGCAGGCACAACAGACCCAAAGCTGCCGCCAGTGCAGGCTTCGGCCTACACTCTGCTCCATCTCCTCCTCCTGCTGACCCCGGGCTCTAACACCGCCAGTTGGGGCCCGGTACTGCTAGCTGCACAGAGAAAAACACCAGCCAATGTGTCAGTGGGGTTCAGCACCGCCAGCTGTTCCCTTGCTGTGTAGCCGGCATCGTGTCCTGCAAAAGCCACGCAGACACAAGAACTGAAATTGAAGGGAACCTGTCCCCCCTCCCCCAGGCGTTTGTACGTTTTACAGCCACCTTGTACAGCGGTAATGCTGCATGTGTGCAAGGTGGCTCATAAACGTATTCTCCTCGCACATGTGGAACTGAAAACACGTCTGAAATGTGTCCTCTGTGTGACCATTTAACCGTCCCGGAGGTGTGACTTTCCTTTGTAATGACACGCTGCAACCCCCTTGGTAGCGCTGCCCGTCTTCTGGCATCATTGTTTGGCTGCCTGCGCCTCTGCGGCCGCCCTGACCCACACAACGCCCCTCGGTGTCTTATTTATTGGGACTGCGAGGGTGTGATTGATGGGCATGAGCAGTGCATCAGTTCGCCTGTCCCGCATCTCCTTCCGCCTTCTTCAGACTGTGCGGCTTCATGGCCGTGGCATGCGATAAGGGATCAGCTGACGCCGCACAGTCTGAAGCGGGTGTAAGGACCCGAGTGTGAGAGGCGAACATATGTGCTGCGCCAGGCCATGAATCCCAGCCCCGCAGTGTTTTAACAATGTTAAGACACTGCGGGGCTGGGATTCATGGTCATCGCGAACCGCACCGGACGACATTAAATGATGTCAGAAGATGGGCAGCGCTAACAGCGCTAGGCCAGGGGATAACACGACAGCGCAGACTCCTGTACAGCAAATAACAACGCTCAGGAGGCTGCACCCAGCACCAAGGTGGGATTCTTGACATCTGTGCTGCGTCTCATTACGAAGGGAACTCGCGCCTCCAACACAGTTTGACTGTATAAAGGGCTAAATGTTATACGTGTTTCATTCAGCGTGTGCAAGGAGAAAAATTAAAAGAGCAACCTTTGACTTGTGCAGCACTACTGCTGCATAAGCTGTGGCTCTTCTACTTTGTAACCCCTGAGGGGGCGTTAAAGGTTACCTTTGAAATTGGTTCAATTAGGCTTCGGCCTACACTCTGCTCCCCCTGCAGAACCTGGGCTCCAACACCGCCAGTTGGGGCCCGGTACTGCTAGCTGCACAGAGAAAAACACCAGCCAATGTGTCAGTGGGGTTCAGCACCGCCAGCTGTTCCCCTGCTGTGCAGCCGGCAACGTGTCCTGCAACTGCCACGCAGGCACAACAGACCCAAAGCTGCCGCCAGTGCAGGCTTCGGCCTACACTCTGCTCCATCTCCTCCTCCTGCTGACCCCGGGCTCTAACACCGCCAGTTGGGGCCCGGTACTGCTTTCTGCACAGAGAAAAACACCAGCCAATGTGTCAGTGGGGTTCAGCACCGCCAGCTGTTCCCCTGCTGTGTAGCCGGCATCGTGTCCTGCAAAAGCCACGCAGACACAAGAACTGAAATTGAAGGGAACCTGTCCCCCCTCCCCCAGGCGTTTGTACGTTTTACAGCCACCTTGTACAGCGGTAATGCTGCATGTGTGCAAGGTGGCTCATAAACGTATTCTCCTTGCACATGTGGAACTGAAAACACGTCTGAAATGTGTCCTCTGTGTGACCATTTAACCGTCCCGGAGGTGTGACTTTCCTTTGTAATGACACGCTGCAACCCCCTTGGTAGCGCTGCCCGTCTTCTGGCATCATTGTTTGGCTGCCTGCGCCTCTGCGGCCGCCCTGACCCACACAACGCCCCTCGGTGTCTTATTTATTGGGACTGCGAGGGTGTGATTGATGGGCATGAGCAGTGCATCAGTTCGCCTGTCCCGCATCTCCTTCCGCCTTCTTCAGACTGTGCGGCTTCATGGCCGTGGCATGCGATAAGGGATCAGCTGACGCCGCACAGTCTGAAGCGGGTGTAAGGACCCGAGTGTGAGAGGCGAACATATGTGCTGCGCCAGGCCATGAATCCCAGCCCCGCAGTGTTTTAACAATGTTAAGACACTGCGGGGCTGGGATTCATGGTCATCGCGAACCGCACCGGCCGACATTAAATGATGTCAGAAGATGGGCAGCGCTAACAGCGCTAGGCCAGGGGATAACACGACAGCGCAGACTCCTGTACAGCAAATAACAACGCTCAGGAGGCTGCACCCAGCACCAAGGTGGGATTCTTGACATCTGTGCTGCGTCTCATTACGAAGGGAACTCGCGCCTCCAACACAGTTTGACTGTATAAAGGGCTAAATGTTATACGTGTTTCATTCAGCGTGTGCAAGGAGAAAAATTAAAAGAGCAACCTTTGACTTGTGCAGCACTACTGCTGCATAAGCTGTGGCTCTTCTACTTTGTAACCCCTGAGGGGGGGTTAAAGGTTACCTTTGAAATTGGTTCAATTAGGCTTCGGCCTACACTCTGCTCCCCCTGCAGAGCCCGGGCTCCAACACCGCCAGTTGGGGCCCGGTACTGCTAGCTGCACAGAGAAAAACACCAGCCAATGTGTCAGTGGGGTTCAGCACCGCCAGCTGTTCCCCTGCTGTGCAGCCGGCAACGTGTCCTGCAACTGCCACGCAGGCACAACAGACCCAAAGCTGCCGCCAGTGCAGGCTTCGGCCTACACTCTGCTCCCTCTCCTCCTCCTGCTGACCCTGGGCTCCAACACCGCCAGTTGGGGCTCTAGGAAGACAAGCTTGAATAGGTCCCCATCCTGGTTCCAGCACCGTCAGCTGGTTCCGGGCAGAGCCTTTGGCTTAGGTGCCTCCCTCTGGGTATCCGAGTTCCACCAACGTCAGGTGGTCCTTGGTAGTGCTTTCAGGCACGGGTACCTCCTGCTTAGTAACCGGGTTCCAGTAACGTCAGCTGGTCCTCGGTAGTTCCATTGGCTCTTGGACCTTCGGCTACCCATCCGGGTTCCAGCACCGTCAGCTGGTTCTCGGCAGTGTCTTTTGCTCTTATACCTTCTGCTCCCCATCCTGGTTCCAGTACCGTCAGCTGGTTCTGGGCAGAGCCTTTGGCTTAGGTGCCTCCCTCTGGGTATCCGAGTTCCACCAACGTCAGGTGGTCCTTGGTAGTGCTTTCAGGCACGGGTACCTCCTGCTTAGTAACCGGGTTAAAGTAACGTCAGCTGGTCCTCGGTAGTTCCATTGGCTCTTGGACCTTCGGCTACCCATCCGGGTTCCAGCACCGTCAGCTGGTTCTCGGCAGTGTCTTTTGCTCTTGTACCTTCTGCTCCCCATCCTGGTTCCAGTACCGTCAGCTGGTTCCGGGCAGAGCCTTTGGCTTAGGTGCCTCCCTCTGGGTATCCGAGTTCCACCAACGTCAGGTGGTCCTTGGTAGTGCTTTCAGGCACGAGTACCTCCTGCTTAGTAACCGGGTTCCAGTAACGTCAGTTACTCGGTAGTTCCATTGGCTCTTGGACCTTCGGGTAGCCATCCGAGTTCCAGTTCCATCAGCTGTTTCTCGGCATTTTCTCAGCCTTCTTGTACCTTCTGCTACATTTCCAAGTTCAAGACCCTAAAGACGACGACCCGGAAGACCACCCCTAAGATGACGACGACACCAGAGACGACGACCACTGAGATGACGACGACCCTCGAGACAATGACCCTGAAGACCACCCCGATGACGACGACCCCGGAGACGACAACCACCGTGATGACGACGACCCTGGAGACGATGACCCTGAAGACCACCCCGATGACGACGACCCCGGAGACGACGACCCTGGAGACGACGACGACCTGGAAGACCGAGAAGCAGAAGAACAAGAGGCTGCAGAACAAAGAGCAGAAGAACATTAAGCATAAGACTAAATATCAGAGCAAAAGATATTATCTAAATTATAAGCAGAAGAAGACTAAGCAGTGTATGGGGGTGAGTCCGTTCCTCCTCGTGGTGCCCCTGGATAAAGCCTGATGCTGCAGGCCAAACTGAACCCGGACAAATGTAACTGTTTTGTGACAGGCAGAACGGAAGGTGTAATCTTCAAACTTTTATATTTTATAGTTTAACAACTACGGGAATGCCTGTCACAAATAAGAATATGATGAAGAAGTTGAATATGAAGAAGATAATAGTAAAATAAAAAGAATATGAACAATGTAACAAAAAAAATAATAGGTAGAAGATGAAGAAGAAGATGAATAAGGTGAAGAAGTTGATGTCAAAGAAGCTGATGATGAGGATAATGAAGAAGAAAGTGTGGGAGAAGTAAAAAAGAAGGTGAAGGGCGTGGAAGTAGTGAAACATCAATATCTGACAAAATAAAATTAAAAAAAATAACAGTCAAAATCTTTCTAACGCCGAACGTCATAAAAAAAAATAAAAATCCTGCTATTCTATTTGATTGGGCTAAACCTCTGTGCCTTTAATGTCTCCGCCACCTCCCCCAATACATCCTACATTATTCTTAGTTGTTTTCCTTCATGTAGAATGAACCTACAAGTTTATAAAGGGTTTATTTTAATTCCGATATTTTCGTCCCATTGACTTGCATTGGGATCGGGTATCGGTATCGGATTAGATCCGATACTTTGACGGTATCGGCCGATACTTTCCGATACCGATACTTTCTGATATCGGAAGGTATCGCTCAACACTAATCGCCATTCTAACCCCCATGAGTGTGCATTTCCGGTACCGGAGTTGCTGCATTAATCACGCATGCGTTCTCTAACGCGATGTGTGCACCCAGGGGGCCAGCCCGCTGTCACTTCCGGTTTGCGCTCCCCGGGCTGCTGCATAATGCGCATGCGCCGCTCAAGTAAAATAACTTCCTGTGTGACGGAGTCCCCGTCTCCCTAGTAACGCCCGTATTATAGTAGTTGAAACTATTGTGCAAACATTTGCAAGTAAAGAATACCTAAGCTGGTTATCCGTAGTATATGAAAGGTACCATGTCAGTATTCATATCTATAGTTATTATTTCATTATGTGTAACAACTTTGCCCTGAGCTTAAAATGGAGTTTATATAGATATTGGGGTGCCGCTTTATAGAGAGCATTGTTTATGGGTTATATTGAGGCTATAGGTTTATTTTACCGCTCTTTATTATGAAATGTGAGAGCATGTTATCAATATACAGCAATAGTAAGCACGGGTGTAACGATATTTGGATGTGCCTATTATGTAAACATATGGGCCTCCACATTTGCAATAGTAATTTCTCTTATAATATCCACATCAGCAGTGGAATAACAGCATAAGCCCACCTGGCTACTTGTTCAGATAAAACACACATGTATTACATACAGGGAAAATGTAATCTATGAATAACAGGTATATTTTGTGAGGCGCTGTATGTGTAATAACTATAGATATGAATACTGACATGGTACCTTTCATATACTACGGATAACCAGCTTAGGTATTCTTTACTTGCAAATGTTTGCACAATAGTTTCAACTACTATAATACGGGCGTTACTAGGGAGACGGGGACTCCGTCGCACAGGAAGTTATTTTACTTGAGCGGCGCATGCGCATTAGGCAGCAGCCCGGGGAGCGCAAACCGGAAGTGACAGCGGGCTGGCCCCCTGGGTGCACACATCGCATTAGAGAACGCATGCGTGATTAATGCAGCAACTCCGGTACCGGAAATGCACACTCATGGGGGTTAGAATGGCGATACAACGCCATGAAACATCACGCTTGTAGAAAAACACGTGGCCCTGTGGAAATAAAGGTAGGATGCCATATAATCGTTTTTTTGAAAGAGGAAATTATTTAAGGGGGAGCATTTCCGTCCTGTGTCTCACCCTACCATTAGTCTATACCTAAAACCGGGTGCATCGGACACATAGTAGTCACCTCCCGATGGAGGGGCACTCTTTATGAGTAGAATATTCCACAATCCTTTATATTCATATATTCCCCTGATGAATCTCCCTGATGTGAGAGGAAACGCGTAGGGAAGTCTAATCTTTTTTGTGTGGTGGGTACAAGTATCTAGCCTTACTTGGGTACTGCCCTTGTCAGGGCAGGAGCAATACAGGGGCACGACTGGGGTAGTACAGTGATCATTTCCCCCTTCCCCCTTCAAGCATCAATAGGCTCCTGCCAGGAACAAACAACTAATTTGGTGAGACAAAACCATTTTTTTATTGAGCACTGATATTCATGCACTGTCTGCACTTTATCACGTTCACGTTTACTGTCCATAAAAATGTTTTTACATTAGTAGTATTAAAGGTTATTATGTTTTAATTTACTTTATAAGGTATTCTCTTGGCTATATATACCTTCTACTAGAGATTGTCTTGAAGTATCCTGACTTGATACATCTTGCTTGTTGGCTTGTTATACTAGTGTGAAGATTCCACAATCAGTGCTGGTTTGGGGAACCATGTCATCTGTTGGTGTAAGTCCACTGTGTTTTATCAAGACCAAAGTCAGCACAGTCATCTACCAGGAAATTTTAGAGCACTGCCTACAAGCTTTTTGGAGATGGAAATTTCATTCTCTAGCAGGACTTGGCACCTAACCACACTGCCAAAATTATCAATACCTGGTTTAAAAACAACAGTATCACTGTGCTTGATTGGCAAGCAAACTTGCCTGACCTTAACTCCATGGAGAATCTATGGGGTATTGTCAAGAGGAAGATGAGACAACCAGACCCAACAATGCAGACGAGCTGAAGGCTGCTATCAAAGCAACCCGGGCTTCCATAACACCTCAGCAGTGCCACAGGCTCATCACCTACATACCACGCCACATTGATGCAGTAATTGATGCAAAAGGAGTCCCAACCAAGTATTAGGTGCATTTATTGAACATACATTTCAGTAGGCCAACATTTTGGATTTTAAAATCATTTTTCAAGCTGGTGTTATAAAGTATTCTAATTTATTGAGATAATGACTTTCAGGTTTTCATTGGCTGTAAGCTGTAATCTTCAACATTAACAGAGATAAACATGTGAAATAGATGACTCTGTTTGTAGTGACTCTATATGATATCAGTTTAACTTTTTATATTGATGAACTGAAATAAATTAACTTTTTTGATGATATTCTAATTTAGTGAGAAGCACTTTTATATATGAGAAGAACTTTTTTTTTCATTTTTTTCTAGTGTTATTTTTTCTACCATACCGGTTAGATATATCTCTTCACCAATCTTTAATTTTTGCAGCCTCTACTTGTCTGATGATTATTCCAAACCCTCACCAAAATGCTGATGTTGTCAAAGATCCTTTCTAGTTTCCAACAAAAGATTCACAGTACCCTGATCCAGTAGCCAAATGGCAGTCTGGGGGCTCTGGACCAAAGGACTGAGAACCTCCTACTACAAGCATCATCCTTGGCGACTTTCCTGATTAGTAACCCCTACAACGTCATTACAGTATGACCTGTAACACTAATGATGTTACTGGGCCTACTAAGCAGAAGAAGCTCTATGGCATCCACAGGTTGAAGGAATTTCCCAGTAGTATGATCCAGTAGTCACACACTACTGATGTCACTGGACAGGGTTCCTGTGGATCTTTTTGCTAAGCTCTAGTAATGAATGAGTACTGAAAAAAGGTAGATAAATGTCAACAAATATACAGCAATATTTAACAATATTGGGTGGCATACTTCAATTGCACAGGCACGACCGGTACAAATCAGTGTTGCGAGACATGCACTCTTTGTCACACACTCTACTGGAAATAACAGTGTTAACCCCTAAGTGGCCAGGCCAAATTTTTCAAATCTGACCAGTGTCACTTTAATTGGTAAGGAAGTATAGAAGGTGCGCACTCAGCAAGGTGGGTTGTTGCCGGCTGAACAGGATGTAGTCCAGCATGACTCTAGGAAAAACAGCCGCACTCGTGGGTGAATGCAAAAAGTGAAATTTTTATTTACAATAGTTACCACAATATAGTATCACAGAGATTGATGATTCGGAAGACAGCAATAAGCCGGCAATGTTTTGACCCAATTCTGAGTCTTTTTCAAGCATTGCTACAAGAAAGGTACAAAATCATTAGTGTTATAAAGATAAAGAAACAAAGTAACAAAAATATATATACAAAATATATGAGGAAAGCATCTGGAAATATGTACATACTACAGCTCATAAGTGAGGCTTGGCTGGTGGACAGGGCCGGACTGGGACTAAAATTCAGCCCTGGCATTTGAAGTCACACAGGCCCACTTGTCACATGGTGACTGTATAATATCTTTGTACACTTGTAGGCTACAAGAAGTGAGGGGAGTGTAACACGACTATATAACATATAATTACAGCTGTATCCAGCATTACAGCTCAGCCCCCATAGAATGTAATGCAGCACAGCCCCCATAGAATGTAATACAGCCAGCCCCCATAGACTATATTACAGCACAGCCCCATAGAATGTAATGCTGCACAGCCCCATAGAATGTAATGCAGCACAGCCCCCATAGAATGTAATGCAGCACAGCCCCCATAGAATGTAATGCAGCACAGCCCCATAGAATGTAATACAGCCAGCCCCCATAGAATGTAATACAGCCAGCCCCCATAGAATGTAATGCAGCACAGCCCCCATAGAATGTAATGCAGCACAGCCCCCATAGAATGTAATGCAGCCAGCCCCCATAGAATGTAATACAGCCAGCCCCCATAGACTATAATACAGCACAGCCCCATAGAATGCAATGCTGCACAGCCCCCATAGAATGTAATACAGCACAGCCCCCATAGAATGTAATACAGCCAGCCCCCATAGACTATAATACAGCACAGCCCCATAGAATGTAATGCTGCACAGCCCCCATAGAATGTAATGCAGCACAGCCCCCATAGAATGTAATGCAGCACAGCCCCATAGAATGTAATACAGCCAGCCCCCATAGAATGTAATGCAGCACAGCCCCCATAGAATGTAATACAGCCAGCCCCCATATAATGTAATGCAGCACAGGCCCATAGAATGTAATGCAGCACAGGCCCATAGAATGTAATGCAGCACAGCCCCCATAGAATGTAATGCAGCACAGCCCCCATAGAATGTAATGCAGCCAGCCACCATAGAATGTAATGCAGCCAGCCACCATACAATATAATGCAGCACAGCCCCATAGAATGTAATGCAGCACAGCCCCCATACAATATAATGCAGCACAGCCCCATAGAATGTAATGCAGCACAGCCCCATAGAATGTAATGCAGCACAGCCCCCATACAATATAATGCAGCACAGGCCCATAGAATGGAATGCAGCACAGCCCTGTTATGATTTTCCCAATGGCAGGGAAATCAAAATAACAACGGACTAGCTCTCGGGTGATGGGAACTAAAGTGACCGTGACCTGAACCTGACACGACACTGGAAGTAGCCGGGGAGTGTTTCCTACGATGCCCTAGACACCACGCGCCAGCCGGAGATCTAACTACCCCTATCAGAGGAATATACAGGCCTGCCTTACCTCCAGAGATGAACCCCAAAAGGAGATAGCAGCCCCCCACAGATATTGACGGTGAGTCAAGAGGAAAAGACATACGTAGGATGAACAGCAGATTTAGCACAGTGAGTGTTGTGAATTTGCTTTTTGCTCCCTCTAGTGGTTACTAGTTTTTTGACTCTGGTTTTTCTGTCATTCCTTTTATCCGCACCTGGGTCGTTAGTTAGGGGTGTTGCTATATAAGCTCCCTGGACCTTCAGTTCTATGCCTGGCAACGTAGTTATCAGAGCTAGTCTGCTGTGCTCTTGTCTACTGATCCTGGTTCCAGTTATATCAGCTAAGTCTGCCTTTTGCTTTTTGCTATTTGTTTTGGTTTTGTATTTTTGTCCAGCTTGTTCCAAATCTGTGTCCTGACCTTTGCTGGAAGCTCTAGGGGGCTGGTGTTCTCCCCCCGGACCGTTAGACGGTTCGGGGGTTCTTGAATTTCCAGTGTGGATTTTGATAGGGTTTTTGTTGACCATATAAGTTACCTTTCTTTATTCTGCTATCAGTAAGCGGGCCTCTCTGTGCTAAACCTGGTTCATTTCTGTGTTTGTCATTTCCTCTTACCTCACCGTTATTATTTGTGGGGGGCTTCTATCCAGCTTTGGGGTCCCCTTCTCTGGAGGCAAGAAAGGTCTTTGTTTTCCTCTACTAGGGGTAGCTAGATTCTCCGGCTGGCGCGTGTCATCTAGAATCAACGTAGGAATGATCCCCGGCTACTGCTAGTGTTGGCGTTAGGAGTAGATATATGGTCAACCCAGTTACCACTGCCCTATGAGCTGGATTTTTGTATTCTGCAGACTTCCACGTTCCTCTGAGACCCTCGCCATTGGGGTCATAACAGTTTGCCAGGCCAGTATTAAATGTTTAATGCATTGCAGAAGAGGGATTATAAGAAAGAAGATTCTGAGTTTGTTTTTTTTTTTTTTTTTTCTTCTTCTTCCCCTTTACCTCAGAGTGGCTATGCTTGCTGCAGACATGAATGTCCAGACCTTGATTACAAGTGTGGACCAGCTGGCTACTCGTGTGCAGGGCATACAAGACTATGTTATCAGAAATCCTAGGTCAGAACCTAAAATACCGATTCCTGAACTGTTTTCCGGAGACAGGTTTAAGTTTAGGAATTTCTTGAATAATTGTAAATTGTTTTTGTCCCTGAGACCCTGTTCATCTGGAGACTCTGCTCAGCAAGTAAAAATTGTTATTTCGTTCTTACGGGGCGACCCTCAGGATTGGGCTTTTTCGCTGGCGCCAGGAGATCCGGCATTGGCTGATATTAATGCGTTTTTTCTGGCGCTCGGTTTACTTTATGAGGAACCCAATCTTGAGATTCAGGCAGAAAAGGCCTTGCTGGCTATGTCTCAGGGGCAGGACGAGGCTGAAGTCTATTGCCAAAAATTTCGGAAATGGTCCGTGCTGACACATTGGAACGAGTGTGCACTGGCCGCTAATTTTAGAAATGGCCTTTCTGAAGCCATTAAGAATGTTATGGTGGGTTTTCCCATTCCCACAGGTCTGAATGATACTATGGCACTGGCTATTCAAATTGACCGGCGGTTGCGGGAGCGCAAAACCGCAAATTCCCTCATGGTGTTGTCTGAACAGACACCTAATTCGGTGCAATGTGATAGAAAAACCGCAAATTCCCTCATGGTGTTGTCTGAACAGACACCTGATTTAATGCAATGTGATAGAATCCTGACTAGAAATGAGCGGAAAATTCATAGACGCCGGAATGGCTTGTGCTACTACTGTGGTGATTCTACACATGTTATCTCAGCATGCTCTAAACGTATAGCTAAGGTTGTTAGTCCTGTCACCGTTGGTAATTTGCAACCTAAATTTATTCTGTCTGTAACTTTGATTTGCTCACTGTCGTCTTATCCTGTCATGGCGTTTGTAGATTCAGGTGCTGCCCTGAGTCTTATGGATCTGTCATTTGCTAAGCGCTGTGGTTTTACTCTTGAACCATTGGTAAATCCTATTCCTCTTAGGGGTATTGATGCTACGCCATTGGCAGCAAATAAACCGCAGTATTGGACACAGGTTACCATGTGCATGACTCCTGAACACCGCGAGGTGATACGTTTCCTGGTTTTACATAAAATGCATGATTTGGTTGTTTTGGGGCTGCCATGGTTACAGACCCATAATCCAGTCCTGGACTGGAAGGCTATGTCAGTCTCAAGTTGGGGCTGTCGTGGTATTCATGGGGATTCCCTGCCTGTGTCTATTGCTTCTTCTACGCCTTCGGAAGTTCCTGAGTATTTGTCTGATTATCAGGATGTCTTCAGTGAGTCTGAGTCCAGTGCACTGCCTCCTCATAGGGACTGTGACTGTGCTATAGATTTGATCCCAGGCAGTAAATTTCCTAAGGGAAGACTGTTTAATCTGTCAGTACCTGAACATACCGCTATGCGTTCATATATCAAGGAGTCTCTGGAGAAAGGACATATTCGTCCGTCTTCTTCCCCTCTTGGTGCGGGATTCTTTTTTGTGGCAAAAAAGGACGGATCTTTGAGGCCTTGTATTGATTATCGGCTTTTAAATAAGATCACTGTCAAATTTCAGTATCCTTTACCGCTGTTGTCTGACTTGTTTGCCCGGATTAAAGGTGCCAAGTGGTTCACCAAGATAGACCTTCGTGGTGCGTACAACCTTGTGCGCATTAAGCAAGGTGATGAATGGAAAACCGCATTCAATACGCCCGAAGGTCATTTTGAGTACTTGGTGATGCCTTTTGGGCTCTCCAATGCGCCTTCAGTTTTTCAGTCCTTTATGCATGACATTTTCCGGAAGTATCTGGATAAATTTTTGATTGTTTATCTGGATGATATTTTGGTTTTTTCTGAGAATTGGGATTCGCATGTGGAGCAGGTCAGGTTGGTCTTTAAAATTTTGCGTGAAAATTCGTTATTTGTCAAGGGCTCAAAATGTCTCTTTGGTGTACAGAAGGTTCCCTTTTTGGGGTTCATTTTTTCCCCTTCTGCTGTGGAGATGGACCCAGTCAAGGTCCGAGCTATTCTTGATTGGACTCAGCCCTCGTCAGTTAAGAGTCTTCAGAAGTTCTTGGGTTTCGCTAACTTCTACCGTCGTTTTATCGCTAATTTTTCTAGCATTGTGAAACCTTTGACGGATATGACCAAGAAGGGCTCCGATGTAGCTAACTGGGCTCCTGCTGCCGTGGAGGCTTTCCAGGAGTTGAAACGCCGGTTTACTTCGGCGCCTGTTTTGTGCCAGCCCGATGTCTCACTTCCCTTTCAGGTTGAGGTGGATGCTTCAGAGATTGGAGCAGGGGCCGTTTTGTCGCAGAGAGGCCCTGGTTGCTCTGTTATGAAACCTTGTGCCTTTTTCTCTAGGAAGTTTTCGCCTGCCGAGCGAAATTATGATGTGGGCAATCGGGAGTTGTTGGCCATGAAATGGGCATTTGAGGAGTGGCGTCATTGGCTCGAGGGTGCTAAGCATCGTGTGGTGGTCTTGACTGATCACAAAAATCTGATGTATCTCGAGTCTGCTAAACGCCTTAATCCGAGACAGGCCCGCTGGTCATTGTTTTTCTCCCGCTTTGATTTTGTTGTCTCGTATTTACCAGGTTCAAAGAATGTGAAGGCCGATGCTCTTTCTAGGAGCTTTGTGCCTGATGCTCCTGAAGTCGCTGATCCTGTTGGTATTCTTAAAGATGGAGTTATCTTGTCAGCTATTTCTCCGGATCTGCGACGTGTGTTGCAGAGATTTCAGGCTGATAGGCCTGAGTCTTGTCCACCTGACAGACTGTTTGTCCCGGATAAGTGGACTAGCAGAGTCATTTCCGAGGTTCATTCCTCGGTGTTGGCAGGTCACCCGGGAATTTTTGGCACCAGAGATCTGGTGGCCAGGTCCTTTTGGTGGCCTTCCTTGTCAAGGGATGTGCGGTCATTTGTGCAGTCCTGTGGGACTTGTGCTCGAGCCAAGCCTTGCTGTTCTCGTGCCAGCGGTTTGCTCTTGCCCTTGCCTGTCCCGAAGAGACCTTGGACACATATCTCCATGGATTTCATTTCTGATCTTCCGCTATCTCAGGGCATGTCCGTTATCTGGGTGATATGTGATCGCTTCTCCAAGATGGTCCATTTGGTTCCTTTGCCTAAGCTGCCTTCCTCTTCCGATCTGGTTCCTGTGTTTTTCCAGAACGTGGTTCGTTTGCACGGCATCCCTGAGAATATTGTGTCAGACAGAGGATCCCAGTTCGTTTCCAGGTTCTGGCGATCCTTTTGTAGTAGGATGGGCATTGATTTGTCGTTTTCGTCTGCTTTCCATCCTCAGACTAATGGACAGACGGAGCGAACCAATCAGACTTTGGAGGCTTATTTGAGGTGTTTTGTCTCTGCTGATCAGGACGATTGGGTGACATTCTTGCCGTTGGCTGAGTTTGCCCTTAATAATCGGGCTAGTTCCGCCACCTTGGTTTCGCCTTTTTTCTGCAACTCTGGTTTCCATCCTCGCTTTTCTTCGGGTCATGTGGAGCCTTCTGACTGTCCTGGGGTGGATTCTGTGGTGGATAGGTTGCAGCGGATCTGGAATCATGTGGTGGATAACTTGAAGTTGTCACAGGAGAGGGCTCAGCGCTTTGCCAACCGCCGCCGCGGTGTGGGTCCCCGACTACGCGTTGGGGATTTGGTATGGCTTTCTTCCCGCTTTGTTCCTATGAAGGTCTCCTCTCCCAAATTTAAACCTCGTTTTATTGGGCCTTACAAGATATTGGAAATCCTTAATCCTGTATCTTTTCGTCTGGATCTTCCTGTGTCGTTTGCTATTCACAATGTATTTCATAGGTCCTTGTTGCGGCGGTACATTGTGCCTGTAGTTCCTTCTGCTGAGCCTCCTGCTCCGGTGTTGGTTGAGGGCGAGTTGGAGTACGTGGTGGAGAAGATCTTGGATTCTCGCCTCTCCAGGCGGAGGCTTCAGTACCTGGTCAAGTGGAAGGGCTATGGTCAGGAGGATAATTCCTGGGTGGTCGCCTCTGATGTTCATGCGGCCGATTTAGTTCGTGCCTTTCATGCCGCTCATCCTGATCGCCCTGGTGGTCGTGGTGAGGGTTCGGTGACCCCTCACTAAGGGGGGGGGTACTGTTGTGAATTTGCTTTTTGCTCCCTCTAGTGGTTACTAGTTTTTTGACTCTGGTTTTTCTGTCATTCCTTTTATCCGCACCTGGGTCGTTAGTTAGGGGTGTTGCTATATAAGCTCCCTGGACCTTCAGTTCTATGCCTGGCAACGTAGTTATCAGAGCTAGTCTGCTGTGCTCTTGTCTACTGATCCTGGTTCCAGTTATATCAGCTAAGTCTGCCTTTTGCTTTTTGCTATTTGTTTTGGTTTTGTATTTTTGTCCAGCTTGTTCCAAATCTGTGTCCTGACCTTTGCTGGAAGCTCTAGGGGGCTGGTGTTCTCCCCCCGGACCGTTAGACGGTTCGGGGGTTCTTGAATTTCCAGTGTGGATTTTGATAGGGTTTTTGTTGACCATATAAGTTACCTTTCTTTATTCTGCTATCAGTAAGCGGGCCTCTCTGTGCTAAACCTGGTTCATTTCTGTGTTTGTCATTTCCTCTTACCTCACCGTTATTATTTGTGGGGGGCTTCTATCCAGCTTTGGGGTCCCCTTCTCTGGAGGCAAGAAAGGTCTTTGTTTTCCTCTACTAGGGGTAGCTAGATTCTCCGGCTGGCGCGTGTCATCTAGAATCAACGTAGGAATGATCCCCGGCTACTGCTAGTGTTGGCGTTAGGAGTAGATATATGGTCAACCCAGTTACCACTGCCCTATGAGCTGGATTTTTGTATTCTGCAGACTTCCACGTTCCTCTGAGACCCTCGCCATTGGGGTCATAACAAGTGAGGTCCGCTTACTAGATAGCAGAAGTACAGGAAAGAGTCACTTCACGGTCAACTTCAAAACACTACTCAAAAACACCATCCTGAAATTACTTTAAAACTCCAGTGACAACTCATGCCACTGGAGTGGCAATTCCAGTCCACGAGAGCTTCCAGCTACAGAGAGTCACATTGCAAATAGCTGGACAAAAATAGCATAAACTAGAAACAAAATTCAACTTAGCTGAACAGGATCTTGAGGCAGGAGAATGCAACAGAATGCTACTGATACATTGTTGGCCGGCATCAGACCAGCAGCCAAGCAGCCTTAAATAGGAAACTCCCCTAATGGGTGTCAACAGGTGATCAAGGATAGAAGAAGGCAAATAAGTGGCACTACCATAAAGCACCACCGGGGGAGCCCACAAACAGAATTAACAACAGTACCCCCCCCTTAAGGAGGGGGCACCGAACCCTCACCAGAACCACCAGGGCGATCTGGATGAGCAGTATGAAATGCACGAACCAAATCAGGAGCATGAACATCAGATGCTGTCACCCAAGAATTATCCTCCTGACCATAGCCCTTCCACTTAACCAGATACTGAAGTTTCCGTCTGGAAACACGGGAGTCCAAGATCTTTTCCACCACATACTCCAACTCACCCTCAACCAGCACAGGAGCAGGAGGATCAGCAGACGGAATAACCGGCACCTCATACCTCCGCAACAATGACCGATGAAAAACATTATGAATAGCAAAAGATGCTGGGAGGTCCAAACGAAAGGACACAGGATTGAGAACCTCCAGAATCCTATAAGGGCCGATAAACCGAGGCTTAAACTTAGGAGACGAGACCTTCATAGGAACAAATCGAGAAGACAACCAAACCAGGTCCCCAACACAAAGACGAGGACCGACACGCCGATGACGATTAGTGAACTGTTGAGTCTTCTCCTGGGACAACTTCAGATTGTCCACAACCTGTCCCCAAATCTGATGCATTCTATCAACCACAGCATCTACTCCAGGACAATCCGAAGACTCCAATTGACCGGACGAAAAGCGAGGGTGAAACCCTGAATTACAAAAAAATGGAGAAACCAAAGTGGCAGAACTGGCCCGATTGTTAAGGGCAAACTCTGCCAATGGCAAAAAATCAAGCCAATCGTCCTGATCAGCGGACACAAAACACCTCAAGTAAGTCTCCAAGGTTTGATTAGTACGCTCAGTCTGGCCATTAGTCTGAGGATGGAATGCAGACGAAAAAGACAAGTCGATGCCCATCCTGGCACAAAACGCCCGCCAAAATCTAGACACAAACTGAGTACCCCTGTCAGACACTATATTCTCAGGAATACCATGCAAACGCACAACATTCTGAAAAAATAGAGGGACCAGCTCAGAGGAGGAGGGCAATTTGGGCAAAGGTACCAAGTGAACCATCTTGGAAAAACGGTCACACACCACCCAGATGACGGACATCCTACGAGAAACAGGAAGGTCAGAAATAAAGTCCATAGAGATGTGCGTCCAAGGCCTCTTAGGAATAGGCAAGGGCAACAACAACCCGCTGGCCCGGGAACAGCAGGGCTTAGCCCGAGCACAAACATCACAAGACTGCACAAAAATACGTACATCTCGAGACAAGGAAGGCCACCAGAAGGACCTAGACACCAGATCCCTGGTGCCAAAAATTCCAGGATGACCTGCCAACGCGGAAGAGTGAACCTCCGAAATAACTCTACTGGTCCAGTCATCAGGGACAAACAGTCTACCAGGCGGACAGCGATCAGGCCTATCCACCTGAAACTCCTGCAAAGAGCGCCGCAGGTCTGGGGAGACAGCTGACAATATCACCCCATCCTTCAGGATGCCAGTAGGTTCGGAATCACCAGGCGAGTCAGGCTCAAAACTCCTAGAGAGGGCATCCGCCCTCACATTCTTAGACCCAGGCAGATATGAAACCACAAAGTTAAATCGAGAGAAAAACAACGACCAGCGCGCCTGTCTAGGATTCAGACGCCTGGCTGACTCAAGATAAATTAGATTTTTGTGGTCAGTCAAGACCACCACCTGGTGTCTAGCACCCTCAAGCCAATGACGCCACTCCTCAAATGCCCACTTCATGGCCAAGAGCTCCCGATTTCCAACATCATAATTTCGCTCAGCGGGCGAAAACTTTCGAGAGAAAAACGCACATGGTCTCATCACTGAGCAGTCAGGACCCTTCTGCGACAAAACTGCACCTGCTCCGATCTCGGAAGCATCTACTTCAACCTGGAACGGGAGCGAAACATCAGGCTGGCGCAACACAGGAGCAGAAGAAAAGCGGCGCTTAAGCTCCCGAAAGGCCTCCACAGCCGCAGAGGACCAATTAGCAACATCAGCACCCTTCTTGGTCAAATCAGTCAAAGGTTTAGCAATGGCAGAAAAACCCGCTATGAATCGGCGATAGAAATTAGCAAATCCCAAGAATTTCTGAAGACTCTTTAGAGAAGTAGGTTGTACCCAATCACAAATAGCCTGAACCTTAACAGGGTCCATCTCCATAGATGAAGGGGAAAAAATATATCCCAAAAAGGAAATTCTCTGAACCCCAAAAATACAATTTGAGCCCTTCACAAATAGAGAATTAGCTCGTAAAACCTGAAAAACTCTCCTGACCTGTTGAACATGAGATTCCCAGTCCTCCGAAAAAATCAAAATATCATCCAAATACACAATCATAAATTTATCCAGATATTCACGGAAAATATCGTGCATAAAGGACTGAAAAATGGAAGGGGCATTCGCGAGACCGAAAGGCATTACCAAATACTCAAAATGGCCTTCAGGCGTATTAAATGCGGTCTTCCACTCATCCCCCTGCTTAATCCGCACCAAATTATACGCACCACGTAGATCGATCTTAGTGAACCACTTCGCCCCCTTTATGCGAGCAAAAAGATCAGTCAGTAAAGGTAACGGGTACTGGTATTTAACTGTAATCTTATTCAGAAGTCGATAGTCGATACAAGGTCTCAATGAACCATCCTTTTTACCCACAAAGAAAAACCCTGCCCCCAGTGGAGACAAAGAGGGGCGAATATGACCCTTTTCCAAAGATTCTCTGATATACTCCCGCATAGCAGTATGTTCAGGTACAGACAAATTAAACAAGCGACCCTTAGGAAATTTACTACCGGGAATCAACTCAATAGCGCAGTCACACTCTCTGTGAGGGGGGAGAGAATCAGTTTTAGGCTCCTGAAAGACATCATAAAAATCTGACAGAAATGCTGGGATCTCAGAGGGAGTAGATGAAGAAATGGGAACCAAAGGTGCATCCCCATGAATCCCCTGACAACCCCAGCTCAGCACAGACATTGATCTCCAGTCCAAGACTGGATTATGAATTTGTAACCATGGTAATCCAAGTACTAATACGTCATGTAGATTATATAACACAAGGAAACGAATAATCTCCTGATGGTCTGGGGAAAGATGCAGAGTCACTTGTGTCCAATATCGTGGTTTATTGCTAGCCAAAGGTGTAGAATCAATACCCTTTAAGGGAATAGAAACCTCCAGAGGCTCTAAATCAAACCCACAACGCTTGGCAAAGGACCAATCCATGAGACTCAGAGCGGCGCCAGAATCCACATAAGCATCCACAGTAACAGATGATAAAGTACAAATCAATGTCACGGACAAAAGAAATTTAGACTGCAAGGTACCCATAGAAAAAGATTTATCAACCTTTTTATCAACCTTCTTTATGCGTTTAGAGCATGCTGATATAACATGAGCTGGATCTCCACAATAGAAGCACAACCCATTTTTGCGCCTGTAATTCTGTCGTTCGCCTCTAGACAATACACTATCGCATTGCATATGCTCTGGTGCCTTTTCAGAGGTCACCGCCAAATGATGCACAGGTTTTTGCTCAGAAGATACCGCCATATGGTGCACAGGTTTTTGCTCAGAAGATACTGCCATATGGTGCACAGGTTTTTGCTCAAAAGATACCGCCATATGGTGCACAGATTTTTGCTCAGAAGATACCGCCATATGGTGCACAGATTTGCGCTCCCGTAAACGCCGATCAATCTGGATAGCCAATTTCATGGCATCATTCAGACCTGTAGGCACAGGGAACCCCACCATGACATCCTTCACGGCATCAGAGAGACCTTCTCTGAAATTAGCTGCTAGAGCGCACTCATTCCATTTAGTAAGCACCGACCATTTACGAAATTTTTGGCAGTATATCTCAGCTTCATCTTGCCCTTGGGAAAGAGCTATCAAGGCTTTCTCAGCCAAAATCTCTAAATTAGGTTCTTCATAAAGCAACCCCAAAGCCAGAAAAAACGCATCTACATTTAATAACGCAGGATCCCCTGGCGACAATGCAAATGCCCAACTTTGTGGGTCACCCCGCAATAGAGAAATAACAATTTTAACCTGTTGCGCAGGATCACCAGCAGAGTGAGATTTCAGAGACAAAAACAATTTACAATTCTCTCTGAAATTCAAAAAACGGGATCTGTCTCCGGTAAAAAATTCAGGCATAGGGATCTTAGGTTCAGACATTGGAGCACGTATAACAAAATCTTGTAAGTTCTGGACCTTTGTAGCCAGGTTATTCAGACCTGCAACCAAACTCTGTGGATCCATGATTCAAACAGGTGTAAGCAAAGCCATTCAGAGATTAAGAGGAGAGGAAAAAAAAAAAAAAGGCTGAAGACTGCAGTTTAAGCAAGGAGTACAAATAAGCACTAAGGTGCACTTTCCAAACACAGAAGGGAAAAAAAACCTTTTCATATCCTTTCCTGCTTTAGTGCATAGTTTTAACACATGTGGGCCGGCCAAACTGTTATGATTTTCCCAATGGCAGGGAAATCAAAATAACAACGGACTAGCTCTCGGGTGATGGGAACTAAAGTGACCGTGACCTGAACCTGACACGACACTGGAAGTAGCCGGGGAGTGTTTCCTACGATGCCCTAGACACCACGCGCCAGCCGGAGATCTAACTACCCCTATCAGAGGAATATACAGGCCTGCCTTACCTCCAGAGATGAACCCCAAAAGGAGATAGCAGCCCCCCACAGATATTGACGGTGAGTCAAGAGGAAAAGACATACGTAGGATGAACAGCAGATTTAGCACAGTGAGGTCCGCTTACTAGATAGCAGAAGTACAGGAAAGAGTCACTTCACGGTCAACTTCAAAACACTACTCAAAAACACCATCCTGAAATTACTTTAAAACTCCAGTGACAACTCATGCCACTGGAGTGGCAATTCCAGTCCACGAGAGCTTCCAGCTACAGAGAGTCACATTGCAAATAGCTGGACAAAAAATAGCATAAACTAGAAACAAAATTCAACTTAGCTGAACAGGATCTTGAGGCAGGAGAATGCAACAGAATGCTACTGATACATTGTTGGCCGGCATCAGACCAGCAGCCAAGCAGCCTTAAATAGGAAACTCCCCTAATGGGTGTCAACAGGTGATCAAGGATAGAAGAAGGCAAATAAGTGGCACTACCATAAAGCACCACCGGGGGAGCCCACAAACAGAATTCACAACACAGCCCCATAGAATATAATGCAGCACAGGCCCATAGAATATAATGCAGCACAGGCCCATAGAATATAATGCAGCACAGGCCCATAGAATGGAATGCAGCACAGCCCCATAGAATATAATGCAGCACAGGCCCATAGAATATAATGCAGCACAGGCCCATAGAATATAATGCAGCACAGGCCCATAGAATGGAATGCAGCACAGCCCCATAGAATATAATGCAGCACAGCCCCATAGAATATAATGCAGCACAGGCCCATAGAATATAATGCAGCACAGGCCCATAGCATACAATGCAGCACAGGCCCATAGAATGGAATGCAGCACAGCCCCATAGAATATAATGCAGCACAGGCCCATAGAATATAACGCAGCACAGGCCCATAGAATGGAATGCAGCACAGGCCCATAGAATGGAATGCAGCACAGGCCCATAGAATACAATGCAGCACAGGCCCATAGAATACATACATAGTGCATAGTACATAGTTATTAAGGTTGAAGGAAGACTGTAAGTCCATCTAGTTCAACCCATAGCCTAACCTAACATGCCCTAACATGTTGATCCAGAGGAAGGCAAAAAAAACCCATGTGGCAAAGAGTAACTCCACCATGGGGAAAAAAATTCCTTCCCGACTCCACATACGGCAATCAGACTAGTTCCCTGGATCAACGCCTTATCAAGGAATCTAGTGTATATACCCTGTAACATTATACTTTTCCAGAAAGGTATCCAGTCCCCTCTTAAATTTAATTAATGAATCACTCATTACAACATCATACGGCAGAGAGTTCCATAGTCTCACTGTTCTTACAGTAAAGAACCTGCAACTGTTATTATGCTTAAACCTTCTTTCCTCCAGACGTAGAGGATGCCCCCTTGTCCCTGTCTCAGGTCTATGATTAAAAAGATCATCAGAAAGGTCTTTGTACTGTCCCCTCATATATTTATACATTAAAATAAGATCACCCCTTAGTCTTCGTTTTTCCAAACTAAATAGCCCCAAGTGTAATAACCTATCTTGGTATTGCAGACCCCCCAGTCCTCTAATAACCTTGGTTGCTCTTCTCTGCACCCGCTCCAGTTCAGCTATGTCTTTCTTATACACCGGAGACCAGAACTGTGCACAGTATTCTAAGTGTGGTCGCACTAGTGACTTGTATAGAGGTAAAATTATGTTCTCCTCATGAGCATCTATGCCTCTTTTAATACATCCCATTATTTTATTTGCCTTTGTAGCAGCTGCCTGACACTGGCCACTGAATATGAGTTTGTCATCCACCCATACACCCAGGTCTTTTTCATTGACGGTTTTGCCCAGAGTTTTAGAATTAAGCACATAGTTATACATCTTATTACTTCTACCCAAGTGCATGACCTTACATTTATCCCCATTAAAGCTCATTTGCCATTTATCAGCCCAAGCTTCTAGTTTACATAAATCATCCTGTAATATAAAATTGTCCTCCCCTGTATTGATTACCCTGCAGAGTTTAGTGTCATCTGCAAATATTGAAATTCTACTCTGAATGCCCCCTACAAGGTCATTAATAAATATGTTAAAAAGAAGAGGGCCCAATACTGACCCCTGTGGTACCCCACTGCTAACCGCAACCCACTCCGAGTGTGCTCCATTAATAACCACCCTTTGTTTCCTATCCCTGAGCCAGCTCTCAACCCACTTACACATATTTTCCCCTATCCCCATTACTCTCATTTTATGTAACAACCTTTTGTGTGGCACCGTATCAAAAGCTTTGGAAAAGTCCATATACACCACGTCCACTGGGTTCCCTTGGTCCAGTCCGGAACTTACCTCTTCATAGAAGCTGATCAAATTAGTCTGACATGAACGGTCCCTAGTAAACCCGTGCTGATATTGGGTCATAAGGTTATTCCTCTTCAGATACTCCAGTATAGTATCCTTTAGAATGCCCTCCAGGATTTTACCCACAGTAGAGGTTAAGCTTACTGGCCTATAATTACCGAGTTCAGTTTTTGCCCCTTTTTTGAATATTGGCACCACATTTGCTATACGCCAGTCCTGTGGCACAGACCCTGTTATTATGGAGTCTTTAAAGATGAAAAATAATGGTCTATCAATGACTGTACTTAGTTCCTGCAGTACTCGGGGGTGTATCCCTTCCGGGCCCGGAGATTTGTCAATTTTAGTTATTTTTAGACGCCGCTGTACTTCCTGCTGGGTTAAGCAGGTGACATTTAATGGGGAATTTTTATCACTAGTCATTTTGTCTGCCATGGGATTTTCTTTTGTAAATACTGATGAAAAAAAGTCATTTAGCATATTGGCTTTTTCCTCATCCTCATCCACCATTTCCCCCAGATTATTTTTAAGGGGGCGAACACTATCATTTTTTAGTTTCTTACTATTTATATAGTTAAAGAATATTTTGGGATTATTTTTACTCTCTCTGGCAATGAGTCTCTCTGTCTCAATCTTTGCTGCCTTGATTTGCTTTTTACAGAATTTATTTAATTTTCTGTATTTATTTAATGCCTCCTCACTACCTACTTCCTTTAATTCTCTAAATGCTTTCTTTTTGTCCCTTATTGCGCCCCTTACAGCTCTATTTAGCCATATTGGTTTCCTCCTATTTCTAGTATGTTTATTCCCATACGGTATATACTGTGCACAGGTCCTATCCAGGATGCTAATAAACGTCTCCCATTTTCTTTGTGTATTTTTGTGTCTCAGGATATCGTCCCAGTTAATTGCACCAAGATCCTCTCTCATCCGTTGGAAATTTGCCCTCCTGAAGTTTAGTGTCCTTGTCACCCCCCTACTACCCATCTTATTAAAGGTTACATGAAAACTTATTATTTTGTGATCACTATTCCCCAAGTGACCCCCAACCCTTATATTTGATATGCGGTCTGGCCTGTTGGTTAATATTAGGCCTAGCAGTGCCCCCCTCCTTGTTGGGTCCTGAACCAGTTGTGAAAGGTAATTGTCTCTCATAGTTGTCAAAAACCGATTACCTTTACTGGAACTGCAGGTTTCTGTTCCCCAATCTATTTCAGGGTAGTTGAAGTCCCCCATAATAATGACTTCTCCTTGAGTCGCAGCTTCATCTATTTGCTTTACGAGGATATTCTCCATTGCTTCCATTATTTTTGGAGATTTATAACAAATCCCTATCAGTAATTTATTATTTTTTCCCCCTCCCCTTATCTCCACCCACAGGGACTCTACATTTTCATTAAATTCACCTATATTATCACGCAGGATGGGTTTTAAGGAAGATTTTACATACAGATACACCCCTCCCCCTCGCTTATCTGTACGGTCATTTCTGAACAGGCTATAGCCCTGCAAGTTAACAGCCCAGTTATGGCTCTCATCCAGCCATGTCTCAGATATCCCCACCATGTCATAATTATGCTCCAACAACATTAGTTCTAATTCATCCATTTTGTTGGCGAGGCTTCTGGCATTAGTATACATGCACTTGATGTTACTCTCTGTACCTCTATTCTTTCTTAAATTACTAACTGTTCTAACCTCACCCCCCATGCCACCGCCACCCCCAACTTCCTTATTTGTGCCCAGGTCTCTATCTGCACTATCTTCCCCTCCTATAAAATGAATACCCTCCCCCCCAATCCCTAGTTTAAACACTCCTCCAACCTTCTAACCATTTTCTCCCCCAGCACAGCTGCCCCTTCCCCATTAAGGTGCAGCCCGTCCCTAGCGTAGAGCCTGTAGCCAACTGAGAAGTCGGCCCAGTTCTGCAGGAACCCAAACCCCTCCTTCCTACACCAATTCTTGAGCCACTTATTAACCTCCCTAATCTCCCGTTGCCTCTCTGGCGTGGCACGTGGTACAGGCAGTATTTCGGAAAATACCACGTTGGAGGTCCTTGCTTTCAGCTTGCAGCCTAATTCCCTGAAATCATCTTTAAGGACCTTCCACCTACCTCTAACTTTGTCATTTGTGCCAATGTGCACCATGACCGCTGGGTCCTCACCAGCCCCTCCCAGTAATCTGTCCACCCGATCAGCGATGTGTCGGACTCAAGCGCCAGGTAGGCAGCACACCGTCCGACGATCCCTGTCTTTGTGACAGATTGCCCTATCTGTTCCCCTAATAATTGAGTCCCCCACTACCAGCACCTGTCTGGCCTGCCCTGCTCTCCTATTTCCCTCCTTACTGGAGCAGTCACTCCTCCGGCTTTCAGAGGACATGCCTGGCTGCAGCAGTGCTACCCCTGTACTGGCACCCCCCTCATCTGCCAACTTAGCAAACTTATTGGGGTGTGCCAGATCAGGACTAGCCTCCCTGGCACTCTTCCCTCTACCCCGCCTTCTATCTGTCACCCAGCTAACTGCCACACTGTCCTGCAGCTCCATCCTACCATCCCCCTCCTCATCTATCCCATTGAGACTCCTCTCCATATTGTCTATGTATCTCAGTGTTGCCAGCTGCACATTTAGATCCAGTATCTGGGTTTCCAAATGCACAATGTGCTCACATCTCGCACAGCAGTATGCACCCTCGACCAGCTGGTCAAGGACTGCATACATGTGGCAAGATGTGCACTGGATGGCATTAACAATTGTGGAGCACATTTCCTAATGGGGATTGCACCACACAGAAACGTTAATGCAGCACAGGCCCATAGAATGGAATGCAGCACAGCCCCATAGAATATAATGCAGCACAGCCCCATAGAATATAATGCAGCACAGGCCCATAGAATATAATGCAGCACAGGCCCATAGAATGAAATGCAGCACAGCCCCATAGAATATAATGCAGCACAGGCCCATAGAATATAATGCAGCACAGCCCCATAGAATATAATGCAGCACAGGCCCATAGAAGATAATGCAGCACAGGCCCATAGAATGGAATGCAGCACAGCCCCATAGAATATAATGCATCACAGGCCCATAGAATATAATGCAGCACAGGCCCATAGAATGGAATGCAGCACAGGCCCATAGAATGGAATGCAGCACAGGCCCATAGAATACAATGCAGCACAGGCCCATAGAATATAATGCAGCACAGGCCCATAGAATGGAATGCAGCACAGGCCCATAGAATGGAATGCAGCACAGGCCCATAGAATACAATGCAGCACAGGCCCATAGAATATAATGCAGCACAGGCCCATAGAATGGAATGCAGCACAGCCCCATAGAATATAATGCAGCACAGCCCCATAGAATATAATGCAGCACAGGCCCATAGAATATAATGCAGCACAGGCCCATAGAATATAATGCAGCACAGGCCCATAGAATGGAATGCAGCACAGCCCCATAGAATATAATGCAGCAGAGGCCCATAGAATGGAATGCAGCCAGCCCCATAGAATATAATGCAGCAGAGGCCCATAGAATGGAATGCAGCCAGCCCCATAGAATATAATGCAGCAGAGGCCCATAGAATGGAATGCAGCCAGCCCCATAGAATATAATGCAGCAGAGGCCCATAGAATGGAATGCAGCACAGCCCCCCCCCCATAGCTCCACAATCCAGTCATCACTCATTGATAAAAAAAACCAAAAAACACTCTACTCACCTTTCCTCCTGCCCCGCGCTGCTCTGGCTCTGGTCTCAGCAGTCGCAGTCTGCCCGCCCGGTCACACAGCAGGTGCGCGATGATATGACGTCATCGCGCACCCGCAGTGTCAGCGGCAGGCAGAGCGGGGAATGATGGGAGAGGAAGCGTCAGCAGACGCTCTCTCCTCCATCATTGCATTCAACTGTACCGGCGTCTATGACGCCGGTATAGTTGAATGCGGGGCCGGGAGTGCGCCGACAGCGGGGAGAGTGTGCCGACAGCGGCACACTCGAGCGGCCCACTACTGCCACCGGCCCTTCTGGCATTTGCCAGAACTGCCCAATGGCCAGTCCGGCCCTGCTGGTGGATAATGTGGCGAGTACAGTAGTACAGTATAGGATAAGTGGCATGGTGGCTAAATACAGATGTGCAAAAAAAAATTACATACCCTGGTAGAATTTTTGCTTTCTTGGCCTTTTTTCAGAGAATATGAATGAACTCCAAAACTTTCTCCACTCATGGCTAGTGGTTGGGTGAAACCATTTATTGTCAAACTACTGTGTTTTCGCTTTTTAAATCATAATGACAACCCAAAACATCCAATTGACCCTGATCAAGTGTTCACATACCCTGGTGATTTTGGCCTGATAACATGCACAGAATTTGACACAAATGGGTTTGAATGGCTACAAAAGGTAACATCTTCACGTGTGGCCTGTTTGCTTGTAATCAGTTTGTGTGCATAAAAGCTGAATGAGTTTCTGGGATCCAGACAGACTCTTGCAACTTTCATCCAGCCACTAATGTTTCTGGATTGTGAGTCAAGGGGAAAGCAAAAGAATTGTCAATGGATCTATGGGAAAAGTTAGTTGAACTGTATAAAACAAGAAACTGATACAAAATGATATCCAAGAAACTGATAATGCCAGTCAGCAGCGTTCAAACTGTGATTAACAAATAGAAAATCAGGGGCCGTGTAAAAACAAAACCACGGTCAGGTAGACCAACCAACAAGAATGTTGTCCACAACTGTCAGGAAAATTGTTCGGGATGCAAAAAATAAACCCACATATAACATCAGCAGACAAACAGGACTCTCTAAAAAATAGTGGTGTGGCTGATTCAAGATACTGTTATGATCCGGTGACCTTGGAGCCGCATGAAACTTTCTCTGGAGTAGGTGGAAACTATACTGACCGCAGATCCTGAACTAACACCGCAACTAGAAGTAGCCGTGGGGTGTGCCTAACAAACCCTAGACACCTCGACACAGCCGGAGGACTAAATACCCCTATAGATGGAAATAGGAATACTACCTTGCCTCAGAGCAGAACCCCAAAGGATAGGCAGCCCCCACGAATATTGACTGTGAGTAGGAGAAGAAAAGACACACGCAGGCAGAAAACAAGATTTTAGCAAAAGAGGCCACTCTAGCTAAATAGGAAAGGATAGGACAGAATACTAGGCGGTCAGTATTAAAACCCTTCAAAAAATATCCACAGCAGATAATACAAAAAGTTCCACAATCTAACTAAAGACATGGAATGTATATCTGCCGCTCCAGAGAATCCAACAAGACTGATAAAATACTGACACAATCTAAGCTGGACAAGAAAACACAAAAGAGTAGCACTGAATCATGAAGCACACAGCATGTGAGCCACAGAAACAAAACCAGACACTTATCTTTGCTGATTTGGCAGAAAGGCAGGAGGAACCAGGCAGAGGTCCAACACCTCCCAACAACAATTTACAACTGGCAAGGACTAATGAATCCTGCACACCTAAATACCCCAGTCAGAACTGCAATCAGCAGAAACACCTGACCAGGACTGAAACCCAGGGACAACTGCATTACCACCTACCACCACCGGAGGGAACCCAAAAGCAGAATTCACAACAGATACACAGTGAGGAGGCACTTAAAAAATGGGCTGCATGGTCAAGTCACCAGAAGAAAGCCATTACTGCATAATTGCCACAAAGTATCTTGCCTACAATACACAAAACAGCGCAGAAACAAGCCTTAAACCTTCTGTAACAAGATAATTTGGAGTGATGAGACCAAAATTGAACTTTTTGGCCACAACCATAAATTTTCCATTTGGAGAGAGGTCAACAAGGCCTATGATGAAAGGAATACCATTCCTACTGTAAAGCACAGAGGTGGATTGCTGATGTTTTAGGGATGTGTAAGCTGCAAAGGCACAGGAAACTTGGTCAAAGATGAAGGAAAGATGAATGCAGCACGTTATCAGCAAATACTGGAGGCAAATTTGCACTCATCAGTCCGGAAGCTGCGCATGGGACGTACTTGGACGTTCCAACATGACACCGATCCAAAAAATAAGGCCAAGTTGACCTGTCATTGGCTACAGAAGAACAAAGTGAAGGTTCTGGAGTGGACATCTCAGTCTCCTGACATCAATATCATTGAACCACTCTGTGGAGATCTCAAGCGTGCAGTTCATGCTAGACAGCCCAGGAATTTACAGGAACTGGAGGCTTTTTGCCAAGAAGAGTTGGCAGCTTTACCATCTTTGAAAATAGAGAACTGTTGTGAATTCTGCTCTTGGGCTCCCTCCGGTGGTTATAAGTGGTAGCGCTGCTGTCTTTGGACTGCAGCATTCATCAGGTGTGTCCACTTATTGCAATTTTGACTGGGCTATTTAGTCTTGCTTGACCCTTTAGTTAGTGCCAGTTGTCCATTGTTTCCTGGAGGATTCACTTCCCTGCCTGGTCTCTCTTGCTTGCTGTTCATTTCAACAAAGATAAGTTCTGGCTTTGTTTTTTGCAGTCCACATGCTGTGGGCCTGATCGTTCAAGTTATTTTCCATGTTTTGTCCTGTCCAGCTTGGTCTGTATAAGGATTTGTTCAGCCAAGCTGGTATCTCTGGAGATGCAGATATACCCTCCATGTCTTTAGTTAGATGTGGAGATTTTGTATTTTCAGTGGTGGATATTTTTTAGTGTTTTAATACTGACCGCATAGTACTCTGTCCTATCCTTTCTATTTAGCTAGAAGTGGCCTCCTTTGCTAAATTCTGATTTCAGTCTGCGTATGTTATTTCCCTCTCCTCTCACAGTCAATATTTGTTGGGGGCTGTCTATCCTTTGGGGATTTTCTCTGAGGCAAGATAGTTTTCCCTTTTCTATCTCTAGGGGTAATTAGTCCTCCGGCTGTGTCGAGATGTCTAGGAAGTGTTAGGTACATTCCACGGCTACTTCTAGTTGCGGTGTTAAGTTCAGGGTCTGCGGTCAGTACAGGTACCACCTTCTCCAGAGTACGTCTCATGCTGCTCCTAGGCCACCAGATCATAACAGTACAACTGGCCAACAATTAGTTAATTGCATCTCAGAAGAAGGAAAGGAAAGCGCTGAGCCATTTTTTTTTCTGTAGTCTGTTGTGCCTTTTCTTTCCTCTTTACCTCTGGGTGGTTCAGGAGTTTGGCGCTGGTATGGATGTTCAGGGATTGGCTTCTCGTGTGGACCAGCTTGCTGCTAGAGTACAGGGTATTTACGATTATATCGTTCAGACTCCGGTTTTAGAGCCTAGAATTCCAACTCCTGATTTGCTTTTTGGGGACAGGTCCAAATTTTTGAGCTTTAAAAATAACTGTAAACTGTTTTTAGCTCTGAAACCCCGTTCCTCTGGTGATCCCATCCAGCAGGTTAAAATAGTCATCTCTCTGCTGCGCGGTGACCCTCAGGATTGGGCGTTCTCTCTGGAAGCTGGAAATCCTGCTTTGCTTAATGTAGACACCTTTTTTCAAGCGCTAGGGCTATTGTATGATGAACCTAATTCAGTGGATCATGCTGAGAAGACCTTGTTGGCCCTGTCTCAGGTCAAGAAGCAGCAGAATTATATTGCCAGAAATTTAGAAAATGGTCTGTGCTGACTAGATGGAATGAGGATGCCTTGGCTGCAATTTTCAGAAAGGGTCTTTCGGAATCTGTTAAAGATGTTATGGTGGGGTTTCCCGCGCCTGCTGGTCTGAGTGATTCTATGTCTCTGGCCATTCAGATTGATCGGCGCTTGCGCGAGCGCAGAGTTGTGCGCGCTGTGGCGTTGTCTTCCGAACGGAGTCCTGAGCCTATGCTGTGTGATAGGATTGTGTCTAGAGCTGAACGACAAGGATTCAGACGTCAGAATAGGTTGTGTTTTTACTGCGGCGATCCTGCTCATGTTATTTCTGATTGCCCTAAGCGTACTAAGAGAATCGCTAGTTCTGTTACCATCAGTACTGTACACCCTAAATTTCTGTTATCTGTGACCCTGATGTGCTCATTATCGTCATTTTCTGTCATGGCATTTGTGGATTCAGGCGCCGCTTAAACTTAATGGGCTTAGAATTTGCCAGACGTTGTGGGTTCCCTTTGCAGCCTTTGCAGAGTCCTATTCCTTTGAGGGGCATTGATGCTACACCGCTGGCTAAAAATAAACCTCAGTTTTGGACACAGCTGACCATGTGTATGGCGCCAGCTCATCAGGAAGATTGTCGTTTTCTGGTGTTGCATAATTTGCATGATGCTATTGTGCTGGGTTTCCCATGGTTACAGGTGAATAATCCGGTATTAGATTGGAAATCTATGTCTGTGACTAGTTGGGGTTGTCAGGGGGTTCATGGTGACGTTCCTTTGATGTCAATTACCTCCTCCCCCTCTTCTGAAATTCCTGAATTTTTGTCAGATTTCCAGGATGTATTTGATGAGCCCAAGTCCAGTTCCCTTCCACCGCATAGGGACTGTGATTGTGCTATCGACTTGATTCCAGGTTGTAAGTTCCCTAAGGGCCGACTTTTTAACCTGTCTGTGCCAGAACATGCTGCCATGCGGAGCTATGTGAAGGAATCTTTGGAGAAGGGGCATATTCGGCCATCTTCTTCACCATTGGGAGCAGGTTTTTTTTTTGTTGCCAAGAAGGATGGCTCCTTGAGACCCTGTATTGATTATCGCCTCTTGAATAAGATCACGGTCAAATTCCAATACCCTTTGCCTTTGCTTTCTGATTTGTTTGCTAGGATTAAGGGGGCTAGTTGGTTTACTAAAATTGACCTTCGAGGGGCATATAATCTTGTTCGTATTAAGCAGGGTGACGAATGGAAAACTGCGTTTAATACGCCCAAAGGCCATTTTGAATACCTTGTGATGCCATTCGGGCTCTCTAATGCCCCATCTGTGTGTCAGTCCTTCATGCATGATATATTTCGGAATTATCTTGATAAATTCATGATTGTATATTTGGATGATATTTTGATTTTTTCAGATGATTGGGAGTCTCATGTGAAACAAGTCAGGATGGTATTTCAGATCCTTCGTGATAATGCCTTGTTTGTGAAGGGGTCTAAGTGCCTCTTTGGAGTACAGAAGGTTTCTTTTTTGGGCTTCATTTTTTCTCCCTCATCTATAGAAATGGATCCGGTTAAGGTTCAGGCCATTCATGATTGGATCCAGCCCACTTCTGTGAAGAGCCTTCAGAAATTTTTGGGCTTTGCTAATTTTTATCGCCGTTTCATTGCCAACTTCTCCAGTGTGGTTAAACCCCTGACCGATTTGACGAAGAAGGGCGCTGATGTGGCGAATTGGTCCTCTGCGGCTGTTTCTGCCTTTCAGGAGCTTAAACGCCGATTTACTTCCGCCCCTGTGTTGCGTCAGCCGGATGTCTCCCTTCCTTTCAGGTTGAGGTTGACGCTTCTGAGATTGGGGCAGGGGCCGTTTTGTCTCAGAGGAATTCTGATGGTTCCTTGTTGAAACCGTGTGCCTTCTTTTCTCGAAAGTTTTCGCCTGCGGAACGCAATTAGGATGTCGGCAATCGTGAGTTGTTGGCTATGAAGTGGGCATTTGAGGAGTGGCATCATTGGCTTGAGGGGGCCAAGCACCGTATTGTGGTCTTGACTGATCATAAGAATCTGATTTACCTTGAGTCTGGCAGACGGCTGAATCCTAGACAGGCCCGATGGTCCCTGTTTTTCTCCCGTTTTGATTTTGTGGTCTCGTACCTTCCGGGTTCTAAGAATGTTAAGGCGGATGCCCTCTCTAGGAGCTTTTTGCCTGATTCTCCTGGGGTCCTTGAGCCGGTCGGCATTCTGAAGGCAGGGGTGATTCTTTCTGCCATCTCCCCTGATTTACGACGGGCTCTTCAGGAGTTTCAGGCTGATAAACCTGATCGCTGTCCAGTGGGGAAACTGTTTGTTCCTGACAGATGGACTAGTAAAGTGATTTCTGAGGTTCATTGTTCTGTGTTGGCTGGCCATCCTGGGATTTTTGGTACCAGAGATTTGGTTGGTAGGTCCTTTTGGTAGCCTTCTTTGTCACGGGATGTGCATTCTTTTGTGCAGTCCTGTGGGACTTGTGCGCGGGCCAAGCCTTGCTGTTCCCGCGCTAGTGGGTTGCTTTTGCCTTTGCCGGTCCCTGAGAGGCTTTGGGCACATATTTCTATGGATTTTATTTCAGATCTTCCGGTTTCCCAGAGGATGTCGGTTATCTGGGTGGTTTGTGACCGGTTTTCTAAGATGGTTCATTTGGTACCTTTGCCTAAATTGCCTTCCTCTTCTGATTTGGTTCCGTTGTTTTTTCAGCATGTGGTTCGTTTGCATGGCATTCCGGAGAATATTGTGTCCGACAGAGGTTCTCAGTTTGTTTCTAGGTTTTGGCGAGCCTTTTGTGCTAGGCTGGGCATTGATTTGTCTTTTTCTTCCGCGTTTCATCCTCAGACAAATGGCCAAACCGAGCGAACTAATCAGACTTTGGAAACTTATTTGAGATGCTTTGTGTCTGCTGATCAGGACGATTGGGTGGCTTTCTTGCCATTGGCCGAGTTTGCCCTTAATAATCGGGCTAGTTCTGCTACCTTGGTTTCACCCTTCTTTTGTAATTCTGGTTTTCATCCTCATTTTTCTTCAGGGCACGTTGAGCCTTCTGATTGTCCTGGGGTGGACTCTGTGGTTGACAGGTTGCAGCAGATTTGGGCTTATGTTGTGGACAATTTGGTGTTGTCTCAGGAGGAGGCTCAGCGTTTTGCTAACCGTCGTCGGTGTGTTGGTTCCCGGCTTCGGGTTGGGGATTTGGTCTGGTTGTCTTCCCGTCATGTTCCTATGAAGGTTTCTTCCCCTAAGTTCAAGCCTTGGTTTATTGGTCCTTATAGGATTTCTGAGATTGTCAATCCGGTGTCTTTTCGTTTGGCTCTTCCGGCCTCTTTTTCCATCCATAATGTTTTTCATAGATCTTTGTTGTGGAAATATGTGGTGCCTGTTGTTCCCTCTGTTGATCCTCCTGCCCCGGTGTTGGTTGATGGGGAGTTGGAGTATGTGGTTGAGAAGATTTTGGATTCTCGTTTTTCGAGGCGGAGGCTTCAGTATCTTGTCAAATGGAAGGGTTATGGCCAGGAGGATAATTCTTGGGTTGTTGCGTCCGATGTTCATGCTGACGATTTGGTTCGTGCCTTTCATTTGGCTCGTCCTGATCGGCCGGGGGGCTCAGGTGAGGGTTCGGTGACCCCTCCTCAAGGGAGGGGTACTGTTGTGAATTCTGCTCTTGGGCTCCCTCCGGTGGTTATAAGTGGTAGCGCTGCTGTCTTTGGACCGCAGCATTCATCAGGTGTGTCCACTTATTGCAATTTTGACTGGGCTATTTAGTCTTGCTTGACCCTTCAGTTAGTGCCAGTTGTCCATTGTTTCCTGGAGGATTCACTTCCCTGCCTGGTCTCTCTTGCTTGCTGTTTATTTCAACAAAGATAAGTTCTGGCTTTGTTTTTTAGTTTTCAAAAAAGGTTTTATTGAAAGTTTTTTAGAACAACATTATATAGGCAAACTTCAATAAGAAAGGACACGACATATCCTTGAACAATAAAATGAGTGCCAAACGATAATTATAGTTCTAATTAGGGTAAACAAGACAAATAACAACATCTAAACATGACAAACAGAGGGAGAAATACATAAGGGAGGGGTACATAGGTATAACCATCAAGTTGAAAATGGCTTCAGTACACCAAAAGAAAATGCTTAAGGAAATCAGCGTTCAATGAGTCCGATGAGTTAGACAAACATTGCTAAGAAGAGACTAAATCTGAAATTGATCTGAATAGGATCGGGTGTATACTATATTAGTTAAAGGATAAAGGACAATTTGGTTAAACAAAATAACTTTTGTTAAAAGCTTCTCGGTCTCTCAGTCATTCAATATCATGGGGAAAGCGTAAGAGCTTGGTTCAGAGGAACAATAGAGTCGAGACCAAGCCAAGGTTCCCAAATCCGGAAGAAAGTACTCCATTCGTCATTCCTGGTTGCTTGAATACGTTCATAATAGAATAGTGTTGATTTTATCTATGACAAGAGAGATGGAGAGTGAATTGGTTCTCCATTTGGCAGCATGTATTTTGGTTGCCATGCAGATAATAGTTACCTATTTATGTAGCTTATTAGAAAAACCAGGAATTTTTGCCCCCAGTAGAAATACTGTGGGATCAAGGGAGATCATTCTTCCACAAATTCTCTCAACCAATGACCTGATCTCGTTCCACAAAGCCACTACGACTGGGCAGCTCCACCATGTGTGCCACATATCTCCAGGTGCGCTGCAGCCCCTGAAACAAGTGTTAGGTACATTTGGGTGCATGGCATGAAGTTTCACAGGAACATAGTAGGCTCTGTGAAGGAGTTTAATTGATGTTTCAGCTAAGGATGCCTGATGGCTACCCTTTGTTAGTGTATCGCAACACCTATGCCATATTTCAAGGGGAAGAACAAGACCCATATCCTCCTCCCATTGTGACATAAACTTTAATTTTATATCTTTCTTCGGGGAGTTAAAAGCAGAGTACACAAGAGAGATCATTTCCTTCCCCATTGGGTCGTTCAGACACCTTTGCTCAAAACTGGTTGCAATAAATGGAGATCCATGTGGTAGGGACTGTCTGGCGAAGTGTAAAACTTGATTTATACGAAGAGTTTCCCTGAATGGTGGCTGGTGATGCTGAATGAATTCCTGTCGGGTGAGTAAGATATTAAAGGGGGAGCAAAGTTGTTTAAACGTAGTGATACCTTTCAGTACCCACCAGGAGAAGAGAGCAGGCTCTAAACCCGGCAAGAACATGGGGTTGCGAAATATGGAAGTGAGTGGGGAAGAGTTAGACTGTAGGCCATATTTGAATCTCTCCCTTCTCCAAAGGATCAAGGAGTGGGCAGAAAAAGGCGCTGTTTCAAAAATATTTTGCGGGGTTTTGCCGCTGGACCACAAGAGACCAGGTAGGGAAAGGGGCCTCAAAAGAAAGGACTCCAGATATACCCATCTCGGGCTTTTCGTGCCAGAGTTGACGTTGGCTAATTGAGCTATTTGAGCTGCTTTAAAATATAAAACTAGGTTGGGTAGGGAGAGTCCCCCAATTTTTCTATGAAGAAACATAGCATTTTGTTTGATCCTTGGTCTCTTACCCCTCCAAATAAACCTAGAGATAAGTCTTTGAATATCCCGCAGAGTTTTTGATGGTAATGCAATTGGAAGGGATCGGAACAAGTATAAAAATCGTGGGAGAGATATCATCTTAATGGGGTGTAATCAGCCCAGCCACGACAAATTTAGGGTGGACCACCTAGTCAAATCAGCCTGGAACTTACTAATGAGGGGAGGGTAATTCCATTTAAAAAGTGACGACTTGTGAGAAGTTAGGTTAATTCCAAGGTAATTTAGAAAGTGGTCTTTCCTACTAAAGCCAAATTGCGCTACGAGGTTATCCTGATCAGCCTTGGGAGTATTAACAAACAAGGCTTCCGATTTGTCAACGTTAATTTTGAGACCTGACATACTTTCAAAAGTGTGAAGGAGGGAGAATAAGTTAGGAAGAGTGGAGTAGGGATTAATGAGAGATAGGAGAAGATCGTCAGCGAAGAGACTGACTTTATATTGTTCTCCAAGGTCAGAGGGTCCTAGTATGTCAGGGTTATTCCTTATGGATTCAGCCAGGGGCTCCATAGCCAAAGCAAATAATGCTGGTGACAGTGGACACCCCTGGCGTGTGCCACGTTGAATTATTATAGGGGAAGGGTTGGTGGTGGGAAGTTTAAGGTACACAGATGGGCGGTCATAAATAAGCTGAAGGCATGAAATCAGTTTTTGGTGGAAGCCGAACTTGTTTAAGACTGAAAACAGGTATGACCAGGAGAGCGAATCAAACGCCTTTTCGATATCCAAGGCAATCATCATAAGGGGTTTATGAGAGCAATTTGCAGAGTGAATGATATTAAGATTTCTCCTAATGTTATCGGGTCCCTGTCTCGAAGGTATAAAGCCCACCTGGTCCCGATGTATCAATGAGGGAAGGATTTTATTAAGTCTATTAGTTATAATTGATGTAAATATTTTGAGATCTATATTAAGCAGTGAAATGGGTCTATAATTTTTAACCAGTAAGTGATCTTTTTTGGGTTTAGGAATGACCGTAACGTGGGTTAAATAGAACTCGGGGGGCATTTGAGAGCCATTTAAAAGGGCGTTACAAAAGGTTGCAATATGGGGTAAGAGAAAAGTTTTAAATTTTTTATAGTACAGAGAAGATAGTCCATCCGGACCAGGGGCCTTCCCTGACTTCAGCTTTTTAATTACAGAGTCAATTTCTTCCGGTAGTATTTCAGATTGCAGCTGCTGGGCAGTTGGCTTTGGTAACTTAGGGAGGGGTATGTTCTGTAGGAAAGATTGTAAGAGACATGGAGGAGGGTCTTTAGGAGGAGAATACAGCTTCTGATAATATTCAAAAAACGTTTTATAAATAAAGTCTGGGTGGGCCGATACACGTCCAGATGCATCTTTAATAAAGGGTATAGAATTTATAAGTTCTTTAGTTCGCAATTGACGGGCCAGCATTTTAGTGGGTTTATTTGCTTGTTTGTGAAAGGTGGCTCGAGTCCATGCTAGGGCCTTCTCCGTTCTAACGGTTAAAATTGCGTCAAGCTGTAGTTTGACATCATGTATTTGTTTAATCAAGTAATGGGAAGAAGACATCTGATTTGCTTGTTCAAGCTTGAGTAATTTGGTTTCTAAATGACTTTGAAGTTCAGACCTGCTCTTCCTCCTAGCAGACGCTATTTTAATTAACGAGCCAGTGATGAATTTCTTGTGGGCTAACCATATATTACCAGGGGTGGAGTCCTCATTCACGTTAGATTGAAAAAAAAGTTTCAAGTCATCTAAAATTTGGGAAGCTATCGCAGGGTCGACTAGCAATGATTCATTCAACCTCCACTTATAGAGTCTGGATGAAACAACATCAAATTTAAAAACAGAAAGAACCGCGTCATGATCAGACCATGACGATGGGACATGGCGCGAATATAGGACAGCTGGAAGAGAATTCGCTGAAGTCACCTGGAGATCAATTCGTGAATAAGAACCGTGGGTTGGGGAAAAATATGTGTACCCTCTCGTAGATCCATTAAACTCTCTCCATATGTCCACTAACCGATTCTCAGCCATCATGTGAAAAACCTTTTTCCTATCGGACTTAGAAATGTCTGATCTTTTTGAGGAGCTACTGTCTAAGGACGGGTTTAAGGTGAAATTAAAATCACCACACCAAATCAGATGGTGGTAAGACAGGGAAGAAATTTTAGATAAAATTATTTTAAATGCCGATAATTGAGAGTTAGCAGGAAGGTAGCTATTAACAATGCAGAGATTGCGTCCCTGTAGCGTCCCTTGCAATATTAAAAATCTGCCCTCAGGATCCGAAAAAGAGTTAGTTAATTGGAATGGGAAGTTGTTTTTGAGGAATATGGCTACTCCCCTAGTCTTACGGTCCCACGAGGCTATGAAAAAGCGGGAATAGTTTGAGTCAAAATATTTAGGAGAGAAGGTGATAGAGAAATGGGTTTCTTGTAAGCAAAGTATATCCGGCTTATGTTTATGATAATCTAGAAAAGCTTTTTTCCTTTTTAACGGCGAATTAAGACCCCTAACATTGTGAGAAAAGACTCTACATATGATAAACTAGGACAAACAACGCCCATGTTCCAGAAACATCGAACCCACTAAAACTCAATTCAATATCGGTGAGTAAACAACGTTGTATACCTGTAGGTGGAAACAGTAGGAAGGAAACAAAACATAGGGGAGTACAAACACGCGACATGGAGACGAGTATCGAAACTTGGGTCAAAAGCCCAAAATGTATGGCGATCTGGAGATTCAAAATATCAGAAAATCCAGCAATCACCAAAGGTGGGCGACATGTGATAAACCCAGACATCAAACCCCTGTAATAGAAAGCCCTAAGAGAGGGTAATAAAAAAAAAAAAAAAAAAAAAAGGGGGGTGAAAGGGAGACCAAAATTTAGGCAAGGTGGGAAGGAGGATCGGGCTAGCAATAAAAAACTTCGCAAACGGGGAATTATTAGGATAAATGCTGTATAAAACCACTGAAAATTGTAATAGAGTTACTGCAATTATATGAAACTCGTTTTAAACAAAGCTATTTCAGCCAGTTATTTTGGGGAAGCCGACACAGCAAACCTGCAGGACAGTCATGTAGTACGCGAGCTCTGGCTCCTAGTTGTCGGTGCTGATGACCACTCTCTGGCCGGTCTTGTTTTCCTTTGTGGAAGAGGCTGAATGGTATCTGAAAATGGGATTCCGGAAAGCTCTAAGGCCTTTTTTCCCTCATCCAGCGAGCGGCAAGTGTGCCGCTTGCTCCCATGGGTGAAGGATAGTGAGAACGGATATCCCCAGCGGTATTTGACTTGTGCCTCTTGTAATGCAGTAGTGACCGGCCTGAGGGCTCTTCTTCTAGAAAGTGTGGCTGGTGCAACGTCAGCATACAGGCGGACTGAGTCAGGCAGGCCGGGTAGTGATGAATGAGGTCGTGCAGCATTTAATATTAGGTCCCGCGATTCCTCATAATGCATTTTAAGTACCACATCCCTTGGAAGATCTGGGGAGCGCGGCTTGCCTAGTGATCTGTGGATCCTTGTGATATGTAAAAGCAAGGGGTCCATATCTGGCAGAAGCGCGGTAAACAGTGCGGTGCCTGTTTCTTTAAGTGATATGATGGATTCAGGTAACCCGCGTATACGGATATTGCCTCTGCGGGATCTGTTTTCTAAATCTTCATTTCTCAATTCAAGTTCATTAATACGATCGGTATGGTACCTGAGGGTCTCCTGGTCTTCCTCTAAAGCATCGGCTGTGGCGTCCATCTTCTCCTCCAAACTAGAGGTACGCTGGGCAATTTCCTGTAGCTGTGAGGCAATGGAGAGCATGGCAGAAGAAAGTTCGGTTCTGAATGTTTCTTGGAGTGTTTTGGTCAGAGTCGCTGTAGATATAGCAGACTCCCCAGCTTTACCAGAGTCATCAGAGCCTGCAGCCGCGCTTTCTGCTTGTGATGAGGTGGGGGCTGATAGGGGAGAGGACGAAGCGGCCATCTTTCCCGCGCCGCTGCTTGCCAGGATCTCTGTTATGGTGCGGTTTGCCGTTTGAATAGTGTTCCCTTTTTTAGGCATTGCACGCTACCGACCTCCCTGGATTGTGATGGAGTCGTTGGAGCGGAGGAATCCCCGATTGCGGCACTTTGAAGGGGTAATTTTAGATGCCGGGTTACGGAGCTCAGCAGAGCATGTCCGTCTCTGTCAGAGTCCGCGCATGCACCCCCTGGCTTTGTTTTTTGCAGTCCACATGCTGTGGGCCTGATCGTTCAATTTTTTTTCCATGTTTTGTCCTGTCCAGCTTGGTCTGTATAAGGATTTGTTCAGCCAAGCTGGTATCTCTGGAGATGCAGATATACCCTCCATGTCTTTAGTTAGATGTGGAGATTTTGTATTTTCAGTGGTGGATATTTTCTAGTGTTTTAATACTGACCGCATAGTACTCTGTCCTATCCTTTCTATTTAGCTAGAAGTGGCCTCCTTTGCTAAATTCTGATTTCAGTCTGCGTATGTTATTTCCCTCTCCTCTCACAGTCAATATTTGTTGGGGGCTGTCTATCCTTTGGGGATTTTCTCTGAGGCAAGATAGTTTTCCCTTTTCTATCTCTAGGGGTAATTAGTCCTCCGGCTGTGTCGAGATGTCTAGGAAGTGTTAGGTACATTCCACGGCTACTTCTAGTTGCGGTGTTAAGTTCAGGGTCTGCGGTCAGTACAGGTACCACCTTCTCCAGAGTACATCTCATGCTGCTCCTAGGCCACCAGATCATAACAGAGAACATCATCCATAACTACCACAAATGATTTCAAGCTGTCATTGATGTTAAAGGGGGCAATACACGGTATTAAGAAATGGGGTATGTGAACTTTTGATCAGGATCACTTGGATGTTTTGGGTTGTCATTATGATTTAAATAGAGAAAACACAGTAGTTTGAAAATAAATGGCTTCACCCAACCAGTAACCATGAATGGAGAAAAAGTTTTGGTGTTATTCATATTCTCTGAAAAAAGGCCAAGAAATCAAAAATTCTTCCAGGTTATGTGCAGTACCAACCTATGTGGTAGATAACCTGGGGTACAGTGCTGGGGAAATTCTTTCCAGGGGTATAGGGACCTGTTGAGGAGCAAGGTAAAAATGAGGAAGAAATTAGGCACTGTAGGAGGGTATGGATAGATAGGAAATGGGAGGTATACTGATCGTGAGGCTCATTGCCAAGGGGCTTGGCAGGCATTCCCCGTAGTGTGGTGTGAAGACATTGGTGGCAGTTTGTTATAAAGGTACATTTACAGTACCATTTCCGGTATCGCAAAACTGGAAGTGATACCGGAAGTGACATCGGAGAGAGACTCATAGCGAGTCTTGGTAGTCTCAAATGGTTGTCCTGTAGTGCAATGCCCAGGCATGCTGTGTAGGAGTGTGTAGGGCTGCAGGGAGGGGACATATATGTTCTGTGGTAGGTGTAAGAGGATGGGATGGAAAGTACTAAAATGGACTGCATATGCAAAATGGGTAAAAGTACATAGAAATATAAGGTCATAAGGGGAGAATGGATGACTTGGGAATAAGACTGGTATTAATAAAAGAAGAGAGTGTTGGTATTAATGATAGTCCTACTAGTAGCAATAAAATGTGTTTGTATATATAACTTAGACAACGAAAAAATAAAGCAAATAGGTAAGGGATCAAATAAAAATACAATAAAAGTAAAAATATGAAGAAATATATACATTTTTTTAGGAAATACCACTGCAAGAATAAACGGTGTGCCCAGATGAAAAAGGAGGGAGGTGGGGAATGAATGAAGCAAAAAATGAAAGTAAAAATAGAATTAAGAATAAAAATAAAATGCAGTGGGAAATAAGAACAGAAAATGAAAAAATGAAAAAAATATATAATATAAATGAAAAGAATAAAAAAAATATGAAAAAAATGCAAAATAAGGAAATAAAGTGAAGTGGTGATTGTAGTCCTACCTATACTTACTCCTAAACAGGTGTCAATGGGTCTGTAAAAAGAGGGGGGAGGGGTAGGAAAAAAAAAATATAGTCAAGGGAAAAGTAATACATGTTAAACAAAGAACGTGCTATAAGCTATGCTAGAAAGAGGGGAAAAGTATCAATGGGCTAAAAAGTCCAATTCCATAATCAAACCTTTAGGTGTGAGGGTCTGTAGTGCGCGAATCCAATAGGATTCTCTCTTTTAATAATTTAATATGGTTTCCTCCATGTCTAGGTGTTGGAGTTTGCCCAAGTATCTGGAACCTAAGTTGTGCTACTGTATGTTTTGCTGCTACAAAGTTGTGCGGTAGAGGGAGCCAGGTCTTTTTAAATCTGATGGTAGACTGTCGATCCTATCCCTGACATGTTGTGTACTCTCACTGATAAGAGCCTGCAACGTCATTTGATGACATAGACAGCAAAGTTGGTGTCACAGGTGAAGAAACCCCGAATGGGGTATTTTTCAACCAAATGTGGATGTGTGACTTTGCTGGATTTCATAATATTTGAACAGGTGGCAAAGTATAGTCATGGAAAAGTACCCATTCTTTTGGAGCCCAAAAATGTTTACATTGGTTCCCTTAAAAAGCCATGTCAGTTTTAATTTGGTGGTCTCTAATATTGCGGGGTCTTCAAGTACACATCAATGCTGGATTAGAGAAGGCCTCTATCTGTGGGTAGGCCTTTGTTAAAAGTGACCTGTGTCTTCTGATGCAGTTGTAGATCTTAGGCATAATGGGATGATGTGTGTGTACGAATGGAATACGTTCCTTTTGGGGGGTCAGTGGGAGATGTTCCTGTATTCTGAGTATTCTGTGTATCTCCTGTTTGAGGATTTGTGGTGGGTAGTGACTTTCAATCAATTTTTGTGACATTTCCTCCAGTCGTGTGGGTAATAAGTTTTTGTCTGACACCATCCTAGATACCTGTTGGAATTTGAGAGTGAGGAAAACTTTTTCATGCTTTTTGGGTGGCAGCTGAAACAGTGGAGGAGATTATAGAAATCTGTTGGTTTTGTGTAGATATCTGTGGAGAGGGAATCGTCATTGTTCTTGTGTACTATTGTGTCGAGGAAAGAGACTTGAGTAATATTGGAGTGTAGGGTAAATTTCAGTCATGGATGGATGGAATTAAGGTCATTATAAAAAGTATGTAAAGTTTCAGGTGTATAGTCTATATATCTCAACCAACATTTGTAATGTCTCAGAAACAGTGGGCTGGTGTCAGGAAATATGACGTATTTGATTCTATATTATCACACACACTGAGCTCTGCTACATCCATTAGGTCTGTGTAAGGCTAGTTTCACATTTGCATTTAAAAACGCAGCGTTTTTAACGCAAACGCATGTGGTGAAAAAACGCATGTAAACGCGTGCAAACGCTGCGTTTTTTAGACGCATGCGTTTTTGCATGCAGAAAAAAAAGCGGCGTTTTGCCGCGTTTACATGCGTTTCTTCCTGCGTTTGCGTTTTTGAAACGCATGCTGAGAAGTGTGTGACAGCTGCCAATCATTAAAATCAACAAGAAAACCCACTATAAATAGAAATAGCTAGGGTTAGGGTTAGGGGTAGGGTTAGGGTTAGGATCCCTAGGGTTAGGGTGGTTAGGGGTAGGGGTAGGGTTAGGGTTAGGGGTAGGGTTAGGGGTAGGGGTAGGGTTAGGGATAGGATACCTAGGGTTAGGGGTAGGGTTAAGGGTAGGGTTAGGGTTTGGATGATTAGTTTATTGAATCCAAGTTAAAATCCAAATGTTCATGGTGTACACACTCCCACCGATAAGTGCCTTGGTCACAGAGCTTATACGGCAACGCGTTTCGATCAAAGTGATCTTTATCAAAGCCATACCTTGATCTGGTTGTGTTCCTCTATATGGGAAAACTCCACCAACCAGAGCATTTGTATATATCACATGACAATTTGCAAGGTCCTATTTAAAACCAATATATAAACATGTAAGGAAACTTAAAATATTTATCTCACAGTCAACAATAATGTAACATAGTTTCTATTCTTTTATTTAGTCCCATTGGGGCACGAGTATTTAGTTGGAAAATCCAATATGCTTCTCGTGTGAGAAGCCGGCGTCTAATATCGCCGCCACGAGGAGATGCATTGACTCGTTCTATTCCCTGGACCTGGAAATACGTAGTACTGCGTGAGTGGTGCATAACAAAATGTTTTGATGCTGCCGATATACTTCTATTTCCATTAAGTACATTACCTATATCATATAGGTGTTCTCTAATGCGAGTTTTTAATTTTCTGGTTGTACAACCCACATATGATAAATTGCACTTTGTACATTTAATTTTGTACACTACATTAGATGAATTGCAGTTAATAAACTGCTTTATATCAAATTTAATTGTTTCATCCGAATTTTGAAAAGTTTTATCGACAGCTGCAAATTTACATGTACTGCAATTAGTCGTACCACATCTAAAGAACCCTGAGCAGCTCAACCAGGTTTTTATTGATTTAGTCCTATCAGGGCGAAACATATTGGGAGCTATCTTGCTGCCAATTGTAGGAGCCCTTCTAGATACCACATTAATACCAGAATTCAGTATATCGTATAACTGTTGATCTTCATATAAAATGGGCAAATACCTATAGATGATGTCTTTAATTTTAGCAAATTGTGGGCTGTATTGGAAACATATATATGGCTTTTTATCCATTTCCAAATTATTATTTTTATTTTTATAAAACGTAACTAGCTCTTTGCGATCTCTTTCATTTACAATTCTTTTTGCCCGATTAATTGTCCATTGTGGGTATTTGCGACATTTTAATTTATTTGCTATTTGGTTAAATTCACCCTCTAAATCTCCCTCCATACTACAGTTTCGTTTGATTCTGGTGAACTCGCCCACCGGGATTGATTTGATTGTATGCTTACTGTGGCTACTATGTGCATGTAGCACAGTATTACCTCTCACTGGTTTGTGGTGTGTTTTAGTAATAATATTCTGATTTTTTTGTCCCTTTAATTCCAAATCCAGAAAGGAGATACTTACATTCTCCAACCTATATGTAAATCTAATGTCATATTCATTATGATTGAGGTATTCCATGAAGTGTGGTATGGCAGACACATCCCCCTCCCATATTAAGAGGGTATCATCTATGTATCTGCCATACCACACCACATGCTCAAGGTATGGATTAGTGACAGAAAAAACATACTCCATCTCCCAAAAGGCCATCACCAAATTTGCAAGCAAGGGTGAGTATTTAGCACCCATGGCGACTCCCGCCTGTTGTACATAAAACTGGCCATCAAATGTAAAGAAATTACTTGTCAACAGAAAATGTATAACCATTAATAGATACTCAATTAGATCCATAGAATAATTGCTAAACCTTATGAGATGGTACCGAATTGCTTTTATTGCCAGATCATGTGGTATGCACGTATATAGGGATATAACGTCGCAGCAAAGCCAAGAATAATTGGCCTGCCAGATCCTATTTTCAAAGACACGTAACACCTCTTTGGAATCTCTAATATACCCAGGGGTTCGTTTGACAAGGGGCTGTAGAAGTGAATCTACCCACTGGCAGAGTTTTTCATTGCATGATCCAATTCCGGATACTATGGGTCGCATAGGTGGAATACCCACTTTTTTATGTATTTTAGGTACCCCATATATAATGGGGATAATTGGATTTTCTACTGTAAGATATTCTGTTTGTTTTTTTGTTAATACCCCCAAATTAAATCCTTCCTTTATGATCATGTCTCTTTTGCCAATAATTTCTTGAGATGGATTATTTTTTAATTTTTTATATGTATTTAGGGCAGATAATAACTCTAACATTTTCATATGGTAGTCTGTTGTGTTTAACACTACAACGACCCCTCCCTTGTCCGACATTTTAATGGTTAAATCTGTTCTCTCTTGAAGTTCTTTTAATGCATTTCGTTGTTTTATGGATATATTTTTATGATTATTTTTACCATTTATTTTAACATCATTGTATAATCGTCTTAATTCTCTTTCTACATTCTCCTGAAATCGATCCATACATTCAGACCTAGATTGGACTGGATAATAATATGGATTTTTGGTGACAAAATTTTGGGAGATTTGCACCCGTTCATGATCTGGCAATATTTCAGAGCTAAGGTCCTGTAACGCAATTAGCGCCACTTGTTCTTTAAAATCCATTTGCGAAAATTCATTAGTCACTTCATGTGAGATAATGGTTTCATCCTGATTGAATTCCTCTTCATGATTTTCTGCATTTTGAAAATGCTTTCTAATAGTCAGGTTGCGTACGAATTTATTAGTATCCATGATGGTTGTAAAAAGATCAAAATCCTGATCCGGAACGAAATTAAGGCCAAGAGCTAGAACTTCAGTCTGTTCAGATGATAAAGATATGGATGATAAATTCAACACATTAGTATAATCATTTATTTCATGTGAAGTTTCTTGTTGCGTGTAATCATCCCGCCTTCGTCTGTGCTTTCTCCCCCCCGCCTTTTACGTTTTTTGTCTGGCGGTTATCATTTCTGGAGGTGCATGCCCTATTATCATTAAGGGAAACATCTGAGGTATTACCCTGATTATCCGACGAGTCTGGATCTCATGAGGTAAAATAAACATGTGGTTTAGAAGCTTTTCTCTTTTTAGATCCTTTGCGTCTTTGATGCGGCTGACTCTGTTTAAGTATAGATTTAGGGGTTCCATTAGCATTTATCCAATTCCCCCAGTCATATACCTTGTTGGTGGAATAATCAATGGAATCTCTAGTGAATTTTCTTTTTTTACGATCCATGATCTGTTCCTCTAGAGTAGCTATTCTTTCATTGATTTTCGTCATAGATGCATCAAAATATGCTCCCGTTTTATGTTCACTCAAGAGGGAATTCACTTCATCCAATTCTCACTGTATTCCTTTTAATTTTTCATCCTCATATTTAATAATGAGTTTCATCAAATCTTTTGAGCAATTGCAACAAGGTATATGACTGGGGGAATTGGATAAACCATTATCTCACATGAAGTGACTAATGAATTTTCGCAAATGGATTTTAAAGAACAAGTGGCGCTAATTGCGTTACAGGACCTTAGCTCTGAAATATTGCCAGATCATGAACGGGTGCAAATCTCCCAAAATTTTGTCACCAAAAATCCATATTATTATCCGGTCCAAACTAGGTCTGAATGTATGGATCGATTTCAGGAGAATGTAGAAAGAGAATTAAGACGATTATACAATGATGTTAAAATAAATGGTAAAAATAATCATAAAAATATATCCATAAAACAACGAAATGCATTAAAAGAACTTCAAGAGAGAACAGATTTAACCATTAAAATGTCGGACAAGGGAGGGGTCGTTGTAGTGTTAAACACAACAGACTACCATATGAAAATGTTAGAGTTATTATCTGCCCTAAATACATATAAAAAATTAAAAAATAATCCATCTCAAGAAATTATTGGCAAAAGAGACATGATCATAAAGGAAGGATTTAATTTGGGGGTATTAACAAAAAAACAAACAGAATATCTTACAGTAGAAAATCCAATTATCCCCATTATATATTGGGTACCTAAAATACATAAAAAAGTGGGTATTCCACCTATGCGACCCATAGTATCCGGAATTGGATCATGCAATGAAAAACTCTGCCAGTGGGTAGATTCACTTCTACAGCCCCTTGTCAAACGAACCCCTGGGTATATTAGAGATTCCAAAGAGGTGTTACGTGTCTTTGAAAATAGGATCTGGCAGGCCAATTATTCTTGGCTTTGCTGCGACGTTATATCCCTATATACGTGCATACCACATGATCTGGCAATAAAAGCAATTCGGTACCATCTCATAAGGTTTAGCAATTATTCTATGGATCTAATTGAGTATCTATTAATGGTTATACATTTTCTGTTGACAAGTAATTTCTTTACATTTGATGGCCAGTTTTATGTACAACAGGCGGGAGTCGCCATGGGTGCTAAATACTCACCCTTGCTTGCAAATTTGGTGATGGCCTTTTGGGAGATGGAGTATGTTTTTTCTGTCACTAATCCATACCTTGAGCATGTGGTGTGGTATGGCAGATACATAGATGATACCCTCTTAATATGGGAGGGGGATGTGTCTGCCATACCACACTTCATGGAATACCTCAATCATAATGAATATGACATTAGATTTACATATAGGTTGGAGAATGTAAGTATCTCCTTTCTGGATTTGGAATTAACGGGACAAAAATATCAGAATATTATTACTAAAGCACACCACAAACCAGTGAGAGGTAATACTGTGCTACATGCACATAGTAGCCACAGTAAGCATACAATCAAATCAATCCCGGTGGGCGAGTTCACCAGAATCAAACGAAACTGTAGTATGGAGGGAGATTTAGAGGGTGAATTTAACCAAATAGCAAATAAATTAAAATGTCGCAAATACCCACAATGGACAATTAATCGGGCAAAAAGAATTGTAAATGAAAGAGATCGCAAAGAGCTAGTTACGTTTTATAAAAATAAAAATAATAATTTGGAAATGGATAAAAAGCCATATATATGTTTCCAATACAGCCCACAATTTGCTAAAATTAAAGACATCATCTATAGGTATTTGCCCATTTTATATGAAGATCAACAGTTATACGATATACTGAATTCTGGTATTAATGTGGTATCTAGAAGGGCTCCTACAATTGGCAGCAAGATAGCTCCCAATATGTTTCGCCCTGATAGGACTAAATCAATAAAAACCTGGTTGAGCTGCTCAGGGTTCTTTAGATGTGGTACGACTAATTGCAGTACATGTAAATTTGCAGCTGTCGATAAAACTTTTCAAAATTCGGATGAAACAATTAAATTTGATATAAAGCAGTTTATTAACTGCAATTCATCTAATGTAGTGTACAAAATTAAATGTACAAAGTGCAATTTATCATATGTGGGTTGTACAACCAGAAAATTAAAAACTCGCATTAGAGAACACCTATATGATATAGGTAATGTACTTAATGGAAATAGAAGTATATCGGCAGCATCAAAACATTTTGTTATGCACCACTCACGCAGTACTACGTATTTCCAGGTCCAGGGAATAGAACGAGTCAATGCATCTCCTCGTGGCGGCGATATTAGACGCCGGCTTCTCACACGAGAAGCATATTGGATTTTCCAACTAAATACTCGTGCCCCAATGGGACTAAATAAAAGAATAGAAACTATGTTACATTATTGTTGACTGTGAGATAAATATTTTAAGTTTCCTTACATGTTTATATATTGGTTTTAAATAGGACCTTGCAAATTGTCATGTGATATATACAAATGCTCTGGTTGGTGGAGTTTTCCCATATAGAGGAACACAACCAGATCAAGGTATGACTTTGATAAAGATCACTTTGATCGAAACGCGTTGCCGTATAAGCTCTGTGACCAAGGCACTTATCGGTGGGAGTGTGTACACCATGAACATTTGGATTTTAACTTAGATTCAATAAACGAATTGTTGGAACTCAAATTTTTTTTTCTTCTGATGAACATTACGTCTGTCCACAGCGGAGTTCCGTGCACCTGCGGTGATTACTGGTGAGCTGGCTACCCCCCTTGCTTTCCCTTTGTCATTGTTAGGGTTTGGATCCCTTTATCACCTTGATGGTGGGGGGTGGCTTATAAGTGTGTATTCTTTATTTATTTCTATAAAAACGCATGCGTTTTTAACGCAAACGCATGTGCTTAAAAACGCATGCGTTTACATAGACAGCAATACGTTTTTTTGCCGCAAAAAAAGCCTCTAGAAATTACTACATGTTGCATTTCTGCAACCAAACGCAAGCATGGAAAAAACGCATGCGTTGTCAAACGCGGCAAAATGCATGCAAAAAAAAGCATGCGTTTTTAATGTTAAACATAGGAAAAAAATGCATGCTTTTTTTGCGGAAAAACGCAGCGGCAAAAAACGCAAATGTGAAACCAGCCTTAGACACACACTGCAGCTGTGGTTCCCCTCCTCAGCCCTTCCTCACTTTCTAGATAGCTCTCCTTCTCATTTGGTCTGTGTAATTCTACACCACTCATCCCCTCTCCCTCAAGAATGTGTTGGTTAGCAGAAAACCAGTTCTTTGTTTGCAGCCATGTGCTTCCATTTGTGTATGAGAGTTATTCAAGATGGAATAACTTGACCCCAAGTAGTGATATAGTTGTGAATCTCACATTTTTGGAATGTGCATCAGTAGAGCTACACACCAGTGCGTTTTCTATTTTCCCGTACCAGCAGAATGTGAGAAATGGATTACTACTTAATCAGGTCATACAGATACTTCATGTTTGGGCTCACATTAATGCCCAGCTCATGCTGGGAAGAATGGTAATTTTATCGTCGCTATACGAGGTTTACACCCCAAGATATGTCTAATAGATGGTTTTCCATCACTTTCAAAAAGGGGAGTATCCAGCTCCTCATTGATGTAATGAGCAGAGGGTATAAGAGTTTGAGCCTCATTTTAGGAATGGTCTTTGCCCAGGAAGTCAGCTAACAGAAACTGCAATCTGCTCTGTTGCATTGGGATATGTTTACCTTCCCCCAGCTTCATGGCCAGCCATGATATGAGAGAACTGTAAGTGTTTTTTTTCAACTTTAATCCCTTTTATTTTGTAACTCTTCTGTACACACTATAATTGTCTCATCTTGTAATATCGTCTTTATACCTTTTGAAAAAACTGCCTATTTCTTTTTGGAGTCAAAGTTATAATATTTACTATATTCTTTTCCTTGCTCTAAAATGTACCTCCAACGTCCTCTGAAGTAAATTACACTACTGATTGGGTTGGCTCCTGACCCGCTATTAATCATAGCAATAGGAGCTGGTGGCAGCAGAGCGTACTGAGCTTGTTGGGTATAGCTGTCAGTGACGCAAAGGGGTTTATAAGAGTACTGCCCGGCTGCAGAGGGGAATAGGTATATCACCCTCACTGCAGCGTGCCCAATAGCCATTACATTTCTGGGCAACCTTTCTGGTGACAAATTACCCTATGTGGAGTTCCCTGACTGACCTGAGGGTAATGGGGACGCCAGATAGCTGCAAGTTCGAAGCTGGAACTGGGAAGTGGGATATAATTAAATCCCTGAAGAACGAACTGGGGCAACCAAACACCCCGATTCATTACTGTTGGTATAGACAAACTCCCTTTCAAAGATATCCATATAACAATTGGTGTATGCAGGGGCCACATTTGAGCCCATTGCAGTCCCTCAAATTTGCATAAAGTGGTCTCCAAGCAAGAACTAGAGGTAATTTTTTTGTAGGACTAGTGTGAGAAGTTCCATGCATAGTTCTTTAGAGGTGTGAGAAAGGTCAGAGGTAATGAATAAGTCGCCCACAGCTGTAAGACCTAGGTGGTGTTCTATTGATGTATATAAACTATTCACATCCAATGTGACAAGTAAAGTGTTGGGAGGAACCTTGGATATCTGTTTGATGATGTTGAGAAAGTGGCTAGTGTCTAGAATGAAACAGCACAAGGTCTTGACCAATGGGGTTAGGATTTTCTCCAAGAATATGGAAAGAGGGGATAAGATGGAATCTGTTGGGGCAACAATGGGATGACCAGGAGGATTGGTGAGGGATTTATGAATCTTATGTAAAATATAAAAAACTGGGGTTACCCGGTTTAGATTGGTAAGGAATCATGCGTTGTTTTTATCAATGGTATTCAATGCTAGGTGTTTGGTTAATTTTGCTTCTGATGGAAAACAGTGGATCACTAGGGATCGGTTGATAAGTTGAACTGTCTGAGAGTTGGCATGAGATTTTGATGAGGTATTGGGTACGATCCATAACAACAACTGCCCCTCCTTTATCTGCAGGTTTTATTGTTATGTTCTTATTGATTTTAAGAGACTCAATGGCTTGCTTTTCAATTGTAGGTAAGTTGTTGTGAGTGGGGAATACTCTTTCATGTTCCCTCGGTATGATGTTGACTTCCCTATGAATAAGATCAATGTATGCCTCAGTGGCATGGTAAGTCCATAGTGGACTGAAAGTACTTACATTACGAACACCGAATTGTGATATTGATAAGTCTGGAACAGAGACACCCCCAGCCAGAGGGGGTTTGTTCACCATAGTTTCTTTCTGAAGTCCAAAGTGGGTCCAAAGTGGGTCTTCAGTCTTATGCTGAGGTAGAAGTGTTGAAGATCTTGTTCAAGTTTAAAATGATCACATGGTGGTGTTGGGCAAAAGGAGAGTCCCTGTTGAAGTACAGTTAGTTCATTGGGACATAGGGTGTATTACAAAATGTTAATTACTGTATTGGTGGCATTACCTGTGATCTTGTCGCCATAAGTTCTCCAGTGTTTGCGGGTGCCCCTCCGTGTCAGTCTCCTCCTGGTGGTTGTATGTGGCCTTCCCTCGGCCGGTGCTAAAAAATGGCCTCGGTGCTGTGATCCTGTAGAACCATCGCTGCCAGAGCTGAAATAGCCTTGTCTTCTCATACAGTAGTTGGATCGCCACAAAGGGGGATTGTTTCACTTGTAGACAAGTTCCTGGTGGTAGTCCTTGGCCTTTTTTCTTTCTTGGAGGATGGAACGGTGTTCCTCAACGTTTCTGTTAACTTTAGTTTTCAAGTTATCCCAGTCCATAGGAGAGATTATGGAGGTGAGTTGGTTTTCTATGGCTGTGATTTTCTGTTGAGTCTCTGAAATGACTGATTGGAGAAAATCAATAGTTAATAGTATAATACCTAGAGAGCACTTATTCAAGATTTGTTTAAACCTATCACAAAATTCTGGTTTCTCTGCGAAAAAGTTAGGACACAGATGACACCTAAGTCCACGTGGGATTCGATTATGCTTATAGTTCTCGGCCAATGTTACTTAGTGAAGCTCGTAAGACATCAGTCCGCGCTTCTCACTTTTATAATCCTTAGTCCGTAGTTCCTGTGCTGGTACTTTGAGAAAATCACCAGAACTAGTCACTTTAGACAAAATAGTACTTGCTGTCGTCTCATCATAGGCGAAGGTCTGTGTTGACATCTGTATGCCGATGCATGCATCCATACAATATAGTAAGTCCAACATGACACTAGAAAGAACAGTCGCACTCATGGGTGAATGCAAAAATTACAATTTTTATTTACAATAGTCACCACACTAAAGTATCACCGAGATTGATGATTCAAAAGATAACAATACGCAAGCAACATTTTGACCCAATCCTTAGTCTTTCTCAAGCATTGCTACAAGAAAGGCACAAAACCATTAGTGTGTTATAAAGATAAAGAAACAAAAAATACACTGCTTAAAAAAAATAAAGGGAACACTTAAACAACAGAATATAACTCCAAGTAAATCAAACTTTTGTGAAATCAAATTGTCCACATAGGAAGCAACGCTGTTTGACAATCAATTTCACATGCCGTTGTGCAAATGGAATAGACAACAGATGGGAATTTTTTTTATTGATTTTTTTTTGCATTTTTTTTTTTTTTGGGGGGGGGGTTACTTTACACCCAAAAATATTGGGTGGGTCAAAATGCACAAATACAAAAACTGATTGGGTTGCTTTCCATGGTCACACGTAATTGGAGTGAATTGCAATACTGGGGCACATTACGAGGTGAAGCTATCTGCTTCTCGCTGTCTAATGGTATCAGACTATCAGCGATTCTCTTATGTCTCAGGTCCACATGGCGATGAAGAATTGATTAGCCTTATTTTTGCTCTAAATATTGCATTTTTGCTCTAAATATCCTTAAGTGTAGTGAGAATGTGCAAAGATTAAAAAACCTGAAGGTCTCACTAGTCACATCAACCCCCTATGCTCATTACAAAATAAAGTGATTGTCAAAAAATAGGATTCATTACTAGCAACATAGATAGCATGATCAACTGAAAGTTACATCTATGCTCAGTCACCTTACATCTGCAAACAAAAATGGACCTTTTGTCCTTTTTGTGTGATATAAAGCAAATAGCACATTCTGCAGAGAGGCCGGCAGTCAGTATAGTTAGTCAGGATAGTGTCACGGTATTGGATGTTTTGCTGCCTGAAGGATTTCACAATTTGCCATTAGTAAAGGAATAATGCTAAATGATAAGTTATTATTATTATTTATTATTATATTGCCATTTATTACATGGCGCTTTACATGTGAAAAGGGGTATACATAATAAATACGAGTACAGTAACCTTAAACAATACAAGTCACCCACGACTGGTACAGGAGGAGAGAGGACCCTGCCCGCGAAGGCTCACAATCTACAAGTTAAACATTGAACATTATTTTACAGCTTTATTACACAAATATGCAATGCATATAATAATGTACATGCTGACAGGTTTCAGCACTGAAGGTTGCAGATTTGCAAATGCAGCTCTGGATTATAATACAACCTCTAACCCAGGGATAGTTTAAATATGCAGTATTTTGCAGCATATGCAGGGCCGGTTTTAGACAAAGTCCTCCATATAGTATAATGCACCACATAGTCCTCCACATTGCATAATCCACCCCACAGTCCTCCATATGTTGTACGATAAAGGTATTTTATTGTTACATATTCCCTTGTCTCACATTGTCTTTTGATCATATGTTCGTCTTTTTCTTCTCTTTGGTTCCCACAGTTCTCCAAGTTGTATAATGCACCCTGTAGTCTTCCACATAGTATAATGCACACCTCCTAGTCCTCCACATAGTATAATGTACACCCCATAGTCCTCCATATTGTATAATGCGCCTCATAGGTCTCCATATAGTATAATGCACCCCATAGTCTTCCATATTGTATAAATGTGCCCCATAATCCTCCATATAGTATAATGTGCCCCATATCGCTCCAGATACTTTATTGCACTCCCCATAGTCCTGCATAAAGTATAATATGCTCCACATAGCATGATACACTGCCCATAGCCCTCCACATAGTATAATGCATCCCAAAGTCCTCCATATAGTATAATGCATCCCATACTCCTCCACATTGTACTGTATAATGCACCCCATAATCATTCATACAGTATAATGCAGGTCCCATATAGTACACATTGTATAATGTACTACCCATTGACCTTGATAGAGTTCAAGGCAGTCCCCCCCATAGAGTACAATGTGCCCCCCCCAGAGTACAATGCGGCCTGTTGTGAACTCTGTTTTCAGGCTCCCTCTTGTGGTCACAGGTGGTATTGTGTGACTTTTGTTTTGGGCTCCCCCTGGTGGCTTTGTTTGTTATCCTGCGGGTCTGTGGCTGATCAGCTGCCTCGTTATTCACTTGGGAGTTTCCTATTTAGCTCTGTTTCACTTCCACTTGTTGCCGGCTGTCAATGTATTCAGTGCTATTCTGATTTCTTCTGACTACCTTGCTACCAGTCTCTTTAAGAGAAGCTAAGTTTCCGTTTTGTTCATTTTTTGATCATCTGTGTTCAATATGTTTCTTGTCCAGCTTGCTAATATGTGATTTCTCAGCTTGCTGGTAGCTCTAGGGGGCTGAGTTTCTCCCCCCCACACCGTTAGTTGGTGTGGGGGTCTTGAATTCTCAACGTGGATATTTTGGTAGGGTTTTTTGCTGACCGCACAGTTCTCTATCTGTTTTCTGCTATCTAGTATTAGCGGGCCTCATTTGCTGAACCTGTTTTCATTCCTACGTGTGTCTTTTCTCCTTACCTCACCGTTATTATTTATTATTTGTTGGGGGCTTCCTATATCCTTGGGGTTATTTCTCTTGAGGCAAGCGAGGTCTTGCTTTCTCTTTAGGGGTAGTCAGTTTCTCAGGCTGCGTCGAGACATCCAGGATTTTAGGCACGTTCATCGGCTACCTTTAGTGTGTTTGGATAGGATCAGATTTGCGGTCAGTCCAGTTACCACCTCCCTAGAGCTGGTTCTTTGCTTAGTAACTTAGCTGGTATTTCCTGTGATTCCCAGCCACTGGGATCATAACAGCGGCCCTCCCAGAGTACAACGCGCCCCCCAGAGTACAATGCAGCTCCTTTAGAGTGCAATGCTGCTCTCCACATTGTATAATGCACCCCATAATCCTTCATACAGTGTAATGCAGGTCCCATATAGTACACATTGTATAATGCACACCCCGTGGTCCTTGATAGAGTACAATGCAGTCCCCCCGTAGAGTACAATGTGCCCTCCCAGAGTACAATGCAGCCCCCTCAGAGTACAATGCAGCCCCCCTCAGAGTAAGATGCAGCCACCCACAGAGTCAATGTGGCTTCCCTCAGAGTAAATGTGGCCTCATCATAGAGTATAATGCAGCCCCCCTTATAGAGTATAATACAGCCCCCACACACAGTATAATGCAGCCCCCACACACAGTATAATGCAGCCCCCAATCCCTCCACACAGTATAATGCAGCCTCATTCAACCTCACACACAGTATAAAGCAGCCCCCACACAGTATATTGTACTGCAGTCCTTCCACACACACAGAATAATGCAGCCTCCCCCACAAAGTATAATGCAGCTTCCCCCTGCATGTACAGTATAATGCAGCCTCCTTATACACACAGTATAATGCAGCTCCCTTCATAGATTATAATGTAGCCCTCATCATAGAGTACAATGCAGCCCCCCTCAGAGTATAATACAGCCCCCACACACAGTATAATGCAGCCCCCACACACAGTATAATGCAGCCCCCCACTCCCCCACAGTCAGCCTCCTCTAGCCCCACACACAGTATAATGCAGCTCCACACACAGTATAATGTAATGCAGCCCCCCACATACTATAATGCAACCTCCCCCACATGCACAGTATACTGGTATAAAGCATTCACCCAACCCCCTCATACATTATATAATGCAGTCCCAACCCCACACACACAGTATATAATGCAGTCCCCCCACACACAGTATAATGCAGCCTCACCCCCACACAAACTATAATGCAGCCTACCTCCCCCACATGTGTAAGAGGGTGAACTGTGATAACATCAGGAGAGCATTAAATTGTGTGTGCTGGGGGGTGGGGCCTAGTGTCTGCTGTATAGGATGCTGAGAGTTGATGCTGCTAGAAGCAGAGACTGCCATGAGAGACATACTGTGAGGCAGCTGATAGTGAAGTGAGGAGTTGTGGACTCTGTAAGGACTGATTGCTGCCAGTGTGTTTTGTGAGGGTGTTAACCATGAGAGCTGTGTGACTTTAGAGCAGAGGAATACCTGCTGTACTGAGCAGAAAAGCCACAGAAGACATTGATCCTGTGCAGACCCAGGAGGGTGGCTTTCTGGAAAGTTGTGAGTGACTGCTGGAGGAGAGACTGTATCCTGTACCATCCATATTGGTACAGGATACAATGGGTCGACCAGGGGGGTTAACAGCATCTTTGTGTATATTCGGTAGAAGATAAAAGGTTGCCACCCTGGGATGTTTAGGTAAGAGCCAATCCAAAACCTTCTTTGGGACAATACCCGACTCGCAAGCATTAGACAATATACTTTCCAATTTCGTGGCAAAAATATACATAGGATTTTGAGGTAATAGCTAATATGTCTCCTTATATCTCAGCTAGCGAAATGCCTCTTTTTCGTATTTCTCGACTGGCCAGATCACCACTTCCCCCCCCTTGTCTGCAGACTTAATAACTACAGAGTCCAATAATTGTAACTCCCTCAATGCTTGTCTCTGTGCAAATGTGAAATTATCATTACACAAATTTCTGGATATACCCTTCAAATCCTCAGTTACCAATTTGCAAAAAATATGCACTTGAGAACATAGAGAGGGGGAAACGTAAGTGACCTGGGCAGAATCGAACGTGGGAGGATACCTACTTCATCAGATTTTTGTTCCCTCAGTAAATCCTCCAATACAGCCAATGTTTGTTGGTCCGTATGGCTATTGAGACCCGAATTGGAATCTGTTTGATGGTGTAATTTCTTAAGAATTAATTTGCAGCAAAAAAGGTGTACGTCCTTTAAGACTGTAAAGAAATCAAAATTGTTACAGGGTACAACATTTAAACCTAATTTAAGAAGATCAGATTGTGTTTCAGAAAGTTTGTGAGAAGACAGATTAATAACCTCTATTATTATTATTATTATTATTATTATTCATGTTTATAGCGCCATTTATTCCATGGTGCTTTACATGTGAAAAGGGGGCAAATATAGACAAATACACTTAAACATGAGCAAAAAAAACCCAAAGCATACAGGTACATAAGGAGGGAGGACTCTGCCCGTGAGGGCTCACAGTCTGCGGGGGATGGGTGAGGATACACTAGGAGAGGGTAGAGCTGGTTGTGCGGCGGTTCAGTAGGATGAGGATCACTGTAGGCTTGTCGGAAGAGGTGAGTCTTCAGGTTCTTTTTGAAGGTTTCTATGGTAGGCGAGAGTCTGATGTGTTGTGGTAGAGAGTTTGAGTATGGGGGAAGCACGGGAAAAGTCTTGGATGCGGTTTTGGGAAGAAGAGATGAGAGAGGAGTAGAGGAGGAGATCTTGAGAGGATCGGATGTTGCGTGTAGGTAAGTACCGGGAGACCATGTCACAGATGTATGGAGGAGACAGGTTGTGGATGGCTTTGTATGCCATTGTGAGGGTTTTGAACTGGAGTCTCATGGCAATAGGAAGCCAGTGAAGGGCTTGGCATAGTGGAGAGTCTGGGGAATAGCAGGGAGACAGGTAGATTAGTCAGGCAGCAGAGTGTAGGATGGATTGGAGTGGTGCCAGAGTGCTAGAGGGGAGGCCAGAGAGTAGGAATTTGCAGTAGTCGAGGCGGGAGATGATAAGGGCATGCACTAATGTTTTTGTGGTGTCGTGGTCAAGGAATGCATGGATCCAGGAGATATTTCTGAGTTTGAGACAGCAGGAGGATGCAAGGGCTTGGATATGTGGCTTGAAAGAGAGGGCAGAGTCGAGGATCACCCCGAAGCACCGGGCGTGTGGGACTGGGGAAAGTGAGCAGCCACTGTACACTCGAGCTTTTAGCTTTTTGGTCATACACAGGTGGAGAGGTAGGTTTTCTCTTATTAGCATGTCGACCTCTTGTGGGCCTAACTGGTTGTGCATTTCTCACTCTCTCATCCCTGTTGTCCTAGTTTGGTCAGATGCAACACTGGATTCATCCGCCGAAGTTATAGAAGAAACTGACCCAGACCTTGATTGTGGGTGACAGTGTGACCTGCCCATTCTACCTCTCCATTTATATACCTCTGAATTACCTCTAAATCTGAATTATCCCTCTCTAATTTCCTCGGTTTTATGGTACCTATTTCCTGTTCCCATTTAGTAAAGTTCTTTTACAAATCCCCATTGAGTTTTTCAAGGGCATCTACAGTAAGGGTCTCTTTCATATTTGACTGGATATTATCAATTTCTTTTTCAAGATCTGCCAGTTTAGTCTCATCTAATTTCATTAGTAGCTCCATGAAGCCTCGGGAGCATTTAGTAGCAGTCTCTTCCCAATCCCTTTTAAACAAGTCGTCTTCTACCGGGAATGCAGGGAAAATCTGGATATGCAGCCCTCTTGGAATTAAGCCGCGAGTCAAATATTGCCCCAAGGATGCCCTATTCCACCACAACTTCGTCCGCGTATGCAGCGGATTCTTACGTTTCGTAATTTGCTCCTTAGAGTCACCACCAATTGTAGATAAAATACCAGCAGAATTCGCCTTAAAAACCTCCTGTAATCGAGACAGCCATGTTTGGTCTAGAGCACGAAATTCCATCTGCTTGTGACCATATGATGTGAACAACACAGGAATAACACATGAAACAAAAGTCACATAGACAGTTTTTATAATACTAAGGCTGAGAGAGAAAGAAAAAATCCCTCAGTCCCTATGAAAGTTTCATTAATACAAGTAGTGATTAAATGGAATACTCCCAAACATATATAAACCGAAAAAATGGAGTACAGAAACACCACCAAGAAAATATAAAATACAATGATTTTATTAATACAATATTACACAATTAAATCAAATTAACATAAATTATGACACAGAGAGGAAGAAAGGTTAGGAGACATGCCGGAACAGCAGAGAGAGGGTGGACTTCTGAATCACTAGGGAGTAGTGGGATCATAAAACAAAAAATATATACAATCAAACAGAAGTGGTGCATGAGAGTAAAAAAAGGAAGATTGGTGACCATCAAAATAAAATATATATACATACGTCACCAGTCCCATAGTCAAATGATTAGCTCAGCTTACCCATCTTAAATAGTGATGTCCACACGTCCTCCTGCTGGCCCCTTTGACGCGCATTTCGCAATACTGCTTTCTCAAAAAGGGGAATGCATTGTGTCATGTCTTAAAGGTTTAAATAGTAGTGTGGCCAGAGGTGCCGGTACAAGCGGCACAAGCATCCTGGAAATCATGCGCCGGAAGTGTCCCCTTCGCCCAGGGCCGTCCACACTCTGCGCACATGCAGAATCGCCCGATGACGTCATGGAGCATGCGCACAGAGTGCAATGGAGAGCCTCAGGCAAAGCCGGATGGTGCAGAGATCAGAGCACGTGTGCGCACCACGGCAACCATCTTATTGAAGAAGTGGAAGATGAGGTGGTGGATGATATAGTAACCTACCCAACCTGGCAGGAGGACATGCAGAACGAGGACAGCAGCACACAGGGGGAGGGAGGCATAGCACCCCTTCAGGCAGGAAGAAGCAGTGTGGTGGCTGCAGACAGAATGCGGGCAACCATTCCTCGTAACACCAACATGATGGAAGTTGCCAGTCCAACTGTTCGGTCTTCCCGAGACTGGTTATTTTTTAAATACTCTGCCGATAACCCCAAACTGGCCATTTGCAACACCTGTCATGCCAGCATCAGCAGGGGTAGCAAAACTACCAGCCTTACCACCACCAGCATGATCAGACACATGGCAGCAAAGCACCTGACTTTGTAGGCATAATCCCAGGCTCCAGGAACAGTGTCTGCGGGTGACACCACTGCTTCCGCTGTTGTGCATGCAAGCCAATACTCTGTCCACAGTGCATGTGACGATGCCTCCTGCCCGGCACCTGCCGTTGCCCACACTCAAATAGCACCATCATCAAGCACGTCCACATCCTTGTCCCAGCGCAGCCTTCAGTGGTCCATACCCCAGTCATTGGAACGCAAGCGGAAATATGCAGACAACGCCCCACAGGCCACAGTACCATGCCTGGCCAATGTGCTTAACCTTGTTGTTCAACAGTTTCTAAAAAGCTACCCGGAGCTGCCAGATCTGCTTGTGAAAGTATGCCACCCGTGTGCCCATATTAGAAAGTCAACTACAGCTTCAGCCGCCCTTGCCGTGCTTCAGCGATTGCAGCTTCCGGCTCACCGACTGGTGCGTGATGTCCCCACGCATTGGAACTCTACACTGCAGATGTTGGAAAGGATTTGTGAGCAGAAGATGGCAGTTGTTGAATACTAGCATCAACAAGGCTGTTGTTATTCAGGTCACACTCCACACATAAGACCTCAGGAGTGGACATGGATGTCAGACATATGAAACATCCTCCAAAACTTTGAGAAGTCCAACAAAATGGTGAGCGGTGATGACACCATAATTAGCATCACCATCCTGCTTCTCTGCATTCTGAAAAGCTCTCTGCTCACAACGAAAGAGGATGCATTGCAGGCGGAACAGGAGGACATGGAGCAAGGAACCATACAGGGTGATTACACACAGCCCAGCCTCATGTCATCCCAATGTGGATGGTTTAACAATGAGGAAGAGGAGGAGGAAGAACAGGAGCTACTTTCATGCGCTGCAGACGGTACTACAAGCACAACTGTCATACCATCTGTTCAGTGTGGATGGCCTGAGGACAGGGAGGAAGAGGACGAGGAGGACACCTTGGTCAGTCGTCCTGTTGGTGAGGACACGGAAGGCTTGCCTGTTACCAGTCTGGCACGCATGGCTGACTTTATGTTGCTCTGCCTTTCCCGTGACCCTAGTATTGTAAAAATTTTGGGTGATAGTCATTACTGGGTAGTGACACTTTTAGACCCACACTACAAAGATAACTTTCAATCTCTTCTTCCAGAGGCAGACAGGTGTATTAAAATGCTGCATTACCAGAGGGCCATTGTTGCAGAATTAGTAAATAAATTCCCATCTCAAAATGCTGGCGGCAGACATAACAGTTCGATGGACAACCAAGAATTACAGGCGAGAGAGACACAACTCCAATCCAGCAGAGGCAAGGGAACACTGGCAAAGTTCTGCGACAGTCTTCTCAGACCCTCCCATTGCCCTGGCCCTGAGGCGCGTGGTAATGTCACAAGGAATGGAATGTTTTCTAAGATGCTGAGGGAGTACCTTGCTGACTGTACCAATGTCCTCTGTGATTCCTCTATGCCTTTTAATTATTGGGTATCCAAGCTGGACACATGGCATGAACTGTCTCTCTACGCCTTGGAGATCCTGGCCTGCTCTGTCGCTAGCATTTTGTCAGAGCGGGTTTTTAGTGCCGCTGGTGGAATTATCACAGATAAGTGCATTCGCCTGTCAACGGAAAGTGCAGACACGCTGACTCTTATAAAAATGAACAAGGGCTGGATTGGGCCAGATTTCTCTACCCCACCAAATGACAGCGAAACATAACCTCCAATACAGTGTCTTTTTTGGAGGTGTATTCCCATGCACCTCTTCACACGCACACATGGTATACGCTTCCTGATTTTGGCTATTTTGTGTACTCCTCCTTCTTGTCCTCATCCTCATCATCCAGCACCACTAGAACACAAGGGTTCTATGGTGCTACAGCCAGTCACTTTTTTGGCAAGGGTGTCTATGATTCCCATAAAAAATTTTTTTTAAAATGTACCCCCCCATGGGGAAATGTTTGTCAGCCCATGCTCTTAGTGTATGGGCATTCCAATTCTAGGAGACCCGCTTCTTTAAAGGGTTAACGTGTTCCGTGCTGTTACAGCCACTCTAGTTTTTTGCAAGGGTGTTTATGATGCCCGTAATAAAAATATTTACACAGTATGTTGATATGTACCCCTCAGGAGAAAATGTTTGTTAGCCCATACACTTAGTGTATGGGCATTCCAAGTCTAGGAGACCCGCTCCATTAAATTGGGCCTATTTTTTAATGAGGACTTCCTCCACGTCTCATCATCCACCATCACTAGATCACCAGGGTTAACGTGTTCTGTGCTGCTCTAGTTTTTTGCAAGAGTGTTTTTGATGCCCGTAAACAATTTTTTTTATAAATTGAACCCCCATGGGGAAATGTTTGTCAGCTCATACACTTAGTGTATGGGCATTCCAAGTCTAGGAGACTGTTGTGAACTCTATTTTTGGGCTCCCTCTAGTGGTCACAAGCGGTACTGTGTAGTGTTGTCTTTCTGCAGGTTGGCAGCATCAGCTGGTTCGTTATCCTTGGTTGGTTTCCTATTTAGCTCACCTGGATACTCAGTTCCTTGCCTGCTCTCAATGTATTCAGTGCTCTTCAGATTCCTTGGGACTACCTTGCTCCCAGTCTCTCCAAGACAAGCTAAGTTTTTGTTTGTTTATTTTTTGATTATCAGCATTCATCATGTTTCTTGTCCAGCTTGCTAAAATGTGATTTCCTCGCTTGCTGGTTGCTCTAGGGGACTGAGTTTCTCCCCCCACACCGTTAGTTGGTGCGGGGGTTCTTGAAATCTCAGTGTGGATATTTTGTAAGGGTTTTTTACTGACCGCACAGACCCCTTTTCTATTTTCTGCTATCTAGTATTAGTGGGCCTCATTTGCTGAATCTGCTTTCACCCCTGTGTATGTGCCTTCCTCTTACCTCACCGTTATTATTTGTTGGGGGCTTCTATATCTTTGGGGATTATTTCTCTGGAGGCAAGTGAGGTCTTTCTTTCTCTCTAGGGGTAGTTAGTTCCTCAGGCTGGCTCGAGACGTCTAGGATTTTAGTCACGTTCACCGGCTACCTCTAGTGTCTTGGATAGGTTCAGATTTGCGGTCAGTCCAGTTTACCACCTCCCTAGAGCTTGTCCTATGTTTTGTTACTTAGCTGGAGTATTTTGTGATCCTCAACCACTAAGGATCATAACAGTAGAGCAGGCCATAAAGTGTTTAATGCATCGCAGAAGTGGGATAAAAAGAAGACCTGAGTACATTTTTTTTTTTTCTTCCGCTTTTCCTCTGCTGCAGTCTGTTTAGCTTCTTTCATCCCCTTGAACTCTGGGTGGTTTTGAGCTCAGCTGCAGACATGAATGTTCAGACTCTGGCTTCTAGTGTGGATCATCTTGCTGCACGGGTGCAAAGTATTCAGGATTTTGTTATTCATAGCCCTATGTCAGAACCAAAGATACCCATTCCTGAGTTTTTTTCTGGAGATAGATCTAGGTTTCTAAATTTTAAGAATAATTGTAAGTTATTTCTATCTCTGAGACCTCGTTCCTCTGGTGATTCCGCTCAGCAAGTTAAAATTGTTATCTCCTTGTTGCGTGGCGACCCTCAAGATTGGGCTTTCTCTCTGGCGCCAGGAGATCCTGCATTGCTTAATGTAGATGCATTTTTTCTGGCTCTTGGACTGCTTTATGGGGAGTCTAATCTTGAGAATCAGGCAGAAAAAGCGTTGCTGGCTATCTCTCAAGGTCAGGCTGAAGCAGAGGTGTATTGTCAAAAATTTCGGAAATGGTCGGTGCTTACTCAATGGAATGAGTGTGCCCTGGCTGCAAATTTCAGAGAAGGTCTTTCTGAGGCCGTTAAGAATGTTATGGTGGGGTTTCCCACCCCTACAAGTCTGAGTGATTCTATGGCTTTAGCCATTCAGGTTGATCGGCGTTTGCCGGAGCGCAAATCTGCTCATCCTTTGGCGGTATTTTCTGAACAGAGACCTGAGTCTATGCAATGTGACCGAACTCTGACCAGAATTGAGCGACAAAGTCATAGACGACAAAATGGGTTGTGCTTTTACTGTGGTGATTCTACTCATGTTATCTCAGCATGCTCTAAACGCTTAAAAAAAAACGCTAAACCTGTCACCATTGGTACTATGCAGCCTAAAATTATTTTGTCTGTTACTTTGATTTGTTCTTTGTCGTCCTACCCGGTTATGGCTTTTGTGGATTCGGGTGCTGCCCTGAATCTGATGGATTTGTCGTTTGCCAGGCGCTGTGGTTTTGTCCTGGAGCTTTTGGAATTTCCTATTCCTCTGAGGGGAATTGATGCTACGCCATTGGCTGAGAATAAGCCTCAGTATTGGACGCAAATGACCATGTGCATGACTCCCGTACATCAGGAGGTGATTCGCTTTCTTGTTCTGCATAATTTGCATGATGTTGTCGTTTTGGGTCTGCCATGGCTGCAAGCTCATAATCCAGTTTTAGATTGGAAAGCTATGTCTGTGTCAAGTTGGGGTTGTCAGGGAATTCATGGCGATGCTCCGTTGGTGTCTATTGCTTCTTCCACTCCTTCTGAGGTCCCTGAGTTTTTGTCTGACTACCAGGATGTATTTGATGAGCCCAGGTCCAGTGCCCTGCCCCCTCATAGGGATTGTGACTGTGCTATAAATTTCATTCCTGGTAGTAAATTCCCTAAGGGACGACTTTTTAATCTGTCTATACCAGAGCATGCCGCGATGCGGAGTTATATAAAGGAGTCTTTGGAGAAGGGACATATTCGCCCATCCTCTTCCCCTCTTGGTGCAGGATTTTTTTTTGTGGCCAAGAAGGACGGTTCTTTGAGACCTTGTATAGATTATCGTCTTCTGAATAAAATCACAGTCAAATTTCAGTATCCTTTACCACTATTGTCTGATTTGTTTGCTCGGATTAAGGGTGCCAGTTGGTTCACCAAGATAGATCTCCGTGGTGCGTATAACCTTGTGCGCATTAAGCAGGGAGATGAATGGAAAACAGCATTTAATATGCCTGAAGGCCATTTTGAGTACTTGGTAATGCCTTTTGGACTCTCTAATGCTCCTTCTGTGTTTCAGTCCTTCATGCATGACATCTTCCGAGAATATCTGGATAAATTTATGATTGTTTATCTGGATGACATTTTGGTCTTTTCTGATGATTGGGAGTCCCATGTGAAGCAGGTCAGGATGGTGTTTCAGGTCCTGCGTGCTAATGCTTTATTTGTGAAGGGCTCAAAATGCCTCTTCGGAGTGCAGAAGGTCTCCTTTTTGGGTTTTATTTTTTCTCCTTCTACTGTGGAGATGGACCCAGTCAAGGTCCAGGCTATTCATGACTGGACTCAGCCCACGTCTGTTAAGAGTCTTCAGAAGTTCTTGGGTTTTGCTAATTTTTACCGTCGTTTCATCGCTAATTTTTCTAGCGTGGTTAAACCTTTGACGGATTTGACCAAGAAGGGTTCTGATGTGACTAATTGGTCTCCTGCGGCCGTGGAGGCCTTTCGGGAGCTGAAGCACCGGTTTTCTTCAGCTCCAGTCTTATGTCAGCCAGATGTCTCTCTCCCCTTCCAGGTCGAGGTTGATGCTTCTGAGATTGGAGCAGGGGCTGTTTTGTCGCAGAGAAGCTCTGATGGCTCTGTGATGAAGCCATGTGCTTTCTTTTCAAGAAAGTTTTCGCCTGCCGAGCGGAATTATGATGTTGGTAATCGGGAGTTGTTGGCTATGAAGTGGGCATTTGAGGAGTGGCGACATTGGCTCGAAGGAGCTAAACATCGTGTGGTGGTCTTGACTGATCACAAAAATCTGATTTACCTTGAATCTGCCAAGCGCCTGAATCCTAGACAGGCTCGTTGGTCATTGTTTTTCTCCCGTTTCAACTTCGTGGTGTCATACCTGCCTGGTTCGAAGAACGTGAAAGCTGATGCACTTTCTAGGAGTTTTGTGCCTGACTCTCCGGGAGTTTCTGAGCCGGCTGGTATTCTCAGAGAGGGAGTGATTTTGTCTGCCATTTCCCCAGATTTGCGACGAGTGCTGCAGAAATTTCAGGCGGATAGACCTGACCGTTGTCCACCAGAGAGACTGTTTGTCCCGGATAGATGGACCAGCAGAGTTATTTCCGAGGTTCATTCTTCGGTGTTGGCGGGTCATCCTGGGATTTTTAATACCAGAGATTTGGTGGCTAGGTCCTTCTGGTGGCCTTCCCTGTCGCGGGATGTGCGTTCCTTTGTGCAGTCTTGTGGGATTTGTGCTCGGGCTAAGCCTTGCTGTTCTCGTGCCAGCGGTTTGCTTTTGCCTTTGCCTATTCCGAAAAGGCCTTGGACGCACATTTCCATGGATTTTATTTTGGATCTTCCAGTATCTCAGAAAATGTCTGTCATCTGGGTGGTGTGTGATCATTTTTCCAAGATGGTCCATTTGGTGCCCTTGCCTAAGTTGCCTTCTTCCTCCGATTTGGTTCCTCTATTTTTTCAGAATGTGGTTCGCTTGCACGGCATTCCTGAGAATATTGTGTCTGATAGAGGATCCCAGTTTGTGTCCAGGTTTTGGCGGACTTTTTGTGCTAAGATGGGCATTGATTTGTCTTTTTCGTCGGCCTTCCATCCTCAGACTAATGGCCAAACCGAGCGAACTAATCAGACGTTGGAAACTTATTTGAGATGTTTTGTTTCTGCTGATCAGGATGATTGGGTGACTTTTTTGCCATTGGCCGAGTTTGCCCTTAATAATCGGGCTAGTTCTGCTACTTTGGTTTCTCCTTTTTTCTGCATTTCTGGTTTCCATCCTCGTTTTTCCTTGGGTCAGGTTGAGCCTTCTGACTGTCCTGGGGTGGATTCTGTGGTGGATAGGTTGCAGCAGATTTGGAACCATGTGGTGGACAATTTGAGGTTGTCACAGGAGAAGGCTCAGCGCTTTGCCAACCGCCGCCGCGGTGTGGGTCCCCGACTTCGTGTTGGGGATTTGGTGTGGCTGTCTTCTCGGTATGTTCCTATGAAGGTCTCCTCTCCTAAATTCAAGCCTCACTTCATCGGTCCTTATAAGATCTTGGAAATCCTTAACCCGGTGTCTTTTCGTTTGGATCTCCCAGCATCGTTTGCCATTCATACTGTGTTCCATAGGTCTTTGTTGCGGAGGTATGTGGTACCTGTGGTTCCTTCTGTTGAGCCTCCTGCTCTGGTGCTGGTCGAGGGCGAATTGGAGTACGTGGTGGAGAAGATTTTGGATTCTCGTATCTCTAGACGGAGGCTTCAGTATTTGGTTAAGTGGAAGGGCTATGGTCAGGAGGATAATTCCTGGGTTGTCGCCTCTGATGTTCATGCGGCCGATTTGGTTCGTGCCTTCCATGCGGCTCATCCTGATCGCCCTGGGGGTCTTGATGAGGGTTCGGTGACCCCTCCTCAAGGGGGGGGTACTGTTGTGAACTCTATTTTTGGGCTCCCTCTAGTGGTCACAAGCGGTACTGTGTAGTGTTGTCTTTCTGCAGGTTGGCAGCATCAGCTGGTTCGTTATCCTTGGTTGGTTTCCTATTTAGCTCACCTGGATACTCAGTTCCTTGCCTGCTCTCAATGTATTCAGTGCTCTTCAGATTCCTTGGGACTACCTTGCTCCCAGTCTCTCCAAGACAAGCTAAGTTTTTGTTTGTTTATTTTTTGATTATCAGCATTCATCATGTTTCTTGTCCAGCTTGCTAAAATGTGATTTCCTCTCTTGCTGGTTGCTCTAGGGGACTGAGTTTCTCCCCCCACACCGTTAGTTGGTGCGGGGGTTCTTGAAATCTCAGTGTGGATATTTTGTAAGGGTTTTTTACTGACCGCACAGACCCCTTTTCTATTTTCTGCTATCTAGTATTAGTGGGCCTCATTTGCTGAATCTGCTTTCACCCCTGTGTATGTGCCTTCCTCTTACCTCACCGTTATTATTTGTTGGGGGCTTCTATATCTTTGGGGATTATTTCTCTGGAGGCAAGTGAGGTCTTTCTTTCTCTCTAGGGGTAGTTAGTTCCTCAGGCTGGCTCGAGACGTCTAGGATTTTAGTCACATTCACCGGCTACCTCTAGTGTGTTGGATAGGTTCAGATTTGCGGTCAGTCCAGTTTACCACCTCCCTAGAGCTTGTCCTATGTTTTGTTACTTAGCTGGAGTATTTTGTGATCCTCAACCACTAAGGATCATAACAGGAGACCCGCTCCTTTAAATTGGGCCTATTTTTTTTAATGAGGCCTTCCTCCACTTCTCATCCACCACTGCTACACCACTGTAGAAGGGAAGTGCCCCAAAATGTACATCTTTACAAAGAGATGTGTTTAGTGATGCCACATGGAGCAAAGCCCCTCCTCCAGCCTGCTGTATTACAAGCTTGTCAAACAGCTTTATTGAGGGGGTGTATCTTAGAGGACAATAGACTCGTGACCTCATTCCCCACACCTGGGGTTGGACACACCTCTTTTAGCTGGTCACATAAAAGGGACAAGACCATGTGGCTCCGGTCTCTTTTGCCTCTCTTGCTTGCTGGGACGATCATGGACTTACATGGTGGATAAATATACTCTATCCCCTTTTCTTAGGCCCTGTACTCCTCATTAGGGATAGTAAGCTATAGATGGGAGGGCTGATATTGAATGCGTGATTTGGGTTATTCGGGCATTTAATTGTGGGTTTTTACTGTGTCATATCTTAATTGCGGGTTTTTACTGTGTGATATTGTTGTGATATTACTGTATACTGTAGTGATATTACTGTATTGGAGTTGTAGTATCTATATATATATATATATATATATATATATATATATATATATATATATATATATATATAGTCGCCAGCCTGGGTATAAATATATATGTATGTCATAGACTGCAGACTTGTGTGTGTAATAAATATCCTTTATTATTACACTGTTTTGTCTGTTAGTATATAGTTTAAGGAAAAGATAATGTTGAGGCATATTTAGTAGATATTAATTATTAATAATCAAGTTCGGCAATAATATTTAATAACGGACCTCAATAGAGGTGCAGGGAGAGTTCCCCCTTTGATTACCATAAGGTTTAGTTATTTTGTGGAAGAAGAACTCATCCTTTAACAGCCACTCTAGTTTTTTGCAAGGGTGTTTATGATGCCCGTAATAAAAATATTTACGCAGTATGTTGATGTGTACCCCCCAGGAGAAAACGTTTGTCAGCCCATACACTTAGTGTATGGGCATTACGAGTCTAGGAGACCCGCTCCTTTGTAATGAGACAGATTTTTTTATGAGGCCCTCCTCCATGTTTCTTATGAGGAGGGATTGGGGTGCATGCAAATTTGGATCAAGGTGGCCCTTGCATTCAATGCATAAGGAAACAGGACTAACTGAAGAATGTGAAGTGGGTTTTCCTGTGGCCATCCAGTACCTGGGTTCAAAGGCTTATTGGGGCGCATATGACTTGATAGCAGGGCAGGCCTTGCAGTCAATGCAACATTTTTCAGGAAGCCCTTCTGTACCTCTTGTGAAAGGGGTATTGTGGTGCATCGTAATTCTTGGCAGCCCAGCCACTCATTGCATAGGTAATAACAGCATAGGAGACCCACTGTTTAATAATGGCCCTTTAAGAATATTAATGCCGCTTGAAGCCCCCCTAAAAATAGGCTTTGTGACTTTAAGAGTCCCTCCAATGTAAATTAAACAAGATGGGTCTGCTTATGTGTCACACAACACATGGCCAGCTAGGGTTGTTAAATTTTACAATGACATTTCCCAGTGAATGCATTTGTATTGGTTGAAAGCAATGTTATAGTTGAAAAATGCATCAAAAACGCTGCGTGTGAACATAGCCCAAGTGGTGGAGGAACATTTTGGTCTGGGATTATTTTGCCTTATATACAAGTCATTACCCTGGAAAGGAAGTACCTTAACATATTTCCCAGCAAAATCCATTTTGGTTTCATTTATCTATGTCTTTTGGTGTACCTGTAAAAATGGTGTGAAACTCTGACAACATTGTTTACAGCTGTGACTAGGAGTCAAAAATGCTTTAAGGGACATTTGACATGATGTTCCCATTTCATTTGAGCAGTGTTTCCATCATTTTCAGACAATTTTAGACCTTAAAAGGACCCTCGGGGGTGATAGCGGTTAAAATGCTTGAGTCTCCCATAGACTTACACTGGGCTCGTTGTTGTGTCCGAGTACCAGAGTATTCCAATTTGCTCAACTCGAGCAATGACCACCTGAGCATTTTAGTGCTCGCTCATCACTAGTGAACACCATTAAAAAAAAAAACCAAGGCAAAAAACAATGTTTTATCATCATACTGCCGAACAAAAAGTGGAATAACACGCGATCAAAAAGACGGATACAAATAAATGTGGTACTGCTGAAAACGTCATCTTGTCCCACAAAAAACAAGCCACCATATACCTCCATCACCAGAAAAATAAAAGTTATAGCTCTCAGAATAAAGCAATGCAAAAATTATTTTATATATGAAATAGTTTTTATTGTATAAAAGCAGCAAAACATAAAAAATGATATAAATGAGGTATCGCTGTCATCGTACTGACCCAAAGAATAAAACTACCTTATCAATTTTACCAGACACGGAACGGTATAAACGCACTCCCCCCAAAAGATATTCATGAATTGCTGTTTTTTGTTCATTCTGCCTCACAAAAATCGAAATAAAAAGCGATCAAAAAATGTCATGTGCCAGACAATGATACTAATAAAAACATCAACTCGTCATGCAAAAAACAAGACCTCACATGACTCTGTGGGCCAAAATATGGAAAAATTATAGCTTTCAAAATGTGGTGATGCAAAAACTATTTTTTGCAATAAAAAGCATCTTTTAGTGTGTGACAGTTGCCAAACATAAAAACCCGCTGTAAAAACCTGCTATAAATAGTAAATCAAACCCCCTTTTATCACCCCCTTAGTCAGGGAAAAATAATAAAATAAAAAAATGTATTTATTTCCATTTTCCCATTAGGGTTAGGCTTAGGGTTGAGGCGAAAGTTAGGATTACGGGTTAAGTTGTGTGTTGGGGTTAGGGATAGAGTTAAAATTGGATGGTTTCCATTGTTTAGGCACATCAGCGGCTCTCTAAATGTGTCATGGCATCTGATCTCAATTCCAGCCAATTCTGCTTTGAAAACGTCAAACTGTGCTCCTTCCCTTCCGAGCTCTGCCATGCACCCAAACAGTGGTTTACCCCCACATATGGGGTATCAGCGTACTCAGGACAAATTGCACAACAACTTTTGGGGTTCAATTTATCCCGTTACTTGGGAAAATAAAAGAAATCGGGGACTAAAAAATCATGTTTGTGGAAAAAATATGATTTTTATTTTCATGCCCAGGCATTATAAACTTTAGTGAAACACCTGGGGGTTCAAAGTTCTCACCACACATCTAGATATGCTCCTTGGGGGGTCTAGTTTCCAAAATGGTGTCACTTGTGGGGGGTTTCCACTGTTTAGGCACATCAGGGGCTCTCCAAATGCGACATAACGCCCGCAGACCATTCCACCAAAGTCTGCATTCCAAAATGTCACTACTTCCATTCCGAGCCCCTACGTGTGCCCATAGAGTAGTTTTCTCCCACATATGGGGTATCAGCATACCCATGACAAATTGGACAACGACTTTTGGGGCGTTCAAAGTTCTCACCACACATCTAGATAAGTTCCTTGGGGGTGTAGTTTCCAAAATGGTGTCATTTGTGGGGGGTTTCCACTGTCAGGGCACATCAGGGGCTCTCTAAATGTGTCATGGCGTCTGATCTCAATTCCAGCCAATTTTGCGTTGAAAAGGTCAAATAACGCTGTTCCCTTTCGAGCTCTGCCATGTGCCCAAACAGTGGTTTACCCCCACATATGTGGTATCAGCCTAATCTGGACAAATTGCACAATAACTTTTGGGGTCCTGTTACCCTTGGGAAGATCTGGGGTGAAAAGATCATTTTTATGGAAAAAATATGATTTTTTAATTTTACGCCTCTATGTTTTAAACTTCTGTGATACCCTCGGAAGTTTAAAGTTGTCACCACACATATAAATAAGTTCTGTGGGGGGTCTAATTTCCAAAATGGTGTCACTTGTGGGGGGTTTCCACTGTTTAGGCGCATCAGGGGCTCTCCAAACGCAACTTGGCATCCGATCTCAATTACAGCCAATTTTGCATTGGAAAAAGTCAAACAGCGCTTCTTCCCTTCCAAGCTCTGCCATGCACCTAAACAGTGGTTCCCCCCACGTATTGGGTATCAGCATACTCAGGACAAATTGCACAATAACTTTTGGGTCCAATTTCTCCTGTTACCCTTGGGAAAGTAAAATAATTCGGATCTGAAGTAATTTTTTGTGAAAAAAAGTTAAATGTTCATTTTTTTTTAAACATTCCAAAAATTCCTGTGAAGCACCAGAAGGGTTAATAAACTTCTTGAATGTGGTTTTGCGCACCTTGAGGGGTGCAGTTTTTAGAATGGTGTCACTTTTGGGTATTTTCTATAATATAGACCCCTCAAAGTGACTTCAAATGTAATGTGGTCCCTAAAACAAAATGGTGCTGTAAAAATGAGAAATCGATGGTCAACTTTTAACCCTTATAGCTCCCTAACAAAAAAGAAATTTGTTCCAAAATTGTGCTGATGTAAAGTAGACATTTGGGAAATGTTACTTAACAAGTATTGTGTGTGACATATCTGTGTGATTTAAGGGCATGAAAATACAAAGTTGAAAAATTGCAAAATTTTCATTAAATTTCTGTTTTTTTCACAAGCAAATGCAAGTTATATCAAATAATTACCACTATCATGAAATAAAGTATGTCATGAGAAAACAATCAGAATTACCAGGATCCGTTAAAGCGTTCCAGAGTTATAACCTCATAAAAGGACAGTGGTCAGAATTGTAAAAATTGTCCGGGTCATTAACATGCAAACCACCCTTGGGGTAAAGGGGTTAAGGGTCACCAATCTAACCCAAGAAGAAGTGCGAAACCAGCTAAATAAGATTAAAATGGATAAATCTCTGGGTCCTGATGGCAAACACCCACGAGTACTAAGAAAACTAAGTAATGTAATAGACAAACCATTATTTCTTATATTTAGGGACTTTATAGTGACACGATCTGATCCACAGGACTGGCGCATAGCAAATATGGTACCAATATTCAAAAAGGGCTATAAAAGTGAACCTGGAAATTATAGGCCAGTAAGTCTAACTTCTACTGCTGGTAAAATGTTTGAAGGGTTTCTGAAGGATGTTATTCTGGATTATCTCAGTGAGAATAACTGTTTAACTCCATATCAGCATGGGTTTATGAGGAATCGCTCATGTCAAACCAATCTAATCAGTTTTTATGAAGAGGTAAGCTATATACTGGACCAAGGTGAGTCATTGGACATGGTATATCTTGATTTTTCCAAAGTGTTTGATACCGTGCCACACAAGAGGTTGGTACATAAAATGAGAATGCTGGGTCTGGGGGAAAATGTGTGTAAATGGGTAAGTAACTGGCTTAATGATAGAAAGCAGAGGGTGGTTATAAATGATATATTCTCTAACTGGGTTGCTGTGACCATTGGGGTACTTCAGGGGTCGGTGTTGGGACTTATTCTCTTCAACATACTTATTAACGATCTGATAGAAGATAAAATATCGATATTTGCAGATGATGCAAAACTATGTAAAGCAGTCAATACAAGAGAAGATAGTATTCTGCTACAGATGGATCTGGATAAGTTGGAAACTTGGGCCGAGAGGTTTCAGATGCAGTTTAACAATGATAAGTGGAAGGTTATACACATAGGAAGAAGGAATCAATATCACCATTACACACTGAATGGGAAACCACTGGGTAAATCTGACATGGAGAAGGACTTGGGGATCCTAGTTAATGATAAACTTACCTGGAGCAGCCAGTGCCAGGCAGCAGCTGCCAAGGCAAACAGGATCATGGGGTGCATTAAAAAAAGTTTGGATACACATGATGAGAGCATTATACTGCCTCTGTACAAATCCCTGGTTAGACCGCACATGGAGTACTGTGTACAGTTTTGGGCACTGGTGCTCAGGAAGGATATAATGGAACTAGAGCGAGTGCAAAGAAGGGCAACAAAATTAATAAAGGGGATGGGGGAACTCCAATACCCAGAGAGATTAGCAAAATTAGGATTATTTAGTCTAGAAAAAAGACGACTGAAAGGCGATCTAATAACCATGTATAAGTATATAAGGGGACAATACAAATAAATCTCCGAGGATCTGTTTATACCAAGGAAGGTGATGGTCATAAGGGGCATTCTCTGCGTCTGGAGGAGAGAAGGTTTTTCCACCAACATAGAAGAGGATTCTTTACTGTTAGGGCAGTAAGAATCTGGAATTCCTTGACTGAGGAGGTGGCGATGGTGAACTCAGTCAATAGGTTCAAGAGAGGCCTGGATGTCTTCATGGAGTGTTACAATACTGTATCTTACGGTTATTAGGTTCTTTAGAAGGATGTAGATCTGGGGATTTATTCTGACGGAATATAGGCTGAACTGGTGGACAAATGTATTTTTTTGGCCTTGCTAACTATGTTACTATGGTTCAGTATACATTACTGAGGTCAGGAGCAGAGAGGTCAGGGTATATAGATTGGCAAGCCAGGTCAGAAAACAGGAGAGACAATGCAGGAAAACACCTTACATGAATCAAGACAGAAACTGAACTAGAAGCTTAGATCAGGTGAGGAGTGGTGAAAAGAGCTGCCTAATAAACAACCTGCTGCTTGGAAATTGGCCACAGGATCTCACCTCTGCAGAACACAATGGGGTTAAATACCTGCAGAAAGTGACCACGCCTCCCTATAGCCAGATGGAGACTTAGGGTATGTGTCCACGGGCCGGATTACATCCGGATTAGCTGCGGATTGAACGCTGCATACAACCACAGCATTCAACTTGCAGCGTCCAGATGTTACAGCATAGTGGAGGGAATTTTATGAAATCACGTCTCCACTATGCGGAACACGCACCCGGCGGCCCTGCATTTACTGACATGTGGCGCCTCTTTTTAGAACACAGAATGTCTGTTTACCTTGAGGTGATGCTCCATCGCTCCATCTCCATCCAAGTTAAATAACTGGGTCCTATGTATAGGGTGCGTCGATTCCGGATGTGTGCAATGAACACATCCGGAATCACCACGTGTGCAGAAGGGTGTGGTGCTTTGGGCAGAGCGAGTTTTCTGCTCCGTCCAAAGCGCCGGCAGTCCGGACCATGGAGACACACCCTTACCAGCAGCAGGAGGAGGCAGCAGTATTGTAAATGCTACAAGAGGCAGCTCAGCATGACAGCCAGCAACTGGGGAGAGCAAAACAGTGACAGCAGTGAATAAGGCAGCGCTCACTACCTGTGCGAGTCACAGTGTGACATTGGCAACCTCACAAACAGATTTGACCTCATCATTCAATGCCTTTTAAGGCTGTCTCAGGCAGGCATATGTTGTGTGAGTATTCAGGAAACATATCTTTCAGGTACAAGTTGCATTACTATAGTTGGTCTCAGTATCCTGTTCATTCAGATGTCTAATCAACTCTCCATCAAAAATGCCGCCTGCTATCCAACAATCTGCAACTTCTGACTAGCTGAGTCCTGTGAATCTTGGTGCTACTGCACTCCCAACACTGCTGCTACAGGTACCAGTGACCAGACTATTGTTTGTCTCTACTATTTCTGAATGTAATCTTATCACTGAAAAAAGGAACCAGTTTGCCTATTCATCAATGCTGTTCTACAATAACTAGTGATGAGTGAGCATGCTCGCCACTACACGGTACTCGCCTGAGCATCTCACCGAGTATTTCTAGCTTTGCTCAGTGGGAGCTCAGGTCTCCATCATGGGTGGTCTGGGCCAGGTTGCAGCAGTGGTGTATCTAGGGGGGGCAGCTGGGGCATGTGCCCTGGGCGCAGCCGGCAGGGGGGGCGCAGTCGGGCTGCCTAATGTGGTGGTCTGCAGTGTCTCCCCCGGCGGCTGCATTCTGCTGCCCCTGGTCTGGGAGTCTGCTGTTCTCTGTGCCAACTGTCAAGCTGACAGCCAGCACAGAGAAGCTGCAGAGTGCCGGCTCCCAACCTGTGCAGAGGTGGAGGGGGCCCCAGCAGGGTGGCTGCAGCGGGTAGGGAGAAATCCCTGCAGCTTCGCTGCCTAAAAGAGAAAATAGCAGCGGAGCTGCAGCGATCTGTCTTCCTGCTTCCTGCCCACGCTTCCTCTCACACAGACGTGCTGCTGGATGACGTCATCATTCAGCGGCCGGCTGTGTCAGAGGAAGGCGATGGAGATGCTGCGGAAGAGCACGAGGAGAGGTGAGAGGGGTGTGTGTGAGCACCTGTGTGTGTGTGGCACGCTGCAGGGGAATGTGCAGAGAAGTAAATGGTGTGTGTGTGTAGGGGGAGGAGAGGGCAATGATGGGGCTGATGGGGAGAGGGCAATGATGGGGATGTAGGGGAGGAGAGGGCAATGATGGGGCTGACAGGGAGAGGACAATGATGGGGATGGTGGGGAGGAGAGGGCATTGATGGGCCTGACAGGGAGAGGGCAATGATGGGGATGGTGGGGGAGGAGAGGGCAATGATGGGGCTGACCAGGAGAGCAATGATGGGGATGGTGGGGGAGGAGGAAATGATGGAAGTGGTGGAATGGGCAAGGATAGTGATGGTGGGGGAGGAGGAAATGATGTAAGTGGTGGAATGGGCAAGGATGTGGATGGTGGGGAGGAGGAAATTATGGATGTGGTGGAAAGGAAAATGATGGGATTGGGGGAAGGAAATGCTGGAGGTGGTGAAATGGGCAATGATGGGCGTGACGGAGAAGGCAATGATGGAGTTGGTGAAGAGAGCAATGATGGGGTGGGGTAGAGGACAATAATATGTGTGTGGACAATTTGAGTGGGGATAGGGGGATTTATTATGTGTGGGGAGAATTTGACCAAGAAGGAGAGTGATGGGGTGCTACGCCAGATGACCTGGCCTCCACAGTCACCAGACCTGAACCCAATCGAGATGGTTTGGGGTGAGCTGGACCGCAGATTGAAGGCAAAAGGGCCAACAAGTGCTAAGCATCTCTAGGAACTCCTTCAAGATTGTTGGAAGACCATTCCTGGTGACTACCTCTTGAAGCTCATCAAGAGAATGCCAAGAGTGTGCAAAGCAGTCATCAAAGCAAAAGGTGGCTACTTTGAAGAACCTAGAACATAAGACATATTTTCAGTTGTTTCACACTTTTCTTGTTAAGTATATAATTCCACATGTGTTAATTCATAGTTTTGATGCCTTCAGTGTGAATGTACAATTTTCATAGTCATGATAATGCAGAAAAATCTTTAAATGAGAAGGTCTGTCCAAACTTTGCTCTGTACTGTATGTAGAGGTGATCCAAAAGCTGCTACTGCGCAGTTGGCGCCATCTTTCTAGAGAATAAAAATATCCTCCTCCAAGATGGCGCCGCCGACGCATGCGTAGTAGCAGCTATTGGATCACCTTTATGTACACCCGATAGCTACTACTGATGTAAAATACTGAACGTGTTAACAGGGCCTTATTCTGTATATAAACTGTATATACACACTTCTCCTGTCACGTTGTCGGAGAGGCTGTATTGCACGTCTGGATTGTCATTATTGGTTTATTTTTTATATTCCTATGGCCAAACAAAAACAAATCTTGGAAAACCTGTTTAAATGGGTTACCCCAAGTAACCCCCTCTGCTCAGTATATGAGATAACTTGCCAATCCCTGGGACCCCCATAATCTCGAGAACCGGAGCTCTGAAGAGCATCACGTAACTAGAGCTGTGGTCGATTCTGCGCACTGCAGCGCCAGTCACATGTAGCTCTTCAAATAACTAATTTAAAGCACCACTCCAGCATTTTTCTTTATTGCACAGCTGAAGTGATACTTTAAATGTAAGTCTGCTGCCCCCTGTCTCATACTCACTTTCCGCTGCCTTCATTGGCCTCCAGCATTGCCCCGGTTCGTCTCCTGTGAAAAGTGACCTGCTTGCAGCTCTAGTGTTTCATGGAGTGGCGCGGAGGTCACTTTTCATTACAAGTCTATGAGACCATCCTTCTGACCTCGTTCTGGCTCTCATAATCTTGTATTAACAGCTTGTAATGTAACTTCTGACTTCCAGCTGTCAGAAGCTGCGCTTACAAAATGGTGCCATGGGACTGTTGAAAAGCGGGGAAGCTGCCAGAGGGTGAGAATATCACTGAGGTTAGGGGGCTTACACTTGAAGCGCCACTCCAGCGCTGAAAAAAGAAAAACAAACTGTTGGAGTAAGTAAATAAAAATCCACTGATTGGGGGTGGGACGTGTTATGGTATGTGTGCTGGTGGGATTTTTGTGGCAGGGCTGCTTTTCTGTCTCAATGTGGCCTTGGACAGAGCGACCGACCGACCGCAGAGCAGAATCCTGCACTGGACTGAGAACTGTGACCCGGGCAGCAGAACACCACTGATAAGACCATCTGTCTCCCTACCTCTCCATATGTATATACAGTGACTTGCGAATGTATTCGGCCCCCTTGAACTTTTCAACCTTTTCCCATATAGATACCAAATGTAAATTTTTGGTGAAGAATCAACAAGTGGAACACAATTGCGAAGTTGAACGAAATTTATTGGTTATTTAACATTTTTGTGGAAGTTCAAAAACTGAAAAGTGGAGCATGCAATATTATTAGGTCCCTTTAACTTAATACTTTGTTGCACCACTTTTTGCTGCAATTACAGCTGCAAGTCACTTGGGGTATGTCTCTATCAGTTTTGTACATCGAGAGACTAAAATTCTTGCCCATTCTTCCTTGGCAAACAGCTCGAGCTCAGTGAGGTTTGATGGAGATCGTTTGTGAACAGTAGTTTTCAGCTCTTTCCACAGATTCTCAATTGGATTGAGGTTTGGACTTTGACTTGGCCATTCTAACACCTGGATATGTTTATTTGTGAACCATTCCATTGTAGATTTTGCTTTATGTTTGGGATCATTGTCTTGTTGGAAGTCAAATCTTCGTCCCAGTCTCAGGTCTTTTGCAGACTCCAACAGGTTTTCTTCGAGAATGGTCCTGTATTTGGCTCCATCCATCTTCCCATCAATTTTAACCATTTTCCCTGTCCCTGCTGAAGAAAAGCAGGCCCAAACCATGATGCTGCCACCACCATGTTTGACAGTGGGGATGGGGTGTTCAAGGTGATGAGCTGTGTTGCCTTTACACCAAACATATCGTTTGGCATTGTTGCCAAAAGTTTGATTTTGGTTTCATCTAACCAGAGCACCTTCTTCCACATGTTTGGCTAGATTTGTGCAGTGTACGACTGATTGTTGTGCTATGGACAGACTGTCTCACCTCAGCTGTAGATCTCTGCAGTTCATCCAGAGTGATGATGGGCCTCTTGGCTGCATCTCTGATCAGTCTTCTCCTTGTTTGAGGTGAAAGTTTAGAGAAACGACCGGGTCTTTGTAGATTTGCAGTGGTATGATACTCATTCCATTTCAATATGATCGCTTGCACAGTGCTCCTTGGGATGTTTAAAGTTTTGGAAATCATTTTGTATCCAAATCCGGCTTTAAACTTCTCCACAACAGTATCACGGACCTGCCTGTTGTGTTCCTTGGTCTTCATGATGCTCTCTGTCCTTCAAACAGAACCCTGAGACTATCACAGAGCAGGTGCATTTATACGGAGACTTGATTACACACAGGTGGATTATATTTATCATCATTAGGCATTTAGGACAACATGGAATCATTCAGAGATCCACAATGAACTTCTGGAGTGAGTTTGCTGCACTGAAAGTAAAGGGGCCGAATAATATTGCACGCCCCACTTTTCAGTTTTTGAATTTCCACAAAAATTTAAAATAACCAATAAATTTCGTTCAACTTCACAATTGTGTTCCACTTGTTGTTGATTCTTCACCAAAAATTTACATTTGGTATCTTTATGTTTGAAGCATGATATGTGTTAAAAGGTTGAAAAGTTCAAGGGGGCCGAATACTTTCACAAGGCACTGTATACACATACACACACACACTTTATGACCTTGTGTTTACATATGGATATGTGTGTATGGTACTGTTCAGACACTATGTAGGTTTTGCTGAGGCACATTATGATGGTATTAGTAAAGCATTTTTCATTGGTTAGTGAGGCAGTGTCCTGTTCTTTGAGAAACTGTATGGTGGATAAGGTGTTATGGAGGTACTCTATGGTGGTAATGTATTGTGTGCTGTAATGGAGGTATTGTATGGTGGTGTTATGGAGGGAATGTATGGTGCTGTAATGGAGGTATTGTATGGTGGTGTTATGGAGGGACCGTATGGTGGTGTTATGGAGGGACTGTATTGTGGTATTATGGAGGTAGTGTATGGTGCTGTTAAGGAGGGACCGTATGGTACTGTTATGGAGGGACTGTATTATGGTGTTATGGAGGTAGTGTGTGGTGCTGTTATGGAGGTAATGCATGGTGCTGTTATGGAGGGACTGCATGGTACTGTTATGGAGGGACTGTATGGTGGTGTTTTGAAGGTACTGTATGGTGGTATTATGAAGGCACTGTATGGTGGTGTTAAGGAGGTACTCTATGGTGGAGTTATGGAGGTTTTCTATGGTGCCGTTATGGCGGTACTGCATGGGCAGCGGACAGCCGGAATGGTGAGCAGTAATCCACATACAAGCTGAAGATTACATGGCCTGACAAGGGGAGAGGAGGGAAGGTAGTATTGGGCAAAGTGTTTTACTGCTAGCGCAGATACAAGGACTGTGGTGTGTGTGTGTGTCATTATACAGTGGGGCTGTGTGTATGTGACATTATACAGTGGGGCTGTGCGTGTGTGTCATTCTATGTGACTGCAGACTTGTGAATCCTCACATTGCTTGCAGTGCTGTGGTTATTCGGTGGGTTTGTGATTTGCATACATGCGGTCACATGCCAACTAGACTTGCATGGCCTAATGCAACTGTATTCAACAAGGACAGAAACAGTCTAGTTGGAATGTGGCTGGGAATACAGTTAAGTCTTATATATTTGGACAGAGACAACATTTTTCTAATTTTGGTTATAGACATTACCACAATGGATTTTAAACAAAACAATTCAGATGCAGTTGAAGTTCAGACTTTCAGCTTTCATTTGAGGGTATCCACATTAAAATTGGATGAAGGGTTTAGGAGTTTCAGCTCCTTAACATGTGCCACCCTGTTTTTAAAGGGACCAAACGTAACTGGACAATTGACTCCAAGGCTATTTCATGGACAGGTGTGGGCAATCCCTTCGTTATGTCATTCTCAATTAAGCAGATAAAAGGCCTGGAGTTGATTTGAGGTGTGGTGCTTGCATTTGCAAGGTTTTGCTGTGAAGTAAACATGCAGTCAAAGGAGCTCTCCATGCAGGTGAAACAAGCCATCCTTAAGCTGTGAAAACAGAAAAAACCCATCCGACAAATTGCTGCAATAATAGGAGTGTCAAAATCTACAGTTTGGTACATCCTGAGAAAGAAAGAAAGCACTGGTGAACTCATCAATGCAAAAAGACCTGGGCGCCCACGGAAGACAACAATGGTGGATGATGGCAGAATAATCTCCAAGGTGAAGAGAAATCCCTTCACAACAGCCAACCAAGTGAACAACACTCTCCAGGAGGTAGGCATATCAATATCCATAAAGAGAAGACTGCATGAAAGTAAATACAGAGTGTTCACTGCACGGTGCAAGCCACTCATAAGCATCAAGAATAAAAAGGCTAGATTGGACTTTGCTAAAAAACTTCTAAAAAAGCCACGTTCTTTGGACAGATGAAACCAAGATCAACCTCTACCAGAATGATGGAAAGAGAAAAGTATGGTGAAGGGTTGGTACAGGTCATGATCCAAAGCATACCACATCATCTGTAAAACACAGCGGAGGCAGTGTGATGGCTTGGGCATGCATGGCTGCCAGTAGCACTGGGTCACTAGTGTTTATTGACGATGTGACACAGGACAGAAGCAGCTGAATGAATTCTGAGGTTTTCAGAGACATACTGTGTGCTCAAATCCAGCCAAATGCAGCCAAACTGATTAGTCATCGTTTCATACTACAGATGGACAATGACCCAAAACATAAAGCCAAAGCAACCCAGGAGTTTATTAAAGCAAAGAAGTGGAATATTCTTGAATGGCCAAGTCAGTCACCTCATCTCAACCCAATTGAGCATGCATTTCACTTGTTAAAGACTAAACTTCACGATCACATATAAGTGCGCTCAAAATTCTGCCATTTCTGGCCTCCATTTAAATTTTGTTGCAGTGTGTTAGTGAAGTTATTGACACTAGTTTGCTGTTAAAAAAGTTACCTACAGGCCAGCTATTTAAAACTGTGATTTGTCCGTCACATGGATCACATATAAGTGCGCTGAAAATTCTGCCATTTGTAGTGAACGTGAAAAATATTGTCCTCCATTTAAAATGGGCAAGGCACGGGGAACTGGACTTGATGGTGATGGTGCATGCAGAGGCTGAGGCCAAGACCATGGGCAAGCTGAAATTGTGCCACAACAAACACCCATATCTTTTCGCCCGACCTTCCTGTCCCAATTACTAGGGGACCGCAGCACACTGTTATTGAACCTAAAGCAGTGTCTAAAGGTTGTTGGTTGGATAGCGGATAATGCTTTCAGTAACTTTGCCACCACAGCCGTCTTTCACAAGTTCAAGTCTAAGTAGCCGTGAGTCTGGACCGCATATTCCTCACCCTGATCCTCCTTCCTTCCACCATGCCGATTGCCCGGAGACAACTAATCCCACACTTGGACACTCAAATGAGCTGTTCATTTTCCCATTTACCGATTCGGGCATCTCGCCCGGTCCACTTGAAGTGGGGCAAGAGGAGATCACATGTAGCGATGCCCAAATATTTGAGCAGCCAAGTCACACAAAGGCGATGGTGGGAAAGTGTCACAAGAAGTTGACGATGATGAGACACAATTGCCAGAAAGTCAGTTGGAGGACCAGGGTGCGGAGGTGGAAGACGAGGTGGTGGATGATATAGTAATTTACCCAAGCTGGCAGGAGGATATGCAGAGTGAGGACAGCAGCAAAAAGGGGAGTGAGGTGTAGCACCCCAACAGGCAGGAAGAAGCAGTGTGGTGGCCGCAGACAGAAGGCGGGCAATCATTCCCCGTAACACCAACAAGACAGAAGTTACCAGTACAGCTTTTAGGTCTTCCCGAGTCTGGTTGTTTTTTAAAGACTCTACCGATAACCCCAAAAAGGCCATTTGCACCACCTGCCAGGCCAGCATCAGCAGGGGTAGCAAAACTACCAACCTGCCCACCAACAGCATGATCAGGCATATGGCAGCAAAGCACCCAACTTTGTGGCCCGAACCCCAGGGTCCAGGAACAGTGTCTGTGGGTGACACCACTGCTTCTTCCGCTGTTGTGCATGCAAGCCAATCCCCTGTCCATGGTGCATGCGAAGATACTTCCTGCCCTGCACATGTCGTTCCACACACTCAACTAGCACCATCAGCAAGTATGTCCACATCCTTGTCCCAGCGCAGCGTTCATTTGTCCATACCCCAGTCCTTGGAAAGCAAGCACAAATACGCAGTCAACGCCCCACAGACCACACTACTAAATTCCCACATGTCGTGACTGCTTGCACTCGAAATGTTGCTTTTTACACTCGTGAAGACAATCTTTCCACAACCTGATGGCGGCAGCCTTCCCTCCATACTCGGTCCCCAGCCCCCACTATTTCTCCCAGTGTGCCGTCCCGCATTACACAAACATGTGCACCACAACATTAGCCGTGCTCTCAATATTGCAGTTACATGGAAAGTCCACCTAACCACGGTCACGTGGACAAGTGCTTGTGGGCAGGAATGGTAGATCTCGCTGACGGCACACTGGGTTAACATAGTGGAAGCCGGGACTCAGTCAGACCTTGGGATGGAACAGATCTTCCCGACACAGAGGATTGCGGGTCCTAGGTCAATCAGGGTTGCCCCCACAGTCTACAGCTCCTGCGCCTCCTCCTCCTCTTCAGCCTCCATCTCTGAAATGACCACATCAGTCAGAAACTGGAAGCACTGCAGCACTGCCTCAGCCAAGCGGCAACAGTCTGTGCTGAAGCTAATAAGCTTAGGTGACAAACTGCACAATGCTGAAGAGTTGTGGACCGCTCTGATAGAGCAGGCAGATCTATGGCTGACACCGCTGAACTGACAGCCAGGAATGGTCATGTGTGACAATGGCCAGAACCTAGTGGTGGCTCTGAGGCGAGGCAAGCTCACACACATACCCTGCCTGGCCCATATGCTTAACCTTGTGGTTCAGCGGTTTCTCAAAATCTACCCAGAGCTGCCAGATCTGATTGTCAAAGTACTGTACCTGTGTGCCCATTTTAGAAAGTCAGCTACAGTTTCCATCACCCTTGCTGCGCTTCAGCATTTGCAGCTTCTTGCTCACCGACTGGTGTATGATGTCCCCACGCATTGGAACTCTACACTGCAGATGTTTGGAAGGATTTGTGAGCAGAAGAGGACAGTTGTTGACTACCAGCAACAACAAGGCCATCGGTATTCAGTTCAGACTCCACACATAAGACCTCAGGACTGAACATAGATGTCAGACATATGTACCATCCTCCAAAACTTTGAGGACTCCACCAAGATGGTGAGCGGTGATGATGCCATAATTAGAATCACCATACCGCTTCTTTGCGTTCTGAAACGCTCTCTGCTCACAATAAAAGAGGATGCATTGCAGGCAAGATGAGATGGAGCAAGGAACCATACAGGGTGATTACACACAGCCCAGCCTTATCTTATCCCAACGTGGTTTGGGTGACAATGAGGAAGAGGAGGAACAGGAGCTAGTTTCATGTGCTATAGATGGTACTACCTGCACAGTTGTCATACCGTCTGATCAGCGTGGATGGCCTGAGGACAGGAAGGAGGAGGAGAGCATGGTCAGTCATCCTCTTCGTGAGGGCACGGAAGTCTTGCCTGTTAGCAGTCTGGCATGCATGGGTGAGTTTATGTTACGCTGCCTTTTCCGTGACCCTCGCATTCTCAAAATTTTGGGTGACAGTCATTACTGGTTGGTGACACTTCTAGACCCACACTACAAGTAGAACTTTCTATCTCTTATTCCCTAGGTGGACAGGTCTGCTAAAATGCAGCAGTACCAGAAGGCCCTTGTTGCGGAATTATTAAAAGAAATACCCATCTGAAAATGCTGGCGGCAGAGGTCACAGTTCATTGGACAACCAAGGAGTACAGGCGAGAGAGACACAACTCCAATCCAGCAGAGGCAGTAGAACACTGTCAAAGTTCTGGAAGAGTTTTCTCAGACCCTCCCATTGCACAGGCCCTGAGGCGCGGGGTACTCTCACAAGGAGTACAAAGTTTGGGAAGATCCTGAGGGAGATCCTGAGGGAGTACCTTGCTGACCGTACCAACGTCTTCTGTGATTCCTCTGTACCTTATAATTATTGGGTATCCAAGCTGGACACGTGGCATGAACTGGCTCCCTACGCCTTGGAGGTCCTGGCCTGCCCTGCCGTTAGCATTTTGTCATAGCGGGTTTTTAGTGCCGCTGGTGAAATTATAACTGATAAGTGCATCTGCCTATCAACTGAAAATGCTGACAGGCTAACTCTTAGAAAAATGAACAAGGGCTGGATTGGGCCAGACTTCTCAGCACCACTGAATGATAGCAGCATAACATAATCTCAAATCCAGTGTCTTTTTTTTGGTGGTCTATTCCCATGCATCTCTTCACACTCACACATGGGTATACGCTTCCTGATTTTGGCTATTTGCTGTTGTCCTTCTACATCTCTTCCAAGGGGCATTGGTGTAGGTCCAAATTTTTGGCAGCCCTTGCATTCACTGCATAGGCAAACAGTATGGGAGACCCACTTCCTAATAATGGGAACATTATTTTCAGGAGGCCCTCCTGTACGTCTCTGGAAAGGGGTATTGGGGTGCGTCCAAATTTTGGGCAGCCCTGCCACTCACTGCATACGCAATAACAGTATAGGAGACCCACTGCTTAATAATGGGAACAACAAAGCATGGCCGACTGATGGCTCTATAAAAATAGGCTTTGTGAGTTTCAGAGTCCCTCCTTCATAAATGAAACAGGATGTGTTTGATGATGTGTCACACACAACATGACCTGATAAGGTTGCAAAATGTTAAAATGACATTTCCCAGTGAATGCATTTGTCTTGCTTGAAAGCAATGCTAAAGTTCAAAAATGCATCAAAACCGCTATGTGTGAAAATAGCCCAAGGTGTGGAGGAGCATTTTTGTTTTTGGTTATTTATTTTGCCTTATATACAAGTCATTACCCTGGAAAGGATGATCCTTAACATATTTCCCAGGAAAATCCATTTTGGTTTCGTTTTTGTATGTTTTATTGTGAGTCTGTAAAAGTGGCGTAAGACTCTGACAACATTGTTCACAGCAGTGACCTGGGAGTCAGACATGCTTCCAGGGGTCTTTGCTATGCTGTTCCCATGTCATTTGAGCACTGTTTCCATCGATTTACACAATTTCTAAGTCACTCTGCAGACCTACACTTACATTGGGCTCCCGAGCACCCGAGCATTCCAATTTGCTTGACCATAGTAACGAGCCCATCACTAACTATAGCCATTTGCCTGCTGTACCTTTTTGATTGCATATGTCACTTTATCATACAGGCCAGCACCTATGCCCTAGGTTTTAATTTAAGTAGCTGAGTGACGTGTCACTTTTTGTTGTAGGCAATGCAGGGAAGTGGTGCATCATTCTGTGTAATAATTATAGGGGATAACTCAGGAGACTCTTTGCGTGGAACAAGGCAACTACAGGACACAGTTTTATAAGTGGTAAAGTACATATTATCACACGGTGATTCAAACAGGTGCAGAGAGAAACTCAAGTCCACAACACTTGGTGCAAATATCAAATGCAGCTCAGCAGTCTATAGGAAACTTCAGAGGAAAATGCAATCACGCAGAAAGTCTATGAAGCACAATTATTCTTGAGGATACTTTGTTGTGAATTAGACTTTTTGGCTCCCTCTTGTGGTCACTAGTGGTATGACTCTGGGATTGTCTTTTTTTTGTTTGGCACTCACCTGGGTCGTTAGTCCAGGGGTGTCGCTATATTAACTTCCTGGATCCTTAGTCCAGTGCCTGGCATCATTGTAATCAGATCCTTCTGTTGCTCCTGTCTGCTGGTCCTGGCTCTTGCAAAATTAAGCTAAGTCTTGCTTCTTTGTTTTTTGAGTTACTTGCTTTGCTACTATTTTTTTTCCAGCTTGTACTAAATGTGATTTCTGACCTTGCTGGAAGCTCTAGGGGGCTGGTGTTCTCCCCCCGGCCGTTAGACGGTTCGGGGGTTCTTGAATATCCAGCGTGGATATTTTAATAGGGTTTTTTGCTGACCATATAAGTCATCTTACTATATTCTGCTATTAGCTAGTGGGCCTCTCTTTGCTAAATACCTAGCTCATTCTTATGTTTGTCTTTTCCTCTTACCTCACCGTTATTATTTGTTGGGGGCTTGTATCCAACTTTTGGGGTCTTTTCTCTGGAGGCAAGAAAGGTCTTTCTTTTCCCTTCTAGGGTTAGTTAGTTCTCCGGCTGGCGCGAGACGTCTAGAACCAACGTAGGCACGTTCCCCGGCTGCTGCTATTTGTGGTGCTAGGATTAGATATATGGTCAGCCCAGTTACCACTGCCCTATGAGCTGGTTTTTTGTGTTTGCAGACTTGGTAGTTATTCCTGAGACCCTCTGCCATTGGGGTCATAACAGTATGCCAGGCCAACATTGAATGTTTAATGCATTGCAGAAGTGGGATATAAGAAAGGACATTCTGAATTTTTTTTTTTTCCTCTCTCCCTCCCCTTTACCTCTGAGTGGCTTGAGCTTGCTGCAGACATGAATGTCCAGACCTTGATTACAAGTGTGGACCAGCTTGCTGCTCGTGTGCAAAGTATACAAGATTTTGTTACCAGTAGTCCTATGTCTGAACCTAAAATACCTATTCCTGAACTGTTTTCTGGAGACCGATTTAAGTTTAGGAATTTCAGGGATAATTGTAAATTGTTTCTATCTCTGAGACCCCGTTCATCTGGAGACTCAGTTCAGCAAGTTAAAATTGTTATCTCTTTTTTACGGGGCGACCCTCAGGATTGGGCTTTCTCGCTAGCGCCAGGAGATCCGGCATTGGCAAATATTGATGCGTTTTTTCTGGTGCTCGGATTGCTTTACGAGGAACCCAATCTTGAGGTTCAGGCAGAAAAAGCCTTGCTGGCTATTTCTCAGGGCCAGGATGAAGCTGAAGTGTATTGCCAAAAATTTCGGAAATGGTCCGTGCTTACTCAGTGGAATGAGTGTGCTCTGGCCGCAAACTTCAGAAATGGCCTTTCTGAAGCCATTAAGAATGTGATGGTGGGTTTCTCCATTCCTACAAGTCTGAATGATTCCATGGCGCTGGCTATTCAAATTGACCGGCGTTTGCGGGAGCGCAAAACCGCTAATCCTCTGGTGGTGTTGTCTAAACAAACACCTGATTTGATGCAATGTGATAGAATTCAGACCAGAAATGAGCGGAAAAATCATAGACGTCAGAATGGGTTGTGTTTTTACTGTGGTGATTCTACACATGTTATATCAGCATGCCCTAAACGCCTAACAAGGGTTGTTAGTCCTGTCGCCATTGGTAATTTGCAACCTAAATTTATTTTGTCTGTGACTTTAATTTGCTCATTGTCCTCTTACCCTGTTATGGCGTTTGTGGATTCAGGTGCTGCCCTGAGTCTTATGGATCTGTCATTTGCCAAGCGCTGTGGTTTTGTTCTTGAGCCGTTGGTTAATCCTATCCCTCTGAGGGGTATTGATGCTACGCCATTGGCGGAAAATAAACCGCAGTTTTGGACACAGGTAACCATGTGCATGACTCCTGAACATCGGGAGGTGATTCGTTTTCTTGTTCTGCATAAAATGCATGATTTGGTCGTTTTGGGTTTGCCATGGTTACAGACTCATAATCCAGTCTTGGATTGGAAGGCAATGTCTGTGTCAAGTTGGGGCTGTCAGGGTATTCATGGTGATTCCCCGCCGGTGTCTATTGCTTCCTCTACTCCTTCGGAAGTTCCTGAGTATTTGTCTGATTATCAGGATGTGTTTAGCGAGTCCAGGTCCAGTGTTCTGCCTCCTCATAGGGACTGTGACTGTGCCATACATTTGATTCCAGGTAGCAAATTTCCTAAGGGAAGACTATTTAATCTGTCTGTACCTGAGCATACCGCAATGCGTTCGTATATCAAGGAATCTCTGGAGAAGGGGCATATCCGTCCTTCCTCTTCCCCTCTTGGTGCGGGATTCTTTTTTGTGGCCAAGAAGGACGGATCTTTGAGACCTTGTATTGACTATCGGCTTTTGAATAAAATCACTGTTAAATTTCAGTATCCTTTGCCTCTGTTGTCAGACTTGTTTGCCCGAATTAAAGGTGCCAAGTGGTTCACCAAGATAGATCTTCGTGGTGCGTACAACCTTGTGCGCATTAAGCGAGGAGATGAATGGAAAACCGCATTTAATACGCCCGAAGTTCATTTTGAGTACTTGGTGATGCCTTTTGGGCTCTCTAATGCTCCTTCAGTGTTTCAGTCCTTTATGCATGATATTTTCCGGAAGTATCTGGATAAATTTATGATCGTTTATCTGGATGATATTCTGGTTTTTTCTGATGACTGGGACTCGCATGTAGAGCAGGTCAGGATGGTGTTTCAGGTTTTGCGTGAGAATGCTTTATTTGTTAAGGGCTCAAAGTGTCTCTTTGGAGTACAGAAGGTTCCCTTTTTGGGGTTTATTTTTTCCCCTTCTGCGGTGGAGATGGACCCAGTCAAGGTACGTGCTATTCATGATTGGACTCAACCCACGTCAGTTAAGAGTCTTCAGAAGTTCTTGGGTTTTGCTAACTTCTACCGTCGTTTTATTGCTAATTTTTCTAGCATTGCTAAACCTTTGACGGATATGACCAAGAAAGGTTCTGATGTTGCTAACTGGGCTCCGGCAGCCGGGGAGGCTTTCCAGGAGTTGAAGCGCCGGTTTACTTCGGCGCCTGTTTTGTGCCAGCCTGATGTCTCACTTCCCTTTCAGGTTGAAGTGGATGCTTCTGAGATTGGGGCAGGGGCCGTTTTGTCGCAGAGAGGCCCTGGTTGCTCTGTGATGAGACCTTGTGCCTTTTTCTCGAGGAAGTTTTCGCCTGCTGAGCGGAATTATGATGTTGGCAATTGGGAGTTGTTGGCCATGAAGTGGGCATTTGAGGAGTGGCGTCATTGGCTCGAGGGTGCTAAGCATCGTGTGGTGGTCTTGACTGATCACAAAAATTTGATGTATCTCGAGTCTGCTAAACGCCTGAATCCTAGACAGGCCCGCTGGTCATTGTTTTTCTCCCGTTTTGACTTTGTGGTCTCGTATTTACCAGGTTCAAAGAATGTGAAGGCTGATGCTCTTTCAAGGAGCTTTGTGCCTGACTCTCCGGGAGTCGCAGAACCAGTTGGTATTCTTAAAGAGGGAGTTATCTTGTCAGCCATTTCTCCGGATTTGCGACGTGTGTTGCAGAGATTTCAGGCTGGTAGACCTGACTCTTGTCCACCTGACAGACTGTTTGTTCCTGATAAGTGGACCAGCAGAGTCATTTCCGAGGTTCATTCCTCGGTGTTGGCAGGGCATCCGGGAATTTTTGGCACCAGAGACCTGGTGGCTAGGTCCTTTTGGTGGCCATTCCTTGTCACGGGATGTGCGGTCGTTTGTGCAGTCCTGTGGGACTTGTGCTCGAGCTAAGCCTTGCTGTTCGCGTGCCAGCGGGTTGCTCTTGCCCTTGCCTGTCCCAAAGAGGCCTTGGACACACATTTCCATGGATTTCATTTCAGATCTCCCGGTGTCTCAGGGCATGTCTGTCATCTGGGTGGTATGTGATCGCTTTTCTAAGATGGTCCATTTGGTACCTTTGCCTAAGCTGCCTTCCTCTTCCGATCTGGTTCCTGTGTTCTTTCAGAATGTGGTTCGTTTACACGGCATTCCTGAGAATATTGTGTCTGACAGAGGATCCCAGTTTGTTTCCAGGTTCTGGCGATCCTTTTGTGCTAAGATGGGCATTGAGTTGTCGTTTTCGTCTGCCTTTCATCCTCAGACTAATGGACAAACGGAGCGAACTAATCAGACTCTGGAGGCTTATTTGAGGTGTTTTGTTTCTGCGGATCAGGATGATTGGGTGACCTTCTTGCCGTTGGCTGAGTTTGCCCTTAATAATCGGGCTAGTTCCGCTACATTGGTTTCGCCATTTTTCTGCAACTCTGGTTTCCATCCTCGTTTTTCCTCGGGACATGTGGAGCCTTCTGACTGTCCTGGGGTAGATTCTGTGGTGGATAGGTTGCAGCAGATCTGGAATCATGTGGTGGACAACTTAAAGTTGTCACAAGAGAAGGCTCAGCGTTTTGCCAACCGCCGCCGCGGTGTGGGTCCCTGACTTCGTGTTGGGGATTTGGTATGGCTGTCTTCTCGATTTGTTCCTATGAAGGTCTCCTCTCCTAAATTTAAGCCTCGCTTCATCGGTCCTTACAAGATATTGGAAATCCTTAATCCTGTGTCCTTTCGCTTGGATCTTCCTGTGTAGTTTGCCATTCACAACGTGTTCCATAGGTCTTTGTTGCGGCGGTACGTTGTACCTGTGGTTCCTTCTGTTGAGCCTCCTGCTCCGGTGTTGGTTGAGGGCGAGTTGGAGTACGTGGTGGAGAAGATCTTGGATTCTCGTCTCTCCAGGCGGAGGCTTCAGTATCTGGTCAAGTGGAAGGGCTATGGTCAGGAGGATAATTCCTGGGTGATTGCCTCTGATATGCATGCGGCCGATTTAGTTCGTGCCTTTCACGCTGCTCATCCTGATCGCCCTGGTGGTCTTGGTGAGGGTTCGGTGACCCCTCCTTAAGGGGGGGGTACTGTTGTGAATTAGACTTTTTGGCTCCCTCTTGTGGTCACTAGTGGTATGACTCTGGGATTGTCTTTTTTTTGTTTGGCACTCACCTGGGTCGTTAGTCCAGGGGTGTCGCTATATTAACTTCCTGGATCCTTAGTCCAGTGCCTGGCATCGTTGTAATCAGATCCTTCTGTTGCTCCTGTCTGCTGGTCCTGGCTCTTGCAAAATTAAGCTAAGTCTTGCTTCTTTGTTTTTTGAGTTACTTGCTTTGCTACTATTTTTTTTCCAGCTTGTACTAAATGTGATTTCTGACCTTGCTGGAAGCTCTAGGGGGCTGGTGTTCTCCCCCCGGCCGTTAGACGGTTCGGGGGTTCTTGAATATCCAGCGTGGATATTTTAATAGGGTTTTTTGCTGACCATATAAGTCATCTTACTATATTCTGCTATTAGCTAGTGGGCCTCTCTTTGCTAAATACCTAGCTCATTCTTATGTTTGTCTTTTCCTCTTACCTCACCGTTATTATTTGTTGGGGGCTTGTATCCAACTTTTGGGGTCTTTTCTCTGGAGGCAAGAAAGGTCTTTCTTTTCCCTTCTAGGGTTAGTTAGTTCTCCGGCTGGCGCGAGACGTCTAGAACCAACGTAGGCACGTTCCCCGGCTACTTCTATTTGTGGTGCTAGGATTAGATATATGGTCAGCCCAGTTACCACTGCCCTATGAGCTGGTTTTTTGTGTTTGCAGACTTGGTAGTTATTCCTGAGACCCTCTGCCATTGGGGTCATAACATACTTGACATGAATAAGTCCTTGCTTAGTCCAACACACAGATAGATATGCTTATAAGGCAGTTCAAATAATATCTTAGCTCAACCAGGGAGGTCTGGTTAATAGTCTCAGGTTCTTGCAGAGCAGAAACAGCTTACATGTCCAGCAAATGCAGATGGTAGGAAACATGAGCAGCAGATGAAGGAGGATTACTGGAACTGGTGTATGCAGCAGGAACTCAGAGCAGAGTAGCAGGATCTCTACACAGGTTCACAGGAGCAGGTGTATAGCCAGGGAGTCACCAGAGGTCAAGAGCTGGATGCAAGGAAAAATACTCTAGCACAGACTGAAGGCTGGGGTGGAGTTTTATAGCAGGAAGACACAGTGCACATGAGACCAAAGACGCTATCTTGGAAAGGGGCAGTAATGCACAAAAAGGTAATAAAAAATGTTCAGAGTCCTGACACTCTGATTTAATTTGTGGGACTTTTGGTGCTGCTTATTCAGGGAGCTATCTTACTGCTTAGATTGCTCTTTTCTGCCAGACCTAGGATGTCTTCTATTTAAGCTCCTGAGCCTTTGACTTCCACTGCCAATTAAAAGTTTATCTACTCTGATTAAGTTCCATGCTTTCAGCTCCTGTGTAATAATTATAGGGGATAATTCAGGAGACTCTTTGTGTGGAACAAGACAACAGGAGACAGTTTTATAAGTGGTAAAGTCTATATTATCACACGGTGATTCAAACAGGTGCAGAGAGAAACTCAAGTCCAGAACACTTGGTGCTAATAATAAACACAGCTTAGCAGTCAATAGGAAACTTCAGAGGTAGATGCAAACAAACAGAAAGTCTATGAAGCACAGTTATTCTTGAGGAAACTTGACACAAATAGATCCTTGACTTAGTCCAGACACAGATAGATATGCTATTAGGCAGTTCAAATCATATCTTAGCTCAACCAGGGAGGCCTGGTTAATATCTCAGGTTTTGCAGAGCAGCAAAACAGCTTACATGTCCAGAAAATGCAGATGGAAGTAACACGAGCAGCAGATGAAGGAGGATTACTGAACACTGGTGTATGCAGCAGGAACTCAGAGCAGAGTGGCAGGATCTCCAACACAGGTTCACAGGAGCAGGTGCAGGTGCAAGGCCAGGGAGTAATCAGGAGCTGGATGCAAAGCAGAATAATCTAGCACAGACTGAAGGCTGGGGTGGAGTTTTATAGCAGGAAGACAAGTGCACATGAGACCAAAGACACCATGTTGGAAAAGGGCAGTAATGCACAAAAGGTAAAAAATGTTCAGAGTCCTGACATTACTCCCTCCTTAGAAGCGGCCTCAGGACGATCCTGGACCTGGTTTCTCAGGGAATCTCTAATGAAAACGAGAAATCTTCTGTTGGGCATTGATGTTTTCCACAGGTTCCCAAGAGTCTTCCTCAGGGGGATATCCCTGCCATCTTATCAGATATTGGAGCCGATTCCTGCGAATCCTGGAATCAATAATTTCCTCCACCACAAATTGTTCTTGCCGATCAATCAACACAGGCTGCGGAGGTGGCACAACACGTCCCTGGAAGGTATTAGGAGATACAGGCTTTAGTAAAGATACATGAAAAACTGGGTGTACCTTCATTGTCCTAGGTAGCTTCAGCCGGCAGGCCACAGAGCTCACAATACCGTTGATCTTGAAAGGGCCAATGAATTTCTGTCCAAGTTTTTGTGAAGGAACGTTTAACTTCAGATTCTTAGTTGCTAACCACACGGAATCTCCTACCTTGAACATGGGTGCAGGTTTACGGAATCTATCAGCCGATCTCTTATAACGTTCTTGAGCCGTGGTCAGGGATTCCTTCAGAACCTCCAGATTTTGTCTCATCGCAGTCAGCCTTTCCTCCACTGCTGGAACCGGAGAATTAATTGGAGACCTAGGTAAAACACACGGATGATGACCCAGATTGGCAAAGAAAGGTGTAAATTTAGTGGAGGCGCTCTGAGAATTATATGAAAATTCGGCTAACGGCAACAACTCCAACCAATCATCCTGGAGATGGCTGACATAGCATCTTAGATATTGTTCCAGCGTCTGGTTGGTACGCTCAGTCTGACCATTTGTCTGGGGATGGTAAGCAGAAGAGAGACAGACATTAATATTGAGTGCAGAGCAAAACCCCTTCCAGAATCTTGAAGTGAACTGTACTCCACGGTCAGAGATGATCTCATCCGGCACCCCATGCAACCGAAAGACATTCTGTATAACCAAGTTCACTGTATCTTTAGCTGAGGGGAGGCCGGTGCATGGAACAAAATGAGCAGCTTTAGTCAGGCGATCAACTACCACCATGATTGTATTCAAGCCCCCCGATGTAGGCAGCTCCACAATAAAGTCCATTGATATAGACCCCCAAGGGCGGGATGGAACAGGTAATGGTTGTAGAAGACCCGTAGGTGCCACATGAGGAGTCTTGTAACGGGCACATACCTCGCAAGAGAGAACATAGTCCTTGGTATCCTTCAGGCAAGTTGGCCACCAGAAGAATCGGCTCAAGAACTCTTGTGTCTTCTGTACCCCCCTGTGACCAGCCAACTTGGAGTCATGTACCAACTTGAGGATCTGCAGACGGACGACCTCCGGGATGTAGATACGTCGATCTCTGAACCACATGCCAGCCTTAAAGACAAGATTAATATCCACAGGTGGGTTGGCCATAAATACATCACCTTCATAGGCCTCCCTGCACTCCATCCACAAGTCCTGATCGTGGATAACTCCGATGAAATTGGCATCAGATAGAATGGTCTTGGACGGGGCTCCAGGTACGGAATCTGCAGCATGGATTCGGGATAAAGCATCAGCCTTCCCATTACGAGAACGTGGACGGTACGAGATAACAAAGTTAAATTGATTTAAGAATAAGTTCCAACGAGCCTGACGAGGAGAAAGACATCTAGCGGATCTAAGGAACTCTAGATTGCGATGGTCAGTTAGCACTATGATCTGTTGTGCAGCTCCTTGCAGATGATGCCTCCATTCTTTGAAAGCCGCAATAATAGCCAGCAATTCCTTGTCTCCCACATCGTAATTCTTCTCTGCTGAGGTTAGTCTATGGGAAAAGAAAGCACAACGATGTAGCAGACCCTTCTCTCCAGTTCTTTGGGAGAGAATAGCCCCCAAAGCATTATCAGAAGCGTCCACCTCCACAATGAAAGGATGTGTTGGATCTGGGTGTATCAACAGTGGTGCTGATGTGAAACAGATCTTCAGCCGATCAAAAGCTTCTTGAGCCTGTGATGACCACTTAAAGGGCTTTTCCTTCTTTGTCAAGGAAGTAATGGGACGGACAATATCAGAAAAATTTTGAATGAAGTGTCTGTAGGAATTTGCAAAACCAATAAAACATTGGACCTCCTTAATGTTCTTGGGTGCCGGCCAGTCAAGGATAGCCTGAATCTTACCAGATTCCATGTTCAGCCCCTGGAGAGAGATGATATAACCCAAGAACTGTATCTCAGAATGATGGAACTCGCATTTCTCCTGCTTGATATACAGTTGGTTCTCTTTCAGACGTTTTAAAACAGTTTTGACATGTTCTTCATGTTCCTGTAGAGATTCAGAAAAGATTAGTATATCGTCCAAATAGATCACCACAAACTGGTCCAACAAATCTCTGAAGATGTCATTAACAAGGTGTTGAAATGCTGCAGGGGCGTTACAAAGCCCGAAGGGCATCACAAGAGATTCAAAATGTCACGGGAACACTAGGAGTAAATAAGACAAAGGGAAATACACCACCAGCAACGATACTCCAACTACTAGCTCACCACTCCAGACCGAGATAACAACGCACAAGACAGAAGCTATAATCAGCGACGCCCAATGTTCAGGAGAACTATTTAAAGGCAGTGGGCATGGCCCAGCTTCCAATCCGAGCACCGGGTAAATTAACCCCGGACCAGCTAGATAAAATCTAGCCGACGCCAATGAGCGCATAGTGGTCAAAAGCGGAATTACCGCTGTCTGTCGAACGACCTGGTCTGAACAGCGTCCGACATGACACAAAGTGTCCATACCGGCATCTGAATGCTGTCTTCGTGCAAAAAGAAAAAAAAAAAAAAGAGCATGAACTGCACATCCCAAAATCATACGTTGATCTAAAGCCGCTAGGCAAAAATTTGTATACTGAACATGAGGTATTCAGTTTAACATTCTGATCAGACTGTATGAAGCCCACTGCCACTTCACAGCAAACCTCGTAGTGGGTCCTAACGCCCTAACGGAGCGGAGCCGTGCCGCGACCACTGCCACAGCGGCCATGCACCAGCAGGGTGGACGGCCTGTTGCCCCACAGCACCCATGCTGCGAGACTGAGCCCCCATGACTCCAGACCGCGCCACCCCACCAGCACAAAGCCACAGCAACAATGGCCGCCACACAGCACCAGCACCAAAATGAAAGGAGCATTTAAACTCACCTTCCTCCAGCTCTTCAGTGAGAGCCAAGATGGGCTAGACCCCTTACTTTGCAGTCTCCTGCTAATTAAAATCACCTGTGCCAAATGGGAGGAGTGCTAGTCCAAGAAAGAGACAAGAACATGCTTTGTGCAAAAAGAAAAAAAAAAAAAGAGCATGAACCGCACATCCCAAAATCATACGTTGATCTAAAGCCGCTAGGCAAACATTTATATAACTGAATATGAGGTTTTCAGTTTAACATTCTGATCAGACTGTATGAAGCCCACTGCCACGTCATGGCAAACCTCGTAGTGGGTCCTAACGCCCTAACGGAGCGGAGCCGTGCCGCGACCACCGCCGCAGCGGCCATGCACCAGCAGGGCGGACGGCCTGTTGCCCCACAGCACCCATGCTGCGAGACTGAGCCCCCATGACTCCAGACCGTGCCGCCCCACCAGCACAAAGCCACAGCAACAATGGCTGCCACACAGCAGCAGCACCAAAATTAAAGGAGCATTTAAACTCACCTTCCTCCAGCTCTTCAGTGAGAGCCAAGATGGGCTAGACCCCTTACTTTGCAGTCTCCTGCTAATTAAAATCACCTGTGCCAAATGGGAGGAGTGCTGGTCCAAGAAAGAGACAAGAACATGCTTTGTGCAAAAAGAAAAAAAAAAGAGCATGAACCGCACATCCCAAAATCATACGTTGATCTAAAGCCGCTAGGCAAAAATTTGTATACTGAACATGAGGTTTTCAGTTTAACATTCTGATCAGACTGTATGAAGCCCACTGCCACTTCACGGCAAACCTCGTAGTGGGTCCTAACGCCCTAACGGAGCGGAGCCGTGCCGCGACCACCACCGCAGCGGCCATGCACCAGCAGGGCGGACGGCCTGTTGCCCCACAGCACCCATGCTAAGAGACTGAGCCCCCATGAATCCAGACCGCGCCGCCCCACCAGCACAAAGCCACAGCAACAATGGCCGCCACACAGCACCAGCACCAAAATGAAAGGAGCATTTAAACTCACCTTCCTCAGGCACCTTCCTGGGAGACCAGGATTGACCTGTGCACGACAGAGCAGTGGTGTGACTACTAAGAAAAAGCCTGAGCATGCGCGGAAGCAGACAGACTTGGTGGGAAGAGACAGCGCGCGGCAGGGACAAGAGAGTGCTCCGACTACTGAACACCGGAATAGCGCAGGCCCGCGCTCGTGCTTCCCTGCGGTAACGCACAAAGGCTGTGACCAGTATCTTGCCATGTGCCCGCTGGCTCCTGCTACCCTAGGTGCCAGATGCTCTGGGCCTGTGAGTAATGCCCACGCACCACTTAGGAAAGACTGGGTGACTGACCGACAACTGTGCTTTCATCCCCCGATATACATCTGCTGAGCCTCGTTAGGTTCCGTTAGTGTTGTGGACTGTATTGCACCCTGCGCAGCAGACCCTGGACCAAGGAACTCATTAAAGACGCTGAGAGAAGCTTCTCCCATCGGGATTCAACTCAAGGACACCTACAGGATGACACAGGATCCAGGGTTGACCGTGTTGGCGCCACCGTACCTATTGTAGACTCTTCAGTCAGGAAGCCATCAGACTGATAAGTTAACTCTTGAGAACTGTTGTTATCTCTATTATAAATTTTATCCCTCTCCTGTATTCCAACATTGTTAAATCCCAGTTTTACCCTACCTCCTCCCTGCATGGAGTGTAACCCTGTTCCAGTAAACCAAGTTAACTCTTGCTCTGTCTCCTGTCTGTTACTGTATCTCGTAACCTTCTCACACTTGGCATAGTCAGCAGGATGCAGTCCAACAGCACGGAGGCAGCAGAGCAAGCAGTTGGGGTGCAGCTGGGGGAACCCCAAGGCCCAGCACATCCGTGGGGGCCATGTTAAACAACCTCCCAAAATTATCTGGAAGCAACACTTTGCTTTGTGACTGGACTGGACTGGAGGGTCAGGGAAATGATGAGAATGCACCCCATGACCCCCGTGTTAGAGGCAGAGGTTGCCATGTTGGCTCTGGAGGGAGAGGCGAGGAATTCTGTCATGCTCAGACCACCCCGAGAGCGGGACACTATTGACAAGGTGCTTCAAGTACTAGAGGAGACCCCACGGACGTAGGGGAATTATGCATGCGTATATCTAGCCGTGTTCAAAGGGAGGGGGGGGGACTGTGACCCAGCGCATGAACGTGCTACAGGAGATCCATACTGCAATAATCAAGAAAGACGGTGTAGGCGTAGAGTCTACTGACATAGTACTGTGGGATCAGTTGGTGACAGGCTTGATAGATGTGCTACTGAAACAGGCTTTGCGGGAGCGCTTGCGGGAGAATCCACGCATGACCTTTCTAGAAGTCGGGAGTAAGGCGCACGCACGAACAAGAGCAGGGGTTGACAGTCCCGACGGGGAAGGTCCAGAGTGGGGAGGTATCTGTTACCATGACCACCGAACCAGGATGGGTGGAAGAGCTGCGGAAAGAGATCCAAGAAATATGAGCAGAATTGTCTGAATCAAGGAAAAAATCCACAGCATCATCAAACTTGTCTGGGGGTAGAACTGACATTGAGCCCCATAGGGAAATGAGGATGTCCCGAAAGGAAGAACTGCCTATATGCTATAACTGTGGTGAGACTGCACATTTGGCTTGGGGTTGTGTATGACGGGGCGACCCCTTCAATGCCATCTGCTAAACTAGGAGGTTCCGTGGCTGGGGGATGCCACCCGGAGCCTAACCAGTCAAGGAGAATGAGAAGTCCCACAAGTCTTGTTTCTATGTGTTCTCTCGTTTGGGCCAAAATGGATGGCCGGGCCATACGTTGTTTGGTTGACACCGGCTCTCAAGTGACCACGATGCCTGAGACATACTTCAGACAACATTTCTCCGAAACGATGCGGCCTGAATGAGGCCCGGTAATAAAATTGACGGCTGCTAATCATTTACCCATCCCGGTCGCAGGGGTGGTCTGGATGCAAGTTACTGTTTGCGGCAAAGATCTGGGCTGGAAGGGAGTGGTGCTGAACGCCAGAGATAGAGGCAACGGTCATGCTGTTACTCTGGGGATGAACCTCTTGAAGGAATTGGGGAGCAACAAATCGACGGATGCCTTCTGGAAACAATAGAGCCCTCGTATTCCTTAGAGGAGAATGTTCCATGTTGTGAACTATATTTCTTGGCTCCCTCTTGTGGTCTCTAGCGGTATTACACTTGGATCATCTTTCTCCAGGTTGGTACCCACCTGGTTCGTTAGGCCTTGGGTGTTCCTATTTAGACTTCCTGGAAACTCAGTCTAGTGCCTGGAATCGATGTAGTCAGTCTATGTCTGTTTGCTCCTGACTCCTGGTCTCTTGTTCTTTGCAAGATAAGCTAAGTCCTGCTTTCTTATTTTTGTTTATTCGCTTTGCTTCTATTTTGTTCCAGCTTGTTCATAATGTGATTCCTGATTTTTGCTGGAAGCTCTAGGGGGCTGTTATTCTCCCCCCACACCGTTAGTCGGGGCGGGGGTTCTTGGATATTCAGCGTGGATATTTTTGTAGGGTTTTTGCTGACCGTATAAGTCCGCTTCCTATTTTCTGCTATTAATTAGTGGGCCTCTCTTTGCTAAATCTAGTTCATTCTTACGTTTGTCTTTTCTTCTTACCTCACCGTTATTATTTGTTGGGGGCTTGTATTATAACTTTGGGGTCCTTTCTCTTGAGGCAAGTGAGGTCTTATTTTCTCTGAAAGGGTTAGTTAGTTCTCCGGCTGGTGCGAGACGTCTAGAATCAACGTAGGTACGTTCCCCGGCTACTTCTAGTTGTTGTGCTAGGATTAGATATACGGTCAGCCAAGTTACCACCTCCCTATGAGCTGGTTTTTGTGTTTGCGGACTTAGCTGGAACTTCTGAGATTCTCTACCACTAGGATCATAACAGTATTCCAGGCCTAAAAGTGAATATTTATTGCATTGCAGAAGCGGGATTAAAAGAAAAGTAGTTCTGAGTTTTTTTTTGTTTTTTTTTTCTTCTTCCCCTTTTTCCTCTGATTGGCTTGAAGCTCTGCTGCAGACATGAATGTTCAGACTCTGATTACTAGTGTGGATCAGCTTGCTGCATGAGTGCAGGGCATTCAGGATTTTGTTATTAGTAGTCCTATGTCAGAGCCTAAGATACCTATTCCTGAGCTTTTCTCTGGTGATCGATTTAAATTTGGGAATTTTAGGAATAATTGTAAATTGTTTCTATCTTTGAGACCGCGTTCGTCTGGAGACTCAGCTCAGCAAGTTAAAATTGTTATCTCTTTCTTGCGTGGCGACCCTCAGGATTGGGCTTTTTCATTGGCGCCAGGAGATCCGGCATTGGCAAATATTGATGCGTTTTTTCTGGCGCTCGGATTGCTTTATGAGGAGCCCAATCTTGAAATTCAGGCAGAAAAAGCGTTGCTGGCTATCTCTCAGGGCCAGGATGAGGCTGAAGTGTATTGCCAAAAATTTCGGAAATGGTCCGTGCTTACTCAATGGAATGAGTGTGCTCTGGCCGCAAATTTCAGAAATGGCCTTTCTGAAGCCATTAAGAATGTGATGGTGGGTTTTCCCATTCCTACAAGTCTGAGTGATTCTATGGCTCTGGCCATTCAGATAGATCGGCGTTTGTGGGAGCGCAAATCTGCTAATCCTCTGGCAGTGTTGTCTGAACGGACACCTGACTCAATGCTATGTGATAGAATTCAGACTAGAACTGAACGACAAAATCATAGATGTCAGAATGGGTTGTGTTTTTACTGTGGTGATTCTACACATGTTATCTCAGCATGCTCTAAACGCCTAACAAAGATGGTTAGTCCTGTCGCCATTGGTAATTTGCATCCTAAGTTTATTTTGTCTGTAACTCTAATTTGCTCATTGTCTTCCTACCCTGTTATGGCATTTGTGGATTCAGGTGCTGCCCTGAGTCTTATGGACTTGTCGTTTGCCAAGCACTGTGGTTTTGTCCTGGAGCCTTTAAAAAATCCTATTCCTCTTAGAGGAATTGATGCTACGCCATTGGCGGAGAATATACCGCAGTATTGGACACAAGTGACCATGTGCATGACTCCTGAACATCGGGAGGTGATTCGTTTTCTTGTTCTGCATAAAATGCATGATTTGGTTGTTTTAGGTCTGCCATGGTTACAGACCCATAATCCAGTTTTGGATTGGAAGGCAATGTCTGTGTCAAGTTGGGGTTGTCAGGGAATTCATTGCGATTCCCCGTCGGTGTCTATTGCTTCTTCTACTCCTTCTGAAGTTCCGGAGTATTTGTTGGACTATCAGGATGTATTCAGTGAGTCCAGGTCCAGTGCCCTTCCTCCTCATAGGGTCTGTGACTGCGCTATAGATTTGATTCCTGGTAGTAAATTTACTAAGGGACGATTATTTAATCTATCTGTACCTGAGCATGCCGCAATGCGTTCTTATATAAAGGAGTCTTTGGAGAAGGGACATATTCGTCCATCCTCTTCCCCTCTTGGTGCGGGATTCTTTTTTGTAGCCAAGAAAGACGGGTCTTTGAGACCTTGTATAGACTATCGGCTTCTGAATAAGATCACGGTCAAATTTCAGTATCCTTTGCCACTATTGTCGGACTTGTTTGCTCGGATTAAGGGTGCCAAGTGGTTCACCAAGATAGATCTTCGTGGTGCATACAACCTTGTGCGCATTAAGCAGGGAGATGAATGGAAAACTGCGTTTAATACGCCCGAAGGTCATTTTGAGTACTTGGTGATGCCTTTTGGGCTCTCTAATGCTCCTTCAGTGTTTCAGTCCTTTATGCATGACATCTTCCGGAAGTATCTAGATAAGTTTATGATTGTTTATCTGGATGATATTCTGTTTTTTTCTGATGATTGGGATTCTCATGTAAAGCAGGTCAGGATAGTGTTTCAGGTTTTGCGTGATAATGCTTTGTTTGTGAAGGGCTCAAAGTGTCTCTTTGGAGTGCAGAAGGTTTCCTTTCTGGGTTTCATTTTCTCCCCTTCTACAGTGGAGATGGACCCAGTTAAGGTCCGAGCTATTCATGATTGGACTCAACCCACGTCTGTTAAGAGTCTTCAGAAGTTCTTGGGTTTTGCTAATTTCTACCGTCGTTTTATTGCTAATTTCTCTAGCGTTGTTAAACCTTTGACGGATATGACCAAGAAAGATTCTGATGTGGCTAATTGGGCTCCGGCAGCCGTGGAGGCTTTCCGGGAGCTGAAGCGCCGGTTTACTTCGGCGCCTGTTTTGTGCCAACCTGATGTCTCACTTCCCTTTCAGGTTGAAGTGGACGCTTCTGAGATCGGTGCAGGGGCTGTTTTGTCGCAGAAAGGCTCTGGTTGCTCTGTGATGAGACCTTGTGCTTTTTTTTCTAGGAAATTTTCGCCTGCGGAGCGGAACTATGATGTTGGTAATCGGGAGTTGTTGGCCATGAAGTGGGCATTTGAGGAGTGGCGTCATTGGCTCGAGGGAGCTAAGCATCATGTGGTGGTCTTGACTGATCACAAAAATTTGATGTATCTCGAGTCTGCTAAGCGCCTGAATCCTAGACAGGCTCGTTGGTCGTTGTTTTTCTCCCGTTTTGACTTTGTGGTCTCATACCTGCCTGGTTCGAAGAATGTGAAGGCTGATGCTCTTTCTAGGAGCTTTGTGCCTGACTCTCCGGGAGTCTCAGAGCCAGCTGGTATTCTTAATGAGGGAGTAATCTTGTCGGCCATTTCTCCTGATTTGCGACGTGTGTTGCAGAGATTTCAGGCTGGTAGACCTGACCCTTGCCCACCTGATAGACTGTTTGTTCCTGATAAATGGACCAGCAGAGTTATCTCCGAGGTTCATTCCTCAGTGTTGGCAGGGCATCCTGGGATTTTTGGTACCAGAGATTTGGTAGCTAGGTCCTTTTGGTGGCCTTCCTTGTCGCGGGATGTGCGTTCTTTTGTGCAGTCCTGTGGGATTTGTGCTCGGGCTAAGCCTTGCTGTTCTCGTGCCAGCGGGTTGCTTTTGCCCTTGCCCGTCCCGAAGAGGCCCTGGACACACATTTCCATGGATTTCATTTCAGATCTTCCGGTGTCTCAAGGAATGTCTGTCATCTGGGTGGTGTGTGATCGCTTTTCCAAGATGGTCCATTTGGTGCCCTTGCCTAAGTTGCCTTCCTCTTCCGATCTGGTTCCTTTGTTCTTTCAGAATGTGGTTCGTTTGCATGGCATTCCTGAGAATATCATGTCTGACAGAGGATCCCAGTTTGTGTCCAGGTTCTGGCGATCTTTTTGTGCTAAGATGGGCATTGATTTGTCGTTTTCGTCTGCCTTTCATCCTCAGACTAATGGCCAAACGGAGCGAACTAATCAGACGCTGGAAGCTTATTTGAGATGTTTTGTTTCTGCGGATCAGGATGATTGGGTGACCTTCTTGCCATTGGCTGAGTTTGCCCTCAATAATCGGGCTAGTTCCGCTACTTTGGTTTCGCCATTTTTCTGCAACTCTGGTTTTCATCCTCGTTTTTCCTCGGGTCATGTTGAATCTTCTGACTGTCCTGGGGTGGATTCCGTGGTGGATAGGTTGCAGCGGATTTGGAATCATGTGGAGGACAACTTGAAGTTGTCACAGGAGAAGGCTCAGCGTTTTGCCAACCGCCGCCGCGGTGTGGGTCCCCGACTTCGTGTTGGGGATTTGGTTTGGTTGTCTTCTCGGTATGTCCCTCTGAAGGTTTCCTCTCCTAAGTTTAAGCCTTGCTTTATTGGTCCTTATAAAATTTTGGAAGTCCTTAATCCGGTGTCTTTTCATTTGGATCTTCCGGTGTCGTTTGCCATTCACAATGTGTTCCATAGGTCTTTGTTGCGGCGGTACGTTGTGCCTGTGGTTCATGCTGTTGACCCTCCTGCTCCGGTCTTGGTTGAGGGCGAGTTGGAGTACGTGGTGGAGAAGATCTTGGATTCTCGTCTCTCTAGACGGAGGCTTCAGTATCTGGTCAAATGGAAGGGCTATGGTCAGGAGGATAATTCCTGGGTGGTCGCCTCTGATGTTCATGCGGCCGATTTGGTTCGTGCCTTTCACGCTGCTCATCCTGATCGCCCTGGTGGTCTTGGTGAGGGTTCGGTGACCCCTCCTTAAAGGGGGGGTACTGTTGTGAACTATATTTCTTGGCTCCCTCTTGTGGTCTCTAGCAGTATTACACTTGGATCATCTTTCTCCAGGTTGTTACCTGTTGTGAATTCTGTTTGTGGGCTCCCTCTGGTGGCTACTGGTGGTACTGGTTGACTTCTGTCTTCTATCTCCAGTGCACCTGTTCCCATCAGGAAATGGGAGTTTTCTATATAGTCTGGCTTCTCACTCATTTACTTGCCGGCTATCAATGTTACCAGAGCTCCTCTGTTACTTGCTACCTGCTCCAAGTCTGCTGAGTCAGATAAGTTTGATCATTTGTACCTTTTGTCCAGCGTGCATTCATATTAATCTTGCTGCTGGAAGCTGTAGTGAACTGAAATGACCACTCCGGTGTCATGAGTTGATACCGGAGTTTAAAGTCATTTCAGGATGGTATTTTGTAGGGTTTTGAGTTGACCGCGAAGTCCACTTTTGTATTTTCTGCTATCTAGTTAGTGGGCCTCTCTTTGCTGAACCTGTATTCATACTGCGTATGTGTTTTCTTCTTAACTAACCGTCATTATATGTTGGGGGCTACTATTACTTTGGGGTTTTCTCTGGAGGCAAGCCAGGTCTGTGTTTCCTCTATTAGGGGTAGCTAGATCTCCGGCTGGTGCGAGACGTCTAGGGATAAAACGCAGGTACGTTCCCCGGCCACTGGTAGTTGTGCGTTAGGTTCAGCATCGCGGTCAGCTTAGATTCCATCTTCCTAGAGCTAGTCCTGTTTTTGCCCATGTCCCTGCCATTGGGAATCATGACAGTATAGCCAGCCGCAAAAGTGTTAAGTATTGGCTGAAGAAGGAGAGAAAAGAAGTCTCTGACACCTTTTTTTTTTTTTACTCTGAAGTCTGTTTAGCCATAATTGCAGTCTGCTTCTTTCCCCTCCTCTTAATCCCTGAATGGCTCAGATCTCAGCTGCTGAGAAATGGATATCCAGAGTTTAGCTTCAAATCTGAATAATCTTGCTTCTAAGGTTCAAAATATACAAGATTTCGTCATACATGCTCCTATGTCTGAACCTAAAATTCCTATACCAGAGTTTTTTTCTGGAGATAGGTCTCGTTTTTTGAATTTTAAGCACAATTGTGAATTGTATCTTTCTCTGAGACCTCACTCCGCTGGAAACCCTGCTCAGCAGGTTAAGATTGTTATTTCCTTGCTACGGGGTGACCCCCAGAATTGGGCATTTGCATTGGCGCCAGGGGATCCTGCGTTGCTCAATGTGGATGCGTTTTTTCTGGCGCTGGGGTTGCTCTATGAGGAACCGAATTTGGAGATTCAAGCTGAAAAGGCCTTGATAGCCCTCTCTCAAGGGCATGATGAAGCTGAAATATATTGTCAAAAGTTTCGTAAATGGTCTGTGCTTACTCAGTGGAATGAGTGCGCCCTAGCGGCGAATTTCAGAGAGGGTCTCTCTGACGCCGTTAAAGATGTCATGGTGGGGTTTCCTACGCCCACAGGTCTGAATGAGTCCATGACAATGGCTATTCAGATTGACCGGCGTTTGCGGGAGCGCAAACCTGTGCACCATTTGGCGGTGTCTTCTGAGCAGGCACCGGAGAATATGCAATGTGATAGAATTCTGTCCAGAAGTGAACGGAAGAATTATAGGCGTAAAAATCGGTTGTGTTTCTATTGTGGCGATTCTGCTCATGTTATATCAGCATGCTCTAAACGCACTAAAAGGGTTGATAAGTCTTTTGCAGTTAGCAACTTGCAGTCTAAGTTTCTTTTGTCTGTAACTTTGATTTGTTTGTTATCATCTATTAATGTGAATGCCTATGTGGACTCTGGCGCCGCCTTGAGTCTTATGGATTGGTCCTTTGCCAGGCGCTGTGGGTTTAGTCTAGAGTCTCTGGAAGTCCCTATTCCTTTGAAGGGTATCGACCCCACACCATTGGCTAGGAATAAACCTCAATACTGGACACAAGTGACTATGTGTATGACTCCAGACCATCAGGAGGTGATTCGATTCCTTGTGTTGCATAATTTGCATGATGTCTTAGTGCTTGGATTGCCATGGTTACAAACTCACAACCCAGTTCTTGACTGGAAAACAATGTCCGTATTAAGCTGGGGATGTCAGGGGGTTCATGGGGGAGTACCTTTGGTTGCCATTGCTTCATCTACTCCCTCTGAGGTTCCGGCATTTTTGTCTGACTATTGTGATGTTTTTGAGGAGCCTAAACTTAGTTCGCTCCCTCCTCACAGGGATTGCGATTGTGCTATAGATTTGATTCCTGGCAGCAAATTTCCTAAAGGTCATTTGTTCAATCTGTCTGTGCCAGAGCATGCTGCTATGCGAGAGTATATTAAGGAGTCCTTGGAAAAGGGACATATTCGTTCATCCTCATCCCCTTTAGGAGCAGGTTTTTTTTTCGTGGGTAAAAAGGATGGTTCCCTGAGGCCTTGTATTGATTATCGGCTGTTGAATAAGATTACAGTCAAATATCAGTATCCTTTGCCACTGTTGACTGATTTGTTTGCTCGTATTAAGGGGGCAAGGTGGTTCTCTAAGATTGACCTTCGGGGTGCGTATAATTTGGTGCAGATTAAGCAGGGAGATGAGTGGAAAACTGCATTTAATACGCCCGAGGGCCATTTTGAGTATCTGGTAATGCCTTTTGGTCTTTCTAATGCCCCTTCAGTCTTTCAGTCCTTTATGCACAATATTTTCCGTGAATATCTGGATAAATTTATGATTGTGTATCTGGATGATATTTTGATTTTTTCCGATGACTGGGAGTCGCATGTTCAACAGGTCAGGAAGGTTTTTCAGGTTTTGCGGGCCAATTCTTTGTTTGTAAAGGGTTCAAAGTCTATTTTTGGGGCTCAGAAGATCTCTTTTTTGGGGTATATTTTTTCCCCTTCTTCTATTGAGATGGATCCTGTCAAGGTTCGGGCTATTTGTGATTGGACGCAACCGACTTCCCTTAAGAGCCTTCAGAAATTCTTGGGCTTTGCTAATTTTTATCGTCGATTTATAACTGGTTTTTCAAGTGTCGTTAAGCCGCTAACGGATTTGACTAAGAAGGGTGCTGATGTTTCCAATTGGTCCTCGACGGCTGTGGAGGCCTTTAGGGAGCTTAAGCGCCGCTTTTCTTCTGCTCCTGTGTTGCGCCAACCTGATGTTTCACTTCCTTTTCAGGTCGAAGTTGATGCTTCAGAGATCGGAGCAGGGGCGGTTTTGTCACAGAGAAGTTCTGATTGCTCGGTGATAAGACCATGTGCGTTCTTTTCTCGAAAATTTTCGCCCGCCGAGCGAAATTATGATGTTGGTAATCGGGAACTTTTGGCTATGAAGTGGGCCTTTGAGGAGTGGCGTCATTGGCTTGAGGGTGCTAGGCATCAGGTGGTGGTCTTGACTGATCACAAGAATCTGATTTACCTTGAGTCAGCCAGGCATCTGAATCCTAGACAGGCGCGCTGGTCGTTGTTTTTCTCCCGGTTTAATTTTGTGGTCTCATATCTACCAGGTTCAAAAAATGTGAAGGCAGATGCCCTTTCTAGGAGTTTTGAGCCTGACTTCCCTGGTGATTCTGAGCCTACGGGTATCCTTAAGGATGGGGTGATATTGTCTGCTGTCTCTCCAGACTTGCGACGTGCTTTGCAGGAGTTTCAAGTGGATAGGCCTGATCGTTGTCCGCCTGGGAGACTGTTTGTTCCAGATGAGTGGACTAGTAGAGTCATCTTGGAAGTTCATTCTTCTGTGTTGGCAGGCCACCCTGGAATCTTTGGTACCAGAGATTTGGTGGCCAGGTCCTTCTGGTGGCCTTCCCTGTCTCGGGATGTGCGTACTTTTGTACAGTCTTGTGATGTTTGTGCTCGGGCCAAGCCTTGTTGTTCTCGGGCTAGTGGATTGTTGTTGCCCTTGCCTATTCCGAAGAGGCCTTGGACGCACATCTCTATGGACTTTATTTCGGATCTCCCCGTTTCTCAGAAAATGACCATCATCTGGGTGGTGTGTGACCGTTTTTCTAAAATGGTTCATTTGGTACCCTTGCCCAAGTTGCCTTCTTCATCGGAGTTGGTTCCTCTATTTTTTCAGAATGTGGTTCGTCTACATGGTATCCCGGAAAACATTCTGTGCCAGGATGGGCATTGATTTGTCTTTTTTGTCTGCTTTCCATCCTCAGACGAATGGCCAGACAGAGCGTACTAATCAGACCTTGGAGACTTATTTGAGGTGTTTTGTGTCTGCTGATCAGGATGACTGGGTCGCCTTTTTGCCGCTGGCGGAGTTTGCCCTTAATAATCGGGCTAGTTCTGCCACTCTGGTTTCTCCTTTCTTCTGCAATTCGGGGTTTCACCCTCGTTTTTCATCTGGTCAGGTGGAATCTTCGGATTGTCCTGGAGTGGACACTATGGTGGATAGATTGCACCAGATTTGGAGTCATGTGGTGGACAACTTGAAGTTGTCCCAGGAGAAGACTCAACAGTTTGCTAATCGTCATCGTCGTGCTGGTAATCGTCTTCGCGTTGGGGACTTGGTGTGGTTATCTTCTCGTTTTGTCCCTATGAAGGTCTCTTCTCCTAAGTTTAAACCTCGGTTCATAGGTCCTTATAAGATTTTGGAGATTCTTAATCCTGTATCGTTTCGTTTTGACCTACCGGCATCTTTCACTATTCATAATGTCTTCCATCGGTCTTTGTTGCGGAGGTACGAGATACCGGTTGTTCCTTCTGTTGAGCCTCCTGCTCCTGTGTTGGTGCAGGGTGAATTGGAGTATGTTGTGGAGAAGATTTTGGACTCTCGCATTTCCAGACGGAGACTTCAATATTTGGTTAAATGGAAGGGATACGGTCAGGAGGATAATTCTTGGGTGACTGCCTCTGATGTTCATGCCTCTGATTTGGTTTGCGCCTTTCATAGGGCTCGTCCAGATCGCCCTGGTGGTTCTCATGAGGGTTCGGTGCCCCCTCCTCAAGGGGGGGGGTACTGTTGTGAATTCTGTTTGTGGGCTCCCTCTGGTGGCTACTGGTGGTACTGGTTGACTTCTGTCTTCTATCTCCAGTGCACCTGTTCCCATCAGGAAATGGGAGTTTTCTATATAGTCTGGCTTCTCACTCATTTACTTGCCGGCTATCAATGTTACCAGAGCTCCTCTGCTACTTGCTACCTGCTCCAAGTCTGCTGAGTCAGATAAGTTTGATCATTTGTACTTTTTGTCCAGCGTGCATTCATATTAATCTTGCTGCTGGAAGCTGTAGTGAACTGAAATGACCACTCCGGTGTCATGAGTTGATACCGGAGTTTAAAGTCATTTCAGGATGGTATTTTGTAGGGTTTTGAGTTGACCGCGAAGTCCACTTTTGTATTTTCTGCTATCTAGTTAGTGGGCCTCTCTTTGCTGAACCTGTATTCATACTGCGTATGTGTTTTCTTCTTAACTAACCGTCATTATATGTTGGGGGCTACTATTACTTTGGGGTTTTCTCTGGAGGCAAGCCAGGTCTGTGTTTCCTCTATTAGGGGTAGCTAGATCTCCGGCTGGTGCGAGACGTCTAGGGATAAAACGCAGGTACGTTCCCCGGCCACTGGTAGTTGTGCGTTAGGTTCAGCATCGCGGTCAGCTTAGATTCCATCTTCCTAGAGCTAGTCCTGTTTTTGCCCATGTCCCTGCCATTGGGAATCATGACAGGTACCCACCTGGTTCGTTAGGCCTTGGGTGTTCCTATTTAGACTTCCTGGAAACTCAGTCTAGTGCCTGGAATCGATGTAGTCAGTCTATGTCTGTTTGCTCCTGACTCCTGGTCTCTTGTTCTTTGCAAGATAAGCTAAGTCCTGCTTTCTTATTTATTTTATTAATTTTTGTTTATTCGCTTTTTGTTCCAGCTTGTTCATAATGTGATTCCTGATTTTTGCTGGAAGCTCTAGGGGGCTGTTATTCTCCCCCCACACCGTTAGTCGGTGCAGGGGTTCTTGGATATTCAGCGTGGATATTTTTGTAGGGTTTTTGCTGACCGTATAAGTCCGCTTCCTATTTTCTGCTATTAATTAGTGGGCCTCTCTTTGCTAAATCTAGTTCATTCTTACGTTTGTCTTTTCTTCTTACCTCACCGTTATTATTTGTTGGGGGCTTGTATTATAACTTTGGGGTCCTTTCTCTTGAGGCAAGTGAGGTCTTATTTTCTCTGAAAGGGTTAGTTAGTTCTCCGGCTGGTGCGAGACGTCTAGAATCAACGTAGGTACGTTCCCCGGCTACTTCTAGTTGTTGTGCTAGGATTAGATATACGGTCAGCCAAGTTACCACCTCCCTATGAGCTGGTTTTTGTGTTTGCGGACTTAGCTGGAACTTCTGAGATTCTCTACCACTAGGATCATAACAGTTCCAGCAGTTGATCCGTGTGGCCCAATCCCATGAAACCTCTAGTGATAGGAAGACAATGGGAAAATTGATCGTTCCAGCCTCAGCCAACCTTGTTCTGCCACCAGGCCAAACTGTGCTCACCCTGCCTGTCTGAGCTTGCACCCCCCTGGAAGAAGTCGAGATTCAAATAGAGTCAGCTTTGATATTGCAGCTACCTCTAGGTCTCCTCATGGCGCAAACGTTAGCTACTGTACATGATGAAACTGTACCAGTGCGATGTGTTAACTTGGGAGAAGGTGTCCTCACACTTCCACCCAGGAGTGAAGTTGCGCAAATTCTGGGCATGCCAGAAGAGTTAATACCATCACAGGCTGTCCAACTGACAGTGAAACCAGGAGATCCTTGGACAGTGGCAGTGGATATGTCTACCCTATTGGAACCCTGGAACCTACAGGAGGGGCGCCGAATCTTGGAACAAATGCACGCTGAGCTCACGGAAATTTCACCTCAACAGGTGCAATGGTTGGAATCTCTGCTGGGGCAATATCAGGACGTATTTGCCCGTTGTAATCCTCATGCCCTGACTGGTTGGCACGAGCATGGGGGTTGTGGCCCCACTGTGCTACGAACCAGACTGCCCTGGAAGGGGCGTGACTAAGCAGCTACCTTGATGTTCACTGGAGCCTCTGATGGTGAGGTCAGGCTTGTGCGGCAGGTAGCTGCCAGGTACCACTCCAAGGTGGTGTCTGGCTGTGGCTGCTGATCCCACACGGGGATGGAACGCCAGGACGGGGCAGACAATACTTGACTGGCACCCAGGCACAGCTGAGACACAGGCAGGTGGGCACGGCTGAGACACAGGCAGGTGGGCATGGCTGAGACACTGACAGGCGGGCACAGCTGGCACTCTGGCAGGACAGGCAGACACAGCTGGTAATCTGGCAGGACAGGTACTGACTGGGTAGGAAGCAGCATACAGGCAGGTATATGGAAACAGGTAGGGACCTATTCAGACAGGAGGGTATATGGGAACAGGTAGGAACCTGACCTGTAGGTTGCTGAACAGAAGTAGAGCAGGATCGCAAGAAGTGGATGCAAAGCAGAACCACAGAAGGTGGAACTAAGAGCTGAAAGGTAGGAGATGGAGCTAAGAGCAGTACCGCAGGAGGCGGAGATGAGAGCAGAACCACAGGAGGCGGACCTAAGAGCTAAAACACAGGAGACGGAGCTAAGAGCAGAACCGCTGGAGGCGAAGCCAAGAGAGTAGAAAGGTGCAGAACCACAGGTTGCAGCAAGTGGAGCAGAGCCACAGGTTTGCGGCGAGCAGAGCCACAGGTTTGTGGCAAGCAGAGCAGAGCCGCGGGTTTGCAGTGAGCAGAGCAGAGCTGCAAGGTTGCGGCGAGCAGAGCAGAGCCGCAGGTTTGCAGCGAGCAGAGCAGGCAGGCGCAGAGCCACAAGGGTACGCAAAGCTGAGTGGGAAATGCAAACAGACAAGGAAACAACAGGAACAGTTATAGACCAGAGTACAGACAGAGACGGACGTGGGAACAAGAACAGGATAAAGATTCAGGCCTGGGTATGCAGCCCCCAGTATGGCAGAAACAGGACAGGATCTGGCAGCTCAGTATCAAGACACTAACTGAGGGAGAAACTTGGTCAGGCATCCTCCAATGGGTGGGGATGCCTTACGTACCTGCAGGAAACATGAGGCACACAGCGTGGAACCGGCAGAAGACAACTTACAGCATGGCCCAGAGTATTGAGTAAGTTGGTGTGTAAGGCAGGTGGGGGATGGGAGGCCATGCAATGATGCCGGCAGGGTTGTTACACCCGTCATGATGATGATTTTGGCTGCACTACAGCAATTACCCACAAAATTCCCACTGGAAATGCAGCACCCTGAAGAGAACGATACCGACAGATTCCACCACAAATGTACCAAGAGGTGAGGGAATGCTTATACAAATGCTACAGAGTGGTGTTATTAGAGAAAGCCAAAGTCCATGGGCGGCTCCCATTTTGCTGGTGTGGAAGAAGGATGGAACCCTGCGTTTCTGTGCGGACTATCGGAAATTGAATGCCTGCACTGTACGAGATTTGTATCCTCTACCTAGGATTGAAGAGTCATTGTCTGCCCTGGGAAGCACAAAATACTTCTTGTTGTTGGATTTAGCCAGTGGCTATTAGCAAGTACCCATGTCCGAGCACGACTGAGCGAAGACAGCCTTTATACTACCCATGGGGTTGTTTGAATTTAATCGGATGCCTTTTGGCCTTGCTAATGCACCCGGAACCATTCAGCGACTCATGGAGAGGTGTCTAGGTGATTTACATTTTGAGGCCACTCTCATCTATCTGGACAATATCATTGTGTATGCCGCCACTTTTGAGGAACATCTGCAAAGGCAGGTGTTGAGTCATCTTCAGAAACACTGCCTGAAAATGGAGCCTCAGAAGTGTCATCTCTTCCGCCCTCAGATTGAGTATTTGGGACATGTTGTCTTGGCTGAAGGGGTGAGACCGTACCATGAAAAGGTTGCAGCAGTACAGGAATGGCCCACTCCCAAGACTGTGAAAGATGTTCGGGCATTCTTGGGGCTTACCAGGTGCTATAGGCGATTTGTGAAGAAGTTCCGTCGCATTGTGAACCCACTGCTGGAGCTGCTAAAACGGGTGCCATCTGGTATGAAGAATAGGACTATATAATGGGGAGATCGCGAGGAGGAGGCGTTTTGAGCTTTGAAGTGGCTCTGACTGAAGCACCAGTGCTGGCCTACGCAGATTTCTCCCTACCATTTATTCTTCACACCGATGGAAGTCTGCATGGGCTTGGAGCTGTCCTATCAAAAATTCATGGCAGTAGAGAGCGAGTGATTGCCTACCTGAGCCGGACCCTCCATGACACTGAGCGAAATCTGGACAACTACAGTTCATTCAAGCTGGAGCTGCTGGCGTTGGTGTGGACCATGACTGAAAAGTTTGCGGAGTACTTGTCTGGGTCCGAAATCCTGGTACGCACCGACAATAACCCTTTGGCTCACTTGGAAAACACAAGGCTAGGGAACCTGGAGCAGCGCTGGGTGGCACGGTTGGCGAAGTTTCGATATAGAATTGCCTACAAGAGACGCCTTGTCACGAGTAACACATTAGAGACCTGGACCCAACTGGGACGAAGTACTGGAGGCTGAAGAGATCCCTGAGTTCTGTGTTTCCACCAGGATGTTGGCGGCTATGCAGGAACAGATTCAGACAGTGTATTCTGAGACGACCCCGTGATGAGTGGGTTCAATTACAACAGGAAGATGGGGAACTTGCTCAAATGAGACAGTGGATAACCCTAGTCAGAGAGAAAGAGACCTATCTCTGGGGACTCTGCAGATCCTTCGATAGTGGGAAAGACTCCACCTCAAAGATGGACTGTTATACCGGAAGATTCAGCTGCAATGGGGACTGGGTGTTACCTGTCAAGTGGTGATTCCCGAGACTTCGCTTCATAAGGTGGCCACAGAGACACACAAAAGAGGAGCTCATTTTGGACAAGAGAAGACCTTTCAGTGGCTACAGAAGCTAGTCTACCATCCTCAACTAAATGCTGTGGTCGAAGAAGCATGTCGCCAATGCAGAAGCTGTGAGTTAGCTAAACCTCCTGAAGATCGAGCTCCCACACAGACCATCTTGACTTCTGCTCCCCTGGAAGTGTTAATGATAGATTATCTGATGATAGGTCCAGCCTCCCTTGGATATGAACACTGCCTGGTGATGACTGACCACTTCACCAAATTCACTGTTGTGACTCCGACTGGGATCAAACTGCTGAATCACCGGCACAAACAATTTGCAGGAATTTAATTCAAGTGTACGATTACCCGAAGAGAATCCACTCTGTTCCAGAGGCGAGTAATGAAAGAATTGCAATGCATTTATCAGCTTTGCAAGTCCCGGGCTACACCTTACCATCCACAAGGAAATGGAGCCTGTGAACGGTTCAACCGTACTCTGATTCAAATGTTGAGGATGCTAGAGGAAGACAGAAAGGCCCGCTGGCCTGAATTCGTAGCTGAATTAGTTTGGGTGTACAATAACCGAGTACATCGCGCCACCCTATACCACCCTATCACACATGCCATATGCTGCTATTCAGCTGAGTGGGAAGAGAGATTACTGAATTGGAATTGGATCCAGAGGAGGACTACCCATGGACGGGGGTGTCCACCTGGGTTCGAGAACATCGTCACTGGCTGCAATCATTACACTGCCTCGTGCAGACTAAGTTTCGATAACTTGAGCATACAGAAACAGCTCCCCTGTAAGGGACAGCTCTTCAAGCCGGAGACTGTGTGTTGGTCTGAGACAAGCGCCCTCGGAACAAGCTAGAGTACTGATGGGACAAGTCTCCGCATAGAGTGAAACTAAAGGTACCTTCACACTAAGCGACGCTGCAGCGATACAGACAATGATGCCGATCGCTGCAGCGTCGCTGTTTAGTCGTTGTGTGGTCGCTGGAGAGCTGTCACACAGACGGCTCTCCAGCGACCAACGATGCCGAAGTCCCCTGGTAACCAGGGTAAACATCGGGTTACTAAGCGCAGGGCCGCGCTTAGTAACCCGATGTTTACCCTGGTTACCATTGTAAAAGTAAAAAAAAAAACCACATACTCACATTCCGGTGCCCGGCGTCCGCTTCCCTGCACTCCTCCTGCATCCTGTGTCAGCGCCGAACATCTCCGGCATCTCCCACAGAGCAGAGCAGTGACGTCACCGCTCTGCTTTACGGCCGGCACTTACACAGGATGCAGGAGGAATGCAGGGAAGCGGACGCCGGGCACCGGAATGTGAGTATGTGTTTTTTTTTTTACTTTTACAATGGTAACCAGGGTAAACATCGGGTTACTAAGCACGGCCCTGCGCTTAGTAACCCGATGTTTACCCTGGTTACCAGTGAAGACATCGCTGGATCGGTGTCACACACACCGATTCAGCGATGTCAGCGGGAGATCCAGCGACGAAATAAAGTTCTGGACTTTCAGCAGCGACCAGAGATCTCACAGCGGGATCCTGATCGCTGCTGCATGTCAAACACAACGATATCGCTATCCAGGACGCTGCAACGTCACGGATCGCTATCGTTATCGTTGTTAAGTCGCTTAGTGTGAAGGTACCTTAAGAATCAGCACCAAAGGTCCTGTCTACGAAGTCCAATCTGAGGGGGGGAAAGAAAGAAGCCCCTACCCGAGTGGTCCATCAACACATGCTACGTTCTTGCTTATCCAGAGATCCTGATCAAGTGGAAGAGGTGCAGAACGCTCCCAAAGTACCTCCTCCCTCAGCTGTTGATTATGAAGAAGAAGAATTCTCTGATATACCACATGTAGGCCAAGAAGAGGGGCAGGCACCTGAAGTTCCTGAAGAAGTTGCTCCATTGGGCTCGGGTGCATTTCCGCCCTTGCCTGTTCAACCTGACTTGACTACTTAGCCTGATTCAACTACCTCATTTGACTTACAGTGCACTGAATGAACAACAGCCGGAATACCTCCCAACAGATACAACTAAGACCTATTTATTTGGCAACGGATCGTCCAAGGCATAGGGAAATATCAATGCTTGCTACAAGAAATCTCGCCGGTGAAATGGCGAGTGAAAGGAGAGGGGGGGTGTAAGAAGAAGACCAGGAAGTAGCTGTCTTGTGCCAGGTCCGGAACTGTTGTCTGGGGAAAAACTTAGAGACCCGGACTGACCTTTACACGACAGAGCAGGGGGCGTGGCTACTAAAAAAAAGCCTGAGCATGTGTAAGCAGACAGACATGGCGGGAAGAGACAGTGCGCGGCAGAGACAAAAGAGTGCTCTGACTACTAAGCACCGGAATAGCGCAGGCCCGCGCTCGTGCTTCCCTGCAGTAATGCCCAAAGATTATGACCAGTATCTTGCCATGTGCCCACTGGCTCCTGCTATCCTAGGTGTCAGACGCTCCGGGCCTGTGAGTAACGTGCTTACACCGCTCAGGAAAGACCGGGTGACTCACTGACAACTGTGCTCTCATCCCTGGTATACATCTGCTGAGCCACGTTGGGCTCTGTTAGTGTTGTGGACTGTATTCCACCCTGTGCAGCAGACCCTGAACCAAGGAACTCGTTAAAGACGCCGAGGAGAAGCCGCATGTTGACGCCACCGTACCTATTTTAAACTCTTCAGTCAGGAAGCCGTCAGACTGATAATTTAACTCTTGAGAACCGTTGCTATCTCTATTATACATTTTACCACCATCCCGTATACCAAACTGTTAAACCCAGGTTATACCCTACCTCTCTGCGTGGAGTATACCCCTGTTCCAGTAAACCAATTAACTCTTGCTCTGTCTCTTGTCTGTTACTGCATCCAGTAACCTACTCACACCGGCACCACAGTCTAGCAGCTGACTACAGGGCCCCATCCCAGGGGCACCTGTATAAGTACAGATCCCTGTAAAGAGGTCAAAGAATAAAGACCAGGGTAACGGGATGGCATGCGCAATGTGTGTCCGTGGTAATCATTTTTAGAGCTGTCAGATAACCAAAGGCAGAACTCCGTAACAGTCTTTGTCACAAACCTCCATTTGCTGCAGATTCCTAATTGAATATGCCTCTTCCATTAACCATCTGTCTGCTGCAAGTCCTGATTATGTTTCTGCTATTAACCATTTGTCTGTTGCAAGCCAATTTATTTATATATCTTTTGTCCCTGAGTGCATACACAGACCTGTGTCTGCTTCATCTGATGTTTCCTTCTGCGCTTGTCTATCTGCCCTCCTGCATATCTTACTGTCCTGATCCTCTCTGATCCATGAGCTGACTATCAAGTCCCGCTCTGCTGCACCATCCGTGCTGCTCACCCTGACCTACCACTTTGAAAATACACCTTACCATGTGAGGATATAACAATAGAATTGTTTTAATAATGTGGTAAATAGAACAGAAGCAGAATGGTAATTAAACATCACAACTTTTCATTTTCACATGTTTTGTCTAAAGCAAGCAATAAAGCAATATCATTTCTAATGATCTGTTTCTGTGGCGTACAGCTGTCAGTGACAGTCTGGCTACCCTCATATTGCTGTTTGACTATGTGTGAAGCCACTATCTCTAAGCCCTGTTATATAAACAGGACTTGAGAATAATAACTAAACTGCACCAACTTTGTTACCCAGACACAATGTTCCCTATTTGTAACATAGGTCTGCCATATATCTTAGCTTTCTAATCACTATAGATCTACATGAATGTAATAGGCCTAAACAGATAGCAGTGCAGCATGCGTATGCTTGTCACAAAGTAAAGAAGTGAATATGTATAATGTTAAATAATACAATTATGCCACACAAATTGCAATGATCCATTACATTTGGACACATGAGGTTATCCGTGTAATGTTCCACATGAATTATCCACAATGTAATCACTCTAATTATCTTGACTTTGATAACTGTTCCCATTTTTTCTCCCTGTCTCATACAAACAGAACCTTGTTTGCACTTAATTTATAATTCACTTTAAACCAGCAGAAATCCATTTGCCCTTTCAATGCAGTAAATATTCCAACAGATAAAACTCTATAAACAGCGGCCATTAATAGAGCGCATGTCATATCCCGCACAACATATTAAATATATTGTGCTGCATGTATTATGAGCTAGGTAATATATTCATTTATATTACTTTAGGACAGCGTTCTGGGCTTTTTCTTCTAAATGGGGTTGTAAATAATTGCTTGGTTTCATTTTTATACTGAGAAAATATCAGCCTGCTGTAATGTAGACATCTCAATCCAAAATCAGGCTGTCATCATTTTTAAGACGGATAGAGGTTTGTGTAACAGAATAAAAATAGATTATTTCAAGAAATATATTGGGCAAAGATCTATTATTTTTCTGTTATCTACATACTGTGCAATTCTGTATGCAACCAATTGTGGCATATGAGCGTATACTCTTTATCTAATACTAGATGGTAGTCCGATTCTAACGCATCGAGTATTCTAGAATATGTATGTAGTTTATTTATGAAGATTTTAGAATAATACATTGAATACACAGGATTCGCCTGCTGCTGATTGTTCGCGGCCGGCCATGTAGTATATAACAGCCCACGTAGTAAATAGCACAGCTACGTAGTATATTGCACAGCCACGTAGTATATTGCACAGCCACGTAGTATATAGCACAGCCACGTAGTATATAGCACAGCCATGTAGTATATAGCACAGCCCACGGACTATATAGCAACGCCACGTAGTATATAACACAGCCCACGGAGTATATAGCACAGCCACGTAGTATATAGCACAGCCCACGGAGTGTATAACAGCTGTAAGAATCATGTCGGTCTGGTAGTCGGGGGCAGGTATATCTCGCCCAGGTATTTGTCCTATGTGAATTAGGCCGCTCAGTATCTTCAGGATACCGAGGGGTTAATAAGTGCAGGAATAAAGGCTGACCAGCTGGAGGTTTCAGGTGTCAGCCTGGGGCACACAGAATGCCTGTCTGTGTGAGACAAACGTGAGTGAGAGCTCTGCTCATGATCTGTGTAATGTTAGCTGGGAGGGAGAAGCCCCCCCAGTTGTTAGATAGCAACGTATTTGTTTAGTTAGCGCCGGACAGGCTAGGATTTATTTTTATGTTTTGTTTTCTGTATTTGCTTTCACTTTAATAAACCTGACCTGAGGTCAGTTAACTTGGAAACCTGCTGTCGCCTCAGAGTTCAATGCACAAACCACGTGACCTTTGACCCCAGCAAAGGCGATCCCGGAGTGTTTTGTTACATTGTGGTGGAGAACGCGGGCATCACGTGGCACAGGCGACAGTATGGAAGATGTGGTGAAAGCCCTAGTACAGTCCACTGCCGTACAGCAGCAGGCCACTGCCACACAGCATGAAGCTAATCGCTTGATGGCCGCACAGCTGAAGGAGTTATTGGACATGACGGTTGCAGACTGCCAGCTTCTCCAACAGGTGGTGTGCGCCTGGTGAGCATGCCTGAGGTAGACCCGGAAGCAGAGTCCAGAAGGATCCATGTGAGTCGGTACTGGCAAAAGTTGACTGCAGAAGATGACGTCGAAGCATACCTGACAACGTTCGAGCGGACGGCGTTGAGGGAGAAGTGGCCGAAGGCACGATGGGCCGATTTGATTGCTCCGTTTCTCTCTGGCGAGGCCCAAAAAGCTTACCATGACTTAGACCCGGAAGTCGCTCAGGACTTTGAGAAGCTGAAAGTTGAGATCCTGGCCCGGCTAGGTATGACGACGGCTGTCCGTGCGCAGAGGGTACACCAGTGGACCTACCAGCCAAATAAACCGCCGCGGTCTCAGATGTTCGACCTGATCTACTTGACAAAGAAATGGCTGCAACCCGAGGTACTGACAACCCCAGAAATAATTCAGCGGGTTGTCCTGGACAAGTATCTGAGAGTGCTACCTCCAGCGCTGAAAAGGTGGGTAAGCCAAGGAAATCCCACGACAGCGGATCAACTTGTGGAGTTGGTTGAGCGTTATACCGTGGCAGAAGGACTTCCCGACGAAACCACTGGCACCCGGTCTGTGCCTTCTCCTCGTGGAACCGGTAAGACTGTTCCAGCGACTACGGGTGAAGGAAAATCGCCAAAAACTATGGGGGAGGAACACGGGGCTGCTCGCACTCCGAGACCGAGAGTGATGGACGGTGGGCTCAATAGGGGGCCTGTTAGGTGTTTCCGCTGCCATGAGAAGGGCCATATTTCTGCGAACTGTCCTGTTACCACTGAACCCATGCAGTGCGATGTTACAGACTCTAAGAAACGCATGTCTTTGGTTACACGGCTAGTGAATGTGAATGCGGGTCAAAATGATATAGCGAAACACCTGTGTGAATTATCTGTTGATGGGAAAAGTGTTGTGGCGTTACTAGACTCTGGAAGTGTGGTGACTCTGGTGAAAGCTAGTCTGGTGGCACTTCCATCGGGTTCGTCTGACAAATTTTCTGTAACGTGTGTGCATGGTGACACCTGTTCGTACCTAACGGCGGTCATATCGATTTCCACTCCCTATGGGTCTGTGCAACACAAAGTGGGACTCATTCCCGCATTGTTACAGGATGTAATCCTGGGCAGGGATTTTCCCCATTTCTGGCAGTTGTGGGAGAATCAGTTGCTCCTTCACCGTAGCTGTGAATCTTTTCCCATGCCATCTGGTGGTCCCGAACTCCTAGAGGAGGTCCCACAGGCAGACGTTGCTGGGGAGGTTATTGAATCTAACCTTCAGTTCCCCTTCTCAGTTATGGCGGGGGAAACTGAGGAAACTGAGGAAACTGAGGAAACTCAGCGAGAGGCGGAGGCAGACAGCCATCCAGCACCCTGCCTACCAGATTTGGGAATCCAGTTGGATGACTTCCACAGCGAGCAAATGAGAGATCCTACCCTGACTCCGGCTAGGAAAAATGTAAAAATGATAGATGGGGTACCCGTAGAACCTGACACTAGGCTAGCGTACCCGTACATGGTTCTTGAAAATGATTTGCTCTACCAGGTAGAGAAAAAAGGGGAAGATATTGTGCAACAGTTAGTGGTACCCAAACCTTATCAGCGGAAGGTACTGGACCTGGCACACGGACATATAATGGGGGGACATCTGGGGGTACAGAAAACCACAGAAAGGATATCGCATTGTTTTGTGTGGCCCGGAATACATAATGATGTACGTAACTATTGTGAGTCCTGTCCAGAGTGCCAAATCTCTGCGCCTAAAACTCGGTTCTGTAGCCCTTTGGTACCCCTCCCTATCATTGGGGTCCCTTTTGAAAGAATTGGGATGGATCTGGTTGGGCCCCTTCCCCGGTCCGCACGTGGGCATCAACATATCCTTGTCATCATGGACTATGCCACTCGTTACCCAGAAGCCATCCTTTTGCGTAACACTGCTACCAAAACGATCGCCAAAGAGTTGGTACAAGTGTTTAGTCGGGTGGGAATTCCAAAACAGATACTCACCGACCAGGGGACTCCCTTTATGTCAAGGGTGATGAAGGAGCTCTGCAGGCTCTTACAAATAGACCAGTTGCGTACGTCTGTCTATCACCCTCAAACAGATGGCCTGGTTGAGCGGTTCAACAAAACCTTAAAACAGATGCTCCGGAAGGCGATAGACAAAGATGGGAAGAACTGGGATTACTTGCTACCCTATTTACTGTTTGCCATTAGGGAGGTTCCCCAGTCTTCCACGGGGTTTTCGCCTTTCGAACTGTTATACGCCCGACGTCCCCGGGGACTGTTGGACGTCGCAAAAGAAACCTGGGAAGGTCAAGTCACTCCCTTTAAAACGGTGATCGACCATGTAACACAAATGCAGGACCGTATTGCCGCTGTCATGCCCATGGTTAGGGACCATATGTTACGGGCCCAGGGAGCCCAGAGGCAAAGTTATGATAGAGGCGCTAAGGTCCGTACATTTGCATCCGGGGATAGGGTGTTGGTCCTAATCCCTACAGTGGATAGTAAATTTCTGGCGAAATGGCAGGGCCCCTTTGAGGTCATGGAAAGAGTTGGTGAAGTGAACTATAAAGTGTACCAGCCCGGTAAGAGAAAACCAGAACAGATTTATCATGTGAATCTGATAAAACCCTGGAAAGACCGCTCTGCCCTAACGGCGGATCTGCCCCGTCTGGTTTGCGCACCTATCGTACCGGAGATACAGATTGCCGAGACTCTCTCGGAACAACAAAAATCTGAGGTTAAGCAGTTTTTGTTACAGAACCGACAGTTTTTTTTGGAAAAACCTGGCCGGACTAAGCTGGTGAAACATGAGATTGTTACAGAGCCTGGTGTCACAGTTCATGTAAAGCCATACCGGATTCCGGAAGCACGCCGTGAAGCCGTCTCCCGGGAGGTGGTGGCAATGTTGGACTTAGGAGTCATTGAGGAGTCACACAGTGCCTGGTCCAGTCCAATCGTATTGATACCTAAGCCGGATGGCTCCATACGGTTCTGTAATGACTTTAGGAAACTGAATGCGGTTTCTAAATTTGATGCGTACCCTATGCCTCGGGTCGATGAGTTAATCGACCGGTTTGGCAAAGCCCGATATATTACGACCCTGGATCTAACAAAGGGGTACTGGCAGATCCCTCTGGCCGAGGCGGCCAGAGAGAAGACGGCATTTGCTACCCCGGAAGGGCTGTTTCAGTATGTCTACATGCCGTTTGGACTTCACGGAGCTCCAGCAACGTTCCAGAGATTGATGGATCGAGTCTTGAGGCCCCACAGACAGTACGCTTTGGCCTACCTGGATGACATCGTAATCTACAGCATGGACTGGGAAACTCACCTCCGGAAGGTACAGGCGGTGATTGATGACCTGCGAGACGCAGGCTTAACGGCGAACCCCAAGAAATGTCACATCGGGCTTGAAGAAGCCCGATACTTGGGCTACGTGATTGGCAGAGGAGTGGTTAAACCACAGATCGACAAAATACAGGCAATTCAGGGCTGGCCGCAACCAGTGAACAAGAAACAAGTACAAGCTTTCCTGGGGATCGCCGGCTATTATCGCCGGTTCATACCCAATTTTGCAGCCATGGCCACCCCCTTGACGGATCTTACCAAAGGGAAGGATTCCGTCATGGTAAAATGGTCCTCAGCGGCTGAAGAGGCCTTCCACAGCCTGAAACGAGCTTTGTGCTCTCTGCCCGTTCTAGTGACTCCTGATTTCAGCCGCGAGTTTGTGGTCCAAACTGATGCTTCTGATACTGGGGTCGGAGCTGTACTTTCCCAGGTGAGGGACGGAGTCGAACACCCGGTCCTCTACCTCAGCCGGAAACTGAATGTACATGAGCAGAGGTATGCCGTGGTTGAAAAAGAGTGCCTAGCCACTAAATGGGCTCTCGATTCCCTCAAGTATTACCTGGCAGGTAGGAAGTTTAGGCTGGTCACGGACCACGCCCCTCTCAAGTGGATGCACCTCCACAAAGACCGTAATAGTCGGGTAACCCGGTGGTTCCTTGCCCTGCAGGCTTACTCTTTCACGGTGGAGCACCGCCCCGGGGTGCAAATGGGGAACGCTGATGCTCTGTCCCGGGTACACTGTTTCGAGCGTGTTCTTGCTCGACCTGAGTGGTCTGAGCAGGGGGGGAGGATATGTAAGAATCATGTCGGTCTGGTAGTCGGGGGCAGGTATATCTCGCCCAGGTATTTGTCCTATGTGAATTAGGCCGCTCAGTATCTTCAGGATACCGAGGGGTTAATAAGTGCAGGAATAAAGGCTGACCAGCTGGAGGTTTCAGGTGTCAGCCTGGGGCACACAGAATGCCTGTCTGTGTGAGACAAACGTGAGTGAGAGCTCTGCTCATGATCTGTGTAATGTTAGCTGGGAGGGAGAAGCCCCCCCAGTTGTTAGATAGCAACGTATTTGTTTAGTTAGCGCCGGACAGGCTAGGATTTATTTTTATGTTTTGTTTTCTGTATTTGCTTTCACTTTAATAAACCTGACCTGAGGTCAGTTAACTTGGAAACCTGCTGTCGCCTCAGAGTTCAATGCACAAACCACGTGACCTTTGACCCCAGCAAAGGCGATCCCGGAGTGTTTTGTTACACAGCCCACATAGCATATAACACAGCCACGTAGTTTATAACAGCCCACGTAGCATATAACACAGCTCACGTAGTATATAACAGCCCACGCATGCAATATGTAACACAGCCCACGTAGTGTATAACACAGCCCATGTAGTGTATAACACAGCCCACGTAGTGTATAACACAGGCCTCGTAGTGTATAACACAGCCTATGTAGTGTATAACAGCCCACGTAGTGTATAACACAGCTCACGTAGTATATAACAGACTATGCACGCAGTATATGACACAGCCCATGTAATGTATAACACAGGCCACGTAGTGTATAACACAGGCCATGTAGTGTATAACACAGCCCAAGTAGTATATTGCACAGCCCACGCAGTATATTGCACAGCCCACGTAGTATATTGCACAGCCCACGTAGTATATAACAGCCCATGTAGTATATTGCACAGCCCATGTAGTATATTGCACAGCCCACGTAGTATATTGCACAGCCCACGCAGTATATAGCACAGCCCATGTAGTATATTGCACAGCCCACGCAGTACATTGCACAGCCCATGTAGTACATTGCACAGCCCACGTAGTATATTGCACAGCCCACATATTATATTGCCCAGCCCACGTAGTACATTGCACAACCCACGTATTATATTGCACAGCCCACGTATTATATTGCACAGCCCACGTAGTATATTGCACAGCCCACACAGTATATAGCAATGTGGGCATCATATCCCTGTTAAAAAAAAAATAAAAATAAAAAATAGTTATTTACTCATCTTCCTTTGGCCCCGGATCCAGGCGAAGCGGTTACCGACGCTCCTCGCACGCTCCGGTTCCAAGAGTGCATTGCGGTCTCACGAGATGATGACATAGCGGTCTCGCGAGACCGCTACGTCATCATCTCGCGAGACCGCAATGCATGGAGCAGTCACCGGAGCATTGCGAGGAGCGGGAAAGGCCGGTTCTGGATCCAAGGGGCCGACGGACGGTGAGTATATAATGATTTTTTATTTTTTTTATTGTTTTTAACATTAGATCTTTTAACTATTGATGCCGCATAGGCAGCATCAATAGTAAAAAGTTGGTCACACAGGGTTAATATCAGTGGTAACGGAGTGCATTACACCGCGGCATAATGCGATCCGTTACCGCTGCCATTAACCGTGTGTGAGCGCTGACTGGAGGGGAGTATGGAGCGGGCACTGATTGCGGGGAGGAAGGGGCGGCCATTTTGCCGCCGGACTGTGCCCATCGCTGATTGGTCCTGGCCGTTTTGCCGCGACCAATCAGCGACTTGGATTTCCATGACAGACAGAGGCCGCGACCAATGAATATCCGTGACAGACAGACAGAAAGACAGAAGGACAGACAGAAAGGCGGAAGTAACCCTTCGACAATTATATAGTAGATATAAAGCTGAATGTGTGTGTGTGTGTGTGTATGTATGTGTGTATGTCCAGGATTGGCATCTGCACCGTCAGAGCTACAGCCACAAAATTTTGCACAGTCACACGTCTGGACCCCGAGAGCGTCATAGGCTATGTTGTGAGGCGAAATTTTAACTCCGCGCGTTCCAATTCACCAAACAATTTTGCCCCTATCTACATAATGGGGAAAAAGTAAAAGGAAAGTGTTGGAGGCAAATTGATAGCTGCCAGATGTGAACAAGGGGGACTTAAAGAATGAGAGTGATGGCGCCAAAGAGTATATACCGTAGAGTTGCTAAGGTGGGGCCCTGACATGGGATACTCACCACACACGGGGATATGAACACACACACAAAATGCGCCACACACTACCATGTGCTTGAACACATATACCACCCTCAGCACACATTTCACCACACATACACCAATCTCGCCACATAAAAGTTGAAACACAAAAGACGCCACTCAAAACTCGTCACGCGCAAAATTTGCCACATGCAAAACTCGCCACATGCAAAACTAGGCTCACGCAAAACTCGCCACACGTGCTAAACTCACCTCATGGAAAACTCGCCACACGCAAAACTTGCACACGCGGAAAAATTGCCACATGCACAAAGGTTGCAACACATGCAAAAGTTGCCTCACACAAAACTTGCACATACTCAAAATGCACCACACATAAAACTCGCCATGCGCAAAACTCGCCATGCGCAAAACTTGCTGCACACAACTTGCTACAATAACCTGTCACATGCAACTCGACACACAAAAAGTTGCTACAAGCATGTCGCCACACAAAACTCATCTCACAAAAGTCGCTACATGCGTGTCGCCACACGCAACTCAACACACACAACTTGACACATGAAACTCACCCTAAAACACCCACAAGTCCGGTATTATCCTTCAAAAATAAAAATCTGATTAATAAGCAGACAAACTACAAGAGCAACAAATGTACCATATAGGAAATACGGCAGCTGTCAGTCACATGACCTGTCTAATATGTGTATGTGTGAGCTAATGTATACTGCCAGGGGGGAGGGCTTCCTTTTGGCTGGGGATTTATCAGGCTACCAATAGCAACCAATCACAGCTCAGCTTCTATTTTGCTACAGTTAGTTAGTCTGAGCTCTGATTGGTTAATATAGGCAACAAAGGACATTCTCAGTATAACAAAGCTTGTGTGAGGTAATAGCATGTCAGTTAGGGTGTGTTGGTGGAAAGGCTGATGTCAGTCACATTACCTCTATGTGAGAGGATATAGAAGCTGCCAGTTACAGTCAGTTATAATGCCTCATAAGAAAAGGAATTCCATGGCACGAATGTCAGCTGATGCGAAAAGAAAAGCTGCATTATGCACCAATGAAAAATGTAAAGACAGAGAAATGTTGTGAAATTGGATTCTGGGCTCCCCCGGTGGCCACTTGTGGAATTGAACTTGTGTGCATCATCCCCTCTGTTCACCTGCTCCTATCAGGATGTGGGAGTCGCTATATAACCTTGCTCCTCTGTCAGTTTCTTGCCGGTCAACAATGTAATCAGAAGCCTTCTGTGCTTGTTCCTGCTACTAGACAACTCCCAGCTAAGTTGGACTTTTGTCCTTGTGTGTTTTTGCATTTTGTTCCTGTTCACAGCTGCTGTTTCGTTACTGTGTCTGGAAAGCTCTTGTGATCGGAAATTGCCACTCTGGTGTTATGAGTTAATGCTAGAGTCTTAAAGGAATTTCTGGATGGTGTTTTGATAGGGTTTTCTGCTGACCATGAAAGTGTCCTTTCTGTCTTCCTGCTATCTAGAAAGCGGACCTCGATTTTGCTAAACCTATTTTCATACTACGTTTGTCATTTCATCTAAAATCACCGCCAATATATGTGGGGGCCTCTGTCTGCCTTTTGGGAAAATTTCTCTAGAGGTGAGCCAGGACTGTCTTTTCCTCTGCTAGGATTAAGTAGTTCTCCGGCTGGCGCTGGGCATCTAGGGTTAAAAAACGTAGGCATGCTACCCGGCCACTTCTAGTTGTGCGGCAGGTTTAGTTCATAGTCAGTATAGTTTCCATCTTCCAAGAGCTAGTTCTCATATATGCTGGGCTATGTTCTCTCGCCATTGAGAATCATGACAGTTTGACCGGCCCAAAAAAGGGTTAAATTACTGGCTGAGAAAGGAGAGAAAAAAAAAAGTCTGCTACAATTTTTTTTTTTTTTTTTTTCCTCTAGTTCTGAGTGTGCTCTTAATTGAATCACTTGCTAGTCTGCCTATACTGCAGCCTTCCTCTCTTTCTCTCCTTCTAATCCTTGAATGGCTCTGTGTTCACCTGTTTCAAATGGATCTTCAGAGTGTAGCTACAGGTTTGAATAATCTCGCCACAAAGGTACAAAATTTGCAAGATTTTGTTGTTCATGCACCTATGTCTGAGCCTAGAATTCCTTTGCCTGAATTCTTCTCGGGGAATAGATCTCACTTTCAAAATTTTAAAAATAATTGCAAATTGTTTTTGTCCCTGAAGTCTCGCTCTGCCGGAGACCCTGCACAGCAGGTCAGGATTGTAATTTCCTTGCTCCGGGGCGACCCTCAAGACTGGGCTTTTGCATTGGCACCAGGGGATCCTGCGTTGCTCAATGTGGATGCGTTTTTTCTGGCCTTGGGGTTGCTTTATGAGGAACCTCATTTAGAGCTTCAGGCGGAAAAGGCCTTGATGTCCTTGTCTCAGGGGCAAGATGAAGCTGAAATATACTGCCAAAAATTCCGCAAATGGTCTGTGCTTACTCAGTGGAATGAGTGCGCCCTGGCGGCGATTTTCAGAGAAGGTCTCTCTGATGCCATTAAGGATGTTATGGTGGGGTTCCCTGTGCCTGCGAGTCTGAATGAGTCCATGACGATGGCTATTCAGATCGATAGGCGTCTGCGGGAGCGCAAACCTGTGCACCATTTGGCGGTGTCTACTGAGAAAACGCCAGAAAATATGCAATGTGATAGAATTCTGTCCAGAAGCGAGCGGCAGAATTTTAGACGAAAAAATGGGTTGTGCTTCTATTGTGGTGATTCAACTCATGTTATATCAGCATGCTTTAAGCGTACTAAGAAGCCTGACAAGTCTGTTTCAATTAGCACTTTACAGTCTAAGTTTATTCTATCTGTGACCCTGATTTGTTCTTTGTCATCTATTACCGCGGACGCCTATGTCGACTCTGGCGCTGCTTTGAGTCTTATGGATTGGTCCTTTGCCAAACGCTGTGGGTATGATTTGGAGCCACTGGAGGCTCCGATACCTCTGAAAGGGATTGACTCCACCCCATTGGCTAGTAATAAACCACAATACTGGACACAAGTGACTATGCGTGTTAATCCGGATCACCAGGAGGTTATTCGCTTTCTGGTGCTGTATAATCTACATGATGTTTTGGTGCTGGGATTGCCATGGCTGCAATCTCATAACCCAGTCCTCGACTGGAGAGCTATGTCTGTGTTAAGCTGGGGATGTAAAGGAACTCATGGGGACGTACCTTTGGTTTCCATTTCATCATCTATTCCCTCTGAGATTCCTGAATTCTTGTCTGACTTTCGTGACGTTTTTGAAGAACCCAAGGTTGGTTCACTACCTCCGCACCGGGAGTGCGATTGTGCCATAGACTTGATTCCGGGTAGTAAATACCCTAAGGGTCGTTTATTTAATCTGTCTGTGCCTGAACACGCTGCTATGCGAGAATATATAAAGGAGTCCTTGGAAAAGGGACATATTCGTCCTTCGTCATCTCCCTTAGGAGCCGGTTTTTTCTTTGTGTCTAAGAAAGACGGCTCTTTGAGGCCGTGTATTGATTATCGACTTTTGAATAAAATCACGGTTAAATATCAATATCCGTTACCACTGCTTACTGATTTGTTTGCTCGTATAAAGGGGGCCAAGTGGTTCTCTAAGATTGATCTCCGTGGGGCGTATAATTTGGTGCGAATCAAGCAGGGGGATGAGTGGAAAACCGCATTTAATACGCCCGAGGGCCATTTTGAGTATTTGGTGATGCCTTTTGGTCTTTCAAATGCCCCTTCAGTCTTCCAGTCCTTTATGCATGACATTTTCCGCGATTATTTGGATAAATTTATGATTGTTTATCTGGATGATATTCTGATTTTTTCGGATGACTGGGACTCTCATGTCCAGCAGGTCAGGAGGGTTTTTCAGGTTTTGCGGTCTAATTCCTTGTGTGTGAAGGGTTCTAAGTGTGTTTTTGGGGTTCAAAAGATTTCTTTCTTGGGATACATTTTTTCCCCCTCTTCCATCGAGATGGATCCTGTCAAAGTTCAGGCTATTGGTGATTGGACGCAACCCTCTTCTCTTAAGAGTCTTCAGAAATTTTTGGGCTTTGCTAACTTTTATCGTCGATTTATTGCTGGTTTTTCTGATGTTGTAAAACCATTGACTGATTTGACTAAGAAGGGTGCTGATGTTGCTGATTGGTCCCCTGATGCTGTGGAGGCCATTCGGGAGCTCAAGCGCCGCTTTTCTTCCGCCCCAGTGTTGCGTCAGCCTGATGTTGCTCTTCCTTTTCAGGTTGAGGTCGACGCTTCTGAAATCGGAGCTGGGGCGGTGTTGTCGCAGAGAAGTTCCGACTGCTCCGTGATGAGACCTTGTGCTTTTTTTTCCCGTAAATTTTCGCCCGCCGAGCGGAATTATGATATTGGGAATCGGGAGCTTTTGGCCATGAAGTGGGCTTTTGAGGAGTGGCGTCACTGGCTTGAGGGGGCCAGACATCAGGTGGTGGTATTGACTGACCACAAAAATTTAATTTACCTTGAGTCTGCCAGGCGCCTGAATCCTAGACAGGCGCGCTGGTCGTTGTTTTTCTCTCGGTTTAATTTTGTGGTGTCGTACCTACCGGGTTCTAAGAATGTTAAGGCGGATGCCCTTTCTAGGAGTTTTGAGCCTGACTCCCCTGGTAATTCTGAGCCCACAGGTATCCTTAAAGATGGAGTGATATTGTCTGCCGTTTCTCCAGACCTGCGGCGGGCCTTGCAGGAGTTTCAGGCGGATAGACCTGATCGTTGCCCACCTGGTAGACTGTTTGTTCCTGATGATTGGACCAGTAGAGTCATCTCTGAGGTTCATTCTTCTGCGTTGGCAGGTCATCCTGGAATCTTTGGTACCAGGGATTTGGTGGCAAGGTCCTTCTGGTGGCCTTCCCTGTCACGAGATGTGCGAGGCTTTGTGCAGTCTTGTGACGTTTGTGCTCGGGCCAAGCCTTGTTGTTCTCGGGCTAGTGGATTGTTGTTGCCCTTGCCTATCCCGAAGAGGCCTTGGACGCACATCTCGATGGATTTTATTTCGGATCTGCCTGTTTCTCAGAAGATGTCTGTCATCTGGGTGGTGTGTGACCGTTTCTCTAAGATGGTCCATCTGGTTCCCTTGCCTAAGTTGCCTTCTTCTTCCGAGTTGGTTCCTCTGTTTTTTCAAAATGTTGTTCGTTTGCATGGTATTCCTGAGAATATCGTTTCTGACAGAGGGACCCAATTCGTGTCTAGATTTTGGCGGGCATTCTGTGCTAGGATGGGCATAGATTTGTCTTTTTCGTCTGCTTTCCATCCTCAGACTAATGGCCAGACCGAGCGGACTAATCAGACCTTGGAGACATATTTGAGGTGTTTTGTGTCTGCGGATCAGGATGATTGGGTTGCTTTTTTGCCTTTGGCGGAGTTCGCCCTCAATAATCGGGCCAGCTCTGCCACCTTGGTGTCCCCGTTTTTCTGTAATTTGGGGTTTCATCCTCGATTTTCCTCCGGTCAAGTGGAATCTTCGGATTGTCCTGGAGTGGATGCTGTGGTGGAGAGGTTGCATCAGATTTGGGGGCAGGTGGTGGACAATTTGAAGTTGTCCCAGGAGAAGACTCAGCTTTTTGCCAACCGCCGTCGTCGTGTTGGTCCTCGGCTTTGTGTTGGGGACTTGGTGTGGTTGTCTTCTCGTTTTGTCCCTATGAGGGTTTCTTCTCCTAAGTTTAAGCCTCGGTTCATCGGCCCGTACAAGATATTGGAGATTCTTAACCCTGTGTCCTTCCGTTTGGACCTCCCTGCATCCTTTTCGATTCATAATGTTTTTCATCGGTCATTGTTGCGCAGGTATGAGGTACCGGTTGTGCCTTCCGTTGAGCCTCCTGCTCCGGTGTTGGTTGAGGGTGAGTTGGAGCACGTTGTGGAAAAGATCTTAGACTCTCGTGTTTCCAGACGGAGACTCCAGTATCTGGTCAAATGGAAGGGATACGGTCAGGAGGATAATTCTTGGGTCACTGCCTCTGATGTTCATGCCTCCGATCTTGTCCGTGCCTTTCATAGGGCTCATCCTGATCGCCCTGGTGGTTCTGGTGAGGGTTCGGTGCCCCCTCCTTGAGGGGGGGGTACTGTTGTGAAATTGGATTCTGGGCTCCCCCGGTGGCCACTTGTGGAATTGAACTTGTGTGCATCATCCCCTCTGTTCACCTGCTCCTATCAGGATGTGGGAGTCGCTATATAACCTTGCTCCTCTGTCAGTTTCTTGCCGGTCAACAATGTAATCAGAAGCCTTCTGTGCTTGTTCCTGCTACTAGACAACTCCCAGCTAAGTTGGACTTTTGTCCTTGTGTGTTTTTGCATTTTGTTCCTGTTCACAGCTGCTGTTTCGTTACTGTGTCTGGAAAGCTCTTGTGATCGGAAATTGCCACTCTGGTGTTATGAGTTAATGCTAGAGTCTTAAAGGAATTTCTGGATGGTGTTTTGATAGGGTTTTCTGCTGACCATGAAAGTGTCCTTTCTGTCTTCCTGCTATCTAGAAAGCGGACCTCGATTTTGCTAAACCTATTTTCATACTACGTTTGTCATTTCATCTAAAATCACCGCCAATATATGTGGGGGCCTCTGTCTGCCTTTTGGGAAAATTTCTCTAGAGGTGAGCCAGGACTGTCTTTTCCTCTGCTAGGATTAGGTAGTTCTCCGGCTGGCGCTGGGCATCTAGGGTTAAAAAACGTAGGCATGCTACCCGGCCACTTCTAGTTGTGCGGCAGGTTTAGTTCATGGTCAGTATAGTTTCCATCTTCCAAGAGCTAGTTCTCATATATGCTGGGCTATGTTCTCTCGCCATTGAGAATCATGACAGAGAAACAAGGCTGACACACATGAGAACAGCAGCCGCTTCCTCAAGAGCCATATCTGTTATGGTTCTCAATGGCAAGAGAACATAGCCCAGCAAACATAAGTACTAGCTCTTGGAAGGATGGAAACTAAACTGACCATGAACTAAACCTGCCGCACAACTAACAGTAGCCGGGTAGCGTTGCCTACGTTTTTTATCCCTAGACGCCCAGCGCCGGCCGGAGGACTAACTAATCCTGGCAGAGGAAAATACAGTCCTGGCTCACCTCTAGAGAAGTTCCCCCGATAGGCAGACAGAGGCCCCCACATATATTGGCGGTGATTTTAGATGAAATGACAAACGTAGTATGAAAATAGGTTTAGCAAAATTGAGGTCCGCTTACTAGATAGCAGGAAGACAGAAAGGGCACTTTCATGGTCAGCTGAAAACCCTATCAAAATACCATCCTGAAATTACTTTAAGACTCTAGTATTAACTCATAACATCAGAGTGGCAATTTCAGATCACAAGAGCTTTCCAGACACAGAAACGAAACTACAGCAGTGAACTGGAACAAAATGCAAAAACAAACGAGGACTAAAGTCCAACTTAGCTGGGAGTTGTCTAGCAGCAGGAACATGCACAGAAAGGCTTCTGATTACAATGTTGACCGGCATGGAAGTGACAGAGGAGCAAGGTTAAATAGCGACTCCCACATCCTGATGGAAACAGGTGAACAGAGGAGATGATGCACACCAGTTCAATTCCACCAGTGGCCACCGGGGGAGCCCAAAATCCAATTTCACAACAGTACCCCCCCCTCAAGGAGGGGGCACCGAACCCTCACCAGAACCACCAGGGCGATCAGGATGAGCCCTATGAAAGGCACGGACCAGATCGGAGGCATGAACATCAGAGGCAGTCACCCAAGAATTATCCTCCTGACCGTATCCCTTCCATTTGACCAGATACTGGAGTTTCCGTCTGGAAACACGGGAGTCCAAGATTTTTTCCACAACGTACTCCAACTCGCCCTCAACCAACACCGGAGCAGGAGGCTCAACGGAAGGCACAACCGGTACCTCATACCTGCGCAACAATGACCGATGAAAAACATTATGAATAGAAAAAGATGCAGGGAGGTCCAAACGGAAGGACACAGGGTTAAGAATCTCCAATATCTTGTACGGGCCGATGAACCGAGGCTTAAACTTAGGAGAAGAAACCCTCATAGGGACAAAACGAGAAGACAACCACACCAAGTCCCCAACACAAAGCCGAGGACCAACCCGACGCCGGCGGTTGGCAAAAAGCTGAGTCTTCTCCTGGGACAACTTCAAATTGTCCACTACCTGCCCCCAAATCTGATGCAACCTCTCCACCACAGCATCCACTCCAGGACAATCCGAAGATTCCACCTGACCAGAAGAAAATCGAGGATGAAACCCCGAATTACAGAAAAAATGAGACACCAAGGTGGCAGAGCTGGCCCGATTATTGAGGGCAAACTCCGCTAAAGGCAAAAAAGCAACCCAATCATCCTGATCTGCAGACACAAAACACCTCAAATATGTCTCCAAGGTCTGATTCGTCCGCTCGGTCTGGCCATTAGTCTGAGGATGGAAAGCAGACGAGAAAGACAAATCTATGCCCATCCTAGCACAGAATGCTCGCCAAAATCTAGACACGAATTGGGTTCCTCTGTCAGAAACGATATTCTCCGGAATACCATGCAAACGGACCACATTTTGAAAAAACAGAGGAACCAACTCGGAAGAAGAAGGCAACTTAGGCAGAGGAACCAAATGGACCATCTTAGAGAAACGGTCACACACCACCCAGATGACAGACATCTTCTGAGAAACAGGAAGATCCGAAATAAAATCCATCGAGATGTGCGTCCAGGGCCTCTTCGGGATAGGCAAGGGCAACAACAATCCACTAGCCCGAGAACAACAAGGCTTTGCGCGAGCACAAACGTCACAAGACTGCACAAAGCCTCGCACATCTCGAGACAGGGAAGGCCACCAGAAGGACCTTGCCACCAAATCCCTGGTACCAAAGATTCCAGGATGACCTGTCAACGCAGAAGAATGAACCTCAGAAATGACTTTACTGGTCCAATCATCAGGAACAAACAGTCTACCAGGTGGGCAACGATCAGGTGTATCCGCCTGAAACTCCTGCAAGGCCCGCCGCAGGTCTGGAGAAACGGCAGACAATATCACTCCATCCTTAAGGATACCTGTAGGTTCAGAGTTACCAGGGGAGTCAGGCTCAAAACTCCTAGAAAGGGCATCCGCCTTAACATTCTTAGAACCCGGCAGGTAGGACACCACAAAATTAAACCGAGAGAAAAACAACGACCAGCGCGCCTGTCTAGGATTCAGGCGTCTGGCGGACTCAAGATAAATTAGATTTTTGTGATCAGTCAATACCACCACCTGATGTCTAGCCCCCTCAAGCCAATGACGCCACTCCTCAAAAGCCCACTTCATGGCCAAAAGCTCCCGATTCCCAACATCATAATTCCGCTCGGCGGGCGAAAATTTACGCGAGAAAAAGGCACAAGGTCTCATTACGGAACAATCGGAACTTCTCTGCGACAAAACTGCCCCAGCTCCGATTTCAGAAGCGTCGACCTCAACCTGAAAAGGAAGAGCAACATCAGGCTGACGCAACACAGGGGCGGAAGAAAAGCGGCGCTTAAGCTCCCGAAAGGCCTCCACAGCAGCAGGGGACCAATCAGCAACATCAGCACCCTTCTTAGTCAAATCAGTCAATGGTTTAACAACATCAGAAAAACCAGCAATAAATCGACGATAAAAGTTAGCAAAGCCCAAAAATTTCTGAAGACTCTTAAGAGAAGAGGGTTGCGTCCAATCACAAATAGCCTGAACCTTGACAGGATCCATCTCGATGGAAGAGGGGGAAAAAATATATCCCAAAAAGGAAATCTTTTGAACCCCAAAAACGCACTTAGAACCCTTCACACACAAGGAATTAGACCGCAAAACCTGAAAAACCCTCCTGACCTGCTGGACATGAGAGTCCCAGTCATCCGAAAAAATCAAAATATCATCCAGATACACAATCATAAATTTATCCAAATAATCACGGAAAATGTCATGCATAAAGGACTGAAAGACTGAAGGGGCATTTGAAAGACCAAAAGGCATCACCAAATACTCAAAGTGGCCCTCGGGCGTATTAAATGCGGTCTTCCACTCATCCCCCTTCTTAATTCGCACCAAATTATACGCCCCACGGAGATCTATCTTAGAGAACCACTTGGCCCCATTTATGCGAGCAAACAAATCAGTCAGCAGTGGCAACGGATATTGATATTTAACCGTGATTTTATTCAAAAGCCGATAATCAATACACGGTCTCAAAGAGCCATCTTTCTTAGCCACAAAGAAAAAAACGGCTCCTAAGGGAGATGACGAAGGACGAATATGTCCCTTTTCCAAGGACTCCTTTATATATTCTCGCATAGCAGCATGTTCAGGCACAGACAGATTAAATAAACGACCCTTAGGGTATTTACTACCCGGAATCAAATCTATGGCACAATCGCACTCCCGGTGCGGAGGTAATGAACCAAGCTTAGGTTCTTCAAAAACGTCACGATATTCAGTCAAGAATTCAGGAATCTCAGAGGGAATAGATGATGAAATGGAAACCACAGGTACGTCCCCATGCTTCCCCTTACATCCCCAGCTTAACACAGACATAGCTTTCCAGTCAAGGACTGGGTTATGAGATTGCAGCCATGGCAATCCAAGCACCAACACATCATGTAGGTTATACAGCACAAGAAAGCGAATAATCTCCTGATGATCCGGATTAATCCGCATAGTTACTTGTGTCCAGTATTGTGGTTTATTACTAGCCAATGGGGTGGAGTCAATCCCCTTCAGGGGTATAGGAGTTTCAAGAGGCTCCAAATCATACCCACAGCGTTTGGCAAAGGACCAATCCATAAGACTCAAAGCGGCGCCAGAGTCGACATAGGCATCCGCGGTAATAGATGATAAAGAACAAATCAGGGTCACAGATAGAATAAACTTAGACTGTAAAGTGCCAATTGAAACAGACTTATCAAGCTTCTTAGTACGCTTAGAGCATGCTGATATAACATGAGTTGAATCACCGCAATAGAAGCACAACCCATTTTTTCGTCTTAAATTCTGCCGTTCACTTCTGGACAGAATTCTATCACATTGCATATTCTCTGGCGTCTTCTCAGTAGACACCGCCAAATGGTGCACAGGTTTGCGCTCCCGCAGACGCCTATCGATCTGGATAGCCATTGTCATGGACTCATTCAGACCCGCAGGCACAGGGAACCCCACCATAACATCCTTAATGGCATCAGAGAGACCCTCTCTGAAATTCGCCGCCAGGGCGCACTCATTCCACTGAGTAAGCACAGCCCATTTACGGAATTTCTGGCAGTATATTTCAGCTTCGTCTTGCCCCTGAGATAGGGACATCAAGGCCTTTTCCGCCTGAAGCTCTAACTGAGGTTCCTCATAAAGCAACCCCAAGGCCAGAAAAAACGCATCCACATTGAGCAACGCAGGATCCCCTGGAGCCAATGCAAAAGCCCAATCCTGAGGGTCGCCCCGGAGCAAGGAAATCACAATCCTGACCTGCTGAGCAGGATCTCCAGCAGAGCGAGATTTCAGGGACAAAAACAACTTGCAATTATTTTTGAAATTTTGAAAGCAAGATCTATTCCCCGAGAAAAATTCAGGCAAAGGAATTCTAGGTTCAGATATAGGAACATGAACAACAAAATCTTGTAAATTTTGAACTTTCGTGGTAAGATTATTCAAACCTGCAGCTAAACTCTGAATATCCATTTTAAACAGGTGAACACAGAGCCATTCCAGGGTTAGAAGGAGAGAGAGAGAGAGAAAGGCTGCAATATAGGCAGACTTGCAAGAGATTCAATTACAAGCACACTCAGAACTGAAGGGAAGGGGAAAAAAAAAAAAAAAAAAAATCTTCAGCAGTCTTCTCTTTTCTCTCCTTTCTCTGTCAATTAATTTAACCCTTTTTTGGGCCGGTCAAACTGTTATGGTTCTCAATGGCAAGAGAACATAGCCCAGCAAACATAAGTACTAGCTCTTGGAAGGATGGAAACTAAACTGACCATGAACTAAACCTGCCGCACAACTAACAGTAGCCGGGTAGCGTTGCCTACGTTTTTTATCCCTAGACGCCCAGCGCCGGCCGGAGGACTAACTAATCCTGGCAGAGGAAAATACAGTCCTGGCTCACCTCTAGAGAAGTTCCCCCGATAGGCAGACAGAGGCCCCCACATATATTGGCGGTGATTTTAGATGAAATGACAAACGTAGTATGAAAATAGGTTTAGCAAAATTGAGGTCCGCTTACTAGATAGCAGGAAGACAGAAAGGGCACTTTCATGGTCAGCTGAAAACCCTATCAAAATACCATCCTGAAATTACTTTAAGACTCTAGTATTAACTCATAACATCAGAGTGGCAATTTCAGATCACAAGAGCTTTCCAGACACAGAAACGAAACTACAGCAGTGAACTGGAACAAAATGCAAAAACAAACGAGGACTAAAGTCCAACTTAGCTGGGAGTTGTCTAGCAGCAGGAACATGCACAGAAAGGCTTCTGATTACAATGTTGACCGGCATGGAAGTGACAGAGGAGCAAGGTTAAATAGCGACTCCCACATCCTGATGGAAACAGGTGAACAGAGGAGATGATGCACACCAGTTCAATTCCACCAGTGGCCACCGGGGGAGCCCAAAATCCAATTTCACAACACATATCCAACTGAGTTCCTCAATTCCTTGGAGCCACAAGGACTTCCTCCTCACAACCTCTTTCTAAAACCGGGAGCACCTATTCTGCTATTGAGAAATTTGGATCCACCAAAGGCTGTGTAATGGAACAAGACTCTTGTTTAAGAATCTGTTTCCACATGTAATTGAGGCAACCATTTTGACAGGATGAGCCACAAGAGAAGATGTTTTCATTCCAACAATTCTTCTCATTCCATCTGATTTGCCTTTTGATTTTAAACGCCTCCAGTTTCCTGTTCGACTGGCATTTGCTATGTCCATCAACAAGGCTCAGGGACAGTCCTTGAAAGTAGTTGGAATCTATTTACAATCTCCATGCTTTTCTCATGGTCAACACAGGGCAGATTTGGTGAGCAAAATGAGACCAAATTTTTGTACGTTACAAAAAAAAAATTGTTCATGTAAAGGGCAAATGAATTATGTATTTTAGTTACTGTTAAGACTTAAGTCTCGTTTACACGTCCGATTTTCTCATACGAGTGCTATCTGGAGACATCGTTGATTTTGATCCAAGAGTTAAATCAAAGTTGGCAATGCAAGTCTATGGGGTCCATGAAAAAAACCGAACACATTCTGATGATATTCAAGTGCAGTCTAATTTTTACGAATTTTTCCACGTAGGAGAAAAACTGATGACATTTGGACCATTCTCTGATCGAAGTCTGATTGTATATATACATGCCAGGCCTAGCTCATGTTCTATATTACACACATTGTCTAAAAAGATTGAATGAGAGCTAGAATTTCAATAGTTGCTGTATGGTGGTTTATTGACACTTTTGCATTAATTGGCTACATAAATAATTTTTTTTCAGGTCACATAAGTTTTTTTTTTTACTTTTAATAGGAGTAATGTGTATAAAAATTAAAATGTATTTTTTTAATTTGTATTATATTATTTAATCCCTTGCCAAAAGGGGCGATTTTCAATTTTCAGTTTTTGCGTATTTTGTTTTTTCTTCTCCTTCTTCCAAGAGTCATAACTTTTTTTTTTTATACCTGCCATATACCTGCTTATTTATGGTGGGACACGTTGTAGTTTTGAATGAGACCCTTCATTTTACTATTAAATATAAAAATAAATTTTCACAATTGGTTTTAGGCTACGTTCCCAAGATAAGCTTTTAGGCTATGTGCACACGTTGCGGATTGGGGTGCAGAATTTTCGGCACAAAATCTGCATCTCCTGGCAGAATCCGCAGGTGCAGATTTGCCACGGATTTTATGCGGATTTTGTGTGGTTTTGTTGCGGAATTGATGCGGATTTTGTGTGAATTTTCTGCGTTTTTTACCCTTGCGGATTTCTATAATGGAAGGGGTCAGAAACGCTGCAGTTCCACACAAAAGAAGTAGCATGCTACTTCTTTTGATCCACAGCGGTTTTCATGCGGATATTTCCGCACCATTAGCACAGCTTTTTTTTTTAATTGATTTACATTGTACTGTAAATCACTTTGTGGAACTGCTGCGTTTCTGCACGGAAAAATCCGCTGCGGATCCGCACTAAATCCGCGTCGTGTGCACACAGCCTCAGTGAGTTTTTGATGAGGCAGATTTCTGCACCTATTACGGTATGCAAATTAGGTTACTTGCCTTTTTCATTGTGTTTTTGAATATAGTTTTTTTTACATACATTTTCATTGTGTTTTTGACACTCCGATTTTTGTCTCTTTTTTTTGTTTTGGTGTAATGTTTTAACCCCTTAACGACTAGAGGTACTTTTGTTTTTGCATTTTCACTTTTGCTCCCCTTCTTCCAGAGCGATAACTTTTTTAAAATTATTTTTTGTCAAAATGGCCATGTGAGTGCTCGTTTTTTGCGGGACGAGTTTTACTTTTGAATGACACCATTGGTTTTACCATGTCGTGTACTCGAAAACGGGAAAAAAATTCTAAGTGCGGTGAAATTGCAAAAAAACTGCAACCCCACATTTCCATTTTTGTTTTGTTTTTCACGATGTTCAATAAACGCTAAAACTAACCTGACATTATGATTCTCCAGGTCATTGAGTTCATAGACATCAAACATGTCTAGGTTCTTTTTTATTTAAGTGGTGAAAAAAAATTTCAAAATGTGTTTTAAGAAAAGAAGAATTGTGCCATTTTCCGATACCCATAGCATCTCCATTTTTCATGATCTCAAATTGTTTGAGGGCTTATTTTTTGCGTGCTTTGCTGATGTTTTTAATGATACCATATTTGTGCAGATACGATCTTTTGATCGCCCGTTATTGCATTTTAAATCAATGTTGCGGCGACCAATAAAATGTAATTCTGGCGTTTTGACTTTTTTTTTACTCCATTTAGCGATTGGGTTAATTTTTTTTTTATATTTATAGATAGGGCGATTCTAAACGCGGCGATACCAAATATGCATATGTTTGATTTTTTTATTGTTTTATTTTGAATGGGGCGAAAGGGGGGTGATTTTTTATTTTTTTTAATGCTTTTTAAAACATATATGTCCTCAGAACTACCAACCCTTATCCTGGGAGACTGCAACATCCCCATTAACAGCCCCACTTCCACATCTGCATGCCAGCTTCTATCACTAACCACTAGAGTTGAGCGTCTTTTACTTTTTTAGGATCGAGTCGGACCCGATGCAAGTCGATGAAACGCAATGCAAGTCAATGGGGAATCAAAGTCGGCAGAGAGTGGAGGACAGGAAAACACATACAGAGCCCATTTTATTGCTAAAAACATCAATTCTTATTACTGAAGCTTGTCAATCTTAATTTACTTTATAATAATAGTTAGTCATTGAAAACTGGGGGTCATTTGGCTAAATTTGTGGGGGGGGGTAGGGCTGGCTCAAGTTTTTCATTGGCCCAGGAAACGCGGAATACGTCACAGCGGTTGAGCAGGAAGAGGTAAGGATTTAAACTTTGCAAGTGCTGTGATCCTGAGCAAGAAGGGGGGGCCCACTCGTTCGCTTTGGCACTGGCACAGGGCCCCTCAAAGTACAGCAGTGTGTATGACGGCGGGGGCGCCTCCCACCGGCAGAGACACTTTTGCATACTATGAGGGGCCCTGTGCCAGTGACGTTGCCAATGAGTATGCCCCCTCACCTGATGAAGGAACCTGCACTTTCATCTGCACCTTCCTCTTTGTCCCCGTGTAATGTGGTATAGTATGCGGGAAGGGGAAACTGACTTCAGCAGGGTCAGATTCTGGCTGTGTAGTGCAAGGGGAATGTAGTGGTCTGGGTCAATGTACCAGCAGAGTCATCTAGCAGTGGCTGGGCAATAAGCAGGATGACGAGGAAACACAGATATATGCCCAAATAATAAAGTAGGCTAAATGCAGTTCAAAACTGGTAACTAAACAGGCGGCATAGCTTTGTTCAGCGGAGGACAACTGTAATGAGAGGCTGGCAGTTAGTAGGCCCAATAAAGTAAGTAGGCTAAATGCAGTTCAAAACTGGTAACAGGAGTGAACTGGCGGCATAGCTTTGTTCAGCGGAGGACAATTGTAAAGAGTGGCACAGACAGACTTAGTAGGCCTAAAATAAAAAAGTAGGCTCAATGCAGTTCAAAATTGGTTACAGGAGTACACAGGCAGCATAGCTTTGTTCAGCGGAGGACAATTGTAAGGTATGGCAGACACAGTTAGTAGGCCCAAAAAAGTAAGTAGGCTAAATGCAGTTCAAAACTGGTAACAGGAGTAAACAGGCGGCAAAGCTTTGTTCAATGGAGGACAGCAGTAATGAGTGGCGCAGACACGGTTTGTAGGCCCACATTAAAAAAGTAGGCTCCAAGCAGTTCAAAAATGGTAACAGGAGTAAACAGGCAGCATAGCTTTGTTCAATGGAGGACAGCTGTAATGAGTGGCGCAGACACAGTTTGTAGGCCCACATTAAAAAAGTAGGCTCCAAGCAGTTCAAAAATGGTAACAGGAGTAAACAGGGGGCATAGCTTTGTTCAATGGAGGACAGCTGTAATGAGTGGCGCAGACAGAATTAGTAGGCCTAAAATAATAAAGTAGGCTAAATGCAGTTCAAAATTGGTATCTGGAGTACACAGGCAGCATAGCTTTGTGCAGTGGAGGACAGCTGTAATGAGGGGCAGACACAGTTAGTAGGCCCAAGCAAACAAGTAGGCCAAATGCAGTTTAATATTTGAAACAGGAGTAAACTGGCGGCTCAGCTTTGTTCAGTGGAGGACAACTGTAAGGAGTGGCGCAGACAGACTTAGTAGGCCTAAAATAAAAAAGTAGGCTACATGCAGTTCAAAATTGGTTACAGGAGTACACAGGCGGCATAGCTTTGTTCAGTGGAGGACAACTGTAAGGAGTGGCTGACACAGTTAGTAGGCCAAAATAATAAAGTGAGGTAAATGTCTGCCCCCAAAATGTTCATAAATAAACAGGTGGCATAGCTAGGTACAGGGGTGGGCCCTTCTGCTGAGTAGCAGACAGTGGTAGTTGGCGCAAAGTATTAACTGGTCTAAATGGAGGCCAGGGCCCCTGTATATTTTTGCCATTATCTATCATTTTTAAAAAATGTGTATTGGCAGTGCCATTGAAGGATTTAACAGCACAGACTACACAGTGGTGGAGCAGGAAGAGGTAAGTTTGGCAAGTGGTAGAGCACTGTTTGACCTGGGGGGGGAACACTCTCTCGTGGGTGGCGGTACTGGCACAGGGCCCCTCATATTACGACGGTGTGTCTGACGTTGGTTGTGCACCACCATCATCAGAGACACTTCATTGTACTATGAGGGAACCTGTGCCAGTGCCGTCGCCCAAGAGTGGGCACACCCACCTATCCAGGCAAACGGCACTCGCACGGGTGCTTGCACTAAGTGGTGACCATGGCCCTGTGGGGGGAGTCAGCCCATTTAGGGAGGTATAAAAATGGCCTACGGTGGACATTCAGCAGCTGCAAATGGAGGAATTGGGTCAGTCAGTCAGAGGAGGCCAAAAGCAAGACATTTTCCAGGCAAGCTATGTGTCAGCAGGGGAAGGTGGGGCAAAATAATTTGAAATCCATGATTGGTTCATTTTAATGAAGGTTAGATCATCAGCATTTTGGGTAGTCAGACGAGTCCTTTTTTCGGTCAGTATTGAACCAGCAGCACTGAAGACTCTTTCTGAGAGCACACCAGCAGCTGGGCAAGCGAGCTCCTGTAATGCATATTCTGCCAATTCAGGCCAGGTGTATATTTTAGATGCCCAGTAATCAAAGGGGAATGACCTGTGAGGGAGAACATCGATAAGGGAGGAAAAATAGTTCATAACCATACTGGACAAATGCGTCTCCTGTCACTTTGAATCGATGCAGCAGTACCTGTCGTGTCTGCGGTCATTGCGAAATCACTCCACAACCAGGTCATAAAACCCCTCTGTCCAACACCACTTCTGATTTGTGCACCTCTGACACCTCTGCCATGTTGTCATGTCGGATGCTGTTCAGACCAGGTCGTTCGACAGACAGCGGTAATTCCGCTTTTGACCACTATGCGCTCATTGGCGTCGACTAGATTTTATCTAGCTGGTCCAGGGTTAAATTACCTCGTGCTCGGATTGGAAGCTGGGCCATGCCCACTGCCTTTAAATAGTTCTCCTGAACATTGGGCGTCGCCGATTATAGCTTCTGTCTTGTGCATGTTATCTCGGTCTGGAGTGGTGAGCTAGTAGTTGGAGTATCGTTGCTGGTGGTGTATTTCCCTTTGTCTTATTTGCTCCTTCCTATATTTGTATTTGTTTTGCCCTTTGCATTTATAGTGTATTCTAGAGTGACTGCGGAGTTGTGCTTATTTTTCCGTTATCCTTGTCTGTGCTAACTGTGGGTATTGGAGTGTGGACTCTTCACTGGGTGGTGGGTTGTGGTTTCAGCCTAGGGTTGAAACAGGAGATAGGGTGAGGGTGGAGGCTCAGACATGCACACCATCAGTGTAAACTCTGGGTAGAGGGTCAGTCAGGGTTTCCCTAGTCTGAGGGAAATCGCAGGGGCCCGGGTTATTAGCTCTATCCTACCTAGGTCTCCTGTGACATTATAAATCGGCCAACATTTCCATGGATCCCATGATTTCCATAAACCGCCAGTTGAGGGCGCTGTTCCTACAGGTCACTGAGTTGAGGGGGGCAGTATCTAATGTGCAAGCCGGCGTTACAGATAAAGTTGCTGAGCCTAAGTTTCCTTTGCCTGAAAAATTTGCTGGGGAACGCAGTAAATTTGTTACTTTTCGTGAAGCTTGCAAACTGTATTTTCGGATGCATCCGATCTCCTCCGGTAATGAGGCTCAGCGTGTGGGCCTGGTGTTGTCATTATTAAGCAGGGATCCCCAAGCATGGGCGTTTTCTTTGCCATCTGATTCTGCTGCATTTGACTCTGTGGAGAGTTTTTTTTCCTTTCTTGGAAATATTTACGATGAGCCTGACAGAATGGCTCGAGCAGAATCTAAGATACGCACTATTCGCCAGGGGGAGCGAGTTGCAGAGGATTACTGTTCTGAATTTCACCGCTGGGCGGTCGACACTCAGTGGAATGATTCCCCGCCGCGGAGTCACTTTATTCATGGAGTTTCTGATAGGGTTAAAAAAGCCCTCCTGATGTACGAGACTCCTACTTCACTAGATTCCGCTATGAGTCTTGTTGTCCGCATTGATCGCCATTTTCATCTGGGAGAGCATGAGACGCCGCCTGTGGGAGGAGGTTTAGGTTCACGTGAGGTTGCTGCAGGTGAGCCCATGGAACCTATGCAAATCGCAGGGGTATCCCATGTTAAGCATCGTGCCCCTGTACTCAGGAAGCAGGGAGCCTGTTTTTTCTGCGGTAAAAATGGTCATTTTATTAATATCTGTCCTCTGCTGTCAAAGAAAAACGCAACGGCGGAAAAACTTCTAAGCTCAGAGGGTGTGGAGGAGTCCAATCTGAGCTTATGTATATCCTCCATGATGATTTCTCAGTGCATGCTCCCTGCCAAAGTTGTTGTCGCTGGCAGAGAGCTGCCAATCACTGCTTTTGTGGATAGTGGTTCTGCCACAAATCTCATTGACGAGGAGTTTGCGCGCACTGCTGGTTTTAGGATCGAAAAACTGTCTCATCCTATCCGCGTGGTCACCACACCATCAATTCTGCTCCTCTCCCACAGGGGGAGATTACTGAGTTTGTGGCTGAGGTTAAACTCCACATTGGGGTTCTTCATTTCGAGCAGGTTACATGTAAGGTGCTCAAGAGTCTTCCGGCACAATTGGTTCTGGGTTTTCCATGGTTGTCTACACACAACCCGGTGATTGACTGGAAAACTCAGGACATAATTCAGTGGAGTGATTTCTGTCAGGAGAATTGCTTGGCCACATGTGTAGCTGCTGTGACTTCAAGCGTTCCTGAGTCACTTCTGGATTTTGTGGATGTGTTCTCTGAGAAGGGTTGTTCAGAGTTGCCACCACATCGCTCCTATGACTGTACTATCAGGTTTAAACCAGGAACTAAATTGCCTAAAGCAAGGATGTTTAACATCTCCGGTCCAGAGAGACAAGCGCTAAAAGATTACATTGCTGAAAGTTTGAGCAAAGGGCACATCAGGCCTTCATCCACACCTGTGGCAGCAGGGTTCTTCTTCGTTAAGAAGAAAGATGGTGGAATACGGCCGTGTCTGGATTTCAGGGAGTTAAACCAGATTACGATTCGTGATCCATACCCTATGCCATTAATACCGGATTTGTTCAACCAGGTGGCAGGTGCAAAGTGGTTTACCAAGCTTGACCTCAGGGGGGCGTACAACCGCATAAGAGTCCGTCAAGGTGATGAGTGGAAGACGGCTTTTAATGCCCCTGAGGGTCATTTTGAAAATTTGGTGATGCCATTTGGGTTGACAAACGCACCTGCAGTGTTTCAGCATTTCATAAATGATGTGTTCTCGCATGTGTTGGGGAAATTCATTATTGTGTACCTAGATGACATCCTCATATATTCTTGCGACCGTGATACTCATTTAGATCATGTCAGGCAGGTTTTACAGCTTCTCAGAGAGAATAAGCTATATGCAAAACTGGAGAAATGTCTGTTTTCGGTACAGGAGTTGCCTTTCTTGGGCTATATTGTGTCTGCGTCTGGTTTTAAAATGGACGCCGCTAAGGTGCAAGCGGTGTTGCATTGGGAACGGCCTGATAACCTGAAAGCACTTTAGCGGTTCCTTGGGTTTTCTAACTACTATAGGAAATTTATCAAGGATTTTTCCATCATTGCTAAACCGCTAACTGACATGACTAAAAAGGGTACCAATTTCTCCGTTTGGCCTGAGGTTGCTGTGTGCGCATTCGAATCTCTTAAGAACAGGTTTGTTTCGGCCCCCATTCTTGTGCAGCCAGATTTATCGAAACCTTTTGTTGTGGAAGTCGATGCGTCTGAGGTTGGTGTGGGGGCGGTGCTGTCACAAGGCTCATCCTTGAGCGGTTTGCGTCCATGCGCATACTTTTCCAAGAAACTGTCGCCCGCCGAACGTAACTACGATATCGGCAACAGAGAGTTGTTGGCAATCAAATTGGCCTTTGAGGAATGGCGACACCTCTTGGAGGGGTCGATTCATCAGGTTACTGTTATTACCGACCATAAGAATTTGCTTTATTTGGAGTCTGCCAAGCGTCTGTCTCCCAGGCAGGCTCGCTGGGCATTGTTTTTCACGCGGTTCAACTTTGTTGTCACTTACAGACCTGGTTCTAAAAACACTAAGGCGGATGCCCTGTCCAGGTGTTTTCCAGGGGGAGAGCCTCGGGAAGATCCAGTACCCATCCTCCAAAAGGGTGTTGTGGTTTCGGCTCTCACTACCGAGGTTGAGGCTGAGATTGCCGAGGCCCAGGAGGAGGTACCATCTGAGCTTCCCATCAACACAATGTTTGTACCGCTTCAGCTCCGCTTAAAGGTTTTGGCGGAGCATCATGATACCGTCCTGGCTGGCCATCCAGGGGTTAGGGGTACTTTGGAGTTGGTGTCACGTCGGTTTTGGTGGCCCAAGATCCAACAGGATGTGGTCTCATACGTATCGGCTTGCACCACGTGCGCTAGGGCTAAGACGCCCCGCTCCCGTCCTGTTGGCACACTACTTCCTCTCGAGGTACCTCGTAAGCCATGGATGGAAATCTCCTTGGATTTTATCACTGACTTGCCCTCCTCAGCTGGGAACACGGTCATCTTGGATTGTTGATCGATTCTCAAAAATGTCGCATTTTGTGTCTTTGCCTTTGTTGCCTAACGCTAAGACTCTGGCTCAGGTATTTGTGCAGGAGCTGGTCAGACTTCATGGGGTTCCATCTGACATCGTTTCAGATAGGGGGTCTCAGTTTGTGGCAAAATTTTGGAAAGCATTTTGTTCACGGCTGGGGATCAAGTTGTCTTATTCTTCGGCGTTTCATCCTCAGTCAAATGGTCAGACCGAGCGTATGAGCCAAAATTTGGAACAGTACTTACGCTGCTTTGTTTCGGATAACCAGGAGGAGTGGTCGAAGTTCCTTCCTTTGGCTGAGTTTGCCATCAATAATCACCGCCAGGAGTCGTCTGGGGAGTCTCCGTTTTTTTGTGTTTACGGGCTTCATCCTCAATTTTGTACTTTGAGTCAGGGGGGCTCTTCTGGCATCCCGGAGGAAGACCAGTTAGGAGCACAATTATCATCAGTCTGGAGGAGAGTTAAACAGCGCCTGTTGAGTGTGGGTGCTAGGTACAAACGTGTGGCTGACAGTAGGCGTGTGCCAGGTCCGGACCTGAGTGTGGATGACTGGGTGTGGTTATCCACAAAAAACATAAGACTCAAAATACCATCCCTTAAATTGGGTCCACGGTTTATTTGTCCATTCAGGGTCGCCGCTGTCATTAACCCAGTAGCGTACCGGTTGGAGCTTCCTACGGTGTATAAAATACACAACGTGTTCCACAGATCGTTATTAAAGAAGTTGGTGGGTTCCGTGGACGTGGCGCCTATGCCACCTCCAGTCTTGGTGGATGGTAATTTGGAATTTGAAGTCTCCAAGGTGGTTGACTCTCGTGTAGTGCGCCGCACTTTACAGTACTTGGTACACTGGCGTGGTTATGGGCCTGAGGAGAGATCCTGGGTACCAGCCTCGGACGTTCATGAGGATCGGCTGGTCAGGTTTTTTCACCGCCGCCATCCAGACAAGCCGTGGGGTCCCTCGTAGAAGGCGGGGTACTGTCATGTCAGACGCTGTTCAGACCAGGTCGTTCGACAGACAGCGGTAATTCCGCTTTTGACCACTATGCGCTCATTGGCGTCGGCTAGATTTTATCTAGCTGGTCCAGGGTTAAATTACCTGGTGCTCGGATTGGAAGCTGGGCCATGCCCACTGCCTTTAAATAGTTCTCCTGAACATTGGGCATTGCCGATTATAGCTTCTGTCTTGTGCATGTTATCTCGGTCTGGAGTGGTGAGCTAGTAGTTGGAGTATCGTTGCTGGTGGTGTATTTCCCTTTGTCTTATTTGCTCCTTCCTATATTTGTATTTGTTTTGCCCTTTGCATTTATAGTGTATTCCTGAGTGACTACGGCGTTGTGCTTATTTTTCCATTATCCTTGTCTGTGCTAACTGTGGGTATTGGAGTGTGGACTCTTCACTGGGTGGTGGATTGTGGTTTCAGCCTAGGGTTGAAACAGGAGATAGGGTGAGGGTGGAGGCTCAGACATGCACACCATCAGTGTAAACTTTGGGTAGAAGGTCAGTCAGGGTTTCCCTAGTCTGAGGGAAATCGCAGGGGCCCGGGTTATTAGCTCTATCCTACCTAGGTCTCCCGTGACACATGTTGCCCCCTACAGCTCATGTGAGAACCATCACCGCCGCTGTGTGCTGGGAATGCCGGAACCAAACGGTCTACAAGAGTTGCTTGTTTGGTAGCCAATATTTGCTCAAGGTTCTCATGTGGCATGATATTTTGTAATTTTCCTTTATATCGTGGATCCAGGAGGCAGGCCAACCAGTAATCGTCATCGGTCATCATTTTGATAATGCGGGGGTCCCTTTTAAGGATACGCAAGGCATACTCAGCCATGTGGGCCAATGTTCCAGGTGTCAATTCACTGCTTGTGCTGGGTTGAGGAGCACTTTCTTGCAAATCAACATCACTTGTCTCCCGCAAAAACCCTGTACCTGACCTTGCTCCGCCACCAGTTTCTATTGCCCCCTGAGAAGCATCCTCCTCCCATAAATATTCATCCCCATCATTCTCCTCCTCCTCCTCTTCGTCGACCACCTCATCCAGGAGAGTTCCCTGAGCAGACAATGGCTGACTGTCATCAAGGCTTCCCTGCTCCTCGGCTGCAGATGCCTGCTTCTTAATGTGCGTCAAACTTTGCATCAGCAGACGCATTAGTGGGATGCTCATGCTTATGATGGCGTCGTCTGCACTTGCCAGCCGTATGAATTCCTCAAAACACTGAAGGACTTGACAGAGGTCTTGTAGCTTCGACCACTGCACACCTGACAACTCCATGTCTGCCATCCAACTGCCTGCCCGTGTATGTGTATCCTCCCACAAATACATTACAGCACGCCTCTGTTTGCACAGCCTCTGAAGCATGTGCAGTGTGGAGTTCCACCTTGTTGCAACGTCGATTATTAGGCAGTGCTGGGGAAGCCTCAGCGATTGCTGATGGTTCAGCATACGGCTGGAGTGTATGGGTGACCGGCGGATGTGCGAGCAAAGTCTTCGCACCTTCAGGAGCAGGACTGGTAACCCCGTATAATTTTTCAGGAAGCACTGCACCACCAGGTTCAAGGTGTGAGCCAGGCAAGGTATGTGTTTCAGTTCTGAAATGGCTATGGCAGCCATAAATTTCCTTCCATTATCACTGACTACCTTGCCAGCCTCAAGATGTACACTACCCAGCCATGACTGAGTTTCTTGCTGCAAGTACTCGGCCAGAACTTCCGCGGTGTGTCTGTTGTCGCCCAAACACTACATTTCCAACACAGCCTGCTGACGCTTACCACTAGCTGTTCCATAATGGGACACCTCGTGTTCAACACTGGCAGCTGCGGATGGAGTGGTCATGTGACTGCGCTCTGTGGACGAGCTCTCGCTTCTGGAGGAGGAGGAGGAGGGGTGAACGCCTACAGCCAACTGTTTCCTAGACCATGGGCTAGGCAGAACTGTCCCACTATGGCTGTCCCCTGTGGACCCTGAATCCACCACATTAACCCAGTGCGCCGTGATGGACACATAACGTCCCTGGCCATGCCTACTGGTCCATGCATCTGTTGTCAGGTGCACCTTTGTAGTCACAGACTGCCTGAGTGCATGGACGATGCGGTCTTTAACATGCTGTTGGAAGGCTGGGATGGCTTTTCTAGAAAAGAAGTGCCGACTGGGTAGCTCGTAGCGTAGTACTGCGTAGGCCATCAGGGCTTTGAAAGCTTCGCTTTCAAGCAACCGGTAGGGCATCATCTCTAACGAGATTAGTCTAGCAATGTGGGCGTTCAAACCATGTGTATGTGGATGAGAGGATGAGTAGTTTCTTTTCCTAACGAGCATCTCTTGTAAGGTGAGCTGGACTGGAGAGGTGCATATGGTGGAACTAGCGGTGGTGGTAGACATGGCCGATTGAGAGAGGGTTTATGATGGTATTCTTGATGTTGACCTACATACAGTGTTTCCTACCAAAAACCTTGTGATTCCCTGACTGCTTTGGCCTTGCGACGATACCTCCACATTTGCTGCTGGTGGTGTCCTAACTGGTGGGCTTACAGTGAGGGAAGCAATGTAGCGTTGCTGACTACCTTCATTCTGAGAAGGTGCATCAACAGTACTGGACGTTTGGTAGTTAGTCCAGGCTTGCAAGTGCATGCTGGTTAAATGTCTAGGCATGCACGTTGTATTTAAATTTAGGGGATTCTTCCCTCTGCTAAAGGTCTTTGAGCATTTCTTACAGATAACTTTGCACTGATCATTCGGATCTTGGTTAAAAAATTGCCACACTCCACTCTTCCTACTATGCAATACCTTTTCAGGCATTGCATGCTGTGCTACTTTCACCGGATGGCCACGCTGTCCTAAAACTGTTTTTTTGGTTGACAAACTTTTTTGGCCTGAGACGGGCCTGCCAGATGAAAGCTGTTGTGATGTTGATGGCTGCTGCGGATCATCCTCCTCCGCTTCTGAGCTACTGTCAGCGGCACCCTCTTCCCCCAATGGTTGCCAATCTGGGTCAACAACTGGGTCATCTATCACCTCCTCTTCAATGTCATGTGCACCTTACTCTGTGTCACCGTGTAAGGTGCTATAGCGTTCGGGATGGGGCACCATAGTCTCATCAGGGTCAGTTTATGGCTCAGTACAATGCGAGGGCAATGTAGTGATCTGAGTCAATGGAACAGCATAATAATCTAGCTGTGGCTGTGCATCAGTGCACTCCGTGTCCGATTCATCTTGTAATGGGCTGTTAACAATTTCCCTTTCTAATCCAGGCACGGTATGTGTAAAGAGCAACATGGAGTAAACTGTAGTGTCGCATGCCGCATCCTTCACTTTAGGTTTGGGTGAAGGACACAAGGAAGCGACTTGTTCCTGCCTGGGAGCATCCAATGACGACTCGCTGCTTTTATATTTCGAACTGTCGGAAGAGGAGGTGAAAGAGCTAGAGGCGGAGTCAACAAGGAAAGCCAAAACTTTTTCCTGCTGCTCCGGCTTTAAAAGCAGTTTTCCTACTCCCAGATAAGGGAGCCTTCGAGGCCTTGTGTAGGCAGACGATGACGCTGGCTCAACACCTCCAGCCTTAGCTGCTATTTTGCTTTTCCCACTACCACCAGATGCTCCACCACCACCACCACCACCATCAGTACCAGCTAGCAACGACCGCCCACGGCCTCTTCCACCAGACTTCCTCATTTTTGGGAAAATCTAACCAAAATAACAACCGTTATATGGTACTGTAAAACAAGGTAGAAGGTGTATATAAACTTGTTGAGAATTTAATTCTCCCTTTTTGGGGGGGGAGACTGCACCACAACTCAGGCCCAGTGTATAACACAACACAATGTAAGTGGCAGCAAGTGGCTGGCTGATACACCACAAACTAAGAGGACTGAGGTATATCCACTTTGTGAGAATTTCAATCTCACTTTTTGGGGGGAGACTGAAGCCAAACTCAGGCCCTGTGTATTTTACAATGCAATGTGAGTGGCAGCAAGTGGCTGGCTGATACACCACAAACTAAGAGGACTGAGGTATATCCACTTTGTGAGATTTTCAATTTCACTTTTTTTTTTTTTGGACACAGAACCCAAACTCAGGCCCAGTGTATTTTACAACGCAATGTGAGTGGCAGCAAGTGGCTGGCTGATACACCACAAACTAAGAGGACTGAGGTATATCCACTTTGTGAGAATTTCAATCTCACTTTTTTGAGGGGGAGACTGAACCCAAACTCAGGCCCTGTGTATTTTACAACGCAATGTGAGTGGCAGCAAGTGGCTGGCTGATACACCACAAACTAAGAGGACTGAGGTATATCCACTTTGTGAGAATTTCAATCTCACTTTTTATTTTGGACACAGAACCCAAACTTAGGCCCAGTGTATTTTACAACGCAATGTGAGTGGCAGCAAGTGGCTGGATGATACACCACAAACTAAGAGGACTAAGGTATATCCACTTTGTGAGAATTTCAATCTCACTTTTTTTGGGGGAGACTGAACCCAAACTCAGGCCCGGTGTATTTTACAACACAATGTAAGTGGCAGAACGTGGCTGGCTGATATACGACAAACTGACAGAACTGACGTATATCCATTTTGTGACACTTTGAATCTCCCTTTTTTGGGGGGGAGACAGCACCACAACTCAGGCACAGTGTATAACACAACACAATGTAAGTGGCAGAAAGTGGCTGGAAGATATCTGAAAAAAATCCAAGGACTGTAGTACAATTTCAATCTCTCTACAATGATCTCAGGACAAGTATGGCAGCAACAAAAAGGACTGCTGCACACAAAAGTGTGGACAAATAAACAAGATAACTGCAGAAAGGAGCAACAGGTTTTTCCTTTTAAAAAAGCAGTTGGTTTGCACAGCAGCGGTGCAAACAGCAATGCAGCTATCAGGGAGCCTTATAAGGCAGCTTAATAAGCAATAGAGCTGATGCACAAAGATATAGCCTCCACTGTCCCTGCAAAACAAAGGTGGTGTTGGACAGTGGAAATCGCTACACCACAAGCGGTTTGGGGGTTAATCTTCCCTGGTTCACTCTCCACATTCGATCTCATCACAGAAGAAGAAGTCTCCAAGCTCTTCTTTTCTTCTCGTCCAACTACATGCACCACCGACCCCATTCCCTCACACCTCCTCCAGTCTCTCTCTCCAGTCTTCACAACTCACCTAACTACAATCTTTAATCTCTCCCTCTCCTCTGGCATTTTCCCCTCCTCCTTCAAACACTCTATCATTACTCCATTACTAAAGAAACCCACTCTCGACCATCCTGCACAAATAACTACAGACCGGTCTCCAATCTCCCCTTCATCTCTAAACTCTTGGAGCGCCTGGTCTTCTCCCGCCTTAACCGTTACCTCTCTACTCACTCCCTCCTTGGCCCTTCACAGTCCGGCTTCCGCCCCCTACATTCGACAGAAGCTGCACTCATCAAGGTGATCAATGACCTTCTGACAGCAAAATGTAATGGTGACTAGTGTTGAGCGATACCTTCCGATATCGGAAAGTATCGGTATCGGATTGTATCGGCCGATATTCCAAAAATATCGGATATCGTCGATACCGATACCCGATACCAATGCAAGTCAATGGGACGAAAATATCGGAAATAAAATAAACCCTTTCTTTCCTTGTAGGTTAATTCTACATGAAGGAAAACAACTAACTATAATGTAGGATGTATTGGGGGAGGTGGCGGAGACATTAAAGGCATAGAGGTTTAGCCCAATCAAATAGAATAGCAGGAATTTTTTTTTTTTTTTAAGATGTTCAGATTTACCAAGATATTGACTATGTTAAGATTTTTTTTATTTTGTCAGATATTGATGTTTCACTACTTCCATGCCCTTCACCTTCTTTTTTACTTCTCCCACACTTTCTTCTTCATCATCCTCTCCAGGGTCATCGTCATCTCAGTGGTTGTCGTCTCTGGTGTCGTCGTCATCTTAGGGGTGGTCTTCCGGGTCGTCGTCTTTAGGGTCTTGAACTTGGAAATGTAGCAGAAGGTACAAGAAGGCTGAGAAAATGCAGAGAACCAGCTGATGGAACTGGAACTCGGATGGCTACCCGAAGGTCCAAGAGCCAATGGAACTACCGAGGACCAGCTGACGTTACTGGAACCCGGTTAGTAAGCAGGAGGTACCCGTACCAGAAAGCACTACCAAGGACCACCTGACGTTGGTGGAACTCGGATACCCACAAGGAGGCACCTAAGCCAAAGGCTCTGGCCGGAACCAGCTGATGGTACTGGAACCAGGATGGGGAGCAGAAGGTACAAGAGTAAAAGACACTGCCGAGAACCAGCTGACGGTACTGGAACCCGGACAGGACACAATGCAGGCTACACAGCAGAGGAACAGCTGGCGTTGCAGAACCCCACTGACACATTGGCGGGTGTTTTTCTCTGTGCAGCCAGCACTTCCGGGCACCAACTGGCGGTGTTAGAGCCCAGGGACAGCAGGAGGAGCAGAGTGTAGGCTGAATCCTAACTGAACCAATTTTAAAGGGAACCTTTAAACCCCCCTCAGGTGTTACAAACTAGAAGAGCCACCTTGTGCAGCAGTAATGCTGCACAAGTAAAAGATTGCTCTTTTAATTTTGTTCCTTGCACACGCTGAATGAAACACGTATAAAATGTAGCCCCTTATACAGTCAAACTGTCTTGGAGGCGGGACTTTCCTTCTTAATGAGATGCAGCACAGCTGTCTAAAATACCACCTTGGTGCTAGGCGCAGCCTACTGAGCGTCGCTTTTTGCTGTCCAGGAGTCTGCTCTGTTGTGTTATCCCTTGGCCATGCGCTGTTAGCGCTGCCCGTCTTCTGACATCATTTGATGTCAGCCGGTGCGGTCGCGATGGCCATGAATCCCAGCCCCGCAGTGTCTTTTCATTTATTCACACTGCGGGGCTGGGATTCATGGCCTTGCGCAGTAAATATGTTCGCCTCTCACTCATGTCCTTACACCTGCTTCAGACTGTGCAGCATCAGCTGATCCCTTATCGCATGCCACGGCCATGAAGCCGCACAGTCTGAAGAAGGCGGAAGGAGATGAGTGACAGGCGAAGATATGCACTGCTCATGCCCATCAATCACACCCTCGCAGTCAAAATAAATAAGACACCGAGGGGCCTTGTGTCACGCAGGGTGGCCGCACAGGCGCAGCCAGCCTGCCAACCAATGATGTCAGAAGACAGGCAGCGCTACCTGCACATGGGCAAGGTTGAACATAGCAGCGCAGGGTCCGTGGCAGATTCAAACAACGCTGATGACGAGGCGGCGCATGGCGCCAAGGGGGTTGCTGCGTGTCATTACAAAGGAAAGTCACACCTCAGGGACGGTTTAATGGTATCAGGGGACACATTTTATACGTGTTGAGTTCGACGTGTGCAAGGAGAATAACTTAATGAGCCACCTTGTACAAATGCAGCATTACTGCTGTACAAGGTGGCTGTTATACATACAAACGCCTGGGGGGGGGGAAAGGTTCCCTTTAATTTCAGTTGTTGTGTCTGCGTGGCGTTTGCAGGACACGATGCCGGCTACACAGCAGGGGATCAGCTGACGTTACTGAAACCCAATAACACTGGGTTGTATGTTTTGACTGTGCAGACGGCACTTCTGAGCCTCAACTGGCGGTGTTGGAGCCCAGGAATTACAGTTCAGGTGGTAGAAAGATGAACACAACAGGAGACCTGGATACTGTAGACAGTCACCCAATTATTTAATCAGGAAGAGGAGTGGCAAATTCCTGCGAGATCCAGGCCTGGTTCATTTTCAGAAAAGTAAGCCGGTCAACGTTATCGGAGGATAGTCGCATGCGACGGTCTGTTAGTACACCACCTGCAGCACTAAAGACGTGTTCCGATAATACACTAGCCGCAGGGCAAGCCAGCACCTCCAATGCATACTGGCTTAGCTCTGGCCATGTATCCAGCTTAGAGACCCAAAACTTGAAAGGGGAAGAGCCGTCTGGGAGTACAGTAAGAGGGCAAGACATGTAGTCTGTCACCGTCTGACGGAACCGTTGCCTCCTGCTGACTGGAGCCGCCTGTGATGGTGTAGACATTTGTGGCGGGCACACAAAACTGTGCCACAGTTGGGCCATACTGGTCTTGCCTTGGGCAGAGGCACTGTTTCTGCTCCCTCTTTGTGCAGAGCCTCCTCCACTGCCTCGACGCACTGAGCTGCTTTGTAAAGCACTAGCAGCAATGCTCTCAGTTGGACTGGAGAAGATGATGGAATTCACCAGTGTGTCTTGGTACTCCTGCATTTTATGCTCCCGGTTCAACGGTGTGATGAGGCTTTGTACGTTGTCCCGGTAGCGAGGATCGAGGAGAGTGTACACCCAATAATCAGCCATGTTGAGAATGTGGGCGATGCGGCGGTCGTTTCTCAGGCACTGCAGCATGTAATCAACCATGTGCTGCAGACTGCCAACTGGCCAAGAAACGCTGTCCCCTGCTTGAGTTGCGATCTCTGCCCGCTCTTCATCACCCCACCCTCGCTGTACACACTGACTACTGGACAATTGTGTAACTCCCTCCTCTGGACGGATGTCTTCCTCCTCCATTGACTCCTCCTCATCCTCCAGAAAATTGACAAAAAAAAAAATCACAGAGAAAAAAGCAGAGATGGTTACCTGCTGAAGCCTCCAAACAAATGCACCAGCAGAGCGCATCGGACCCGATTAATGATGGCAAAAACACAGGTGCAAAAAATACCGATGAAACAACCACTTTCAATCCAGTATTGGTTGTTTGGCATTAGTGCACAAAGAGATAAACAATAATAGTCTGTATGTGGCATTGTTCACACAAGCAATGCAGAGCATCTGGTCTCATCCTCCTCACAAAGTGTCCCCTGCCTACGCCTTTGTGAGGAACCACGTGGCGCTGACTGTCCAGAAGCTGATGGAAATGGTGACTCCTCATCCTCCACCTCTTCCACAACATCATCCCTTAGCGCTTGCAGTGTTTGTTGAAGCAGGCAGATAAGGGGGACAGTCATGCTGACTAGTGCATCATCTGCACTCGCCATCCGCGTGGAATAATCGAAGGGACGCAAAACCTGGCAGACGTCCTTCATAGTGGCCCACTCTGTGGTTGTGAAGTCTGAACGGCGCGGAGTGCGACTTCTTTGCGCCTGATGCAGCTGGTACTCCATTACTGCTTGCTGCTGCTCACACAACCGCTCCAACATATGTAACGTGGAATTCCACCTGGTAGGTAGGTCACATATGATGCGATGTTCCGGAAGGCGGAATCGGCGCTGCAGAGCTGCAATGCGCGATTTTGCCGTGCTGGAACGCCGCAAGTGAGCACACTCTAGGCGGGCCTTGTGCAGCAGTGCATCAAGGTCCGGATAGTCCCTCAAAAAACTCTGCACGACCAAGTTGAGCACATGTGCCAGACATGGGATGTGAGTGAGGTTGCCGAGGCCCAGAGCTGCCACCAGATTTCGGCCATTGTCACACACTACCATGCCTGGCTGGAGATTCGCTGGCACAAACCACACATCGCTCTCCTGCTTGATGGCATTCCAGAGCTCCTGCGCTGTGTGGCTTCGATTCCCCAAAGAAATTAATTTCAAGACGGCCTGTTGACGTTTGGCCACGGCTGTGCTCGTGTCGGTCGCAACAGGTAAACGTTCACAGGTCCATGTGGAGGTGGACTGAGACGGCTCCTGCAGCGATGATTCTAAGGAACTTGTGTATGAGGAGGAGTCAATGCGTACAGACTGGATTCCTGCAATCCTTGGAGTGGGCAGGACACGTCCTGCGCCACTCGCACGATCTGTACCCGGCTCAACAACATTAACCCAATGGGCAGTGAGGGAAAGGTATCGCCCCTGTCCATGGTGACTGGTCCACGCATCGGTGGTGAGGTGGACCTTGCTACTGACGGCGTTCAGTAGCGCGTGTTTTATGTGTCCCTCCGCATGCTTGTGCAGGGCAGGGACGGCTTGCCTGCTAAAATAAAAGCGGCTGGGCACATTGTACTGTGGGACTGCCAATGCCATCAAGTCACGGAAGCTGTCAATCTCCACCAGCCTGAATGAGAGCATTTCAAGGGACAGTAGTTTTGCAATGCCAGCATTCAGAGCCTGTGCTCAGGGGTGGTTTGCTGAGAATGGCCGCCTTTTCTCCCATGCCTGTACTACCGATGGCTGTAGACTGGGCTGGGAGTGTGAGGATGACTGGGAACGTGGTGCTGTGGGTGGAATTACAGTGGGTCTCTGGACAACAGTGCCAGAGGTTCTTCCATGGCGATCCTGGGAGGAAGCCGAACCAGCTGTGTGTGAGCTGGAGGAAGAGGCAACACGAGCTGAAGAGGTGGTAGCTGCCGCTGTTGGTTGGCCTAGGTCTTCAGTGTGTTTTTGTAACTCCACCGCGTGTCTGGTCCGCACATGTTTCCACATATTTGAGGTATTGAGGTTGCTGACATTTCTCCCTCTTTTGACTTTCTGATGACACACCTTGCATTTGACAAAGCAAATGTCATCTGCAACTGTGTCAAAAAAAGACCAGGCACTGCAAGTCTTGGGAGCACCCTTTTTGGCTTTTGGAAGAGGCATGCTCCTAACGGGTGCCGAAGTGGAGGCTACAGGCTCCGCAGTCTTCCCCCTCCCTCTCCCTCTTTGGCCCATTCGGGGATTCTCTTCCTCAGAGCTGCTCCCACCACCTTCCTGTTCCTCACGCCACGATGGGTCAAGGACCTCATCATCTACACTACCCTCTGCCACCAACTGCTCCTCCTGGGTAGTCTCGGCAGCACAGCATGCACCAGAAAGTGGCACCTGAGTGTCATCATCAGATGTGTACTGCTGTGTGGTGACCGGAGGCACTGGCCCACCCGCCTCTTCAGAGTCAGAGAGACAAAGCTGTTGGGCATCACTGCACACTGCCTCTTCTTCCATTTCTCCAATGCTGCTTGGCTGGCCCCCTGTTTCCAAGCCAAGAGATTCAGAGAACAGAAGTAGAGATGGCTCCTGTCCTGGGTTCTCTGACTGCCTGGGCAATTTGACAGGTGGTGAAGAGACAGATGGGTGCTCTCCAGTGCTCTGTGCCTGAGAGGATGTGTCGCTAATTGAAGTCGATGCGTTAGCTGCCATCCATCCGACAACGGATTCAATTTGGTCTTCACGCAGCAGCGGTGTACGGCGCTCTCCTACAAAGCTGCGCATGAAGGACTGTTCCCTGCTGAAACTGGGTGATGATGAGTCACCGGTGCCCGCAACAGGCACAGAATCCCCACGTCCTCTCCCAGCTCCGCGCCCACCCCCACATGCCTTACTCCCTGCCCTCTTCATCTTGGTTGACTGATAAAGATAAGCAGAAAAGTACTAAGGGCTTAGTGTACTTATTCCTGAACAGCTCCTAACAGGTATAAGAAACACTAATTTTCTAAAGTGTGGACTAGACTTTAATATGAGCAAATGTGGCCTACTCAACTGTAAAGTGGTGTGTTTGTTGAACTTTATTTTTTTATTTTTTGGGGGGGCAGAACTGACTACAGAGCGAGCTGCACTCACACGGAGACCGTGCAGACTGCCGTAAACGGCGCTGCAAGGCCCAAAAAAACTCCTCTATGTTATCCTATGTAGTGTTTTTCCACAATTTAGCTGGATACAGGTGGAAAGCCACTAATAGGAAATATTTGAAAAAATGTGCAGCAGGCTGCACTATTAGCAAAAAAGGACAATGTATTTTACGGTATGAGGCAGTGACGCACTCTGAGCTGAATACAACCGGCTGTGGCTGCACACAGACTACAGAACGAGCTGCACTCACACGGAGACCGTGCAGACAGCTGTAAACGGCGCTGCAAGGCCCAAAAAAACTCCTCTATGTTATCCTATGTAGTGTTTTTCCACAATTTAGCTGGATACGGGTGGAAAGCCACTAATAGGAAATATTTGAAAAAATGTGCAGCAGGCTGCACTATTAGCAAAAAAGGACAATGTATTTTATGGTATGAGGCAGTGACGCACCCTGAGCTGAATACAACCGGCTGTGGCTGCACACAGACTACAGAACGAGCTGCACTCACACGGAGACCGTGCAGACAGCTGTAAACGGCGCTGCAAGGCCCAAAAAAACTCCTCTATGTTATCCTATGTAGTGTTTTTCCACAATTTAGCTGGATACGGGTGGAAAGCCACTAATAGGAAATATTTGAAAAAACAGTGCCGCAGGCTGCACTAATAGCAAAAAAGGACAATGGATAGAACAGTATGAGGCAGTGAAGCACCCTGAGCTGAATACAACCGGCTGTGTCTGCACACAGACTACAGAGTGAGCTGTACTCACACACACACAGAGACCTTGCAGACAGCTGTAAAAACAGTGCTGCAAGGCAAAAGCAAGGTTCTCACACAGCGGTTGCTAAATTAGCCTGGGTAAAGCACAATGAAGCAAATCGCTATCTCAACTGGCCCTCAGTCAGAACACAGCGTCCTGTCACTAACTGAATTCACAGCAGAGTGAGCCCAAAATGGCGGCAGCGATTTTATAGTGCATCATGACATCATTTCAGCAGCCAAACACAGCCTTTCCAGTAGTCACATGCCCACCATGCAGAACAGGATGTGCCCACACTTGTAATCATTCCTCATTGGCTGAATTCGTGCAGTTTGAATTCTGAGAACTTCCGATTCCGGTATCCGATATGCGGTAAATATCGGAACTCGGTGTCGGAATTCCGATACCGCAAATATCGGCCGATACCCGATACTTGCGGTATCGGAATGCTCAACACTGGTGACCACTCTCTGCTCATTCTTCTCGACCTCTCTGCAGCTTTCGACACTGTTGACCACCATCCCTACTCTCTAGGCTCCAGTCACTAGGCATTAAGGACACTGCTCTCTCCTGGTTCTCCTCCTATCTTTCTGATCGCTCCTTCAGTGTTCTGTTCTCTGGCTCCACTTCATCTCCTCATCCTCTCACTGTTGGGGGTACGTCAGGGCTCAGTCCTTCGCCCCCTTCTCTTCTCCCTCTACACAGCCCCAATTGGACAGACCATCAGCAGATTTGGCTTTCAGTACCATCTTTATGCTGATGACACACAACTGTACACGTCCTCCCCTGACCTTACTGCCGCTGTACTACAGAACGCCAGTGACTGTCTGTCTGCAGTCTTGAACATCATGTCCGCTCTCTATCTGAACCTCAACCTCTCCAAAACTGAACTTCTTCTGCTCCCGCCGTCTACTAACCTCCTTAAGGCCGGCCTCACACTCAGCGTATGTAAATACGGTCCGTTTATTACGGCCGTAATACGCAGAAATGTTCCCAAAATAGTGATCCGTATGTCCTCCGTAGGCAGGGTGTGACAGCGTATTTTGCGCATGGCATCCTCCGTATGTAATCCGTATGGCATCCGTACTGCGATATTTTCTCGCAGGCTTGCAAAACCGACATCTAATGGATTTATGGCCTCAAATGTTCGTTAAAATATATATACAGTATGTATATATATATATATGTCATTGAGACACACACATATATATATATATATATATATATTCTGTATTTATATTTAATTCAGCGCAATATATGTGAAAAGCCGGTAATTCAATTGCCGGCTTTTCATTTCTCCTTCCCAAACCCGACATGATATGAGACATGGTTTACATACAGTAAACTATCTCATATCCCTTTTTTTTGCATATTCCACACTACTAATGTTAGTAGTGTGTATGTGCAAAATTTGGGCACTGTAGCTTCTAATATATAATTGCCTAGAATACTACTTCCTGCAATTTGTGCCAACTTCCGTGGCTTTGTCCGGAGCTAATGTCCGGAGATAATGTCCGGAGATAAGTGACGTCACCAGTGTCCTACACCCAGGCAGAGCACAGGGGCCCCAGGCAGCATATGGGGCCCCAGGCAGAGCACAGTGGCCCCAGGCAGAGCACAGGGGCCCCAGGCAGCATATGGGGCCCCAGGCAGAGCACAGTGGTCCCAGGCAGAGCACAGGGGCCCCAGGCAGCCTATGGGGCCCCAGGCAGAGCACAGTGGCCCCAGGCAGAGCACAGGGGCCCCAGGCAGCATATGGGGCCCCAGGCAGAGCACAGGGGCCCCAGGCAGCATATGGGGCCCCAGGCAGAGCACAGTGGCCCCGGGCAGAGCACAGGGGCCCCAGGCAGCCTATGGGGCCCCAGGCAGAGCACAGTGGCCCCAGGTCCCCGCACACCAAATCGGAGGCAGAGGGACCCCGCCCACCAAATCGGAGGCCGAGGGGCCCCGCCCACCAAAGCGGAGGCCGAGGGTCCCCGCCCACCAAATCGGAGGCCGAGGGTCCCTGCCCACCAAATCGGAGGCCGAGGGTCCCCGCCCACCAAATCGGAGGCCGAGGGTCCCCGCCCACCAAATCGGAGGCCAAGAGTCCCTGCCCACCAAATCGGAGGCCGAGGGGCCCCGCCAACCAAATCGGAGGCCGAGGGGCTTCGCCAACCAAATCGGAGGCCGAGGAGCCCCGCCCACGAAATCGAAGGCCGAGCGGCCCCATTCACCAAAGCGGAGGCCGAGGGGCCTGGCCCCGCCCACCACAGCGGAGGCCGAGGGGCCCCGCCCACCACATCGGAGGCCGAGGGGCCCCGCCCACCAAATCGGAGGCCGAGGGTCCCCGCCCACCAAATCGGAGGCCGAGGTCCCCGCCCACCAAATCAGAGGCCGAGGGTCCCCGCCCACCAAATCAGAGGCCGAGGGTCCCCGCCCACCAAATCGGAGGCCGAGGGGCCCCACCAACCAAATCGGAGGCCGAGGGGCCCCGCCCACCAAATCGGAGGCCGAGGGTCCCCGCCCACCAAATCGGAGGCCGAGGGGCCCCGCCAACCAAATCGGAGGCCGAGGGGAACCGCCAACCAAATCGGAGGCCGAGGGTCCCCGCCCACCAAATCGGAGGATAAGGGGCCCCGCCAACCAAATCGGAGGCCGAGGGGCCCCGCCAACCAAATTGGAGGCCGAGGAGCCCCGCCCAACAAATCGAAGGCCGAGCGGCCCCGTCCACCAAAGTGGAGGCCGAGGGGCCCGGCCCCGCCCACCAAAGCGGAGGCCGAGGGGCCCCGACCACCACATTGGAGGCCGAGGGGCCCCGCCCACCAATTCGGAGGCCGAGGGGCCCCGCCCACCAAATCAGAGGCCGAGGGTCCCCGCCCACCAAATCGGAGGCCGAGGGTCCCCGCCCACCAAATCGGAGGCCGAGGGTCCCCGCCCACCAAATTGGAGGCCGAGGGTCCCCGCCCACCAAATCGGAGGCCGAGGGGCCCCGCCTACCAAATCGGAGGCCGAGGGTCCCCGCCCACCAAATCGGAGGCCGAAAGGCCCCGCCCACCAAATCGGAGGCCGGGGGTCCCCGCCCACCAAATCGGAGGCCGAGGGGCCCCGCCCACCACATCGGAGGCCGATGGGCCCCGCCCACCACATCGGAGGCCGATGGGCCCCGCCTACCAAATCGGAGGCCGAGGGTCCCCGCCCACCAAATCAGAGGCCGAGGTTCCCCACCCACCAAATCGGAGGCCGAGGGGCCCCGCCCACCAAATCGAAGGCCGAGGGGCCCCGCCCACCAAAGCGGAGGCCGAGGGTCCCCGCACACCAAATCGGAGGCAGAGGGACCCAGCCCACCAAATCGGAGGCCGAGGGGCCCCACCCACCAAAGCGGAGGCCGAGGGTCCCCGACCACCAAATCGGAGGCTGAGGGTCCCCGCCCACCAAATCGGAAGCCGAGGGTCCCCACCCACCAAATCGGAGGCCGAGAGTCCCCGCCCACCAAATCGGAGGCCGAGGGGCCCCGCCCACCAAATCGGAGGCCGAGGGTCCCCGCCCACCAAATTGGAGGCCGAGGGTCCCCGCCCACCAAATCGGAGGCCAAGAGTCCCCGCCCACCAAATTGGAGGCCGAGGGTCCCCGCCCACCAAATCGGAGGCCGAGGGACCCCGCCTACCAAATCGGAGGCCGAGGGTCCCCGCCCACCAAATCGGAGGCCGAGGGTCCTCGCCCACCAAATCGGAGGCCGAGGGTCCCCGCCCACCAAATCGGAGGCCGGGGGTCCCCGCCCGCCCTCCAAATCAGAGGCCGAGGGGCCCCGCCCACCACATCGGAGGCCGAGGGGCCCCGCCCACCAAATCGGAGGCCGAGGGGCCCCGCCCACCAAATCGGAGGCCAAGGGTCCCCGCCCACCAAATCGGAGGCCGAGGGTCCACACCATCCAAATCAAAGGCCGAGGGGCCCCGCCCACCAAATCGGAGGCCGACGGGCCCCACCCACCAAAGCGGAGGCCGAGGGTCCCCGCCCACCAAATCGGAGGCCGAGGGTCCCCGCCCACCAAATCGGAGGCCGAGGGTCCCCGCCCACCAAATTGGAGGCTGAGGGGCCCCACCAACCAATTCGGAGGCCGAGGAGCCCCGCCCACCAAATCGAAGGTCGAGGGGCCCCGCCCACGAAAGCGGAGGCCGAGGGTCCCCGCACACCAAATCAGAGGCAGAGGGACCCCGCCCACCAAATCGGAGGCCGAGGGGCCCCGCCCACCAAAGCGGAGGCCGAGGGTCCCCGACCACCAAATCGGAGGCTGAGGGTCCCTACCCACCAAATCGGAGGCCGAGGGTCCCCGCCCACCAAATCGGAGGCCGAGGGTCCCCGCCCACCAAATCGGAGGCCAAGAGTCCCCGACCACCAAATCGGAGGCCGAGGGGCCCCTCCAACCAAATCGGAGGCCGAGGGGCTTCGCCAACCAAATCGGAGGCCGAGGAGCCCCGCCCACCAAATCGAAGGCCGAGCGGCCCCACCCACCAAAGCGGAGGCCGAGGGGCCTGGCCCCGCCCACCACAGCGGAGGCCGAGGGGCCCCGCCCACCAAATCGGAGGCCGAGGGTCCCCGCCCACCAAATCGGAGGCCGAGGGACCCCGCCCACCAAATCGGAGGACGAGGGGCCCCACCCACCAAATCGGAGGCCGAGGGGCCCCACCAACCAAATCGGAGGCCGAGGGGCCCCACCCACCAAATCGGAGGCCGAGGGGCCCCGCCCACCAAATCGGAGGCCGAGGGGCCCCGCCAACCAAGTCGGAGGCCGAGGGGCCCCGCCCACCAAATCGGAGACCGAGGGTCCCCGCCCACCAAATCGGAGGCCGAGAGTCCCCGCCCACCAAATCGGAGGATAAGGGGCCCCGCCAACCAAATCGGAGGCCGAGGGGCCCCGCCAACCAAATCGGAGGCCGAGGAGCCCCGCCCAACAAATCGAAGGCCGAGTGGCCCCGCCCAACAAAGCGGAGGCCAAGGGGCCCGGCCCCGCCCACCAAAGCGGAGGCCGAGGGGCCCCGACCACCACATTGGAGGCCGAGGGGCCCCGCCCACCAAATCGGAGGCCGAGGGTCCCCGCCCACCAAATCGGAGGCCGAGGGTCCCCGCCCACCAAATCGGAGGCCGAGGGTCCCCGCCCACCAAATCGGAGGACGAGGGTCCACGCCCACCAAATTGGAGGCCGAGGGTCCCCGCCCACCAAATCGGAGGCCGAGGGGCCCCGCCAACCAAATCGGAGGCCGAGGGGCCCCGCCCACCAAATCGGAGGCCGAGGGGCCCCGCCAACCAAATCGGAGGCCGAGGAGCCCCACCAACCAAATCGGAGGCCGAGGGGCCCTGCCCCCAAATCGGAGGCCGAGGGTCCCTGCCCACCAAATCGGAGGCCGAGGGGCCCCGCCAACCAAATCGGAGGCCGAGGGGCCCCGCCCACCAAATCGGAGGCCGAGGGGCCCCGCCAACCAAATCGGAGGCCGAGGAGCCCCACCAACCAAATCGGAGGCCGAGGGGCCCTGCCCCCAAATCGGAGGCCGAGGGGCCCCGCCCACCAAATCGGAGGCCGAGGGGCCCCGCCAACCAAGTCGGAGGCCGAGGGGCCCCGCCCACCAAATCGGAGACCGAGGGTCCCCGCCCACCAAATCGGAGGCCGAGAGTCCCCGCCCACCAAATCGGAGGATAAGGGGCCCCGCCAACCAAATCGGAGGCCGAGGGGCCCCGCCAACCAAATCGGAGGCCGAGGAGCCCCGCCCAACAAATCGAAGGCCGAGTGGCCCCGCCCAACAAAGCGGAGGCCAAGGGGCCCGGCCCCGCCCACCAAAGCGGAGGCCGAGGGGCCCCGACCACCACATTGGAGGCCGAGGGGCCCCGCCCACCAAATCGGAGGCCGAGGGTCCCCGCCCACCAAATCGGAGGCCGAGGGTCCCCGCCCACCAAATCGGAGGCCGAGGGTCCCCGCCCACCAAATCGGAGGACGAGGGTCCACGCCCACCAAATTGGAGGCCGAGGGTCCCCGCCCACCAAATCGGAGGCCGAGGGGCCCCGCCAACCAAATCGGAGGCCGAGGGGCCCCGCCCACCAAATCGGAGGCCGAGGGTCCCCGCCCACCAAATCGGAGGCCGAGGGTCCCCGCCCACCAAATCGGAGGCCGAGGGTCCCCGCCCACCAAATCGGAGGACGAGGGTCGACGCCCACCAAATTGGAGGCCGAGGGTCCCCGCCCACCAAATCGGAGGCCGAGGGGCCCCGCCAACCAAATCGGAGGCCGAGGGGCCCCGCCCACCAAATCGGAGGCCGAGGGGCCCCGCCAACCAAATCGGAGGCCGAGGAGCCCCGCCCACCAAATCGAAGGCCGAGCGGCCCCGCCCACCAAAGCGAAGGCTGAGGGGCCCGGCCCCGCCCACCAAAGCGGAGGATAAGGGTCCCCGCCCACCAAATCGGAGGCCGAGGGGCCCCACCAACCAAATCGGAGGCCGAGGGGCCCTGCCCCCAAATCGGAGGCCGAGGGTCCCTGCCCACCAAATCGGAGGCCGAGGGTCCCTGCCCACCAAATCGGAGGCCGAGGGGCCCCGCCCACCAAATTGGAGGCCGAGCGTCCCTGCCCACCAAATCGGAGGCCGAGGGTCCCTGCCCACCAAATCGAAGGCCGAGCGGCCCCGCCCACCAAAGCGGAGGCAGAGGGAACCCGCCCACCAAATCAGAGGCCGTGGGGCCCCGCCAACCAAAGCGGAGGCCGAGGGTCCCCGCCCACCAAATCGGAGGCAGAGGGACCCCGCCCAACAAATCGAAAGCCGAGCGGCCCCGCCCACCAAAGCAAAGGCCGAGGGGCCCGGCCCCGCCCACCAAAGCGGAGGCCGAGGGGCCCCGACCACCACATCGGAGGCCGTGGGGCCCCGCCCACCAAATCGGAGGCCGAGGGGCCCCGCCCACCAAATCGGAGGCCGAGGGTCCCCGCCCACCAAATCGGAGGCCGAGGGTCCCCACCCACCAAATTGGAGGCTGAGGGTCCCCGCCCACCAAATCGAAGGCCGAGGGGCCCCGCCCACCAAAGCGGAGGCCGAGGGTCCCCGCACACCAAATCGGAGGCAGAGGGACCCCGCCCACCAAATCGGAGGCCGAGGGGCCCCGCCCACCAAAGCGGAGGCCGAGGGTCCCCGACCACCAAATCGGAGGCCGAGGGTCCCTGCTCACCAAATCGGAGGCCGAAGGTCCCCGCCCACCAAATCGGAGGCCGAGGGTCCCCGCCCACCAAATCGGAGGCCGAGAGTCCCCGCCCACCAAATCGGAGGCCGAGGGGCCCCGCCAACCAAATCGGAGGCCGAGGGGCCCCGCCAACCAAATCGGAGGCCGAGGGGCCCCGCCAACCAAATCGGAGGCCAAGGAGCCCCGCCCACCAAATCGAAGGCCAAGCGGCCCCGCCCACCAAAGCGGAGGCCGAGGGGCTCGGCCCCGCCCACCAAAGCGGAGGCCGAGGGGCCCCGCCCACCACATCGGAGGCCGAGGGGCCCCGGACACCAAATCGGAGGCCGAGGGTCCCCACCCACCAAATCGGAGGCCGAGGGTCCCCGCCCACCAAATTGGAGGCCGAGGGTCCCCGCCCACCAAATTGGAGGCCGAGGGTCCCCGCCCACCACATCGGAGGCCGAGGGTCCCCGCCCACCAAATCGGAGGCAGAGGGACCCCGCCCACCAAATCGGAGGCCGAGGGGCCCCGCCCACCAAAGCGGAGGCCAAGGGTCCCCGCCCACCAAATCGGAGGTCGAGGGTCCCCGCCCACCAAATCGGAGGCCGAGGGTCCCCGCCCACCAAATCGGAGGCCGGTCCCCGCCCACCAAATCGGAGGCTGAGGGTCCCCGCCAACCAAATCGGAGGCCGAGGAGCCCCGCCCAACAAATCGAAAGCCGAGCGGCCCCGCCCACCAAAGCAAAGGCCGAGGGGCCCGGCCCCGCCCACCAAAGCGGAGGCCGAGGGGCCCCGACCACCACATCGGAGGCCGTGGGGCCCCGCCCACCAAATCGGAGGCCGAGGGGCCCCGCCCACCAAATCGGAGGCCGAGGGTCCCCGCCCACCAAATCGGAGGCCGAGGGTCCCCACCCACCAAATTGGAGGCTGAGGGTCCCCGCCCACCAAATCGAAGGCCGAGGGGCCCTGCCCACCAAAGCGGAGGCCGAGGGTCCCCGCACACCAAATCGGAGGCAGAGGGACCCCGCCCACCAAATCGGAGGCCGAGGGGCCCCGCCCACCAAAGCGGAGGCCGAGGGTCCCCGACCACCAAATCGGAGGCCGAGGGTCCCTGCTCACCAAATCGGAGGCCGAAGGTCCCCGCCCACCAAATCGGAGGCCGAGGGTCCCTGCCCACCAAATCGGAGGCCGAGAGTCCCCGCCCACCAAATCGGAGGCCGAGGGGCCCCGCCAACCAAATCGGAGGCCGAGGGGCCCCGCCAACCAAATCGGAGGCCGAGGGGCCCCGCCAACCAAATCGGAGGCCGAGGAGCCCCGCCCACCAAATCGAAGGCCAAGCGGCCCCGCCCACCAAAGCGGAGGCCGAGGGGCTCGGCCCCGCCCACCAAAGCGGAGGCCGAGGGGCCCCCGCCCACCACATCGGAGGCCGAGGGGCCCCGGACACCAAATCGGAGGCCGAGGGTCCCCACCCACCAAATCGGAGGCCGAGGGTCCCCGCCCACCAAATTGGAGGCCGAGGGTCCCCGCCCACCAAATTGGAGGCCGAGGGTCCCCGCCCACCACATCGGAGGCCAAGGGTCCCCGCCCACCAAATCGGAGGACGAGGGGCCCCACCTGTGAAAATTTTACTGTGAAAATACCTGATGGGCACACAAGTATGCGCCTGTATGGGTACTAAGAGCTTTTCCACATAATAATGAAATATTTTAAAATGTCATAGAACATACCAATATACATAGTTATTGATACATATTATTTATTATTTACATTATTGTTCTTAAGCAAAGAACCGTTGTTGTGGCATTTGCCACAACACGCAAAGTTGTTGTCTGATGTCTTTCATCACTCCCCTCATAAGCATGTTCATGGATCCTGTGTAACTGTACCTTAAATAACAAGAATTGTCAAGAGCTGGTGAGTGCAGCCATTTTTTGTTCTTTCTTACTATTATTTATTAATTGTATTATTCTTACATTTGAATAAATAAAGTATATATGGATTCTAGACTCCCGATTCTTTAGAATCGGGCTGCCATCTAGTGTAAAATAAAGGGTTAAATCGTGGAAAAAATTGGCGTGGGCTCCCGCGCAATTTTCTCCGCCAGAGTGGTAAAGCCACTGACTGAGGGCAGATATTAATAGCCTACAGAGGGTCCATGGTTATTGGCCCCCCTGGCTACAAACATCTGCCCCCAGTCACCCCAGAAAAGGCACATCTGGAAGATGCGCCTATTCTGGCACTTGGTCACTCTCTTCCCACTCCCGTGTAGCGGTGGGATATGGGGTAATGAAGGGTTAATGTCACCTTGCTATTGTAAGGTGACATTAAGCCAGATTAATAATGGAGAGGCGTCAATTATGACACCTATCCATTATTACTCCAATAGTACTAAATGGTTAATAAAACACACACACATTATTACAAAGTCCTTTAATGAAATAAAGACACAGGTTGTTGTAATATTTTATTATTCTCTTAATCCAGCTGAAGACCCTCGTTTTGTGAAAAAGTAAAAATAACAAATCAACAATATCTCATACCTTCCGATGATCAGTCACGTCCCACGAAGTAAATCCATCTGAAGGGGTTAAATCATTGGCCGGGGGGAGGAGGAATATAGAAGGGTGGTTTCTGACTTTCTGCGGATTGGTGCCAGACTAACTGTCTAGAACTAAATGTAAAGAAAACCAAGGAGTTGGTGGTGAGTTATTGAGGGAAAAAGGAGACTTACTTATCGATCAATATTGCTGGCCAGGAGGTTGAGATTGTTGAGAGCTACAAATATTTGGGGGTTCTCCTTGACAGTAAACTCGATTGGAGGTGTCATACGAAGAAGGCTTACAAGAAAGGAATGAGCAAACTGTACTTTCTTTGGAAGCTCAAGTCGTTCAATGTGCGCAGTAAAATGCTGGAAATGTTGTACCGGTCTGTTGTGACAAGCGCCATCTTCTTTTTAGGCAAGAGCTAATAACCCAGGCCCCTGCAATTTCCCTCAACTCTGGGAAACCCTGACTGACCCTATCCAAGAGTTTGCACTGATGGTGTGCATGTCTGGGCCTCCACTCTCACCCTGTCTCTTGTTTCAACCCTAGGCTGAAATCTCCACCCACCACCCAGTGAAGAGACCACTAACCAATACCCACAGTTAGCACAGACAAGGATAACGGAAAATATACACCACGCCGCAGTCACTCAGGAATACACAATAAGTGCACAGGGCAAAACAAATACAAATATAGGAAGGAGGAAAATATGACAAAGGGAAATATACACCACCAGATACGATACTCCTTTTCCTAGACCACCACTCCAGACCGAGATAACCAAGAACAAGACAGAAGCTATAATTGGCGACGCCCAATGTTCAGAAGAACTATTTAAAGGCAGTGGGCGTGACCCAGCTTCCAATCTGAGCACCAGCTAAATTAACCCCGGACCAGCTAGATAAAAACTAGCCAACGCCACTGAGCGCATAGTGGACAAAAGCGGAATTACCGCTGTCTGTCGAACGCCCTAGTATGAACAGCGTCCGACATGACAGTACCCCGCCTTCTACAAGGGACCCCAGGGCCCTCACGACTTATAGTACCCGGCTTGTCCGGATGGTGGCGGTGAAACATACTGACCAGCCGATCCGCATGAATGTCCGAGGCTGGTACCCAAGACCTCTCTTCAGGCCCATAACCACGCCAGTGTACCAAGTACTGTAAAGTGCGGTGCACTACACGAGAGTCAACCACCTTGGAGACTTCAAATTCTAAATTACCATCCACCAATACTGGAGGTGGCATCGGCGCCGCGTCCACGGAACCCACCACCTTCTTTAAAAGAGATCTGTGGAACACGTTGTATATCTTATACACCGTAGGAAGCTCCAACCGGTACGCTACTGGGTTAATGACGGCGGTGACCCTAAATGGACCAATAAACCTAGGACCCAATTTAAGGGATGGTATTTTGAGTCTTATGTTTTTTGTGGATAACCACACCCAGTCATCCACACTCAGGTCCGGACCTGGCACACGCCTACTGTCAGCCACACGTTTGTACCTAGCACCCACACTCAGCAAGCGCTGTTTAACTCTCCTCCAGACTGATGACAGTTGTGCTCCTAACTGGTCTTCCTCCGGGACGCCGGAAGAGCCCCCCTGACTCAAAGTACAAAATTGAGGATGTAGCCCGTAAACACAAAAAAATGGAGACTCCCCAGAAGACTCCTGGCGGTGATTATTGATGGCAAACTCAGCCAAAGGAAGGAACGTCGACCACTCCTCCTGGTTATCAGAAAAAAAGCAGCGTAAGTACTGCTCCAAATTTTGGTTCATACGCTCAGTCTGACCATTAGACTGAGGGTGAAACGTCGAAAAATGAGACAACTTGATCCCCAGCCGTGAACAAAATGCTTTCTAAAATGTTGCCACAAACTGAGACCCCCTATCAGAAATGATGTCAGACGGAACCCCATGAAGTCTGACCACCTCCTGCACAAATACCTGAGCCAGAGTCTTAGCGTTAGGTGTTGTGAATTTGGTTTTTGGGCTCCCCCGGTGGTCACTGGTGGTACTGGACTTGTGTGCTTCACTTCTCTGTTCACCTGTTTCCATCAGGGTATGGGTGTATCCTATTTAGCCTTGCTGCTCAGTTATTCTAGTGCCGGCCATCAATGTAACCAGAGCCTTTCTGTTGCATGTTCCTGCTTCTAGACTACTATCAGCTAAGTTGGACTCTTAGTCCTAAGTTTGTTTTGCATTTTTGTTCCAGTTCACAGTTATGTTATTTTTCTGTAGCTGGAAGCTCTTGTGGGCCGAAATTGCCACTCCGGTGTCATGAGTTGACACATGAGTCTTAAAGTAATTTCGGGATGGTATTTTAATAGGGTTTTCAGCTGACCGTGAAGTTCCCTATTGTATCTTCTTGCTATCTAGTAAGCGGACCTCGCTTTGCTGAACCTACCTTCATACTGCGTATGTCTTTTCCTCTGAACTCACCGTCAATATATGTGGGGGGCTTCTGTCTCCTTTTTGGGGGAATTTCCCTAGAGGTAAGCCAGGTCTGTCTTTTCCTCTATTAGGGTTAGTTAGTCCTCCGGCTGGCGCTAGGCGTCTAGGGATAAAACGTAGGTACGCCACCCAGCCACTGTTAGTTGTGTGGTAGGTTTAGCTCACGGTCAGCTCGAGATTCCATCACCCAAGAGCTGTTCTGTTATTTATGTTCTCTGACGTTTCCTTGCCATTGGGAACCATGACAGTTAGGCAATGAAGGCAAAGACACAAAGTGCGACATTTTTGAGAACCGATCAACAATCACCAAGATGACCGTGTTTCCAGCTGAGGAGGGCAAGTCAGTGATAAAATCCATGGAGATTTCCGTCCATGGCTTACTAGGTACCTCGAGAGGAAGTAGTGTGCCAACAGGACGGGAGCGAGGCATCTTAGTCCTGGCGCACGTGGTGCAAGCTGACACGTATGAGACCACGTCCTGTCGAATCTTGGGCCACCAAAACCGACGTGATACCAACTCCAAGGTACCCCTAACCCCTGGATGGCCAGCCAGGACAGCATCATGATGCTCCGCCAAATCCTTTAAGCGGAGATGAAGCGGTACAAACGTTTTGTTGACGGGAAGCTCAGATGGTACCTCCTCCTGGGCCGATACCGATACCCGATACCAATACAAGTCAATGGGACACAAATATCGGAAGTGATCCTGGATGGTTCCCAGGGTCTGAAGGAGAGGAAACTCTCCTTCAGGCCCTGGGATCCATATTCATGTGTAAAATAAAGAATAAAAATAAAAAATAGGTATATACTCACCCTCGGACGCGCCCTGGTTGTAACCGCTGCAACCGGCAGCCTCCGTTCCTAAGAATGAGCGCGTGAAGGACCTTCGATGACGTCGCGGCTTGTGATTGGTCGCGTGACCGCTCATGTGACCTCTCACACGACCAATCACAAGCCGCGACGTCATCGAAGGTCCTTCGCTCATTCTTAGAAACGGAGGCTGCCGGTTGCAGCGGTTACAACCAGGGCGCGTCTGAGGGTGAGTATATCCATATTTTTTATTTTTATTCTTTATTTTACACATGAATATGCATCCCTATCCCGATTCCCGATATCGCAAGAATATCGGAACTCGGTATCGGAATTCTGATACCGCAAATATCGGCCGATACCCGATACTTGCCGTATCGGAATGCTCAACACTACCAGGCAATTCTCCTGGCAGAACTCGCTCCACTGAACTATGTCCTGAGTTTTCCAGTCAATTACCGGGTTGTGCATAGACAACCATGGAAAACCTCAAACCACCTGAGCAGGAAGATTCCTGAGCACTTACATGTAACCTGCTCGGAATGTAAAACCCCAATGTGGAGTTTCACCTCAGCCACAAATTCAGTAATCTCCCCCTGTGAGAGAGGAGCAGCATTGATGGTGACCACGCAGATAGGATGAGGCAGTTTTTCAATCCTAAAACCTGCTGTGCGCGCAAACTCCTCATCAATGAGATTTGTGGCTGAACCACTATCCACAAAAACAGTAATTGGCAGCTCACTGCCAGCTATAATAAACTTAGCAGGGAGCATGCATTGAGAAACCACCATGGAGGATATACATAAGCTCAGATTGCAAAAGGGGAAATAAGAGGAACAACAAAAATTATCATATCAATAAAATAATATCTTTAATAACATAAACATTAAAATATACATACAAGGGACAATCATCCAAAAAATTGAGGGTAATACACCAACCCGGAAAAAACAACAACAAATCCTGGATTGGACAGCTGCAGATTAGAGTAGCACACCTAGTTATTAATAATATCTATTCCTATTGCAAATTTTCAAGGGGTGGAGCAGGCTTGAATATATACACCTTTGTTCCCCCACTACCGGCAATGAGATAGAAAAAAATATAAAAAGTGCATGGTGCAAAAAGGTGCTTAATGCAACTAAATGTCCTAATCCAAACCGAGTACAAGTACTTCAATAGTGTTGTCCCGGTGGTGGAGCCCTCAAGAACCCCGACAGCGCCGTTTCGCCGCAATAGCTTCCTCGATAGGGGGCATGTGTGCTGTTGGCTGAACTAGTCACTAATAAATACGCTATGCACAGCTGATTGTAATGTCGGCATTACCGGTGGTGTATTGCGCATGCGCCGGTCCCTGGAGTTCCTCCTTTATAGAAAGAGACTTCCTGCTTATCGCATCTGGAACGCAAGTGCAAGAACGCTGTGCGTTACCATAGTGAGCGAGGCAGGAAGTCATGGGGAAGCTCCTGATCAGCTTTTTTGTCTCTCGGTGTCCGGTGAGCGCATGCGCGGATCAGGAGCTTCCCCATGACTTCCTGCCTCGCTCACTATGGTAACGCACAGCGTTCTTGCACTTGCGTTCCAGATGCGATGAGCAGGAAGTCTCTTTCTATAAAGGAGGAACTCCAGGGACCGGCGCATGCGCAATACACCACCGGTAATGCCGACATTACAATCAGCTGTGCATAGCGTATTTATTAGTGACTAGTTCAGCCAACAGCACACATGCCCCCTATCGAGGAAGCTATTGCGGCGAAACGGCGCTGTCGGGGTTCTTGAGGGCTCCACCACCGGGACAACACTATTGTAAGTACTTGTACTCGGTTTGGATTAGGACATTTAGTTGCATTAAGCACCTTTTTGCACCATGCACTTTTTATATTTTTTTCTATCTCATTGCCGGTAGTGGGGGACCAAAGGTGTATATATTCAAGCCTGCTCCACCCCTTGAAAATTTGCAATAGGAATAGATATTATTAATAACTAGGTGTGCTACTCTAATCTGCAGCTGTCCAATCCAGGATTTGTTGTTGTTTTTTCCGGGTTGGTGTATTACCCTCAATTTTTTGGATGATTGTCCCTTGTATGTATATTTTAATATTTATGTTATTAAAGATATTATTTTATTGATATGATAATTTTTGTTGTTCCTCTTATTTCCCCTTTTGCAATTTATATGGGGGATTTATGATTAGTGATATTGTTTTGGAGGTTATTTTCACTATTTTGGACATTGGATATGTATAAGATTGTACTGTTTTCTAACAGATTGTCCACTCTATTTAGGATGGACCTAAAAGCCAGGGAAACTTCTTGGCGGTCCAAGGCTTCGGACTTATTTAAACAAGGGACTTCATCAGGACTACAGAATTTTACAGTGGAGAATAAAGAATTGTCTTTGCAGTATAAAAATGCGATTCATAAAAAAACGAGACTTTGGTGGAATAAAACCACATTAGAAAATTACTTAACGCACAATATTGTTCCTAGAGGACTAAGAGTGCAGGTATACCCTTCATTTGAGTTAGAAGACACAGAATTAATCCAGAGATGGAAAAGGGCAGCTAACACATGTGCATTTGAATTTATACAAATTATTATAGACAAAAACAAAGCAAGTATGAATGCATTGGATGAGGAAATTAATGAGCTACACAAAACTTTGAAAAAACAACTGGCAGTGGAGAAAATGGAAAACTTTATTAGTACAATGGAGAAGGATATTGATAAATGGGAGAAAGACATCAGTGAATTGAAGCTCAAAAAATTCGTTAGAGACTCAATTGACTTTGAAACCGATAAGATTTTCAGATGGCAGCTCCCCAAAAAGAAAAAAATGGTTGGTGCCCTAAATAGATCTGAAAGTTTAGGACGTGAGGGGCCTTCTTTTACAGAAAGTAGTACCTCATGTAGTGAGGCAGAAAGTACCAGTGATTACCGTATGCAAACAAGAACTTATAATCGGGATAATAATAAAAAATTCCCAGAAATTTTCAATCAAAGGAAAGGCAACAGGCGCAATAATGATAAGTCTAAGGTAATTAACCTGTCTAATTATACTCTGAGTGATGTACAAATTAAGGTGTTAGAAAAGGGTCTCACTTTTTCCCCCTCTACGCACTTAGATAAATTCCAGATAGTGAAGGACCTCCACCTGTTTGCACGTAAAGTAATTTTACAGAAATTACACTTCAAAAGCGATTCGGATTTGATGTTTCCCACTGAGCTAGAGAAAGAAGCTCTGAAAAATTTGGAGGATCTGCTGGAGGAAAATGAAATGAATGAGGAGGGTAAGTTCCCGACTCATTTATTTGAAAAATCTCAGAAATTTCCCAGTTTGAACACTTGTTCTGCTGTGGAAATCTTTGTTAAAATGGTGACTAAAGAGGTGGAGAGTTTACCGTTGGTCCCAGGTTGGTTTTCTAATTTGTCCAGAGATGAAAATAAGGCATTAAAGGAATTACAGGAAATGGAGGGTGTTGTCATAAAACAGGCCGATAAAGGCGGTAATACTGTCATATGGCCGAACAATATGTATGAAAAACAGGCGATTAAAATCTTGGGCAACACTGATTGTTGTAAAAAATTGCAGTATAACCCTTTAACCGAATTTCAGGGAAAACTGATTGCCATTCTAGAAACAGCTTATGAAGATGGTATTATCACTAAAAAAATGGTGGAGATAATCACTAAATTACAGCCAAAACTATCCACCTTTTACCTTTTACCCAAATTACACAAGAACCCGGTAGACCCGCCTGGGAGGCCAATCGTTTCAGGCGTGGGTAACCTATGTGAAATTATTTGTAAGGTAATTGACCATTACTTGCAGCCATTAGTGCAAGGTTTGCCTTCATACATTAAGGATACCACCATGATGCTTCAAAGATTGGATTCTTTACATCTGGAGGAAAACGCTATTCTAGTTACAGCTGATGTGGAAGCGTTATATTCCTCAATCAGGCATACTGATGGTTTAGTAGCAGTAGCGCATTATCTATACGAAAGTAATTTAGACCCGCCACTTATTGAGTTGATTCTAACTTTATTGAAATTCGTATTAGAGCACAACGTGTTTACCTTCAACAATGACGTTTATTTGCAGCAACAAGGGACTGCGATGGGGGCCATTTGTGCCCCCTCGTATGCCAATTTATTCATGGGGTATTGGGAAAGGATGATTTTCCAGTGGGACGAGGTCCAGGGTGTCGATGCAATACATGGATGGAGTCGATATATCGATGACATCCTGTTTATATGGGAAGGCCCTACCAATAAGCTGTTGTCGTTGATGAGAGAGTTAAATCAGAATAATCTCAATATCAAATTGACCTTTAATTTTGGTAAGAGAGTTGATTTTCTTGATTTAAATATTGAGGCACTTTCTGATGGTAAATTGGTCACAAGTGTTTTTAGAAAACAAACAGCAACAAACACTTTACTACACGCTTCTTCTGCCCACCATAGATCCACGATTAAAGGTATTCCCATTGGTCAGTTTATGAGAATCAAAAGAATCTGTACCCTAGATAATGATTATAGGGAACAAGCATCTGACTTGGCTTACAGATTCATCGACAGGGGATACAGTAAAAGGCAAATAAAAAATGCAAATAAAAAATGGATTGAAAGTTACGGAAAGGTCGAGTAGAAATGAATTACTTTATGGCAATAGAAATAAAAAGAAGGCCAAAGTCCCCAATCACGTTCGGTTCATTACAGGCTATAATAAACAATGGTCAGAATTGGTAAGTATTATGCGTAAACATTGGGGAATACTACAATCTGACCCTATTTTGAGAAAACTGCTGCCTAACAATCCACTGATGACTGCAAGACGTTCTAAAAATCTGAAGGATCTTTTGGTGCGGAGTCATTTTTCTGCAACCCCATCTAAGCAGTCGAAAGTGGAGTTGCATGGTTTCTTTCCATGCAATTCCTGCAAAGCCTGTAAAAATCACTTTAGAAGTAAAACCTTTGAGAACTGGGATGGATCTAGGACATTTGATATACGGACCACGCTCACGTGTTCTTCAAAAGGGGTCGTATATCATGCCCGTTGTCCCTGTGGTAAAATATACATAGGGATGACGACTAGGGAGTTGAAAATTAGAACAAGAGAGCACATCAGGGATATTGAGAAGGCCCGCACTGTAGAGGATATTAATACATTAAAGACCCTGCCACGGCATTTTAGATTATATCACAATTGTGATCCCAGTGATCTTAAGATCCAAGCTATTGATCAGGTAAATTTGGGCTTTAGAGGGGGTAATCTTAGTAGAATTCTGGCCCAGAAAGAATGTCGCTGGATTTATTTGTTGAATACTATGGTTCCAGAGGGCCTTAATGAGACCATGGGTTTTTCCGCATTTTTGTAATATTTAACATGGATTATTTCTCCGCTGATTTATTCTGTTTTTAATTGTATGTTTGTTGGTTTTAATTATTTATTGTTGTCTTTTTATTAGAAGCGGATCATCAAATACTTCTGTTCTTCATTGCCAGAACAATACTGGGTCCAGTTTTATAAAGTTCTTCGCTATGGATTATTTCAGTTTATTATGTTATTTATGTGATTTTGTAATCGGGGGTTGTTGATTTAGGAGTAATCAGTTTTGCAGTTACCGTATATACTCGAGTATAAGCCGACCCGAGTATAAGCCGACCCCCCTAATTTTGCCACAAAAAACTGGGAAAACTTATTGACTCGAGTATAAGCCTAGGGTGGAAAATGCAACAGCTACCGGTGAATTTCAAAAATAAAAATAGATGCTCCATACTGTTCATTATGGCCCCATAGCTGTGCCATATAGTGCTCTGCACCATTATTGCCCCATAGCTGTGCCATATAGTGCTCTGCACCATTATTGCCCCATAGCTGTGCCATACAGTGCTCTGCACCATTACTGCCCCATAGCTGTGCCATATAGTGCTCTGCACCATTATTGCCCCATAGCTGTGCCATACAGTGCTCTGCACCATTACTGCCCCATAGCTGTGCCATATAGTGCTCTGCACCATTACTGCCCCATAGCTGTGCCATATAGTGCTCTGCACCATTATTGCCCCATAGCTGTGCCATACAGTGCTCTGCACCATTACTGCCCCATAGCTGTGCCATATAGTGCTCTGCACCATTATTGCCCCATAGCTGTGCCATACAGTGCTCTGCACCATTACTGCCCCATAGCTGTGCCATATAGTGCTCTGCACCATTACTGCCCCATAGCTGTGCCATACAGTGCTCTGCACCATTACTGCCCCATAGCTGTGCCATATAGTGCTCTGCACCATTACTGCCCCATAGCTGTGCCATTTAGTGCTCTGCACCATTACTGCCCCATAGCTGTGCCATATAGTGCTCTGCACCATTACTGCCCCATAGCTGTGCCATACAGTGCTCTGCACCATTACTGCCCCATAGCTGTGCCATATAGTGCTCTGCACCATTACTGCCCCATAGCTGTGCCATACAGTGCTCTGCACCATTACTGCCCCATAGCTGTGCCATATAGTGCTCTGCACCATTACTGCCCCATAGCTGTGCCATACAGTGCTCTGCACCATTGCCCCATAGCTCTGCCATATAGTGCTCTGCACCGTCCATTATTGCCCCATAGCTGTGCTGCTGCTGCTGCAATAAAAATAATAAAACACATACTCACCTGTCTTGCTTGCAGCTTCTCGGCGCCATCTTCCCGGCGTCTCTCTGCACTGACTGATCAGGCAGAGGGCGGCGCGCACACTATATGCGTCATCGCGCCCTCTGCCTGCAGTCAGTGAGGAGAGAGAGACGCCGGGAAGATGGAGACAGCGCCCGGCGTGTGGAACGCGGACAGGTGAATATGACATACTTACCTGCTCCCGGCGTCCCGCTCCTTCCCCCTGCCTGTGTTCGGTGCCGCAGCCTCTTCCTCTGTCAGCGGTCACCGGCACCGCTTCATTAGAGAAATGAATAGGCGGCTCCGCCCCTATGGGAGGTGGAGCAGCCTATTCATTTCTCTAATGAGCGGTCCCACGTGACCGCTCAGGGGAAGAGGCTGCTGCACCCGGAGACCGTGGGACGGGCAGGGGGAGTGACAGGATCGCCGGGACTAGGTAAGTATGCCTCAGCGCCCTCTCCCTCTCACCCGCCGACCCTGCCACAGACCGTGACTCGAGTATAAGCCGAGGGGGCACTTTCAGCCCAAAAATTTGGGCTGAAAATCTCGGCTTATACTCGAGTATATACGGTATATGGGAGTATTTTTATTCGTGTTATTGGGCATTAATTGATCATGTTTATATGTCATTTCACTTTTGTATTCATGTAAGCTAAACATTATAATTAATTATACTTATGAGATATTTGTATTTTAATTTTGCACAAGTCACTTTATATTTTATATTTATGTATATTATGTACTGTAATTGTAACAATAGAGATATAATATTTGTCTGTTGATTAATTATTATGTAATGTGTCATTTTGTATATTTATTATATACAATATTCATGTAGGGTTCGGCACAACATATAGTTTTACTATTGCACATAATTTAGTTTTAATTGTATTTTTGTTTTTTTGCTCACCATTTTCTAAATTATTATGCCCTTAGAATATGTATTGTTGGGTTTTATTATAAATCCTCGTATCGCACAGTAGTGGCAAGTTTCACCAACCCATATTTTTCTAATTATAATCTTCCCAGCTTTTTTGTCTCTCGGTGTCCGGTGAGCGCATGCGCGGATCAGGAGCTTCCCCATGACTTCCTGCCTCGCTCACTATGGTAACGCACAGCGTTCTTGCACTTGCGTTCCAGATGCGATGAGCAGGAAGTCTCTTTCTATAAAGGAGGAACTCCAGGGACCGGCGCATGCGCAATACACCACCGGTAATGCCGACATTACAATCAGCTGTGCATAGCGTATTTATTAGTGACTAGTTCAGCCAACAGCACACATGCCCCCTATCGAGGAAGCTATTGCGGCGAAACGGCGCTGTCGGGGTTCTTGAGGGCTCCACCACCGGGACAACACTATTGTAAGTACTTGTACTCGGTTTGGATTAGGACATTTAGTTGCATTAAGCACCTTTTTGCACCATGCACTTTTTATATTTTTTTCTATCTCATTGCCGGTAGTGGGGGAACAAAGGTGTATATATTCAAGCCTGCTCCACCCCTTGAAAATTTGCAATAGGAATAGATATTATTAATAACTAGGTGTGCTACTCTAATCTGCAGCTGTCCAATCCAGGATTTGTTGTTGTTTTTTCCGGGTTGGTGTATTACCCTCAATTTTTTGGATGATTGTCCCTTGTATGTATATTTTAATATTTATGTTATTAAATATATTATTTTATTGATATGATAATTTTTGTTGTTCCTCTTATTTCCCCTTTTGCAATTTATATGGGGGATTTATGATTAGTGATATTGTTTTGGAGGTTATTTTCACTATTTTGGACATTGGATATGTATAAGCTCAGATTGGTCTCCTCCACACCCTCTGAGCTTAGAAGTTTTCCGCCATTGCGTTTTTCTTAGACAGCAGAGGACAGATGTTAATGAAATGACCAGTTTTACCACAGTAAAAACAGGCTCCCTGCTTCCTGAGCTCAGGGGCTCGACGCTTCACATGTGACACCCCTGCGATTTGCATAGGCTCCGTGGGCTCACCTGCAGCAACCTCACGTGAACCTAAACCCACTCCCATAGGCGGTGTCTCATGCTCCCCCTGACGCAAACGGCGATCAATGCGGACAACCAGACTCATAGTGGAGTCTAGAGAAGTAGGAGTCTCGTACATCAGAAGGTCTTTTTTAACCCCTTCCCGACATTTGACGTACTATCCCGTCGAGGTGGGGTGGGCCCGTATGACCGCCGACGGGATAGTACGTCATAGCCGATCGGCCGCGCTCACGGGGGGAGCGCGGCCGATCGCGGCCGGGTGTCGGCTGCATATCGCAGCTGACATCCGGCACTATGTGCCAGGAGCGGTCACGGACCGCCCCCGGCACATTAACCCCCGGCACACCGCGATCAAACATGATCGCGATGTGCCGGCGATGCAGGGAAGCATCGCGCAGGGAGAGGGCTCCCTGCGGGCTTCCCTGAGCCCCCCGCAGCAACGCGATGTGATCGCGTTGCTGCGAGGGTCTTACCTCCCTCCCTGCAGCTCCCAGACCCGGATCCAAGATGGCCGCGGATCCGGGTCCTGCAGGGAGGGAGGTGGCTTCACAGAAGCCTGCTCAGAGCAGGCACTGTGAAGCAGCCTGCACTTCAATCAGATCGGTGATCTGTCAGAGTGCTATGCAAACTGACAGATCACCGATCTGTATTGTCCCCCCCTGGGGCAAAGTAAAAAAGTAAAAAAAAAAATTTCCAAATGTGTAAAAAAAAATAAAAAAAAATATTCCAAAATAATGAAAAAAAAAAAATATATATTATTCCCATAAATACATTTCTTTATCTAAATAAAAAAAAAAAAACAATAAAAGTACACATATTTAGTATCGCCACGTCCGTAACGACCCAACCTATAAAACTGCCACACTAGTTAACCCCTTCAGTAAACACCGTAAGAAAAAAAAAAAAAAAACGAGGCAAAAAACAACGCTTTATTACCATACCGCCGAACAAAAAGTGGAATAACACGCGATCAAAAAGACTGATATAAATATCCATGGTACCGCTGAAAACGTCATCTTGTCCCGCAAAAAACAAGCCGCCATACAGCATCATCAGCAAAAAAATAAAAAAGTTATAGTCCTGAGAATAAAGCGATACCAAAATAATTATTTTTTCTATAAAATAGTTTTTATCGTATAAAAGCGCCAAAACATAAAAAAAATGATATAAATGAGATATCGCTGTAATCGTACTGACCCGACGAATAAAACTGCTTTATCAATTTTACCAAACCCGGAACGGTATAAACGCCTCTCCCAAAAGAAATTCATGAATAGCAGGTTTTTGGTCATTCTGCCTCACAAAAATCGGAATAAAAAGCGATCAAAAACGGTCACGTGTCCGAAAATGTTACCAATAAAAACGTCAACTCGTCCCGCAAAAAACAAGACCTCACATGACTCTGTGGAGCAAATGTGGAAAAATTATAGCTCTCAAAATGTGGAGACGCAAAAACTTTTTTGCTATAAAAAGCGTCGCTGGTTTCACACTTCCGTTTTTGTCTGCAGCGTTTTTTGCACAAAAAAACGCATGCGTTTTTTCCCTATATTTAACATTGAAAACGCATGCGGTTTTTTTGTACGCGTTTGGTCGCGTTTTCAAACGCATGCGGTTTTTTTCTGCATGCGTTCATTTTCAGAAATACAACCTGCAGTATTTTCTTGCGTTTTTAAGCACATGCGTTTGTTTGCGTTAAAAACGCATGCATTTTTATCGAAAAAAACAGAAAACACACTGAAAAGCCACCCACCACCATCAAGGTGATAAAGGGATCCAAACCCTAACCCTAACTCTACCCCTAACCTCACCCCTAACCGTTTAATGAACATTTTCTGACAGTCATAGTGCCACGTATTTCAGTGCCACGTATTTCAGTGCCACGTATTTCAGTGCCACGTATTTCAGTGCCATGTATTTCAGTGCCACGTATCACGTATTTCAGTGGCACGTGTTTCAGTGCCACGTATTTCAGTGCCACGTATCACGTATTTCAGTGCCACATATTTTAGTACCACGTATTTCAGTTGCACGTATTTCAGTGCCACGTATTTCAGTGCCACGTATTTCAGTGCCACGTATCACGTATTTCAGTGCCACGTGTTTCAGTGCCACGTATTTAAGTGCCACGTATCACATATTTCAGTGCCACGTATTTCAGTGCCACGTATTTCAGTGCCACGTATTTCAGTGCCACGTATTTAAGTGCCACATATCACATATTTCAGTGCCACGTATTTCAGTGCCACGTATTTCAGTGCCACGTATTTCAGTGCCACGTATTTCAGTGCCACGTATTTCAGTGCCACGTATTTCAGTCACGTTTAGGGTTAGGGTTAGGGGTAGGGTTAGGGCTAGGGTTGGAGGTAAAGTTAGGGTTGGGGCTAAAGTTAGGGTTGGGGCTAAAGTTAGGGTTAGGGTTTGGATTACATTTACGTTTGGATTAGGGTTGGGATTAGAATTATGGGTGTGTCAGGGCTAGGGGTGTGGTTAGGGTTACCGTTGGGATTAGGGTTAGGGGTGTGTTTGGGTTAGGGTTTCAGGTAGAATTGGGGGGTTTCCACTGTCCAGGCACATCAGGGGCTCTCCAAGCGCGACATGGCGTCCAATCTCAATTCCAGCCAATTCTGCGTTGAAAAAGTAAAACAGTGCTCCTTCCCTTCCGAGCTCTCCCGTGCGCCCAAAAAGGGGTTTACCCCAACATATGTGTTATCAGCGTACTCGGGACAAATTGAACAACAACTTCTGGGGTCCAAGTTCTCTTGTTATCCTTAGGAAAATAAAAATTTGGGGGGCTAAAAATCATTTTTGTGGGAAAAAAAAGATGTTTTATTTTCACGGCTCTGCATTATAAACTGTAGTGAAACACTTGGGGGTTCAAAGTTCTCACAACACATCTAGATAAGTTCCTTGGGAGGTCTAGTTTCCAATATGGGGTCACTTGTGGGGGGTTTGTACTGTTTGGGTACATCAGGGGCTCTGCAAATGCAACGTGACGCCTGCAGACCAATCCATTTAAGGCTGCATTCCAAATGGCGCTCCTTCCCTTCCGAGCTCTGTCATGCGCCCAAACAGTGGTTCCCCCCGACATATGGGGTATCAGCGTACTCAGGACAAATTGGACAACAACTTTTGGGGTCTAATTTATCCTGTTACCCTTGTGAAAATACAAAACTGGGGGCTAAAAAATCATTTTTGTGGAAAAAAAAAAAGAATTTTTATTTTCACGGCTTTGCGCTATAAACTTTAGTGAAACACTTGGGGGTTCAAAGTTCTCAAAACACATCTAGATAAGTTCCTTGGGAGGTCTAGTTTCCAATATGGGGTCACTTGTGGGGGGTTTGTACTGTTTGGGTACATCAGGGGCTCTGCAAATGCAACGTGACGCCTGCAGACCAATCCATTTAAGGCTGCATTCCAAATGGCGCTCCTTCCCTTCCGAGCTCTGTCATGCGCCCAAACAGTGGTTCCCCCCGACATATGGGGTATCAGCGTACTCAGGACAAATTGGACAACAACTTTTGGGGTCTAATTTATCCTGTTACCCTTGTGAAAATACAAAACTGGGGGCTAAAAAATCATTTTTGTGGAAAAAAAAAAAGAATTTTTATTTTCACGGCTTTGCGCTATAAACTTTAGTGAAACACTTGGGGGTTCAAAGTTCTCAAAACACATCTAGATAAGTTCCTTGGGAGGTCTAGTTTCCAATATGGGGTCACTTGTGGGGGGTTTGTACTGTTTGGGTACATCAGGGGCTCTGCAAATGCAACGTGACGGCTGCTGACCAATCCATTTAAGTCTGCATTCCAAATGGCGCTCCTTCCCTTCCGAGCTCTGTCATGCGCCCAAACAGTGGTTCCCCCCCACATATGGGGTATCAGCGTACTCAGGACAAATTGGAAAACAAATTTTGGGGTCCAATTTATTCTGTTACCCTTGTAAAAATACAAAGCTGGGGGCTAAAAAATCATTTTTGAGAAAAAAAAAAAAATTATTTTCACGGCTCTGCGTTATAATCTGTAGTGAAACACTTGGGGGTTCAAAGCTCTCAAAACACATCTAGATAAGTTCCTTAGGGGGTCTACTTTCCAAAATGGTGTCACTTGTAGGGAGTTTCAATGTTTAGGCACATCAGGGGCTCTCCAAACGCAACATGGCGTCCCATCTCAATTCCAGTCAATTTTGCATTGAAAAGTCAAATGGCGCTCCTTCCCTTCCAAGCTCTGCCATGCGCCCAAACAATGGTTTACACCCACATATGGGGTATCAGCGTACTCAGGACAAATTGCACAACATTTTTTGGGGTCCAATTTCTTCTCTTACCCTTGGGAAAATAAAAAATTGGGGGCAAAAAGATCATTTTTGTGAAAAAAATATGATTTTTTATTTTTACGGCTCTGCATTATAAACTTCTGTGAAGCACTTGGTGGGTCAAAGTGCTCACCACACATCTAGATAAGTTCCTTAGGGGGTCTACTTTCCAAAATGGTGTCACTTGTAGGGAGTTTCAATGTTTAGGCACATCAGGGGCTCTCCAAACGCAACATGGCGTCCCATCTCAATTCCAGTCAATTTTGCATTGAAAAGTCAAATGGCGCTCCTTCCCTTCCAAGCTCTGCCATGCGCCCAAACAATGGTTTACACCCACATATGGGGTATCAGCGTACTCAGGACAAATTGCACAACATTTTTTGGGGTCCAATTTCTTCTCTTACCCTTGGGAAAATAAAAAATTGGGGGCGAAAAGATCATTTTTGTGAAAAAATATGATTTTTTATTTTTACGGCTCTGCATTATAAACTTCTGTGAAGCACTTGGTGGGTCAAAGTGCTCACCACACATCTAGATAAGTTCCTTAGGGGGTCTACTTTCCAAAATGGTGTCACTTGTAGGGAGTTTCAATGTTTAGGCACATCAGGGGCTCTCCAAACGCAACATGGCGTCCCATCTCAATTCCAGTCAATTTTGCATTGAAAAGTCAAATGGCGCTCCTTCCCTTCCAAGCTCTGCCATGCGCCCAAACAATGGTTTACACCCACATATGGGGTATCAGCGTACTCAGGACAAATTGCACAGCATTTTTTGGGGTCCAATTTCTTCTCTTACCCTTGGGAAAATAAAAAATTGGGGGCGAAAAGATCATTTTTGTGAAAAAATATGATTTTTTATTTTTACGGCTCTGCATTATAAACTTCTGTGAAGCACTTGGTGGGTCAAAGTGCTCACCACACATCTAGATAAGTTCCTTAGGGGGTCTACTTTCCAAAATGGTGTCACTTGTAGGGAGTTTCAATGTTTAGGCACATCAGGGGCTCTCCAAACGCAACATGGCGTCCCATCTCAATTCCAGTCAATTTTGCATTGAAAAGTCAAATGGCGCTCCTTCCCTTCCAAGCTCTGCCATGCGCCTAAACAATGGTTTACACCCACATATGGGGTATCATCGTACTCAGGACAAATTGTACAACAACTTTGGGGGTCCATTTTCTCCTGTTACCCTTGGTAAAATAAAACAAATTGGAGCTGAAATAAATTTTGTGTGAAAAAAAGTTAAATGTTCATTTTTATTTAAACATTCCAAAAATTCCTGTGAAACACCTGAAGGGTTAATAAACTTCTTGAATGTGGTTTTGAGCACCTTGAGGGGTGCAGTTTTTAGAATGGTGTCACACTTGAGTATTTTCTATCATATAGACCCCTCAAAATGACTTCAAATGAGATGTGGTCCCTAAAAAAAAATGGTGTTGTAAAAATGAGAAATTGCTGGTCAACTTTTAACCCTTATAACTCCGTCACAAAAAAAAATTTTGGTTCCAAAATTGTACTGATGTAAAGTAGACATGTGGGAAATGTTACTTATTAAGTATTTTGCGTGACATATGTCTGTGATTTAAGGGCACAAAAATTCAAAGTTGGAAAATTGCAAAATTTTCAAAATTTTCGCCAAATTTCCATTTTTTTCACAAATAAACGCAAGTTATATCGAATAAATTTTACCTTTAACATGAAGTACAATATGTCACGAGAAAACAATGTCAGAATCGCCAAGATCCGTCAAAGCGTTCCAGAGTTATAGCCTCATAAAGGGACAGTGGTCAGAATTGTAAAAATTGGCCCGGTCATTAACGTGCAAACCACCCTTGGGGGTGAAGGGGTTAAGACTTCCAGAAACCCCATGAATAAACTGACTCCGCAGCGTTGGATCATTCCACTGTGTATCGATTGCCCAGCGATGAAATTCAGAACAGTAATCCTCTGCAACTCACTCCCCCTGGCGAATAGTGCGTATCTTAGATTCTGCTAGAGCCATTCTGTCAGGCTCATCGTAAATGTTTCCAAGAAAGGAAAAAAAACTCTCCACAGAGTCAAATGCAGCAGAATCAGATGGCAAAGAAAACGCCCATGCTTGGGGATCCCCACTTAACAATGACAACACCAGGCCCACACGCTGAGCCTCATTACCCGAGGAGATCGGGTGCATACGGAAATATAGTTTGCAAGCTTCACGAAAAGAAACAAATTTACTGCGTTCCCCAGCAAATTTTTCAGGCAAAGGAAACTTAGGCTCAGCAACTCTACCTGTCGCTCCAGCTTGCACATTAGATACTGCTAGTCCTTGTTGCTGCACTGCCCCCCTCAGCTCAGTGACCTGTAGGGACAGCGCCTCCAACTGGCGGGTTATGGAAGTCATGGGATCCATGACAAAACAACAAAAAAAAGGAAACCCCTTTTTTTTTGTTTTAAAGGCCGATTATAATGTCACGGGAAGACTAGGTGGGCAAGAGCAAATAACCCGGGCCCCTGCAATTTCCCTCAGACTAGGGAAATCCTGACTGACCCTCTACCTAGAGTTTACACTGATGGTGTGCATGTCTAGGCCTCGAACCTCACCCTGTCTCCTGTTTCAACCCTAGGCTGAAACCACCGCCCACCACCCAGTGAAAAGATTATACACCAATAAACACAGTTAGCACAGACAAGGATAACGGAAAAAATATACACCACGCCGCAGTCACTCAGGAATACACAATAAGTGCACAGGGCAAAATAAATACAAATATAGGAAGGAGTAAATAAGACAAAGGGAAATACACCACCAGCAACGATACTCCAACTACTAGCTCACCACTCCAGACCGAGATAACAACGCACAAGACAGAAGCTATAATCGGCGACGACCAATGTTCAGAACTATTTAAAGGCCACTGCCTTGCCCAGCTTCCAATCCGAGCACCAGGTAAATTAACCCCGGACCAGCTAGATAAAATCTAGCCGACGCCAATGAGTGCATAGTGGTCAAAAGCGGAATTACCGCTGTCTGCCGAACGACCTGGTCTGAACTGCGTCCGACATGACATCCACACCCTCTGAGCTTAGAAGTTTTCCGCCGTTGCGTTTTTCCTTAGACAGCAGAGGACAAATGTTAACAAAATGACCAGTTTTACCACAGTAAAAACAGGCTCCCTGCTTCTTGAGCACAGGGGCTCGATGCTTAACATGTGACACCCCTGCGATCTGCACAGGCTCTGTGGTCTCATCTGCAGCTACCTCACGTGAACCAACACCTTCTCCCATAGGCGGCATCTCAGGCTCCCCCTGACGCAAACGGCAATCAATGCGGACAACAAGACTCATAGCGGAATCCAGAGAAGCAGGAGCCTCGTACATCAGGAGGGCTTCTTTAACCCTTCCAGAAACCCCATGAATAAACTGACTCCGCAGCGCTGGATCATTCCACTGAGTGTCGACCGCCCAGCGGCGAAATTCAGAACAGAAATCCTCTGCAACACGCTCCCCCTGTCGAATAGTGCATATCTTAGCTACTGCTAGAGCCATTCTGTCAGGATCATCGTAAATGTCTCCAAGAGCAGAAAAAAAACTCTCCACTGAGTTAAATGCAGCAGAATCAGAAGGCAAAGAAAACGCCCATGCTTGAGGATCCCCGTTTAGTAATAACAACACCAGACCCACACGCTGAGCCTCATTACCTGAGGAGATCAAGCGCATATGAAAATAAAGTTTGCAAGCTTCACAAAAAGTAACAAATTTACTGCGTTCCCCAGCCAACCTTTCAGGCAAAGGAAATTTAGGCTCAGCAACTCTACCTGCCGCTCCAGCTTGCACATTAGATACTGCTAGTCCCTGTTGCTGCACTGCCCCCCTCAACTCAGTGACCTGTAGGAACAGCGCCCTCAACTGGCGGGTTACGGAAGTCATGGGATCCATGGAATTCAAATAATGTTGGCCGATTATAATGTCACGGGAAGCCTAGGTAGGCAAGAGCTAATAACCCAGGCCCCTGCGATTTCTCTCAACTCTGGGAAACCCTGACTGACCCTCTCCCAGAGTTTACACTGATGGTGTGCCTGTCTGTGCCTCTACCCTCACCCTGTCTCCTGTTTCAACCATAGGCTGAAACCTCCACCCACCACCCAGTGAAGAGACCACTAACCAATACCCACAGTTAGCACAGACAAGGATGACGGAAAATATACACCACGCCGCAGTCACTCAGGAATACACAATAAGTGCACAGGGCAAAACAAATACAAATATAGGAAGGAGGAAAATATGACAAAGGGAAATATACACCACCAGATAAGATACTCCTTTTCCTAGACCACCACTCCAGACCGAGATAACCAAGCACAAGACAGAAGCTATAATCGGCTACGCCCAATGTTCAGAAGAACTATTTAAAGGGAGTGGGCGTGACCCAGCTTCCAATCCGAGCACCAGCTAAATTAACCCCGGACCAGCTAGATAAAAACTAGCCGACGCCACTGAGCGCATAGTGGACAAAAGCGGAATTACTGCTGTCTGTCGAATGCCCTAGTATGAACAGCGTCCGACATGACAATAGGATTCAGAAGAAGTGTAGGGCTATAATGAATAATAATACACACCCGCTATACGAACTGTTCTTGAAGCAGAAGAGCACATTCCGCAGCCGTCTAATCCTACTTAGGTGTAAGAAGGAGAAATTCAGGAAATCGTTTGTACCTACTGCTATGGGGATTTATAATAATTTCCTAAGGGTGGTAGTGTTGTGAATTCTGCTCTTGGGTTCCCTCCGGTGGTTGTTGATAGTAATGCAGTTGTCCCTGGGTTGCAATCCTGGGCTGGTGTCCCTGCTGATTGCAGCTCTGACTGGGATATTTAGGTGTGCAGGATTCATTAGCCCTTGCCAGTTGTCCATTGTTCTTGGAGGTTTTGCATCTCTGTCTGGTTCCTCCTGCCCTGCAGCTAGTTCAGCAAAGATAAGTGTCTGGTTTTTGTTTCTACAGCACACATGCTGTGTGCTTTACAATTCAGTGCTATTCATGTTTTTTTCTTGTCCAGCTTAGACTGTGTTTGGATATTTTCAGTCAAGTTGAATTCTCAGGAGATGCAGATATACATTCCATGTCTTTAGTTAGATGTGGAATTTTGGTATTATCTGCTGTGGATATTTTTAGGGTTTTAATACTGACCGCTTAGTATTCTGTCCTATCCTTTCCTATTTAGCTAGCGTGGCCTCTTTTGCTAAATCCTGATTTCTGCCTGCGTGTGTCTTTTCCTCTAATACTCACAGTCAATATTTGTGGGGGGCTGCCTATCCTTTGGGGTTCTGCTCTGAGGCAAGATAGAATTCCCATTTCCATCTATAGGGGTATTTAGTCCTCCGGCTGTGTCGAGGTGTCTAGGATGTGTTAGGTACACCCCACGGCTACTTCTAGTTGCGGTGTCAGTTTAGTTTTTGCGGTCAGTACAGGTTCCACCTACTCCTGAGAAAGTCCCATGGGGCTCCAAGGTCACCAGATCATAACAGTACAACTGGCGAGCCATGAGTTAAATGCATCTCAAAAGAAGGGAAGAAAGGTGTTGAGCCATTTTTTTTCTGTAGCCTGCTTTGTCTTTTCTTCCCTCTTTTTCTCTGGGTGACTGAGGAGTCTTGTGCTAGCATGCATGTTCAGGGATTAGCTTCTCGTGTAGACCAGCTTGCTGCTAGGGTACAGAGTATTTCTGATTATATTGTTCAGACTCCAGTTTTAGAGCCTAAGATTCCTACTCCTGATTTGTTTTTTTGGGGACAGGTCCAAATTTTTGAGTTTTAAAAACAACTGTAAACTGTTTTTTGCTCTGAGACCTCGATCATCTGGTGATTCCATTCAGCAGGTTAAAATTGTCATCTCCCTGCTGCGTGGCGATCCTCAGGATTGGGCATTTTCTCTGGAATCTGGGATCTGGCCTTGCTTAATGTAGACGCCTTTTTTCAGGCTTTAGGATTATTATATGATGAATAGTGTTGAGCGATACCGTCCGATACTTGAAAGTATCGGTATCGGAAAGTATCGGCCGATACCGGCAAAGTATCGGATCCAATCCGATACCGATACCCGATACCAATACAAGTCAATGGGACTCATGTATCGGACGGTATCCCTGATGGTTCCCAGGGTCTGAAGGAGAGGAAACTCTCCTTCAGGCCCTGGGAACCATATTAATGTGTAAAAGAAAGAATTAAAATAAAAAATATTGATATACTCACCTCTCCGACGCAGCCTGCACCTTACCGAGGGAAGTGGCAGCGTTCTTTGTTTAAAATTCGCGCTTTTCTTTCCTTTACGTGAAGTCCCGGCTTGTGATTGGTCGCGTGCCACCCATGTGGCCGGGACGCAACCAATCACAGCAAGCCATGACGTAATTTCAGGTCCTTCAGGATTTTAAAATTACGTTCCGGCGTTGTGATTGGTTGCGTCGCAGTCACATGGGCGACGCAACCAATCACAGCAAGCCGTGACGTAATTTAAGGTCCTTCAGGATTTTAAAATTACGTCCCGGCTTGTGATTGGTTGCTTCGCGGTCAACCAATCACAAGCCGGGAGGCTGGACACGTGCGCATTTTAAAATGCGCGCTTGTCCAACCTCCCGTGATGTCCCGGCTTGTGATTGGTTGCTTCGCGGTCAACCAATCACAAGCCGGGAGGCTGGACAAGCGCGCATTTTAAAATGCGCGCGTGTCCAGCCTCCCGGCTTGTGATTGGTTGATCGCGACGCAACCAATCACAAGCCGGGACGTCACGGGAGGCTGGACAAGCGCGCATTTTAAAATGCGCGCGTGTCCAGCCTCCCGGCTTGTGATTGGTTGATCGCGACGCAACCAATCACAAGCCGGGACGTCACAGGAGGCTGGACAAGCGCGCATTTTAAAATGCGCGCGTGTCCAGCCTCCCGGCTTGTGATTGGTTGATCGCAACGCAACCAATCACAAGCCGGGACGTCACGGGAGGCTGGACAAGCGCGCATTTTAAAATGCGCGCGTGTCCAGCCTCCCGTGACGTCACGGCTTGTGATTGGTTGCGTCGCCCATGTGACTGCGACGCAACCAATCACAAAGCCGGGACGTAATTTTAAAATCCTTAAGGACCTGAAATTACGTCACGGCTTGCTGTGATTGGTTGCGTCGCCCATGTGACTGCGACGCAACCAATCACAAAGCCGGGACTTCACGTAAGGAAAGAAAAGCGCGAATTTTAAACAAAGAACGCTGCCGCTTCCCTCGGTAAGGTGCAGGCTGCGTCGGAGAGGTGAGTATAGCAATATTTTTTATTTTAATTCTTTCTTTTACACATTTTTACATTAATGTTGTTTCGATACCGATACCCGATACCACAAAAGTATCGGATCTCGGTATCGGAATTCCGATACAGCAAATATCGGCCGATACCCGATACTTGCGGTATCGGAATGCTCAACACTAATGATGAACCAAATTCTGTGGATCAAGCAGAGAAGACCTTGTTGGCCCTGTCTCAAGGTCAAGAAGCGGCAGAATTGTATTGTCAGAAATTTAGAAAATGGTCTGTGTTGACCAAATGGAATGATGATGCTTTGGCGGCAATTTTCAGAAAGGTCTTTCTGAATCCGTTAAAGATGTTATGGTGGGGTTTCCCACGCCTTTCGGTCTGAGTGATTCTATGTCTCTGGCCATTCAGATTGATCGGCGCTTGCCGGAGCATAGAATTGTGCGCGCTGTGGCGTTGTCCTCAGAGCAGATGCCTGAGCCAATGCAGTGTGATAGGATTCTGTCTAGAACGGAACAACGGCGATTCAGACGTCAGAATAGGTTGTGTTTTTATTGTGGCGATGCTTCTCATGTCATTTCAGTCTGCTCTAAGCGTACCAAGGGGATCGCTAGTTCATTTACCATCAGTACTGTACAACCTAAATTTCTGTTATCTGTGTCTTGATTAGCTCATTGTCATCATTTTCTGTCATGGCGTTTGTGGATTCAGGCGCCGCTTTGAACTTAATGGACTTTGAGTTTGCCAGGCGTTGTGGTTTTCCCTTACAGTCTTTGCAGAACCCTATTCCTTTAAGGGTACGTTCACACAGGACTTTTTTGCTGCTTTTTTTTGCTGCTTTTTTTAATGCTAATTTTCAGCTGCTTTTTACAGTACCAGTAAAGCCTATGAGATTTCAGAAATCTCATGCACACACGTTGGTTTTTTGTTTGATCAGTATTTTCTGCTTTGCTGCTTTTTTTGGACATAGGGCATGTCACTTCTTTCAGCGTTTTTGCTGCGTTTTTGCAGCGTTTTTTCACCCATTGACTTGAATGGGTGATGAAAAAAACGCTGCAAAAACGCTGAAAAAACGCATGTAGCATTATTTGCTGCGTTTTTTGTGCAGAAAATCATGGCCAGCAGGAAGGGATCTCACAGCCAAGAGCTTAGTGGTGTGGTTAGTGAGGTGTGAAGAGCCATTGTGAGCCATTGTGAGGTGTGAAGAGCCATTGTGAGGTGTCCTGATTGTGATCTATTGTGAGGGAGTTCCTGGTAGTAAGGTGTGAAGAGCCATTGTGAGGTGTGAAGAGCCATTGTGAGGTGTCCTAGCAGCTGAAAATTGGCATAAAAAAAGCAGCAAATATCTGCAGCAAAAATCTGCAGCAAAAATCTACAGCAAAAAAGTCCTGTGTGAACGTACCCAAAAAACGCACCAAAAAAACGCACCTAAATTAGCATAAAAAAAGCAGCAAAAAAGTCCTGTGTGAACGTACCCTAAAGGGGATCGATGCTACACCTTTGGCTAAAAATAAGCCCCAGTTCTGGACACAGGTGACCATGTGCATGGCGCCAGCCCATCAGGAAGATTGTCGATTTCTGGTGTTGCATAATTTGCATGATGCTATCATGCTGGGTTTTCCGTAGTTGCAGGTACATAATCCTGTGTTGGATTGGAAGTCTATGTCTGTGACTAGTTGGGGATGTCAGGGGGTTAATAATGACGTTCCTTTGATGTCAATCTCCTCTTCTTCCTCTTCTGAAATTCCAGAGTTTTTGTCTGATTTTCAGGATGTATTCGATGAGCCCAAGTCCAGTTCCCTTCCACCGCATAGGGACTGTGATTGTGCTATTAACTTGATTCCACGCTGTAAGTTTCCTAAGGGCCGACTTTTCAACCTGTCTGTGCCTGAACATACCACCATGCGGAGTTATGTTAAGGAGTCTTTGAAGAAAGGGCATATTCGGCCATCTTCTTCACCGTTGGGAGCAGGAATTTTTTTTGTTGCCAAGAAGGATGGTTCCTTGAGACCCTGTATTGATTATCGCCTCTTGAATAAGATCACGGTCAAGTTTCAATACCCTTTACCTCTGCTTTCCGATTTGTTTGCTAGGATTAAGGGGGCTAGTTGGTTTACAAAGATTGACCTTCGGGGGGCATATAATCTTTTTCGTATTAAGCAGGGTGATGAATGGAAAACTGCGTTTAATATGCCCGAAGGCCATTTTGAATACCTTGTGATGCCATTCGGGCTCTCTAATGCTCCATCTGTTTTTCAGTCCTTCATGCACGATATCTTCCGGACTTACCTTGATAAATTCATGATTGTATATTTTAATTTTTTCCGATGATTGGGAGTCTCATGTGAAACAGGTCAGGATGGTATTTCAGATCCTTCGTGATAATGCTCTGTTTGTGAAGGGGTCTAAGTGTCTCTTTGGAGTGCAGAAGGTTTCTTTTTTGGGCTTCATTTTTTCTCCCTCATCTATAGAGATGGATCCGGTTAAGGTTCAGGCCATTCATGATTGGATTCAACCCACATCCATGAAGAGCCTTCAGAAATTTTTGGGCTTTGCTAATTTTTATCGCCGTTTCATTGCTAACTTCTCCAGTGTGGTTAAACCCTTGACCGATTTGACGAAGAAAGGCGCTGATGTGACGAATTGGTCCTCTGCGGCTGTCTCTGCCTTTCAGGAGCTTAAACGCCGATTTACTTCTGCCCCGGTGTTGCGTCAACCGGATGTTTCTTTTCCGTTTCAGGTTGAGGTTGACGCTTCTGAGATTGGAGCAGGGGCCGTTTTGTCTCAGAGGGATCCTGTTGGTTCCTTGATGAAGCCGTGTGCCTTCTTTTCCCATAAGTTTTCGCCTGCTGAACGCAATTATGATGTCGGCAATTGGGAATTGTTGGCTATGAAGTGGGCGTTTGAGGAGTGGCGACATTGGCTTGAGGGAGCTAAGCACCGTATTGTGGTCTTGACCGATCATAAAAATCTGATCTACCTCGAGTCTGCCAGACGGCTGAATCCTAGACAGGCTCGATGGTCCTTGTTTTTTTCCCGTTTTGATTTTGTGGTCTCGTATCTTCCGGGTTCTAAGAATATTAAGGCTGATGCCCTCTCTAGGAGTTTTTTGCCTGATTCTCCTGAGGTCCTTGAACCGGTCGGCATTCTGAAAGAAGGGGTGGTCCTTTCTGCCATTTCCCCTGATTTACGATGGGTTCTTCAGGAATTTCAGGCTGACAAATCTGACCGCTGTCCAGTGGGGAAACTGTTTGTTCCTGATAGATGGACTAGTAGAGTGATTTCTGAGGTTCATTGTTCTGTGTTGGCTGGCCATCCTGGTATTTTTGGTACCAGAGAATTGGTTGGTAGGTCCTTTTGGTGGCCTTCTTTGTCACGTGATGTGCGTTCTTTTGTGCAGTCCTGTGGGACTTGTGCGCGGGCCAAGCCTTGTTGTTCCCGTGCTAGTGGGTTGCTTTTGCCCTTGCCGGTCCCTGAGAGGCCCTGGACACCTATTTCTATGGATTTTATTTCTGATCTTCCGGTTTCCCAGAAGATGTCGGTCATCTGGGTTGTTTGTGACCGGTTCTCTAAGATGGTCCATTTGGTGCCTTTGCCTAAATTGCCTTCCTCTTCTGATTTGGTTCCGTTGTTTTTTCAGCATGTGGTTCGTTTGCATGGTATTCCGGAGAATATTGTGTCCGACAGAGGTTCCCAGTTTGTTTCTAGGTTTTGGCGGGCCTTTTGTGCTAGGCTGGGCATTAATTTGTCTTTTTCTTCCGCGTTTCATCCTCAGACAAATGGCCAGACCGAGCGAACTAATCAGACTTTATAAACTTATTTGAGATGCTTTGTGTCTGCTGATCAGGATGATTGGGTGGCTTTCTTGCCATTGGCCGAGTTTGCCCTTAATAATCGGGCTAGTTCGGCTACCTTGGTTTCGCCCTTCTTTTGTAATTTTGGTTTTCATCCTCGTTTTTCTTCGCGGCAGGTTGAGCCTTCTGACTGTCCTGGTGTGGATTCTGTGGTTGACAGGTTGCAGCAGATTTGGGCTCATGTGGTGGACAATTTGGTATTTTCTCAGGAGGAGGCTCAACGTTTTGCTAACCGTCGTCGGTGTGTTGGTTCCCGGCTTCGGGTTGGGGATTTGGTCTGGTTGTCTTCCCATCATGTTCCTATGAAGGTTTCTTCCCCTAAGTTTAAGCCTCGCTTTATTGGTCCTTATAGGATTTCTGAGATTATTAATCCGGTGTCTTTTCGATTGGCCCTTCCGGCTTCTTTTGCTATCCATAATGTCTTCCATAGATCTTTATTGCGGAAATATGTGGTGCCCGTTGTTCCCTCTGTTAATCCTCCGGCCCCTGTGTTGGTTGATGGGGAGTTGGAGTATGTGGTTGAGAAGATTTTGGATTCTCGCTTTTCGAGGCGGAGGCTTCAGTACCTTGTCAAATGGAAGGGTTATGGCCAGGAGGATAATTCTTGGGTTTTTGCCTCTGATGTCCATGCTGCAGATTTGGTCCGTGCCTTTCATCTGGCTCGTCCTGTTCGGCCTGGGGGCTCTGGTGAGGGTTCGGTGACCCCTCCTCAAGGGGGGGTACTGTTGTGAATTCTGCTCTTGGGTTCCCTCCGGTGGTTGTTGATAGTAATGCAGTTGTCCCTGGGTTGCAATCCTGGGCAGGTGTCCCTGCTGATTGCAGCTCTGACTGGGATATTTAGGTGTGCAGGATTCATTAGCCCTTGCCAGTTGTCCATTGTTCTTGGAGGTTTTGCATCTTTGTCTGGTTCCTCCTGCCCTGCAGCTAATTCAGCAAAGATAAGTGTCTGGTTTTTGTTTCTACAGCACACATGCTGTGTGCTTTACAATTCAGTGCTATTCATGGTTTTTTCTTGTCCAGCTTAGACTGTGTTTGGATATTTTCAGTCAAGTTGGATTCTCAGGAGATGCAGATATACATTCCAAGTCTTTAGTTAGATGTGGAATTTTGGTATTATCTGCTGTGGATATTTTTAGGGTTTTAATACTGACCGCTTAGTATTCTGTCCTATCCTTTCCTATTTAGCTAGCGTGGCCTCTTTTGCTAAATCCTGATTTCTGCCTGCGTGTGTCTTTTCCTCTAATACTCACAGTCAATATTTGTGGGGGGCTGCCTATCCTTTGGGGTTCTGCTCTGAGGCAAGATAGAATTCCCATTTCCATCTATAGGGGTATTTAGTCCTCCGGCTGTGTCGAGGTGTCTAGGATGTTTTAGGTACACCCCACGGCTACTTCTAGTTGTGGTGTCAGTTTAGTTTTTGCGGTCAGTACAGGTTCCACCTACTCCTGAGAAAGTCCCATGTGGCTCCAAGGTCACCAGATCATAACAGGTAGACAACAATGACTGATTGCAGGTGTACTAATGTCAATTAACACCCACTATCCACATTTATTTGTTATGTAATGTTGGTCTACCTGTGCAAGATTTGTGTCCTAATATTTTATGCTGTAATACCGTAATTTCCCCAGGGGATCAATAAAGTGTATCATATCGTAACGTATCGTATAATCCTTAAATGGAAGAAGTTTGAGGCCACCAGAAGTCTTCCTAGACCTGGCTATTAGCCAAACTGAGCAATTGTGGGAGAAGAGCCTTGGTGAGAGAGGTAAAGAAGAACCCCAAGATCACTGTGGCTGAGCTCCAAAGATGCAGGAGGGAGATGGGAGAAAGTTCCACATAGTCAACTATCACTGCAGCTCTCCACCAGTTGGACCTTTAAAGGGAACCTGTCACCCCCAAAATCGAAGATGAGCTAAGCCCACCAGCATCAGGGGCTTATCTACAGCATTCTGTAATGCTGTAGATAAGCCCCCGATGTATCCTGAAAGATAAGAAAAAGAAGTTAGATTATACTCACCTGGGGGGGGCGGTCCGGTCCGATGGGGGGGGCGGTCCGGGGCCTCCCATCTTCTTACGATGACATCTGTTATGGTGACCTGGTGGTTAGGAGCACTAGGAATGACCTGATGAGCAAACTAGTAATACAGGACCAGCTCTGGGAAGTGGGAGCTCTGCTGACCGCAACCCCTAATCCTATCACAACAACTAGAAATAGCCGTGGAGCGTACCTGACTCTGCCTAGATGCCTCTTCACAGCCTAGGAGCTAACTACCCCTAAAGATAGAAAATAAAGCCTACCTTGCCTCAGAGAAATTCCCCAAAGAAAACAGGCAGCCCCCCACAAATATTAACTGTGAGTTAAGATGGAAGTCACAAACACAGGAATGAAATAGGTTTCAGCAAAGGAGGCCAGACTTAACTAAACAGACTGAGGATAGAAAAGGCAACTTTGCGGTCAGCACAAAAAACTATAAAAACCACGCAGAGTGTGCAAAAGAGACCCCCGCACCGACTCACGGTGCGGAGGTGCCACTCTGCATCCCAGAGCTTCCAGCTAGCTTGGCAAAATCATGATAGCAAGCTGGACAGAAAACAGAGAAAAACAATTTAACTAGCAGGGACTTAGCTTTTGCTGGAGTAGACAGGTCATCTGCAAGATCCAAGAGAGAACTGAACCAGTACTAGAACATTGACAGCTGGCATCAAGTAACGATCTGAGTGGAGGTAAATAGAGCAGCCAGCCTAGAACTAAATGAGGTCAGCTGGAGAAGGAACCTCAAAACCAGCAGCTCCACTCACAGCCATCAGAGGGAGTCCATGGACAGAACTCGCCGAAGTACCATTCATGACCACAGGAGAGAGTTCGAAAACAGAATTCACAACAGACATCCTCTTCTTGTCTTCACCCTGCGGCTCCGGCACAGACATACTTTGTCTGCCCTGTTGAGGGCAGAGCAAAGTACTGCAGTGCACAGGCGCCGGGAAAGGTCAGCACGGCAGTAGTTCTGCAGATTCTCAGCGCATTTCACTATGTAATGAAAAAAGATTTGCAATTGGAATATTTCATTCAGTGAAATCTAAGATGTGGCATTTTAGTGTTCCCTTTTATTTTTTGGGGATAACAGGTGTTAGACAATGGGGCAGTCATCCAAATGGCAGGAGCAGCAGCAGACCTAGCCAGAGGAGTAGAGTGACACTGGACTCTTCGGTGTCCAGAGAGGATCAATCATGCATTCTAGACCAGCCTCTGAATCTGGTATCCTAAAAGTGACAGCTGGTGGTGGCTCATCAATGTAAATGTTCACCATGTTAATGGGGCCCCCTTTTCTTGTTATAGTGTAAGCAGGTTAGAGTTACATAGTTATTAAGGTTGAAGGAAGACTTTAAGTCCATCTAGTTCAACCCATAGCCTAGCATGCCCTAACATGTTGATCCAGGGGAAGGCAAAAAAACCTCATGTGGTAAGAGTAAGCTCCATCATGGGGAAAAAAATTCCTTCCCGACCCCACATACGGCAATCAGACTAGTTCCCTGGATCAACGCCTTATCAAGGAATCTAATATATATACCCTGTAATATTATACTTTTCCAGAAAGGTATCCAGTCCCCTCTTAAATTGAAGCAATGAGTCACTCATTGCAACATCATACGACAGAGAGTTCCATAGTCTCACTGCTCTTAAAGTAAAGAATCCGCATCTGTTATTATGCTTAAACCTTTTTTCCTCCAGACGTAGAGGATGCCCCCTTGTCCCTGTCACCGGTCTATGATTAAAAAGATCAGCAGAAAGGTCTTTGTACTGTCCCCTCATATATTTATACATTAACATAAGATCACCCCTTAGTCTTCGTTTTTCCAAACTAAATAGCCCCAAGTGTAATAACCTATCTTGGTATGGCAGACCTCCCAGTCCTCTAATAACCTTGGTTGCTCTTCTCTGCACCCGCTCCAGTTCAGCTATGTCTTTCTTATACACCGGAGACCAGAACTGTGCACAGTATTCTAAGTGTGGTCGCACTAGTGACTTGTATAGAGGTAAAATTATGTTCTCCTCATGAGCATCTATGCCTCTTTTAATGCATCCCATTATTTTATTTGCCTTTGTAGCAGCTGCCTGACACTGGCCACTGAATATGAGTTTGTCATCCACCCATACACCCAGGTCTTTTTCATTGACGGTTTTGCCCAGAGTTTTAGAATTAAGCACATAGTTATACATCTTATTACTTGTACCCAAATGCATGACCTTACATTTATCCCCATTAAAGCTCATTTGCCATTTATCAGCCCAAGCTTCTAGTTTACATAAATCAGCCTGTAATATAAAATTGTCCTCCCCTGTATTGATTACCCTGCAGAGTTTAGTGTCATCTGCAAATATTGAAATTCTACTCTGAATGCCCCCTACAAGGTCATTAATAAATATGTTAAAAAGAAGAGGGCCCAATACTGACCCCTGTGGTACCCCACTACTAACCGTGACCCAGTCTGAGTGTGCTCCATTAATAGCCACCCTTTGTTTCCTATCCCTGAGCCAACTCTCAACCCACTTGCACATATTTTCCCCTATCCCCATTATTCTCATTTTATGTATCAACCTTTTGTGTGGCACCGTATCAAAAGCTTTTGAAAAGTCCATATACACTACATCTACTGGGTTCCCTTGGTCCAGACCGGAACTTACCTCTTCATAGAAGCTGATCAAATTAGTCTGACATGATCGGTCCCTAGTAAACCCGTGCTGATACTGGGTCATGAGGTTATTCCTCTTCAGATACTCCAGTATAGCATCCCTTAGAATGCCCTCCAGGATTTTACCCACAGTAGAGGTTAAACTTACTGGCCTATAATTTCCGAGTTCAGTTTTTGTCCCCTTTTTGAATATTGGCACCACATTTGCTATACGCCAGTCCTGTGGTACAGACCCTGTTATTATGGACTCTTTAAAGATTAAAAATAATGGTCTATCAATGACTGTACTTAATTCCTGCAGTACTCGGGGGTGTATCCCATCCGGGCCCGGAGATTTGTAAATTTTTGTTATTTTTAGACGCCGCCGTACTTCCTGCTGGGTTAAGCAGGTAACATTAAATTGGGAATTTTTATCACTAGTCATATTGGCTGCCATGGGATTTTCTTTTGTAAATACTGATGAAAAAAAGTCATTTAGCATATTGGCATTTTCCTCATCCTCATCCACCATTTCACCCAGACTATTTTTAAGGGGGCCAACACTATCATTTTTTAGTTTCTTACTATTTATGTAGTTAAAGAATATTTTGGGGTTATTTTTGCTCTCTCTAGCAATGAGTCTCTCTGTCTCAATCTTTGCTGCCTTGATTTGCTTTTTACATAATTTATTTAATTTTCTGTATTTATTTAATGCCTCCTCACTACCTACTTCCTTTAATTCTCTAAATGCTTTCTTTTTGTCCCTTATTGCACCCCTTACAGCTCTATTTAGCCATATTGGTTTCCTCCTATTTCTAGTATGTTTATTCCCATACGGTATATACTGTGCACAGGTCCTATCCAGGATGCTAATAAATGTCTCCCATTTTCTTTGTGTACTTTTATGTCTCAGGATATCGTCCCAGTTAATTGCACCAAGATCCTCTCTCATCCGTTGGAAATTTGCCCTCCTGAAGTTTAGTGTCCTTGTCACCCCTCTACTACACATCTTATTAAAGGAGACATGAAAACTTATTATTTTGTGATCACTATTCCCCAAGTGACCCCCCAACCCTTATATTTGATATGCGGTCTGGTTTGTTGGTTAATATTAGGTCTAGCAGTGCCCCCCTTCTTGTTGGGTCCTGAACCAGTTGTGAAAGGTAATTGTCTCTCATAGTTGTCAAAATCCGATTACCTTTGCTGGAACTGCAGGTTTCTGTTCCCCAATCTATTTCAGGGTAGATGAAGTCCCCCATAATAATGACTTCTCCTTGAGTCGGTGCTTCATCTATTTGCTTTACAAGGATATTCTCCATTGCTTCCATTATTTTTGGAGATTTATAACAAACCCCTAATTGGTTGCGGGATGCGGTAACGGACCGGAGGCAGAGCAAGGATTAATGTATTTACTACTAACAGGTATATACTCCATGCAGGGAGGAAAGTGGGGAAACAGGAGTATTAAGCAAAAACGGATATGCAGTTTGGGGAAAGTGCAAGGTACTACAATAACAACAGTGTTCAAGGAGTATCTTATCTGGTCATGACAACATCCAGTATGCAATGTCCACAGGATAGAGAATGGCGCTAACAACGGTTAGCGTGTAGTTTGTCCAGTGTAGTCCTGGTGACATAGGTGAGCAGGGTCCTTGTGGCAACAATTAGTCTATGGTGTCTTTTGTGGGCTCTTTGGTCCAGAATATAGCAAAGGGAGTGTAGCACAGTTCACAGAGATGCCAGAGCTTAACGTAGCTCGACATACATGCACCGGGTAGTCAGAATACAGTGCACGGTAGTATCCGGTCTTTCTTAAGCGGTGCGCGCGGGGTACTCATGGGCTCGGAGCATTTGGCCTTTTTTATTTGTGGGAGCCAATGGGCACTCAGCATGTCTCTGGTCAGTCTCTATGAGTATGAGCGGGAACGCTGCTCAGCGGACCAACACTGCTGCAGTGCTCGAGGGACGAAGCACTCTCTTCTCCTTGCTGCCTGCTGTATGTTCCCGCCAAGTCTGCCCACTTGTACGTGCACTCTCCTTTTTACGCTTAGCCTCTCCCCCTGCAGACCAGAGCTAAGGTTGGTCCAGTCCCTTAAACTTTCCACCAGACAACAGAGGAGACGGCCCTGACAATACCAGACTCGGCGCAAGAGAGGTACCCCCAGTCTGGTTCCTCCTCTTACAATAATGTCACTAGGAAAGGCCTAAAAAAGCCAGCGTTAAAAGAAATAATAGAAAATGTGCACTGTGTAGAACCCCGAAGTCAGGTGAATGGCAGATAAAACAGTGTTCATCCTGCATACAGAAAACCATTTGTGAGGAAACTCCTGACTTCGCTTTGAATATTAAGTTTGTCATCAGGGTGGAAGTTGAAGGTTCCTTTAAGTCTCTAATGAGGAAAGGGAAGAAGAGATCTAGAGAACTTTCTTCTGGATCAGATAATTCCCTGCTACCTGAAGGAGAATGAGTACGGATCTCCCTCATCTTCTTCTGATAGAATTGTAGAATGTGTGCATTGAAAGGGACATCCAGGTTCATCATGTCCACCCCTTGCTCAATGTAGGATTCACTAAACCATCTCGGACAGATGTATGTCCAGCCTCTGTTTGATGACTTCCATTAAATAAGAATTTGCCACCTCTCGTGGGAGCCTGTTCAACTCGTTGATCATCCTAACTGTCAAAAGGTTTTATCTAATATCTAATCGGTATCTTCTCATTTTTCTTGTCCACCCAGACAGCGATTCAATCAGAGAAAGAAATTAGGTTAGTCTGGCATGACTTGTTTCCTATAAACCCATGCTGGCTCTGGTTAACTACTGTATTATTAACCAAGTACTTGCATACATGTTGTTTAATAATTTGTTCAAAGAACTTTCCTGGCACAGAAGTAAGACTCACTGGCCTATAATTTCCTTGCTCCATCTTCTTTCCTTTTTGATGATAGGGGCAACATTTGCCCTTCTCCAATTCTTCCTTCTTTTTCGGGATTGTTACTGATTGTGCAGTGAGAATTTATTTTAGCCTAATCTCTCATCCTTCTTGGACAGTTCTGTCCTTTAGAATATCCAGCCATTATACCTTACTAATACTACCCTCTTTCTGAGTCCATTAAAATCTGCCTTTCTGAAGTCTAATGCTAAAGGCTTCCTTATCTTCCTCCTCCTTGTAATCCAAAGTTCGAGGATAGCATGAAGGCAAAATTGAGACTAAGAATCCAGTAAAAATCCAGTCCTTTTTAGGCCTTATACAAGACTCCACGAATTAGGCTTGCCTTCTTCCCAAAGGGAAGAAGGGCAAAGTAGTATGTCTACCAGCCGCAATGGACAATCCATAAATTACATTGAGGGGACTCTGACTTCCTGTATCCCGGTGGTGCTATGAGCCCAGTTACATTCGAGACAGCTTCAGTGGGAAATATTGTCAGTGCAAAAACAATTAGGACGGCATTTGGAAGGAAGGGTAAATCTTTATTCTGTAACCAGAAGTTCCCTCTCATGGTGGATAGATAGGAGAAATCTGTCATCAGGTGTTCCATGGATGCCATGAGTAAGGTATGTCATTAACACAGACACAAGCAGGACTGGTTGGGAGGCACATCTGAGAGATCATGCAGTACAGAGTTCTTGGTCAGTTTACGAGAGGGGGAATTCTTCGAACCTGAAGGAGCTATGGTCTATAGAGAGAGCAGTAAAGGGATTCCTTACCTCTCTCCATGACCGCCATATCCGTATTATGTGAGACAATCGAGCTACAGTGGCGTATATAAAGGGAATAAAATCTCACTCCCTAATGAAAGCAGTAGAAGATATTTTCCAAGTGGTAGAACAATACCTTCTCTCCATGACAGCATTACACCTAAAGGGGATCGATAATGACAAGGCAGACTTCCTTAGTTGTAACAGGTTAAGGCTAGGGGAATGGGCCCTGAACGCTAAGGTGTTTCAGCAGAAAAATATGTGAGGCATCCAGAGATAGATCTGTTCGTAAACAAACAGAACAGGAAGATTGAAAGGTTTTGTTAATTGAATCCAAGAGAAAGCCCCGATGCTGTAGATGCCCTTCAGATCCCTTGGGATTTTGGGATGTCATGTGCATTTCCTCCAATAGTAATGATTCCAACAGTTTTGAGAAAGATCAAGGAGGATCATGCAAGATTGATACTGATAGCTCCATTGTGGACAACAAGACTATGGTTTTACTGGATGAGGCTAATATCAATGTCCGATCCTTCAATCTTGCCGGAGATCCCGAATCTACTCAATATGGGTCCAATTTGTCATTCTCATGTGAAAGGTTTCCAGCTGACAGCGTGGAATTTGAAAGGGCACTGCTGAGGCCAAAAGGGTTTTCCCCAGGGCTAATTTCCACTTTATTAAAAAGTAGGAAACAAGTAACAACAAAGATATATGGCATGACTTGGAAAAAGTTTTTAGACTTTTCAGGAGAAAAACCAGGGGGTAAGATCCCAATTAAAAGCATTTTTGAATTTCTACAGAAAGGGCTAGAGCTAGAATTGGCTACTAGCACTCTTAAGGTTCAAATATCAGTCATGGGAGCATTACAGTATATGATTATAATTTGGCTGTTAATAGGTGGACATTTAGGTTTATAAGATCCTGTGACAGATCTAAGCCAGTACCTGATCCAAGAATTCCTACTTGGGATCTAAATTTGGTTATTGAGGCATTAACCAAGAATTGCAAGAATTACAGTTATATGAAAAAGTTTGGGCACCCCTATTAATCTTAAGCTTAATGTTTTATAAAAATTGTTTTTTTTTGCAACAGCTATTTCAGTTTCATATATCTAATAACTGTTGGACACAGTAATGTTTCTGCCTTGAAATGAGGTTTATTGTACTAACAGAAAATGTGCAATCTGCATTCAAACAAAATTTGACAGGTGCATAAGTATGGGCATCCTTATCATTTTCTTGTTTTAAATACTCCTACCTACTTTTTACTGACTTACTAAAGCACTTTTTTTGGTTTTGTAACCTCGTTGAACTTTGAACTTCATAGCCAGGTGTATGCAATCATGAGAAAAGCTACTTAAAGTGGCCACTTGCAAGTTGTTCTCCTGTTTGAATCTCCTCTAAAGAGTGGCATCATGGGCTCCTCAAAACAACTGTCAAATGATCTGAAAACAAAGATTATTCAACATAGTTGTTCAGGGGAAGGATACAAAAAGCTGTCTAAGAGATTTAACCAATCAATTTCCACTGTGAGGAACATAGTAAGGAAATGGAAGAACACAGGTACAGTTCTTGTTAAGGCCAGAAGTGGCAGGCCAAGAAAAACATCAGAAAGGCAGAGAAGAAGAATGGTGAGATGAGTCAAGGACAATCCTCAGTGTTATGATCCCAATGGCAGAGGATCTCTGATATTCCGGCAAGATAGCAAAAATATAAATACTGCTCTAGGGAGGTGGAAACTGGGCTAACCGCATACCTGATCCTGACACAAACAACTAAAAGTAGCCGGTGAACGTACCTACGTTGATTCTAGACGTCTCGAGCCAGCCAGAGAACTGACTACCCCTAGAGGGAAAAAATAAGACCTCACTTGCCTCTAGAGAAATTGAACCCCAAAGATATAGAAAGCCCCCAACAAATAATAACGGTGAGGCAAGAGGAAAACACAAACGTAGAGATGAACTAGATTCAGCAAAGTGAGGCCCACTAGTCTAGATAGGCAGAAAATAGATAGTGGACTATGCGGTCAGCAGAAAACCCTCCACGCTGAACATTCAAGAACCCCCACACCGACTGACGGTGTGGAGGGAGAATATCAGCCCCCTAGAGCTTCCAGCGAGTCAAAAATCAAATGTAAAGCAAGCTGGACAAAAACACTGAATAATGCAAACGATCCAAATTGTACAAAACAGACTTAGCTTTTCTTGCATGAGGCAGACTGAAAGGAATCCGGAGGAGACCAAATAGGTCTGGATACAACGATGCCAGGCAAGAGACTGAGTCCAGAGGAGACTCAAATAGGAAACACCCGCTGCTTAACGACACAGCTGGAGCTCAGGCCTGCAACAAGACATACCTAACACAATACCGTTAGTGACCACCAGAGGGAGCCCAGAAACACAGTTCACAACAGTACCCCCCCCTTGAGGAGGGGTCACCGAACCCTCACCAAGACCCCCAGGGCGATCAGGATGAGCAGCGTGAAAGGCATGAACCAAATCAGCCGCATGAACATCAGAAGCGACAACCCAGGAATTATCCTCCTGACCATAGCCTTTCCACTTAACTAAATACTGGAGTTTCCGTATAGAGATGCGAGAATCCAGAATCTTCTCCACCACGTACTCCAACTCGCCCTCAACCAAAACCGGGGCAGGAGGCTCAACAGCAGGAACCATAGGCACCACGTACCGCCGCAACAAGGACCTATGGAACACATTATGAATAGCAAAAGACGCTGGAAGGTCCAAGCGAAAAGACACCGGGTTAAGGATTTCCAAAATCTTATAAGGACCGATAAAGCGAGGCTTGAACTTAGGAGAGGAGACTTTGAAAGGAACATGCTGAGAAGACAACCAAACCAAATCCCCAACACGAAGTCGGGGACCCACACCGCGGCGGCGGTTGGCAAACCGCTGGGCCTTGTCTTGTGACAATTTCAAATTGTCCACCACATGGTTCCAAATCCGCTGCAACCTATCCACCACAGAATCAACCCCAGGACAGTCAGAAGGTTCAACCTGACCCGAGGAGAAACGAGGATGAAAACTAGAGTTGCAGAAAAAGGGTGAAACCAAGGTGGCAGAACTAGCCCGATTATTAAGGGCAAACTCGGCCAGTGGCAAAAAGGTAACCCAGTCGTCCTGATCAGCAGAAACAAAACATCTCAAATAAGTCTCTAACGTCTGATTAGTTCGCTCGGTCTAGCCATTAGTCTGAGGATGAAAAGCCGACGAAAAAGACAAATCAATACCCATCTTAGCACAAAAGGATCGCCAGAATCTGGACACAAACTGGGATCCTCTGTCAGATACAATATTCTCAGGGATGCCATGCAAACGAACCACATTCTGAAAGAACAAAGGAACCAAATCAGAGGAGGAAGGCAACTTAGGCAAGGGCACCAAATGGATCATTTTAGAAAAATGATCGCACACCACCCAGATGACAGACATCTTCCGAGACACCGGAAGATCCGAAATGAAATCCATGGAAATGTGCGTCCAAGGCCTCTTTGGGATAGGCAAGGGCAAAAGCAACCCGCTGGCACGAGAACAGCAAGGCTTAGCCTGAGCACAAATCCCACAGGACTGCACAAAAGAACGCACATCCCGCGACAAGGAAGGCCACCAAAAGGACCTGGCCACCAAATCTCTGGTACCGAAAATCCCAGGATGTCCCGCCAACACCGAAGAATGAACCTCAGAAATAACTCTGTTGGTCCATCCATCAGGGACAAACAATCTCTCTGGTGGACAACGATCAGGCCTATCAGCCTGAAATTTTTGCAGCCCTCGTCGCAAATCTGGGGAAATGGCAGACAAAATTACTCCCTCTCTGAGAATACCAGCCGGCTCAGAGACTCCCAGAGAATCAGGCACAAAACTCCTAGAAAGTGCATCAGCCTTCACGTTCTTCGAACCAGGCAGGTACGAGACCACAAAGTCAAAACGGGAGAAAAACAACGACCAACGGGCCTGTCTAGGATTCAGGCGCTTGGCAGACTCGAGGTAAATCAGATTTTTATGATCAGTCAAGACCACCACACGATGTCTAGCTCCCTCGAGCCAATGTCGCCACTCCTCAAATGCCCACTTCATGGCCAACAACTCCCGATTACCAAAATCGTAGTTCCGCTCAGCAGGTGAAAATTTCCTTGAAAAGAAGGCGCATGGCTTCATCACGGAGCCATCAGAACTTTTTTGCGACAAAACAGCCCCTGCACCAATTTCAGAAGCATCAACTTCAACCTGGAAGGGAAGAGAGACATCCGGCTGGCACAAGACTGGCGCTGAAGTAAACCGATGCTTCAGCTCCCGAAAGGCCTCCACGGCCGCAGGAGACCAATTCGCAACATCAGAACCCTTCTTGGTCATATCCATCAAAGGTTTAACCACGCTGGAGAAATTAGCGATAAAACGACGGTAAAAATTAGCAAAGCCCAAGAACTTCTGCAGGCTCTTAACAGACGTGGGCTGAGTCCAGTCATGAATGGCACGGACCTTAACTGGGTCCATCTCCACAGTAGAAGGGGAAAAAATAAAACCCAAAAAAGAAACCTTCTGTACCCCAAAGATACATTTTGAACCCTTCACAAATAGAGCATTCTCCCGCAAAACCTGAAACACCATCCTGACCTGGTTCACATGGGACTCCCAATCATCAGAAAAAACCAAAATATCATCCAGATAAATAATCATAAATTTATCCAGATATTTCCGGAAGATGTCATGCATGAAGGACTGAAACACAGAAGGAGCATTAGATAATCCGAAAGGCATCACCAGGTACTCAAAATGACCCTCAGGCGTATTAAATGCCGTTTTCCATTCATCTCCCTGCTTTATGCGCACAAGGTTATACGCACCACGAAGATCTATCTTGGTGAACCAACTGGATCCCTTAATCCGAGCAAACAAATCAGACAACAATGGCAAAGGATACTGAAATTTAACCGTGATCTTATTCAGAAGATGATAATCTATACAAGGTCTCAAAGACCCGTCTTTCTTGCCCACAAAAAAGAATCCTGCACCAAGAGAGGACGAGGATGGGCGAATATGTCCCTTCTCCAAAGACTCCTTTATATAACTCCGCATCGCGGCATGCTCTGGCACAGATAAATTAAAGAGTCGTCCCTTAGGAAACTTACTACCAGGAATCAAATCTATAGCACAATCACAGTCCCTATGAGGAGGAAGGGCACTGGACCTGGCCTCATTAAATACATCCTGAAAGTCTGACAAAAACTCAGGGATCTCAGAAGGAGTAGAAGAAGCAATAGACACCAATGGAGAATCGCCATGAATCCCCTGACACCCCCAACTAGACACAGTCATAGCTTTCCAATCTAAAACTGGATTATGGGCCTGTAACCATGGCAGACCCAAAACGACAACATCATGCATTTTATGCAGTACCAGAAAACGGATCACCTCCTGATGTACAGGAGTCATGCACATGGTCATTTGCGTCCAATACTGAGGTTTATTCTCTGCCAATGGCGTAGAATCAATTCCTCTAAGAGGAATAGGATTTTCCAAAGGCTCCAGGACAAAACCGCAGCGCTTGGCAAACGACAACAAATCCATCAGACTTAAAGCAGCACCAGAATCCACAAAAGCCATAACTGAGTAAGAAGATAATGAACAAATTAAAGTCACAGACAAAATAAACTTAGGCTGAAAAGTACCAATGGCGACAGGATTAACTTTTTTCTTTAAACGTTTAGAGCATGCTGAGATAACATGTGTTGAATCACCACAGTAGAAACACAACCCATTTTGACGTCTATGATTTTGTCGCTCGGCTCTGGTCAGAATTCTGTCACATTGCATAGAATCAGGTGACCGCTCAGACAGCACCGCCAAAGGATTATCAGATTTGCGCTCCCGCAAACGTCGATCAATTTGAATGGCTAGAGCCATTGAATCATTTAGACCTGTAGGAATAGGAAACCCCACCATCACATCTTTAATGGCTTCAGAAAGACCATTTCTGAAATTTGCTCATTCCATTGAGTAAGCACGGACCATTTCCGAAATTTTTGGCAATATACCTCAGCTTCGTCCTGACCCTGAGAGATAACCAGCAACATTTTTTCAGCCTGATTTTCAAGATTAGGCTCCTCATAAAGCAAACCAAGTGCCAGAAAAAACGCATCAACATTCACCAATGCAGGATCTCCTGGCGCCAGAGAGAAGGCCCAATCCTGAGGGTCGCCGCGCAAGAAGGAAATAACAATCTTAACTTGCTGAGCGGAATCACCAGAGGAACGAGGTTTCAGAGACAGAAACAATTTACCATTATTCCTAAAATTCAGGAATTTAGATCTATCTCCAAAAAACGGCTCAGGAATAGGTATTTTTGGTTCAGACATAGGGCTATGGATAACAAAATTCTGAATGCTTTGCACCCTAGCAGCAAGCTGATCCACACTAGAAGTCAAAGTCTGGACATTCATATCTGCAGCAGAGTTTAGCCACTCAGAGAAAAAGGGGATGGAAGAAGCTAGGCAAACTGCAGCAAAAAAAAACAAAAACAAAAAAACTCAGAACTTCTTCTTAATCCCGCTTCTGCGATGCATTAAACATTTTCTTTTGGCCTGGCATTCTGTTATGATCCCAATGGCAGAGGATCTCTGATATTCCGGCAAGATAGCAAAAATATAAATACTGCTCTAGGGAGGTGGAAACTGGGCTAACCGCATACCTGATCCTGACACAAACAACTAAAAGTAGCCGGTGAACGTACCTACGTTGGTTCTAGACGTCTCGAGCCAGCCGGAGAACTGACTACCCCTAGAGGGAAAAAATAAGACCTCACTTGCCTCTAGAGAAATTGAACCCCAAAGATATAGAAAGCCCCCAACAAATAATAACGGTGAGGCAAGAGGAAAACACAAACGTAGAGATGAACTAGTTTCAGCAAAGTGAGGCCCACTAGTCTAAATAGGCAGAAAATAGATAGTGGACTATGCGGTCAGCAGAAAACCCTACAAAAACATCCACGCTGAACATTCAAGAACCCCCACACTGACTGACGGTGTGGAGGCAGAATATCAGCCCCCTAGAGCTTCCAGCGAGTCAAAAATCAAATGTAAAGCAAGCTGGACAAAAACACTGAATAATGCAAACGATCCAAATAGTACAAAACAGACTTAGCTTTTCTTGCATGAGGCAGACTGAAAGGAATCCGGAGGAGACCAAATAGGTCTGGATACAACGATGCCAGGCAAGAGACTGAGTCCAGAGGAGACTCAAATAGGAAACACCCGCTGCTTAACGACACAGCTGGAGCTCAGGCCTGCAACAAGACATACCTAACACAATACCGTTAGTGACCACCAGAGGGAGCCCAGAAACACAGTTCACAACACCTCAGACCACCTCCAGAGAGCTGCAGCATCAACTTGCTGCAGATGGTGTCACTGTGCATCGGTCAACTATACAACGCACTTTGCACAAGGAGAAGCTGTGTGGGAGAGTGATGCGAAAGAAGCTGTTTCTGCAGGCATGCCACAAACAGAGTAGGCTGAGGTATGCAAAAGCACATTTGGAGAAGCCAATTTCTTTTTGGAAGAAGGTCCTGTGGACTGATGAAACCAAGATTGAGTTGTTTGGTCTGTCATGTCGGACGCTGTTCAGACCAGGTCGTTCAACAGACAGCGGTAATTCCGCTTTTGACCACTATGCGCTCATTGGCATCGGCTAGATTTTATCTAGCTGGTCCGGGGTTAATTTACCTGGTGCTCGGATTGGAAGCTGGGCCATGCCCACTGCCTTTAAATAGTTCTCCTGAACATTGGGCGTCGCCGATTATAGCTTCTGTCTTGTGCGTTGTTATCTCGGTCTGGAGTGGTGAGCTAGTAGTTGAAGTATCGTTGCTGGTGGTGTATTTCCCTTTGTCTTATTTACTCCTTCCTATATTTGTATTTATTTTGCCCTGCACATTTTTAGTGTATTCCTGAGTGACTGCGGTGTGGTGTATATTTTCCGTTATCCTTGTCTGTGCTAACTGTGGGTATTGGTGTATAATCTTTTCACTGGGTGGTGGGCTGTGGTTTCAGCCTAGGGTTGAAACAGGAGACAGGGTGAGGTTCAAGGCCTAGACATGCACACCATCAGTGTAAACTCTAGGTAGAGGGTCAGTCAGGATTTCCCTAGTCTGAGGGAAATTGCAGGGGCCCGGGTTATTAGCTCTTGCCCACCTAGTCTTCCCGTGACATTATAATCGGGCTTTAAAACAAAAAAAAAATGGGGGTTTCCTTTTTTTTTGTTTCGTCATGGATCCCATGACTTCCATAACTTGCCAGTTGGAGGCGCTGTCCCTACAGGTCACTGAGTTGAGGGGGGCAGTGCAGCAACAAGGACTAGCAGTATCTAATGTGCAAGCTGGAGCGACAGGTAGAGTTGCTGAGCCTAAGTTTCCTTTGCCTGAAAAATTTGCTGGGGAACGCAGTAAATTTGTTTCTTTTCGTGAAGCTTGCAAACTATATTTCCGTATGCGCCCGATCTCCTCGGGTAATGAGGCTCAGCATGTGGGCCTGGTGTTGTCATTGTTAAGCGGGGATCCCCAAGCATGGGCGTTTTCTTTGCCATTTGATTCTGCTGCATTTGACTCTGTGGAGAGTTTTTTTTCCTTTCTTGGAAACATTTACGATGAGCCTGACAGAATGGCTCTAGCAGAATCTAAGATACGCACTATTCGCCAGGGGGAGTGAGTTGCAGAGGATTACTGTTCTGAATTTCGTTGCTGGGTGATCGATACACAGTGGAATGATCCAGCGCTGTGGAGTCAGTTTATTCATGGGGTTTCTGGAAGGGTTAAAAAAGCCCTTCTGATGTACGAGACTCCTGCTTCGCTAGATTCCGCTATGAGTCTGGTTGTCCGCATTGATCGCCCTTTGCGTCAGGGGGAGCATGAGACACCGCCTATGGGAGAGGGTTTAGGTTCACGTGAGGTTGCTGCAGGTGAGCCCACGGAGCCTATGCAAATTGCAGGGGTGTCACATGTGAAGCGTCGAGCCCCTGAGCTCAGGAAGCAGGGAGCCTGTTTTTTCTGCGGTAAAAATGGTCATTTTATTAATATCTGTCCTCTGCTGTCAAAGAAAAACGCAACGGCGGAAAAACTTCTAAGCTCAGAGGGTGTGGAGGAGTCCAATCTGAGCTTATGTATATCCTCCATGATGATTACTCAGTGCATGCTCCCTGCCAAAGTTGTTGTCGCTGGCAGAGAGCTGCCAATCACTGCTTTTGTGGATAGTGGTTCAGCCACAAATCTCATTGATGAGGAGTTTGCGCGCACAGCAGGTTTTAGGATTGAAAAACTGCCTCATCCTATCCGCGTGGTCACCATCAATGCTGCTCCTCTCTCACAGGGGGAGATTACTGAATTTGTGGCTGAGGTGAAACTCCACATTGGGGTTTTACATTCCGAGTAGGATACATGTAAGGTGCTCAGGAATCTTCCTGCTCAGGTGGTTTTCGGTTTTCCATGGTTGTCTATGCACAACCCAGTAATTGACTGGAAAACTCAGGACATAATTCAGTGGAGCGAGTTCTGCCAGGAGAATTGCCTGGCCACATGTGTGTCTGCTGTGACTTCAAGCGTTTCGGAGTCACTTCTGGATTTTGTGGATGTGTTCTCTGAGAAGGGTTGTTCAGAGTTGCCGCCACATCGTCCCTATGACTGTACTATCAGGTTTAAACCAGGGGCCAAATTGCCTTAAGCAAGGATGTTTAACATCTCCGGTCCGGAGAGACAAGCGTTAAAGGATTACATTGCTGAAAGTTTGAGCAAAGGGCACATCAGGCCTTCATCCTCGACTGTGGCAGCAGGATTCTTCTTCGTGAAGAAGAAAGATGGCGGATTACGCCCGTGTTTGGATTTCAGGGAGTTGAACCAGATTACGGTTTATGATCCATATCCTATGCCACTGATACCGGATTTGTTCAACCAGGTGGCAGGTGCTAAGTGAATTACCAAGCTTGACCTCAGGGGGGCGTACAACCTCATAAGAGTCCGTCAAGGTGATGAGTGGAAGATGGCTTTTAATACCCCTGAGGGTCATTTTGAAAATTTGGTGATGCCATTTGGGTTGACAAACGCACCAGCAGTGTTTCAACATTTCATAAATGATGTGTTCTCGCATGTTTTGGGGAAATTCGTTATTGTGTACCTAGATGACATCCTCATATATTCTTGCGACCGTGATACTCATTTAGATCATGTCAGGCAGGTGTTACAGCTTCTCAGAGAGAATAAGCTATATGCGAAACTGGAGAAATGTGTATTTTCGGTACAGGAGTTGCCTTTCTTGGGCTATATTGTGTCTGCTTCAGGGTTTAAAATGGACACCGCTAAGGTGCAAGCGGTGTTGCATTGGGAACGGCCTGATAACCTAAAAGCACTTCAGCGGTTCCTTGGGTTTTCTAACTACTATAGGAAGTTTATCAAGGATTTTTCTATCATTGCTAAACCGCTAACTGACATGACTAAAAAGGGTACCAATTTCTCCGTTTGGCCTGAGGCTGCTGTGTGCGCATTTGAATCTCTTAAAAACAGGTTTGTTTCGGCTCCCATTCTGGTGCAGCCAGATGTATCGAAACCTTTTGTTGTAGAAGTCAATGCGTCTGCGATTGGTGTGGGGGCGGTGCTGTCACAAGGCTCATCCTTGAGCGGTTTGCGTCCATGCACCTATTTTTCCAAGAAACTGTCGCCTGCCGAACGTAACTACGATATCAGCAACAGAGAGTTGTTGGCAATCAAATTGGCCTTTGAGGAATGGCGACACTTCTTGGAGGAGTCAGGTTCATCAGGTTACTGTTATTACCGACCATAAGAATTTGCTTTATTTGGAGTCTGCCAAGCGTCTGTCTCCCAGGCAGGCTCGCTGGGCATTGTTTTTCACGCGGTTCAACTTTGTTGTCACTTACAGACCTGGTTCTAAAAACACTAAGGCGGATGCTTTGTCCAGGTGTTTTCCGGGGGGAGAGCCTTGGGAAGATCCAGTACCCATCCTCCAAAAGGGTGTTGTGGTTTCGTCTCTCACTACCGAGGTTGAGGCTGAGATTGCCGAGGCCCAGGATGAGGTACCATCTGAGCTTCCCGTCAACAAAACGTTTGTACTGCTTCATCTCCGCTTAAAGGTTTTGGCAGAGCATCATGATGCTGTCCTGGCTGGCCATCCAGGGGTTAGGGGTACCTTGGACTTGGTGTCACGTCGGTTTTGGTGGCCCAAGATCCGACAGGACGTGGTCCCATACGTGTCAGCTTGCACCACGTGCGCCAGGACTAAGACGCCTCGCTCCCGTCCTGTTGGCACACTACTTCCTCTCGAGGTACTAGAGAAGCCATGGACGGAAATCTCAATGGATTTTATCACTGATTTGCCCTCCTCAGCTGCGAACACGGTCATCTTGGTGATTGTTGATCGGTTCTCAAAAATGTCGCACTTTGTGTCTTTGCCTTCGTTGCCTAACGCTAAGACTCTGGCTCAGGTATTTGTGCAGGAGGTGGTCAGACTTCATGGGGTTCCGTCTGACATCGTTTCTGATAGGGGGTCTCAGTTTGTGGCAAAATTTTGGAAAGCATTTTGTTCACGGCTGGGGATCAAGTTGTCTCATTCTTCGGCGTTTCATCCTCAGTCAAATGGTCAGACTGAGCGTATGAACCAAAATTTGGAACAGTACTTACGCTGCTTTGTTTCGGATAACCAGGAGGAGTGGTCAAAGTTTCTTCCTTTGGCTGAGTTTGCCATCAATAATCACCGCCAGGAGTCGTCTGGAGAGTCTCCGTTTTTTTGTGTTTACGGACTTCATCCTCAATTTTGTACTTTGAGTCAGGGGGGCTCTTCCGGCGTCCCGGAGGAAGACCAGTTAGGAGCACAATTATCATCAGTCTGGAGGAGAGTTAAACAGCGCCTGTTGAGTGTGGGTGCTAGGTACAAACGTGTGGCTGACAGTAGGCGTGTGCCAGGTCCGGACCTGAGTGTGGATGACTGGGTGTGGTTATCCACAAAAAACATAAGACTCAAAATACCATCCCTTAAATTGGGTCCACGGTTTATTGGTCCATTTAGGGTCACCGCCGTCATTAACCCAGTAGCGTACCGATTGGAGCTTCCTACGGTGTATAAGATACACAACGTGTTCCACAGGTCTCTTTTAAAGAAGGTGGTGGGTTCCGTGAACGCAGCGCCTATGCCACCTCCAGTCTTGGTGGATGGTAATTTGGAATTTGAAGTCTCCAAGGTGGTTGACTCTCATGTAGTGCGCCGCACTTTACAGTACTTGGTACACTGGCGTGGTTATGGGCCTGAGGAGAGGTCCTGGGTACCAGCCTCGGACGTTCATGTGGATCGGCTGGTCAGGTTTTTTCACCGCCGCCATCCGGACAAGCCGGGTCCTATACGCCGTGAGGGCCCTGGGGTCCCTCGTAGAAGGCGGGGTACTGTCATGTCGGACGCTGTTCTGTGCTAACTGTGGGTATTGGTGTATAATCTTTTCACTGGGTGGTGGGCGGTGGTTTCAGCCTAGGGTTGAAACAGGAGACAGGGTGAGGTTCGAGGCCTAGACATGCACACCATCAGTGTAAACTCTAGGTAGAGGGTCAGTCAGGATTTCCCTAGTCTGAGGGAAATTGCAGGGGCCCGGGTTATTAGCTCTTGCCCACCTAGTCTTCCCGTGACATGGTCATACAAAAAGGCATTATGCATGGTGGCAAAAAAAACACAGCATTCCAAGAAAAACACTTGCTACCCACAGTAAAATTTGGTGGAGGTTCCATCATGCTTTGGGGCTGTGTGGCCAATGCCGGCACCGGGAATCTTGTTAAATTTGAAGGACGCATGGATTCCTCTCAGTATCAGCAGATTCTTGACAATAATGTTCATGAATCAGTGACAAAGTTGAAGTTACGCAGGGGATGAATCTTTCAGCAAGACAATGGTCCAAAACACCGCTCCAAATCTACTCAGGCATTCATGCAGAGGAACAATTACATTGTTCTGGAATGGCCATCCCAGTCCCCAGACCTGAATATCATTGAACATCTGTGGGATCATTTGAAGAGGGCTGTCCTTGCTCAGCGACCATCAAACTTAACTGAACTGGAATTGTTTTGTAAAGAGGAATGGTCAAAAATACCTTCATCCAGGATCCAGGAACTCATTAAAAGCTACAGGAAGCGACTAGAGGCTGTTATTTTTGCAAAAGGAGGATCTACTAAATATTAATGTCACTTTTCTGGTGAGGTGCCCATACTTATGCACCTGTCAAATTTTTTTGAATGCAGATTGCACATTTTCTGTTAGTACAATAAACCCCATTTCAAGGCAGAAACATTACTGTGTCCAACAGTTATTAGATATATGAAACTGAAATAGCTGTTGCAAAAAGAACAATTTTTATAAAACATTAAGCTTAAGATTAATAGGGGTGCCCAAACTTTTTCATATAACTGTATCTCTTAAGAATCTTACACTGAAAGCAATAATATTGATAGCATTGACCTCGGCTCATAGAGTTCGTGACATCCAAGCCCTATCGGTTAATCCTCCTGCATCTGGTCTCAACACAACTCTATCATCATAAACCTCAGTATAACTCCCCAAGGTAGCTATGAGGTTTCATAGTAGTCAGGAAATCATACTACCTTCCTTTTGTAATAATCCAAGAAGCCTAAAAGAGAAGTTTCACAGTCTAGATGTAAGAAGGAAGTTAATAAATTATATGTTCGTAACAAGTCAGTGGAGCAAGAGCCGGTACTTGTTTGTAGCCTTTCATGGTTCCAGGAAGGGGTGTAAGGTGTCGAAAAGCACCATAGCTACATGGATTAAAGATGCCATTAGGTTAGTTTACTCCACCAATCATGTTAAAGTTCCAGAGTGAATTAAGGCTCATTTTCTTGTGTGGAAAAGGTGGAGATATCCATCGACCAGATTTGTAAGTCTGCAAGTTGGTCACCAACTTCAACATTCTTTAGGCACAATAGACTGGATCTAACTGCCTCTGCTGGTCCCTCCCTAAGGTGATTTTTATCTATAAATCTCTCAGGCGTTTGTAGGAGTGGTGAAGCTGATGGTTGCTTCCTGACACTCCAAAGGGTTAAATGCGTTTGATGTTCATGTATATTATAAAAGAGTACCTCTCACTGGAGCTGCAGTTTAGCTTAGACAGGGTTAATTATAATGGCCAATCCAGTTTGAGAGGGGGAACTGAGAGATGGTGTCAGGTTTTAGGAAGTGTGAGTCAGTTCAGGGACAGTAGTGTGAACTCTCAACAGCAGTCTCAAGCATTGGGCTATGCAATGGATTGCAAGAGAACCCCTCTCTGTTGTGAATTCCGTCCTTGGGCTCCCTTCTGTGGTTGTGAATGGTACTTTTGTGAGTTCTGCCCTTGGGCTCCCTCTGGTGGTTTCGAGTGGAACTGCTGCTCCTTGAGTTTAGCTGTAGCAGCTGCTTTCACTGATCGTCTCTCCTGGCTTTGCTATTTAACCTGGCTCTGGTCTTCAGTTCATGCCAGCTGTCAATGTTTCTGGTTTGGGATTCAGATCTCTCCTTGGATTTCTCTGATGGCCTGTCCATTTCAGCAAAAGATAAGTTTTTGCTAGTTCTTTGTTGTCCATTTGCTTTGGACTTTATTGCTCAGCTCATGTTATGTTTCCTTTTGTCCAGCTTGTCATTATGATATATTCAGGCTAGCTGGAAGCTCTGGGGAAGCAGATTTGCCCTCCACACCGTGAGTCGGTGTGGAGATCATTTTTGTAAACTCTGCGTGGATTTTTAGTTTTTAATACTGACCGCACAGTATCCTTTCCTATTCTGTCTATTTAGATTAGTATTGGCCTCCTTTGCTAAAATCTGTTTTCATTTCTGTGTATGTTATTTCCCTCTCCACTCACAGTCAATATTTGTGGGGGGCTATCATTCCTTTTGGGAATTTCTCTGAGGCAAGATAGCTTTCTGTTTCCATCTTTAGGGGTAGTTAGTTCTCAGGCTGTGACGAGGTGTCTAGGGAGAGACAGGAACACTCCACGGCTATTTCTAGTGTTGGTGTTAGGATTAGGAACTGCGGTCAGTAAAGATACCACCACCTCAGAGCTTGTCCCATGTTGCTCTTTAACCACCAGGTCATATCAGTGTTGCTCCTTAACCACCAGGTCATAACAGTACAGCTGGCCCGCAATGTGTTGAATGCATCTCAAAAGAGGGAAAAAAAAGTTCTGAGCCATTTTTTTTTCTTTTCCTTTGCAGCCTGTTTTGTCTTTTTTTTCCCCTTAATCTCTGGGTGGTTCAGGATTCCGGTGCTGACATGGAGGTTCAGGGTCTGTCCTCGCGTGTGGATCAACTTGCTGCAAGGGTACAGAGTATCCAAGATTATGTTGTTCACACTCCGGTTTTAGAGCCTAGAATTCCTATTCCTGATTTGTTTTCTGGGGATAGATCTAAATTTTTGAACTTTAAAAATAACTGCAGATTGTTTTTTGCTCTGAGACCCCGTTCCTCTGGTGACCCCATTCAGCAGGTGAAGATTGTCATTTCTCTGCTGCGTGGAGACCCGCAGGACTGGGCATTCTCCCTTGAGCCAGGAAATCCTGCATTGCTCAATATAGACGCATTTTTTCAAGCGCTCGGATTGCTGTATGACAAACCTAGTTCTGTGGATCAGGCAGAAAAAACCTTGCTGGCTCTGTGTCAGGGTCAGGAAGCGGCAGAAGTATACTGCCAGAAATTTAGAAAGTGGTCTGTGCTCACAAAATGGAATGAGTATGCCCTGGCAGCAATTTTCAGAAAGGGTCTTTCTGAAGCCCTTAAAGATGTTATGGTGGGGTTCCCCACGCCTGCTGGTTTGAACGAATCAATGTCTTTGGCCATTCAAATTGATCGGCGCCTGCGTGAGCGCAAGGTGGTGCACCATATGGCGGTGTCCTCTGGGCAGAGTTCTGAGCCTATGCAATGTGATAGGATTTTGACTAGAGCGGAACGGCAGGAATTCAGACGTCAGAATGGGCTGTGTTTTTACTGTGGTGACTCTACTCATGCTATTTCTGATTGTCCTAAGCGTACTAAGAGGGTCGCTAGGTCTGTTACCATTAGTACTGTACAGCCTAAATTTCTCTTGTCTGTTACCCTGATTTGCTCATTGTCGTCCTTTTCTGTTATGGCATTTGTGGATTCAGGCGCTGCCCTGAACTTAATGGACTTGGAATTTGCCAAACGCTGTGGTTTTTCCTTGGAGCCTTTGCGGAGCCCTATTCCCTTGAGGGGGATTGATGTTACGCCATTGGCCAAGAATAAACCTCAGTACTGTATAAAAAGAACCTAGCACTCAACTTGATGCTTTAGAGTGAATTTTTATTGTAGTGGTACTCAAACGTTTCGGTCCTACACCTGGACCTTCGTCAGTAACTACATGTGAGATATAACCAAATGTGATAACAATACAAAAGGAATAAATCATACAGAAAAACAATTATACAAAAAAAGTATATACATAAATGCTGGGAGAACAGAATAGCATCGACATCAAAAAATGGTCCAATGTATCCAGGACTTATAAGCAGGAGAAAAACCCCCAAGAATCTAGGCTGGTGAGCTCCACCTATGTTTGGAAGTAGGGGACCCCCCTTAAAAAGACCAGTGAAGGGTAAAGTACATACCGTACTGTAGAGTATAGAGGGGGGACCAAGGGGTCAGTAGACACACAGGAGCGGCGTCTGTGGATGTGCAAAACGATCCCCCGGAGGGATATGTGAGATATGTAACACGGTAGGTGGATGTGAAAAAGGGACATGAAGGATTGCTCATACCTTATATGAGAACCAAACCGGGGCGGTACTAAGGGTGTGCAAACAGAAAGAGCAGAGGGTTGGTTACCTCCTCGCCGTGGCACAGAAGAACAAGCTGAGTGCTAGTGTGACAATTACCTGTGGAGACCGTGACAGCTGAAGACCGGTGCAGACGCGGATTCCACCGCTGGTCTGCCGGTAAGGAGTGTAATCGCCGTGATATGGAGGTGGGGCGGGACTGTCAGTGCCGGAGAACCAATCAGCGGGTGACGCCGCTGACCGGAAGTGACGTCGCGCGGTAAGGAACCACACAGTGCGGTTACATGCAGAGATGTGCTGCGTGATGGGCGGAAGTGACGTCCAGTTGTCAGGGTAACAGGGCATCGCACAGTCTCAGGTAACCAGTAACAAAGCGCTATAGTAAAACATGAAGCATGGATGGACACAAGTGCAGGTACATAACAGGATGAATGGACCTAGAGCAGGGGTGCCCGTATAGGATTTTCTGTAGAGGGTGAACGAAATCCATACAAGTGGTGGTCCTACGTTCTATTGTTTTGCCATGTGCCTCGGTGTGAAAAGTGGACTTGGTCCAACGTGACATGCGGAAGTGACACAGATTTCAATACAGTCGATTCTAATGGCAAGAAAGAAAAGCAGAGTTAGCAAATTGTAGGTATACATTATTTAGACGTATATAAACAATAGGATGACTGGAATACACATAAACCAGTGGGTAACATCAGAACATATGGAACAGGCAACAAATGGGGTAGTACATCATCAAATAAAAGAGGCAAGATCATAGTCTCTATTAAGTCCCAGTGGATGAAGTGTTTCCAATGTATGGATCCAAAATGCCTCCCGTCTTTTAAGACGGGCTACCCGGTCACCACCTCTCCTGAAAGGGGGAATATGCTCTATGACTTGGTATTGTAGCTGGGAGACAGTGTGGCCCTGATTGTGGAAGTGGAGGGGAACGGGTAACAATAAATTCTTGCGGCGGATCGTCGATTTGTGTTTAGACACACGGTCTCGTATGGGTTGCGTAGTTTCCCCTATGTATAAGAGTCCGCAAGGACACTTGATTAGGTATATAACCCATGACGAAGCACATGTGAAGTAGTCTGGGATATGAAATGACTTGCCGGACCGGGGATGGTGAAAGGAGGAGCCTTTCAGAACATTGTGACATTGGGCACAATTAAGGCATGGGAAGGTCCCCTTGCGTGGATTCTGCAGAAACCGTTGGCGAGGAGTGGACGAACCTGTTCCCAGATCCGCCCTAACAAGGGAGTCCCTGAGGTTGGGTGGGCGTCTAAAACAGGGGAGAAAAGGATTCTGGAATTCCGGTATTTTGGGGTACCCCTTAGATAATAGGTGCCAATGTTGGCGTATTGACCTATGTAAGATGTACGAGAACGGATGATATGAGTGGACAAATGGGATCCGGTTAGAGGCTCTGTTGGATCGTGTGGTAGATGGGGCTGCAGCTTTTTCCAGTACCGAGGGTGGATAACCCCGTTGGGTAAACTTAGTGGCCATCTCTTGGAGGCGTACAGGTTTAAGTTTTGTATCGGACACGATCCTGGAGACTCTTTGGAATTGTGACTTGGGTACTGAATTTTTAGTGGCAGGAGGATGGAAGCTTGTGAAGTGCAACAGACTGTTGCGGTCAGTACTTTTCGTGTAGAGATCAGTGGTTATGGAGCCATCAGGTTGGAGTATGACCAGGGTGTCCAGGAAGTTGATCTGTGTTGTACTATGGGACATGGTAAAAGAAATTCCGGGCCAGGCCGTATTAAGCCAGTCGAAGAGCACCGTTAGGGCTTCCAACGAGCCCCCCCATATGCAGAACACATCATCGATGTACCGTTTCCACATAATGACGTTGTCGCGGACAAGTGGGTGAGGGTATATCAGACTCTCCTCAAAATCCGCCATATAGCAGTTGGCATAGGGGGGCGCTACGTTAGAGCCCATCGCGGTGCCACGGATTTGTAGGTAAAAATCATCCTGAAATAAAAAATAGTTCCGGGTGAGAATAATCGTAAGTAGATCGACACACAGGTGTATTTGATCTGGTGAGAGGCCGGATTGGGTCAGGAGTTTGTGGACCGAGTTGATGCCTTCCGTGTGAGGGATAGATGTATAAAGGTCCTTCACGTCCATGGTTACTAGTAAGGAATGTGCTGGGATGGGACATATATCCTTCAAGGTGTTGAGGAAGGAGCCAGTATCCAGGATAAAGGATCTAGATGACCTAATCATTGGGGTAAGGATCTTTTCCAAATAGATTGCCAATGGTGAAAGAATAGAGTCGGTGGATGCGACTATAGGCCTCCCTGGGGGTCTTTCTAGGTTCTTATGGATCTTCGGAATAGTGTAAAACACTGGAGTGATGGGATGTAATTTAGTGAGGAAATCCCGTGTTTTGGGGTCTAGGACACCCAATTCGGTATACCTTGCCAGTGTGTCTGAGATGATTTGTCTGGTTATGGACTGGGGATCGTTTTGTAGCTTAGTATAGACCGTGGAGTCATCGAGTTGGCGTTTTATTTCTCGGAGGTAGTCGGATCTATTCATAATGACAAGGGCACCCCCTTTGTCTGCGGGTTTGAAAATTAGGCTGCTGTCATTCTGTAAGCTTTTTAAAGCTTGTCGTTCTATGGGGGAAAGGTTAGAGGGAAAAAATAGCTTCCCCCTTCTGATGTCATCACAAAGAGTTTTGAATGACTCTTTGATGAAGCCTATGAAAGACTCCATGGCATGAGATCCTTGTGGTGGTCTGAAATGGCTTTTAGTGTAAAGGCCTAGGCTTTGTGCTGAGAGGGAGTTGTCTGATGGGACTATAGGAGGCTGAATGGAGGGTAAATCAGGGGAGGTAGAGAAGAAGGCTTTCAATCTTAGGGATCTAAAGAACCTCTGAAGGTCCATTTCTAAGTCAAATGTATGACATTGGTAGGAGGGACAAAAGGACAAGCCCTTCTGCAGGATTTTATATTCAGCTACTCCCAATAGTCTATCGGAAATGTTGATCACCAACGGGGTGGTCGTACCTGTGATCTCGTGATCCTCCCTTGGAACGGATCTCCTCCTATGTCCGTGGCCGCGCCTCGTGGCCTTCTTCTCAGGGCGCGGTGTCGTTGGCCTAAAAAACGTGGTGGGAGAGTAGCGGAGGCCCCCGACTCCTGTTCTGAGCCAGATGTCGAATAGTCGGGAGAGGTGCGTGGGCCTTGTCGAGATATGTTTCGTCGACCAGAGAAGGAGTCCTGCCATTTGTATACCTGCTGGCGCTCGTAGTCCTCTGTGTCCCTGTTGAACTTACTGCGTTTTCTTTCCTGTGTCTCCCGCCGATGTTTCTCGATGTTTTTTGTTATCTGGTCCTTGAGGATGGAGATTTCCTCTGGAGATCCGGATGAGGATAGTTGAGCCTCGATGGTTTTTATGGTCTCGGAGCTGGTAGAGATCGCCTTCTGTAGATGCTCGATCGTGAGGGTGATAATATCAAAAGAACATTTGTTTAGTATATGTTCGTATTTAGTACAGTATTCAGGAGAGTCCCGAAACAGTGTGGGACATAGTGAGACCCGTAGACCCCTAGGAATTCGTTGTGCTCGAAGGTATTCAGAGAGTGTGGCACAGTGGAGTTCAATGTTAGTAAAGTGACGAAGTTCCCGTTCTAGATCTCGGCCTCTCGCCTCTTTAGGGGGAATTTTCAGGAAATCACTATTGTAGGTGGAGCGTGCCAGGATACTGGAGGTCTCCTCAGCATTGTAGGAAAATGTGGACATGACCCGTCAGTGTGCACAACGTAAGGGAGAAGTAACCATACAAAATTGCCGTGTGCACTACTGGAAAGGAAGGTGCTAAGGTAGGTTCCCACACCTTCTTGAACTGTATAAAAAGAACCTAGCACTCAACTTGATGCTTTAGAGTGAATTTTTATTGTAGTGGTACTCAAACGTTTCGGTCCTACACCTGGACCTTCGTCAGTAACTACATGTGAGATATAACCAAATGTGATAACAATACAAAAGGAATAAATCATACAGAAAAACAATTATACAAAAAAAGTATATACATAAATGCTGGGAGAACAGAATAGCATCGACATCAAAAAATGGTCCAATGTATCCAGGACTTATAAGCAGGAGAAAAACCCCCAAGAATCTAGGCTGGTGAGCTCCACCTATGTTTGGAAGTAGGGGACCCCCCTTAAAAAGACCAGTGAAGGGTAAAGTACATACCGTACTGTAGAGTATAGAGGGGGGACCAAGGGGTCAGTAGACACACAGGAGCGGCGTCTGTGGATGTGCAAAACGATCCCCCGGAGGGATATGTGAGATATGTAACACGGTAGGTGGATGTGAAAAAGGGACATGAAGGATTGCTCATACCTTATATGAGAACCAAACCGGGGCGGTACTAAGGGTGTGCAAACAGAAAGAGCAGAGGGTTGGTTACCTCCTCGCCGTGGCACAGAAGAACAAGCTGAGTGCTAGTGTGACAATTACCTGTGGAGACCGTGACAGCTGAAGACCGGTGCAGACGCGGATTCCACCGCTGGTCTGCCGGTAAGGAGTGTAATCGCCGTGATATGGAGGTGGGGCGGGACTGTCAGTGCCGGAGAACCAATCAGTGGGTGACGCCGCTGACCGGAAGTGACGTCGCGCGGTAAGGAACCACACAGTGCGGTTACATGCAGAGATGTGCTGCGTGATGGGCGGAAGTGACGTCCAGTTGTCAGGGTAACAGGGCATCGCACAGTCTCAGGTAACCAGTAACAAAGCGCTATAGTAAAACATGAAGCATGGATGGACACAAGTGCAGGTACATAACAGGATGAATGGACCTAGAGCAGGGGTGCCCGTATAGGATTTTCTGTAGAGGGTGAACAAAATCCATACAAGTGGTGGTCCTACGTTCTATTGTTTTGCCATGTGCCTCGGTGTGAAAAGTGGACTTGGTCCAACGTGACATGCGGAAGTGACACAGATTTCAATACAGTCGATTCTAATGGCAAGAAAGAAAAGCAGAGTTAGCAAATCGTAGGTATACATTATTTAGACGTATATAAACAATAGGATGACTGGAATACACATAAACCAGTGGGTAACATCAGAACATATGGAACAGGCAACAAATGGGGTAGTACATCATCAAATAAAAGAGGCAAGATCATAGTCTCTATTAAGTCCCAGTGGATGAAGTGTTTCCAATGTATGGATCCAAAATGCCTCCCGTCTTTTAAGACGGGCTACCCAGTCACCACCTCTCCTGAAAGGGGGAATATGCTCTATGACTTGGTATTGTAGCTGGGAGACAGTGTGGCCCTGATTGTGGAAGTGGAGGGGAACGGGTAACAATAAATTCTTGCGGCGGATCGTCGATTTGTGTTTAGACACACGGTCTCGTATGGGTTGCGTAGTTTCCCCTATGTATAAGAGTCCGCAAGGACACTTGATTAGGTATATAACCCATGACGAAGCACATGTGAAGTAGTCTGGGATATGAAATGACTTGCCGGACCGGGGATGGTGAAAGGAGGAGCCTTTCAGAACATTGTGACATTGGGCACAATTAAGGCATGGGAAGGTCCCCTTGCGTGGATTCTGCAGAAACCGTTGGCGAGGAGTGGACGAACCTGTTCCCAGATCCGCCCTAACAAGGGAGTCCCTGAGGTTGGGTGGGCGTCTAAAACAGGGGAGAAAAGGATTCTGGAATTCCGGTATTTTGGGGTACCCCTTAGATAATAGGTGCCAATGTTGGCGTATTGACCTATGTAAGATGTACGAGAACGGATGATATGAGTGGACAAATGGGATCCGGTTAGAGGCTCTGTTGGATCGTGGGGTAGATGGGGCTGCAGCTTTTTCCAGTACCGAGGGTGGATAACCCCGTTGGGTAAACTTAGTGGCCATCTCTTGGAGGCGTACAGGTTTAAGTTTTGTATCGGACACGATCCTGGAGACTCTTTGGAATTGTGACTTGGGTACTGAATTTTTAGTGGCAGGAGGATGGAAGCTTGTGAAGTGCAACAGACTGTTGCGGTCAGTACTTTTCGTGTAGAGATCAGTGGTTATGGAGCCATCAGGTTGGAGTATGACCAGGGTGTCCAGGAAGTTGATCTGTGTTGTACTATGGGACATGGTAAAAGAAATTCCGGGCCAGGCCGTATTAAGCCAGTCGAAGAGCACCGTTAGGGCTTCCAACGAGCCCCCCCATATGCAGAACACATCATCGATGTACCGTTTCCACATAATGACGTTGTCGCGGACAAGTGGGTGAGGGTATATCAGACTCTCCTCAAAATCCGCCATATAGCAGTTGGCATAGGGGGGCGCTACGTTAGAGCCCATCGCGGTGCCACGGATTTGTAGGTAAAAATCATCCTGAAATAAAAAATAGTTCCGGGTGAGAATAATCGTAAGTAGATCGACACACAGGTGTATTTGATCTGGTGAGAGGCCGGATTGGGTCAGGAGTTTGTGGACCGAGTTGATGCCTTCCGTGTGAGGGATAGATGTATAAAGGTCCTTCACGTCCATGGTTACTAGTAAGGAATGTGCTGGGATGGGACATATATCCTTCAAGGTGTTGAGGAAGGAGCCAGTATCCAGGATAAAGGATCTAGATGACCTAATCATTGGGGTAAGGATCTTTTCCAAATAGATTGCCAATGGTGAAAGAATAGAGTCGGTGGATGCGACTATAGGCCTCCCTGGGGGTCTTTCTAGGTTCTTATGGATCTTCGGAATAGTGTAAAACACTGGAGTGATGGGATGTAATTTAGTGAGGAAATCCCGTGTTTTGGGGTCTAGGACACCCAATTCGGTATACCTTGCCAGTGTGTCTGAGATGATTTGTCTGGTTATGGACTGGGGATCGTTTTGTAGCTTAGTATAGACCGTGGAGTCATCGAGTTGGCGTTTTATTTCTCGGAGGTAGTCGGATCTATTCATAATGACAAGGGCACCCCCTTTGTCTGCGGGTTTGAAAATTAGGCTGCTGTCATTCTGTAAGCTTTTTAAAGCTTGTCGTTCTATGGGGGAAAGGTTAGAGGGAAAAAATAGCTTCCCCCTTCTGATGTCATCACAAAGAGTTTTGAATGACTCTTTGATGAAGCCTATGAAAGACTCCATGGCATGAGATCCTTGTGGTGGTCTGAAATGGCTTTTAGTGTAAAGGCCTAGGCTTTGTGCTGAGAGGGAGTTGTCTGATGGGACTATAGGAGGCTGAATGGAGGGTAAATCAGGGGAGGTAGAGAAGAAGGCTTTCAATCTTAGGGATCTAAAGAACCTCTGAAGGTCCATTTCTAAGTCAAATGTATGACATTGGTAGGAGGGACAAAAGGACAAGCCCTTCTGCAGGATTTTATATTCAGCTACTCCCAATAGTCTATCGGAAATGTTGATCACCAACGGGGTGGTCGTACCTGTGATCTCGTGATCCTCCCTTGGAACGGATCTCCTCCTATGTCCGTGGCCGCGCCTCGTGGCCTTCTTCTCGGGGCGCGGTGTCGTTGGCCTAAAAAACGCGGTGGGAGAGTAGCGGAGGCCCCCGACTCCTGTTCTGAGCCAGATGTCGAATAGTCGGGAGAGGTGCGTGGGCCTTGTCGAGATATGTTTCGTCGACCAGAGAAGGAGTCCTGCCATTTGTATACCTGCTGGCGCTCGTAGTCCTCTGTGTCCCTGTTGAACTTACTGCGTTTTCTTTCCTGTGTCTCCCGCCGATGTTTCTCGATGTTTTTTGTTATCTGGTCCTTGAGGATGGAGAGTTCCTCTGGAGATCCGGATGAGGATAGTTGAGCCTCGATGGTTTTTATGGTCTCGGAGCTGGTAGAGATCGCCTTCTGTAGATGCTCGATCGTGAGGGTGATAATATCAAAAGAACATTTGTTTAGTATATGTTCGTATTTAGTACAGTATTCAGGAGAGTCCCGAAACAGTGTGGGACGTAGTGAGACCCGTAGACCCCTAGGAATTCGTTGTGCTCGAAGGTATTCAGAGAGTGTGGCACAGTGGAGTTCAATGTTAGTAAAGTGACGAAGTTCCCGTTCTAGATCTCGGCCTCTCGCCTCTTTAGGGGGAATTTTCAGGAAATCACTATTGTAGGTGGAGCGTGCCAGGATACTGGAGGTCTCCTCAGCATTGTAGGAAAATGTGGACATGACCCGTCAGTGTGCACAACGTAAGGAAGAAGTAACCATACAAAATTGTCGGCAATTTTGTATGGTTACTTCTCCCTTACGTTGTGCACACTGACGGGTCATGTCCACATTTTCCTACAATGCTGAGGAGACCTCCAGTATCCTGGCACGCTCCACCTACAATAGTGATTTCCTGAAAATTCCCCCTAAAGAGGCGAGAGGCCGAGATCTAGAACGGGAACTTCGTCACTTTACTAACATTGAACTCCACTGTGCCACACTCTCTGAATACCTTCGAGCACAACGAATTCCTAGGGGTCTACGGGTCTCACTACGTCCCACACTGTTTCGGGACTCTCCTGAATACTGTACTAAATACGAACATATACTAAACAAATGTTCTTTTGATATTATCACCCTCACGATCGAGCATCTACAGAAGGCGATCTCTACCAGCTCCGAGACCATAAAAACCATCGAGGCTCAACTATCCTCATCCGGATCTCCAGAGGAACTCTCCATCCTCAAGGACCAGATAACAAAAAACATCGAGAAACATCGGCGGGAGACACAGGAAAGAAAACGCAGTAAGTTCAACAGGGACACAGAGGACTACGAGCGCCAGCAGGTATACAAATGGCAGGACTCCTTCTCTGGTCGACGAAACATATCTCGACAAGGCCCACGCACCTCTCCCGACTATTCGACATCTGGCTCAGAACAGGAGTCGGGGGCCTCCGCTACTCTCCCACCGCGTTTTTTAGGCCAACGACACCGCGCCCCGAGAAGAAGGCCACGAGGCGCGGCCACGGACATAGGAGGAGATCCGTTCCAAGGGAGGATCACGAGATCACAGGTACGACCACCCCGTTGGTGATCAACATTTCCGATAGACTATTGGGAGTAGCTGAATATAAAATCCTGCAGAAGGGCTTGTCCTTTTGTCCCTCCTACCAATGTCATACATTTGACTTAGAAATGGACCTTCAGAGGTTCTTTAGATCCCTAAGATTGAAAGCCTTCTTCTCTACCTCCCCTGATTTACCCTCCATTCAGCCTCCTATAGTCCCATCAGACAACTCCCTCTCAGCACAAAGCCTAGGCCTTTACACTAAAAGCCATTTCAGACCACCACAAGGATCTCATGCCATGGAGTCTTTCATAGGCTTCATCAAAGAGTCATTCAAAACTCTTTGTGATGACATCAGAAGGGGGAAGCTATTTTTTCCCTCTAACCTTTCCCCCATAGAACGACAAGCTTTAAAAAGCTTACAGAATGACAGCAGCCTAATTTTCAAACCCGCAGACAAAGGGGGTGCCCTTGTCATTATGAATAGATCCGACTACCTCCGAGAAATAAAACGCCAACTCGATGACTCCACGGTCTATACTAAGCTACAAAACGATCCCCAGTCCATAACCAGACAAATCATCTCAGACACACTGGCAAGGTATACCGAATTGGGTGTCCTAGACCCCAAAACACGGGATTTCCTCACTAAATTACATCCCATCACTCCAGTGTTTTACACTATTCCGAAGATCCATAAGAACCTAGAAAGACCCCCAGGGAGGCCTATAGTCGCATCCACCGACTCTATTCTTTCACCATTGGCAATCTATTTGGAAAAGATCCTTACCCCAATGATTAGGTCATCTAGATCCTTTATCCTGGATACTGGCTCCTTCCTCAACACCTTGAAGGATATATGTCCCATCCCAGCACATTCCTTACTAGTAACCATGGACGTGAAGGACCTTTATACATCTATCCCTCACACGGAAGGCATCAACTCGGTCCACAAACTCCTGACCCAATCCGGCCTCTCACCAGATCAAATACACCTGTGTGTCGATCTACTTACGATTATTCTCACCCGGAACTATTTTTTATTTCAGGATGATTTTTACCTACAAATCCGTGGCACCGCGATGGGCTCTAACGTAGCGCCCCCCTATGCCAACTGCTATATGGCGGATTTTGAGGAGAGTCTGATATACCCTCACCCACTTGTCCGCGACAACGTCATTATGTGGAAACGGTACATCGATGATGTGTTCTGCATATGGGGGGGCTCGTTGGAAGCCCTAACGGTGCTCTTCGACTGGCTTAATACGGCCTGGCCCGGAATTTCTTTTACCATGTCCCATAGTACAACACAGATCAACTTCCTGGACACCCTGGTCATACTTCAACCTGATGGCTCCATAACCACTGATCTCTACACGAAAAGTACTGACCGCAACAGTCTGTTGCACTTCACAAGCTTCCATCCTCCTGCCACTAAAAATTCAGTACCCAAGTCACAATTCCAAAGAGTCTCCAGGATCGTGTCCGATACAAAACTTAAACCTGTACGCCTCCAAGAGATGGCCACTAAGTTTACCCAACGGGGTTATCCACCCTCGGTACTGGAAAAAGCTGCAGCCCCATCTACCCCACGATCCAACAGAGCCTCTAACCGGATCCCATTTGTCCACTCATATCATCCGTTCTCGTACATCTTACATAGGTCAATACGCCAACATTGGCACCTATTATCTAAGGGGTACCCCAAAATACCGGAATTCCAGAATCCTTTTCTCCCCTGTTTTAGACGCCCACCCAACCTCAGGGACTCCCTTGTTAGGGCGGATCTGGGAACAGGTTCGTCCACTCCTCGCCAACGGTTTCTGCAGAATCCACGCAAGGGGACCTTCCCATGCCTTAATTGTGCCCAATGTCACAATGTTCTGAAAGGCTCCTCCTTTCACCATCCCCGGTCCGGCAAGTCATTTCATATCCCAGACTACTTCACATGTGCTTCGTCATGGGTTATATACCTAATCAAGTGTCCTTGCGGACTCTTATACATAGGGGAAACTACGCAACCCATACGAGACCGTGTGTCTAAACACAAATCGACGATCCGCCGCAAGAATTTATTGTTACCCGTTCCCCTCCACTTCCACAATCAGGGCCACACTGTCTCCCAGCTACAATACCAAGTCATAGAGCATATTCCCCCTTTCAGGAGAGGTGGTGACCGGGTAGCCCGTCTTAAAAGACGGGAGGCATTTTGGATCCATACATTGGAAACACTTCATCCACTGGGACTTAATAGAGACTATGATCTTGCCTCTTTTATTTGATGATGTACTACCCCATTTGTTGCCTGTTCCATATGTTCTGATGTTACCCACTGGTTTATGTGTATTCCAGTCATCCTATTGTTTATATACGTCTAAATAATGTATACCTACGATTTGCTAACTCTGCTTTTCTTTCTTGCCATTAGAATCGACTGTATTGAAATCTGTGTCACTTCCGCATGTCACGTTGGACCAAGTCCACTTTTCACACCGAGGCACATGGCAAAACAATAGAACGTAGGACCACCACTTGTATGGATTTCGTTCACCCTCTACAGAAAATCCTATACGGGCACCTGTTGTGAAATTGGATTCTGGGCTCCCCCGGTGGCCACTTGTGGAATTGAACTTGTGTGCATCATCCCCTCTGTTCACCTGCTCCTATCAGGATGTGGGAGTCGCTATATAACCTTGCTCCTCTGTCAGTTTCTTGCCGGTCAACAATGTAATCAGAAGCCTTCTGTGCTTGTTCCTGCTACTAGACAACTCCCAGCTAAGTTGGACTTTTGTCCTTGTGTGTTTTTGCATTTTGTTCCTGTTCACAGCTGCTGTTTCGTTACTGTGTCTGGAAAGCTCTTGTGATCGGAAATTGCCACTCTGGTGTTATGAGTTAATGCTAGAGTCTTAAAGGAATTTCTGGATGGTGTTTTGATAGGGTTTTCTGCTGACCATGAAAGTGTCCTTTCTGTCTTCCTGCTATCTAGAAAGCGGACCTCGATTTTGCTAAACCTATTTTCATACTACGTTTGTCATTTCATCTATAATCACCGCCAATATATGTGGGGGCCTCTGTCTGCCTTTTGGGAAAATTTCTCTAGAGGTGAGCCAGGACTGTCTTTTCCTCTGCTAGGATTAGGTAGTTCTCCGGCTGGCGCTGGGCATCTAGGGTTAAAAAACGTAGGCATGCTACCCGGCCACTTCTAGTTGTGCGGCAGGTTTAGTTCATGGTCAGTATAGTTTCCATCTTCCAAGAGCTAGTTCTCATATATGCTGGGCTATGTTCTCTCGCCATTGAGAATCATGACAGTTTGACCGGCCCAAAAAAGGGTTAAATTACTGGCTGAGAAAGGAGAGAAAAAAGAAGTCTGCTACAATTTTTTTTTTTTTTTCCTCTAGTTCTGAGTGTGCTCTTAATTGAATCTCTTGCTAGTCTGCCTATACTGCAGCCTTCCTCTCTTTCTCTCCTTCTAATCCTTGAATGGCTCTGTGTTCACCTGTTTCAAATGGATCTTCAGAGTGTAGCTACAGGTTTGAATAATCTCGCCACAAAGGTACAAAATTTGCAAGATTTTGTTGTTCATGCACCTATGTCTGAGCCTAGAATTCCTTTGCCTGAATTCTTCTCGGGGAATAGATCTCACTTTCAAAATTTTAAAAATAATTGCAAATTGTTTTTGTCCCTGAAGTCTCGCTCTGCCGGAGACCCTGCACAGCAGGTCAGGATTGTAATTTCCTTGCTCCGGGGCGACCCTCAAGACTGGGCTTTTGCATTGGCACCAGGGGATCCTGCGTTGCTCAATGTGGATGCGTTTTTTCTGGCCTTGGGGTTGCTTTATGAGGAACCTCATTTAGAGCTTCAGGCGGAAAAGGCCTTGATGTCCTTGTCTCAGGGGCAAGATGAAGCTGAAATATACTGCCAAAAATTCCGCAAATGGTCTGTGCTTACTCAGTGGAATGAGTGCGCCCTGGCGGCGATTTTCAGAGAAGGTCTCTCTGATGCCATTAAGGATGTTATGGTGGGGTTCCCTGTGCCTGCGAGTCTGAATGAGTCCATGACGATGGCTATTCAGATCGATAGGCGTCTGCGGGAGCGCAAACCTGTGCACCATTTGGCGGTGTCTACTGAGAAAACGCCAGAAAATATGCAATGTGATAGAATTCTGTCCAGAAGCGAGCGGCAGAATTTTAGACGAAAAAATGGGTTGTGCTTCTATTGTGGTGATTCAACTCATGTTATATCAGCATGCTTTAAGCGTACTAAGAAGCCTGACAAGTCTGTTTCAATTAGCACTTTACAGTCTAAGTTTATTCTATCTGTGACCCTGATTTGTTCTTTGTCATCTATTACCGCGGACGCCTATGTCGACTCTGGCGCTGCTTTGAGTCTTATGGATTGGTCCTTTGCCAAACGCTGTGGGTATGATTTGGAGCCACTGGAGGCTCCGATACCTCTGAAAGAGATTGACTCCACCCCATTGGCTAGTAATAAACCACAATACTGGACACAAGTGACTATGCGTGTTAATCCGGATCACCAGGAGGTTATTCGCTTTCTGGTGCTGTATAATCTACATGATGTTTTGGTGCTGGGATTGCCATGGCTGCAATCTCATAACCCAGTCCTCGACTGGAGAGCTATGTCTGTGTTAAGCTGGGGATGTAAAGGAACTCATGGGGACGTACCTTTGGTTTCCATTTCATCATCTATTCCCTCTGAGATTCCTGAATTCTTGTCTGACTTTCGTGACGTTTTTGAAGAACCCAAGGTTGGTTCACTACCTCCGCCGGTTTTTTCTTTGTGTCTAAGAAAGACGGCTCTTTGAGGCCGTGTATTGATTATCGACTTTTGAATAAAATCACGGTTAAATATCAATATCCGTTACCACTGCTTACTGATTTGTTTGCTCGTATAAAGGGGGCCAAGTGGTTCTCTAAGATTGATCTCCGTGGGGCGTATAATTTGGTGCGAATCAAGCAGGGGGATGAGTGGAAAACCGCATTTAATACGCCCGAGGGCCATTTTGAGTATTTGGTGATGCCTTTTGGTCTTTCAAATGCCCCTTCAGTCTTCCAGTCCTTTATGCATGACATTTTCCGCGATTATTTGGATAAATTTATGATTGTGTATCTGGATGATATTCTGATTTTTTCGGATGACTGGGACTCTCATGTCCAGCAGGTCAGGAGGGTTTTTCAGGTTTTGCGGTCTAATTCCTTGTGTGTGAAGGGTTCTAAGTGTGTTTTTGGGGTTCAAAAGATTTCTTTCTTGGGATACATTTTTTCCCCCTCTTCCATCGAGATGGATCCTGTCAAGGTTCAGGCTATTGGTGATTGGACGCAACCCTCTTCTCTTAAGAGTCTTCAGAAATTTTTGGGCTTTGCTAACTTTTATCGTCGATTTATTGCTGGTTTTTCTGATGTTGTAAAACCATTGACTGATTTGACTAAGAAGGGTGCTGATGTTGCTGATTGGTCCCCTGATGCTGTGGAGGCCTTTCGGGAGCTCAAGCGCCGCTTTTCTTCCGCCCCAGTGTTGCGTCAGCCTGATGTTGCTCTTCCTTTTCAGGTTGAGGTCGACGCTTCTGAAATCGGAGCTGGGGCGGTGTTGTCGCAGAGAAGTTCCGACTGCTCCGTGATGAGACCTTGTGCTTTTTTTTCCTGTAAATTTTCACCCGCCGAGCGGAATTATGATATTGGGAATCGGGAGCTTTTGGCCATGAAGTGGGCTTTTGAGGAGTGGCGTCACTGGCTTGAGGGGGCCAGACATCAGGTGGTGGTATTGACTGACCACAAAAATTTAATTTACCTTGAGTCTGCCAGGCACCTGAATCCTAGACAGGCGCGCTGGTCGTTGTTTTTCTCTCGGTTTAATTTTGTGGTGTCGTACCTACCGGGTTCTAAGAATGTTAAGGCGGATGCCCTTTCTAGGAGTTTTGAGCCTGACTCCCCTGGTAATTCTGAGCCCACAGGTATCCTTAAAGATGGAGTGATATTGTCTGCCGTTTCTCCAGACCTGCGGCGGGCCTTGCAGGAGTTTCAGGCGGATAGACCTGATCGTTGCCCACCTGGTAGACTGTTTGTTCCTGATGATTGGACCAGTAGAGTCATCTCTGAGGTTCATTCTTCTGCGTTGGCAGGTCATCCTGGAATCTTTGGTACCAGGGATTTGGTGGCAAGGTCCTTCTGGTGGCCTTCCCTGTCACGAGATGTGCGAGGCTTTGTGCAGTCTTGTGACGTTTGTGCTCGGGCCAAGCCTTGTTGTTCTCGGGCTAGTGGATTGTTGTTGCCCTTGCCTATCCCGAAGAGGCCTTGGATGCACATCTCGATGGATTTTATTTCGGATCTGCCTGTTTCTCAGAAGATGTCTGTCATCTGGGTGGTGTGTGACCGTTTCTCTAAGATGGTCCATCTGGTTCCCTTGCCTAAGTTGCCTTCTTCTTCCGAGTTGGTTCCTCTGTTTTTTCAAAATGTTGTTCGTTTGCATGGTATTCCTGAGAATATCGTTTCTGACAGAGGGACCCAATTCGTGTCTAGATTTTGGCGGGCATTCTGTGCTAGGATGGGCATAGATTTGTCTTTTTCGTCTGCTTTCCATCCTCAGACTAATGGCCAGACCGAGCGGACTAATCAGACCTTGGAGACATATTTGAGGTGTTTTGTGTCTGCGGATCAGGATGATTGGGTTGCTTTTTTGCCTTTGGCGGAGTTCGCCCTCAATAATCGGGCCAGCTCTGCCACCTTGGTGTCCCCGTTTTTCTGTAATTTGGGGTTTCATCCTCGATTTTCCTCCGGTCAAGTGGAATCTTCGGATTGTCCTGGAGTGGATGCTGTGGTGGAGAGGTTGCATCAGATTTGGGGGCAGGTGGTGGACAATTTGAAGTTGTCCCAGGAGAAGACTCAGCTTTTTGCCAACCGCCGTCGTCGTGTTGGTCCTCGGCTTTGTGTTGGGGACTTGGTGTGGTTGTCTTCTCGTTTTGTCCCTATGAGGGTTTCTTCTCCTAAGTTTAAGCCTCGGTTCATCGGCCCGTACAAGATATTGGAGATTCTTAACCCTGTGTCCTTCCGTTTGGACCTCCCTGCATCCTTTTCGATTCATAATGTTTTTCATCGGTCATTGTTGCGCAGGTATGAGGTACCGGTTGTGCCTTCCGTTGAGCCTCCTGCTCCAGTGTTGGTTGAGGGTGAGTTGGAGTACGTTGTGGAAAAGATCTTAGACTCTCGTGTTTCCAGACGGAGACTCCAGTATCTGGTCAAATGGAAGGGATACGGTCAGGAGGATAATTCTTGGGTCACTGCCTCTGATGTTCATGCCTCCGATCTTGTCCGTGCCTTTCATAGGGCTCATCCTGATCACCCTGGTGGTTCTGGTGAGGGTTCGGTGCCCCCTCCTTGAGGGGGGGGTACTGTTGTGATATTGGATTCTGGGCTCCCCCGGTGGCCACTTGTGGAATTGAACTTGTGTGCATCATCCCCTCTGTTCACCTGCTCCTATCAGGATGTGGGAGTCGCTATATAACCTTGCTCCTCTGTCAGTTTCTTGCCGGTCAACAATGTAATCAGAAGCCTTCTGTGCTTGTTCCTGCTACTAGACAACTCCCAGCTAAGTTGGACTTTTGTCCTTGTGTGTTTTTGCATTTTGTTCCTGTTCACAGCTGCTGTTTCGTTACTGTGTCTGGAAAGCTCTTGTGATCGGAAATTGCCACTCTGGTGTTATGAGTTAATGCTAGAGTCTTAAAGGAATTTCTGGATGGTGTTTTGATAGGGTTTTCTGCTGACCATGAAAGTGTCCTTTCTGTCTTCCTGCTATCTAGAAAGCGGACCTCGATTTTGCTAAACCTATTTTCATACTACGTTTGTCATTTCATCTATAATCACCGCCAATATATGTGGGGGCCTCTGTCTGCCTTTTGGGAAAATTTCTCTAGAGGTGAGCCAGGACTGTCTTTTCCTCTGCTAGGATTAGGTAGTTCTCCGGCTGGCGCTGGGCATCTAGGGTTAAAAAACGTAGGCATGCTACCCGGCCACTTCTAGTTGTGCGGCAGGTTTAGTTCATGGTCAGTATAGTTTCCATCTTCCAAGAGCTAGTTCTCATATATGCTGGGCTATGTTCTCTCGCCATTGAGAATCATGACAGGCTCCCCTGCTCTAGGTCCATTCATCCTGTTATGTACCTGCACTTGTGTCCATCCTTGCTTCATGTTTTACTATAGCGCTTTGTTACTGGTTACCTGAGACTGTGCGATGCCCTGTTACCCTGACAACTGGACGTCACTTCCGCCCATCACGCAGCACATCTCTGCATGTAACCGCACTGTGTGGTTCCTTACCGCACGATGTCACTTCCGGTCAGCGGCGTCACCCGCTGATTGGTTCTCCGGCACTGACAGTCCCGCCCCACCTCCATATCACGGCGATTACACTCCTTACCGGCAGACCAGCGGTGGAATCCGCGTCTGCACCGGTCTTCAGCTGTCACGGTCTCCACAGGTAATTGTCACACTAGCACTCAGCTTGTTCTTCTGTGCCACGGCGAGGAGGTAACCAACCCTCTGCTCTTTCTGTTTGCACACCCTTAGTACCGCCCCGGTTTGGTTCTCATATAAGGTATGAGCAATCCTTCATGTCCCTTTTTCACATCCACCTACCGTGTTACATATCTCACATATCCCTCCGGGGGATCGTTTTGCACATCCACAGACGCCGCTCCTGTGTGTCTACTGACCCCTTGGTCCCCCCTCTATACTCTACAGTACGGTATGTACTTTACCCTTCACTGGTCTTTTTAAGGGGGGTCCCCTACTTCCAAACATAGGTGGAGCTCACCAGCCTAGATTCTTGGGGGGTTTTCTCCTGCTTATAAGTCCTGGATACATTGGACCATTTTTTGATGTCGATGCTATTCTGTTCTCCCAGCATTTATGTATATACTTTTTTTGTATAATTGTTTTTCTGTATGATTTATTCCTTTTGTATTGTTATCACATTTGGTTATATCTCACATGTAGTTACTGACGAAGGTCCAGGTGTAGGACCGAAACGTTTGAGTACCACTACAATAAAAATTCACTCTAAAGCATCAAGTTGAGTGCTAGGTTCTTTTTATACAGTTCAAGAAGGTGTGGGAACCTACCTTAGCACCTTCCTTTCCAGTAGTGCACACGGCAATTTTGTATGGTTAAACCTCAGTACTGGACACAGTTGACCATGTACATGGCTCCAGCACATCAGGAAAATATTCGTTTTTTGGTGTTGCATATTTTGCACGATGTTGTTGTGCTGGGTTTTCCATGGTTACAGGTACATAATCCAGTGCTGGATTGGAAATCTATGTCTGTGACTAGTTGGGGTTGTCAAGGGATACATAGTGATGTTCCTTTGATGTCAATTTCCTCTTCCCCCTCTTCTGAAGTTCCTGAGTTTTTGTCAGATTTCCAGGATATATTTGATGAGCCCAAGTCCAGTTCCCTTCCTCCTCATAGGTACTGCGATTGTGCTATTAACTTGATTCCTGGCTGTAAGTTCCCTAAGGGTCGACTTTTCAATCTGTCTGTGCCAGAGCATGCCGCTATGCGGAGTTATGTAAAGGAGTCTTTGGAGAAGGGGTATATTCGCCCGTCTTCGTCACCGTTGGGAGCGGGGTTCTTTTTTGTTGCCAAGAAGGATGGCTCCTTGAGGCCCTGTATAGATTATCGCCTTCTCAATAAGATCACGGTCAAATTCCAGTACCCTTTACCTTTGCTTTCTGATTTGTTTGCTCGGATTAAGGGGGCTAGTTGGTTTACCAAGATTGACCTTCGAGGGGCGTATAATCTTGTTCGTATTAAACAGGGTGATGAATGGAAAACAGCATTTAATACGCCCGAAGGCCATTTTGAATACCTTGTGATGCCATTGGGGCTCTCTAATGCTCCATCTGTGTTTCAGTCCTTTATGTATGATATTTTCCGGGAGTATCTGGATAAATTTATGATTGTATATTTGGATGATATTTTGTTTTTTTCCGATGATTGGTAGTCTCATGTGAAGCAGGTCAGGATGGTATTTCAGATCCTTCGTGCTAATGAGTTGTTTGTGAAGGGGTCTAAGTGCCTCTTTGGAGTTCAGAAGGTTTCGTTTTTGGGTTTCATTTTTTTCTCCCTCGGCTATTGAGATGGACCCTGTTAAGGTCCAGGCCATTCATGATTGGACTCAACCCACATCTGTGAAGAGCCTTCAGAAATTTTTGGGCTTTGCTAATTTTTATCGCCGCTTCATTGCTAATTTTTCCAGTGTGGTTAAGCCTCTGACCGATTTGACGAAGAAAGGCGCTGATGTGATGAATTGGTCCTCTGCGGCTGTTGAGGCCTTTCAGGAGCTTAAACGTCGTTTTACTTCTGCCCCTGTGTTGCGTCAGCCAGATGTTTCTCTCCCTTTTCAGGTTGAGGTTGACGCTTCTGAGATTGGGGAAGGGGCCGTTTTGTCTCAGAGAAGTTCTGATGGCTCTTTGATGAAACCGTGTGCTTTCTTCTCCAGAAAGTTTTCGCCTGCTGAGCGTAATTATGATGTCGGCAATCGGGAGTTGTTGGCTATGAAGTGGGCATTTGAGGAGTGGCGACATTGGCTTGAGGGAGCCAAGCCTCACGTTGTGGTCTTGACCGATCATAAGAATCTGATTTACCTTGAGTCTGCCAAGCGGTTGAGTCCTAGACAGGCTCGATGGTCTCTGTTTTTCTCCCGTTTTGATTTTGTGGTCTCGTATCTTCCGGGATCTAAGAATGTGAAGGCTGATGCCCTTTCTAGGAGTTTTTTGCCTGATTCTCCGGGAGTCCTTGAGCCTACTGGTATTCTCAAGGAGGGGGTGATTCTTTCTGCCATCTCTCCTGATTTACGGCGGGTGCTTCGGGAGTTTCAGGCTGATAAACCTGACCGCTGTCCAGTGGGGAAACTGTTTGTTCCTGATAGATGGACTAGTAAGGTAATTTCTGAGATTCATTGTTCAGTATTGGCTGGTCATCCTGGGATTTTTGGTACCAGAGAGTTGGTTGCTAGGTCCTTTTGGTGGCCTTCCTTGTCACGGGATGTGCGTTCTTTTGTGCAGTCCTGTGGGACTTGTGCCTGGGCCAAGCCTTGCTGTTCCCGTGCTAGTGGGTTGCTTTTGCCTTTGCCGGTCCCTGAGAGGCCCTGGACGCATATTTCCATGGATTTTATTTCTGATCTTCCTGTTTCCCAGAAGATGTCTGTCATCTGGGTGGTTTGTGACCGGTTTTCTAAGATGGTCCATTTGGTACCTTTGCCTAAGTTGCCTTCCTCCTCTGATTTGGTTCCATTATTTTTTCAGCATGTGGTTCGTTTGCATGGCATTCCGGAGAATATTGTGTCTGACAGAGGTTCCCAGTTTGTTTCTAGGTTTTGGCGGTCCTTTTGTGCTAGAATGGGCATTGATTTGTCTTTTTCTTCAGCATTTCATCCTCAGACAAATGGCCAAACGGAGTGAACCAATCAGACCTTGGAAACCTATTTGAGATGCTTTGTGTCTGCTGATCAGGATGATTGGGTGACCTTCTTGCCGTTGGCCGAGTTTGCCCTTAATAATTGGGCAAGTTCGGCTACCTTGGTTTCGCCTTTCTTTTGTAACTTTGGTTTTCATCCCCGTTTTTCTTCAGGGCAGGTTGAGCCTTCTGACTGTCCTGGTGTGGATTCTGTGGTGGACAGGTTACAGCAGATTTGGACTCATGTGGTGGACAATTTAACGTTGTCTCAGGAAAAGGCTCAACGTTTTGCTAACTGTCGTCGGTGTGTTGGTCCCCGGCTTCGTGTTGGGGATTTGGTCTGGTTGTCTTCTCGTCATGTTCCTATGAAGGTTTCTTCCCCTAAGTTCAAGCCTTGCTTTATTGGTCCTAATAAGATTTCTGAAATTATCAATCCGGTGTCTTTTCGTTTGGCCCTTCCAGCTTCTTTTTCCATTCATAACGTTTTTCATAGATCTTTGTTGCGGAGATATGTGGTGCCCATGGTTCCCTCCGTTGATCCTCCTGCTCCGGTGTTGGTTGAGGGGGAGTTGGAATATGTGGTGGAAAAGATTTTGGATTCTCGTTTTTCGAGGCGGAAGCTTCAGTATCTGGTCAAGTGGAAGGGTTATGGCCAGGAGGATAATTCTTGGGTTGTTGCCTCCGATGTCCATGCTGCCGATTTGGTTCGTGCTTTTCACTTGGCTCGTCCTGATCGGCCTGGGGGCTCTGGTGAGGGTTCGGTGACCCCTCCTCAAGGGGGGGTACTGTTGTGAATTCCGTCCTTGGGCTCCCTTCTGTGGTTGTGAATGGTACTTTTGTGAGTTCTGCCCTTGGGCTCCCTCTGGTGGTTTCGAGTGGAACTGCTGCTCCTTGAGTTTAGCTGTAGCAGCTGCTTTCACTGATCGTCTCTCCTGGCTTTGCTATTTAACCTGGCTCTGGTCTTCAGTTCATGCCAGCTGTCAATGTTTCTGGTTTGGGATTCAGATCTCTCCTTGGATTTCTCTGATGGCCTGTCCATTTCAGCAAAAGATAAGTTTTTGCTAGTTCTTTGTTGTCCATTTGCTTTGGACTTTATTGCTCAGCTCATGTTATGTTTCCTTTTGTCCAGCTTGTCATGATGATATATTCAGGCTAGCTGGAAGCTCTGGGGAAGCAGATTTGCCATCCACACCGTGAGTCGGTGTGGAGATCATTTTTGTAAACTCTGCGTGGATTTTTAGTTTTTAATACTGACCGCACAGTATCCTTTCCTATTCTGTCTATTTAGATTAGTATTGGCCTCCTTTGCTAAAATCTGTTTTCATTTCTGTGTATGTTATTTCCCTCTCCACTCACAGTCAATATTTGTGGGGGGCTATCTTTCCTTTTGGGAATTTCTCTGAGGCAAGATAGCTTTCTGTTTCCATCTTTAGGGGTAGTTAGTTCTCAGGCTGTGACGAGGTGTCTAGGGAGAGACAGGAACACTCCACGGCTATTTCTAATGTTGGTGTTAGGATTAGGAACTGCGGTCAGTAAAGATACCACCTCCTCAGAGCTTGTCCCATGTTGCTCTTTAACCACCAGGTCATATCAGTGTTGCTCCTTAACCACCAGGTCATAACACCTCTCCATGAGTCTCCTTGCCAGCTTGGGAACCTCAAGATAGACGTCATGGCCCGGGGGCACACTCTTCCTGCGAATCTGCAGGAGATATTGGACTCAAGCTTTCCGAGGCGGAGTGAGATGTAATCTGAATAAACTGTTATAAGTAGAGAAGAACTCCTAGTGCAAGGGAAGATAGCAATAGGGATGCTCTACTCATACCGAGAACCAGGTCTAAAGTCTGGTACCTGTGCCAAAGACGACAACCCTCTGGGCCATATCCTGTATGCCTGTTTGTAAAGACTGCCATTTGTCAAGTAAAAGTTTGATTATTTTTATGGAATCCGTGTACCTATGAGTTATTACTATCGAGGTTCCAGAAGAGGAAAGTCTGGAGCCAATGGAAGCCTGTGGCCCTGAAGAGAGTGTGATGCACTCCACATACAGCAGTACACCAGGACAGGGACACCCCACAAACTACCTCGCTTGGGCACGTTACCTGTGCTGTCATGGGTGAAAAGAAAATACCAAAATTACTTACTGGTAATCGTTTTTTCCAGAACCTGTGAAAGCACCCTTATATTCCCCCCATCACTGTGTTTGGTGTTCCCTATAGAATTTAAGTTAGCGTTGGGTGAAACGATAAATTGATATTTGTTAGCTATATAATTGTCTGGAGGTACTCTCATGCTTTATAACCCAACTGATTCGAGGGAGTGTTTTCAGTAGGTTTCCAGTCCTTATTGAGTGGATCCCTCTCTCAGGTGTACTGTCATGGGTTCTGGAAGAAATGATTACCGGTACGTCATATTTCTCCCATTCCCTATGTGGGGGGCTATGGTTGGATGGCCATTTTGGGTTGTATGGAGTTGTAATTAAACTCCAATAATATAATAGTCTCTTTTCCTGTTACAAAGCTCCAGTCTAACACAAAAAGCATTTTTTTCAATCAGATCCTATATAAACTGGACAGAATACCCCATTGGGCTAGATATTATAAAGCTAAGGGATTATATCTTGCAATATGTGCCCCCACAAAGAGAGCTGGGTAATATGGCTTAACAGAAAGATATAGCTTTGGTTAAAAACAATACTTTTCAAGCTATATCAATGCCACATGTCATAAATATATGTGTAATAAAAGTAATGTTTTCTACATGAATAGTGTTTCTTTACCTTTATTATTGTTTATGGTTCTGATCATTTTGCTCTTTTTTGGTCTATGCTGGCAGATTGTACTACTGTATATACAACTATAATTGCATTTTACACTGATGAAATAAACTTGCAATAATGAAAAAATATAAAAGCGTAAGCGAAATAGAAATATGAAGAACTTGCTGAGAGGGAGAGATAGAGAGAGAGAACCGGATTCATTGTTTCACATCTCCATTTCACACGTTTTTGGCCGGCTATGTCACTGTGCGTTTTTTTCGCCGGACAAAAAAACGTTCCTCTGGACGTTTCCTCCGGCCGCTGTAAACAACTATTTGGACGGATCCGGAGAAAAACGGATGAAACGTCTGGCCATCAGGTGCAATACAACTCAATGATCCGTTTTTTTCAAAACTTGTCGGATTGTGCCTGAAACAAAAAATCTGATGTGTGAAAGTAGCCTTACCCTCTATTATTCCTTTACATCTACACAATTTGTTTGAGAAAGTTGTCACAACAGACAATAGCCTAGTAATGACTCTGGATCTACAATATATGGAGCATATTAGGGTCTAATAGGCTGCAAAACAGAAATATTGCAGTGTATTATAATAGTTGACAGGAGATTGAATGTTCCGGTCCTAATTGGAACCAAAAGTAATTGTGAAAAGAATGTAACTGTTTCCCGATGAGCTAAGAAAATGTATGTAGCAGCCGGGTGCCATTTCCTGCTCTACAATATATATTTTAGTCACATTGGTCTTCTGGGTGCTGTAAGTTCCCCCGAAGGATCAGCAGCGTAAAGTGTGGCTGCGTTACTAAGAGGGAGCAGTTATGGCAGGAACAGACTGTCGCCCACTGGGACCCACAATGTTATTATGGGTGCTGATGAATTGCTATGGCAGCTGGGGACCTAATAATGGCTCCTATGGCAACCATGTCTGTCAGCATTTTAAAATCGTGCTGTATTATTTGTGCAAACTGAAGTTCAAGTCCCCCATAATAGAATGTCAAATAAAAACAATAAAATATTTTAAAAATGTAGAAACGGTAAAAAAAATCTTAAATTGTTTTTATCCCTCTAAAAAACTTTACCATGCAAAAAAAGAAAAAGAAAAAAAATCAGCAGATAAATCAAATCATTGCTTCTATAATGACTCAAACTACACAATTAATATATATATATATATATATATATATATATATATATATATATATATATATATATATATATATATATATATATACCACATGGTAAACATCGGAAAAAAACAATGCCAGAATTGGTCTTTTGTTTGTTTCACCTCTAAAAAAACAACAGTGAAACAAATATAAAGCATTCAAAAATGCTATGCCCTGCACCACAAAATAGTATACATAAGTATATTATATGTATGTGTACTATCCCTGCTAAAATCAGATATCACATGGACATCACACTGACCTATGAATGGGGCTATTCAGTGACACTTTTTTCACATGGACCATTCAAGTCTATGGTTGATCAAAAAAAAAAAGACTCCATACAGAACATCCATATTGCATCCAATTTTGGGGGGGATCTGTAGAGAAATTACATAGGGAACTGGGTTTTGTCCCATGAAGTTGTTAAGTGAAAAAAGGTGAGGTGATCTTCAATAGTATACAGCAGCAATGGCTAAGCCATTGGATGTTGATAGACTGTTTTGGCTATAAATCGTTGTGTCCTATTGGATATCCATAAATCTTTCTTAATCCGACAAACACAGGAGGAAGCTGCTTGGGTTGAAACAGGAGTCAGAACCTCTACCCTAATTATGCCACCTGCGATTTTGACAACAAAAACTTGATCTGTGACTTCTTTACCTGTGTCACCCTCTGAGCCCCTTGTTAACAAATGTATTTGTGCAAGTCCCTTTTTGTTTTTCAATGGGTTCCTATGAAAATATGTTTAGATCAGGGGTCTCAAGCACACACCCCATGGGTCACATACAATCCCTAAGGCTGCACTCTGTGGCCCGTAGGCATCGGAGCTCCCGAGACCATCACAAGCTGGTCCAAATCTATTTACGCTATGGGCCTTATTCATTAATGAAGGGCATGCAGGAGTGAGGTGTGCCTAATTTGCTAAGAGGCACGTGCCACATCTTATCACTGGCGTATGCTCAGCCAAAAATCTTACTCCAGTCAGAGACAGTCAAAGAAAAGAAGTAAGATTTAAGGCGTAAGGTACGCCACAGCTTGTCATGAATTAGATGAACAGGCATCGCCATGCCCTATCCTGACAGGGACTGGAGTACTATTCTGGTGTACGTTATGCCACAGCCCATCCCACCCATATGTGAGCAGGTTGCGGGATGCAGTAACGGACAGGAGGTAGAGCAAGCGTTAAAGTTAACTTTACTGTTCCAGGGGTTTACTCCATGCAGGGAGGGAAAAGTAGAGGCAGGGGTATGGCAGGTGATAGGGGCACAATAAGTGTGCTGAGGGAGGTTATGAGGGAAAAAAAAATAACAACTGTTCATAAAGAATAAACTTATCAGTATGACGGCTTCCTGACTGTAGAGCCTTAGGTTCTAACGGTGGTACCAACGTGGTCAGCATGTAATGAATCCGGTGTCGTCCTGCAGGTGTTGATGATCCGGTTCCTGGCGATGGGTCCTTGATTTGTTGCACGGGTTCCTGGGTCCAGAATGTAGGTTGCGGGTGGAGAGCGGTCTTCAACACTGCCGGGGCTTAATGCAGCTCAGCAGAAATAGGCAGGTGAGTAAGAGTACGGTTCTCGGTAAGTCACCCAGGGTTTCTTAGGTGGCACGGGCGCATTCTCTATTGGCCCGCATCATTGGGTACCTGGTGTACTGGGAGCCGTCAGGCAGAATACAGTTCTCTGGTCACAGTCTCTGTAAGTCACAGCAGGGATAATAAAGTGTGGGCCTGCACTACCACGGTGCTCACAGGATGGAGCACCAAACTTCCCCTGCTGCGCGCTGCGTGCTCCCGACAAAACTCTCTGCCTTTTCACGCGCTCTGCCCTTTTTAGGCTAACTATACCCCCTGCTGTCCAGTGCAAAGGTCGGTCTGGGTCTCTCAGCCTTCCCCCAGACAACAAATGTGACAGTTCCGATAGTTCCGGTCTCAGCGCAAGAAAAGTACCCCTGGTCCGGTGCCTCTTCTTACACATGCTTCACACTTTTTTGGTTCTGGCTGGGATTGGCATGAAAAAGCTATAAATCACTTTAATAGGATGCAATATTTTTGTTCAACTTTTTGCAAAAATATTGCAACATTTGGCATTTACACGCCGGTCCTGATATATGTTAATATGGGCATGGCATGTGTGAGACATGGGTGTGATGGAGCGTAGTTATGCCCACCAATGAAATTAATGATAGGTTACGTCATTTTACTGACATGGATTACTCCAGAAATGTATATTAGTCCCTCCCTGACTGCAGTACATTTCTGGTGATGGCGCACACTGGCTTCTAGATGCACCTAATTCATTAAGTGGTGTGCCCTGCCTATTGAATTAGGTGCACTGTTTTTCACTAAGACTGAAATCCGCAACACCAGTCTTAATGAATGGGACCCTATATTTTCGACTTTTTGATAATTGCCATCTGGAATTCAATTTTTCTGCATATGCAAGACTATGCCTCCAGCGGTTATCCTTGCATTGTATGAACATTCATTGCAGGTTATTTTGAGCCAGATGAGCTGGTTTTTGATTCTGCCTTTATATTATTAAATGTTGGTATAACGTGTAATTTACAAAGTTTTCCAGAAACATGTCAGAAATGTTTGAGGCAGGTGTATTGTTATTGTTACGGATCTGCAACACAGGACTAAGGTAGAAGAGGGAAAACTGACCCTGCACTATGACTAGGCTGAAACCCTACGATAGAGTGGGTGACGCATTCCTTGCAAATAGACCCACCGACGATCCTAGGTTAATCTGAAGCGAAGACCTATAGATAAGGGGAAGGGATTCCCTAAAAGTACTAAGGACTGGGTCACCTCCTAACACTGAGAAGGCTTCAGAAACCAATAGAAAACAGAAACTAAGGCTAGCAGAACCAGAGGTACCAGCACTGCACAGATAACACACACAAAACACAAAGCAAAGCACCAAGCTAGAGCTCAAGCAGATAAACACTGTTGTCGAGCAAGGACTGGGAGGCAGGTGCTGGTTAATAAAGAGTGAAACAAACACCAGACTCAAGACAAACCCAGAGGAAAAAGACCTGCAGCCAGAACTCCACAAGAAAATGGCAGATAGTCACAAACTAAATAGATTCTAACAGTACCTCCCCTTTAAAGAGGATCCCTCGGATCCTCTAGGTCCGGCCTTATTCGGAAATCTCCTGTGAAGAGCCTTAATTAACCTTGAGGCGGAGACGTCCACAGCTTTCACCCAGGAATTGTCCTCGGGACCGAAACCCTTCCAGGACACAAAATACTGTAACTCTCTATGCCACCTAGAATCACGAATGTGTGAAATCTCAAACTCGCAGTCCTCATCAATTGGAGGAGCAGACGGCATAACCACCTTATCTGGCGTGTCAATCTTCTTCAGCAAAGATACATGAAAAACTGAATTAATTTTCCAGGACGAAGGATTGTCTAATCTCACCACTGCCGAGTTGACAATGTGAACCACTTTGAAAGGTCCTACAAACTTCGGCCCCAACTTTTTAGAAGGGATCTTCAAACGCAGATTCCAAGAGGACAACCAAACCATGTCCCCAACAACAAACCTCGCCTCCCTTCTTCTCTTGTCAAAAAATTTCTTAGACCTCCTATTAGCCTGTTTAAGATTATGGCGCACACTGTTCCAAACCCTTTCCAAATTTCCAGAAAAACTCTCCTCCTCAGGCACCACCACCTCAATCCTAGAAATGGACCGAAAGATGGATTCTTCCCAGTACAACAAAAGAAAGGAGAACACCGAGCTGAAGAAGACGTATGATTATTGAGAGCAAACTCAGCTGATGGTTGATATTCTGACCACATCTCCTGATCGTCCACTACAAAACATCTCAAAAACTGCTCAATGTCCTGGTTCTTCCTCTCAGTCTGTCCATTGGACTGCGGATGATAGCCCGACGAAAATGACAAATGAACCTTAAGTTTGTCACAAAAGGCACGCCAAAAGCGAGCCACAAACTGTGGTCCCCTATCGGAGACAATGTCCATGGGGACACCATGGAGTCTGACAATCTCTTTCACAAATGCCCTGGCAAGTGTCTTAGCGCAGGGTAATTTATTGAACGGGACCAGATGACACATCTTACTAAACCGGTCCACAACAACCCAGATAACAGAAAAACCCTCAGAAACCGGCAGGTCGGTGATAAAATCCATTGCAAGATGCGTCCATGGAGAACTAGAACCCTCTAACGGGCAAAGCAACCCTGCCGCCGGAGCATGAGAAGCCTTAGACCTAGCGCACACGGTACACTGACGCACCCACTTGACAATTTCTCTTAGCCACCCCGGCCACCAGAATCTCTGACTGAACGACTTTCTTGTTTTGGCAATCCCTGGATGACCCGCCAAACAAGACTCATGACTTTCCATAAACAAAGCTCTCCTCAGGGCTTTAGGAAAAAATTATTTCCCATACGGAGTGTTAGTTGGTGCCACATCCTGGGCTTTAGGAATGCTATTTTCCAACTCAGAACCTAATGCTGCCACCAAAACCAGTCTCTGCAGAAAAGATTCTTCTTTTTCAGTATTAACCGCTGGGAAGAAACTTCGAGACAAAGCATCAGCTTTAACATTTTTTGTCCCAGGGATATATGTCACAGAGAAATGGAACCGGGCAAAAAGCAATGCCCACCTAGCTTGATGGGCATTCAAACATTTAGCAGCATCCAGATAGATCAGGTTCTTATGATCAGTAAAGACTTGAATAGGATGTCTAGCGCCCTCCAAAAAATGTCACCATTGCTCAAATGAAACTTAATAGCCAGCAATTCTCAGTTCCCAACATCATAGTTGAGCTCCGCCTCTGAAAATTTCTTAGAAAAGAAAGCACAGGGATGCACCCCATCCTCTCCCTCCTGGGACAGAACAGCCCCCACTCCTGATGAGGAGTCCACCTCTACCAGAAAGTTCTTAGTCTCATCTGTCTGGATCAAAACAGGAGCAGAGCTAAACCTCTCCTTGAGATGCTCAAAAGCCTTAACAGCCTCAGGGGACCATTGGACAGTATTGGAACCCTTCTTAGTAAGATCCGTAAGGGGTTTTGCGATAACAGAAAAATTCTTTATGAATTTTCTATAATAATTAGCAAACCCCAAAAATCTCTGAATCGACTTCAAGCATTCAGGTCTAGGCCACTCCAATACCACCTGAACCTTCACCGGGTCCATCTCAAAACCATCACTAGAAGCAAAGTACCCAAAAAAACTAATTTCTGTACTGCAAACTCGCATTTCTCCAGTTTAGAAAAGAGTCTGTTTTCTCTCAGAATCTGCAGAACCTCTCGGACTGTCTGCCAATGCGACTCCAGATTGGGTGAATAGATCAAAATATCATCCAAATAAACAATCACACTCCTACCGATCAACGGCCTCAGGATGTCGTTAATGAAATTTTGAAATAACGACGGAGCAGTTGAAAGGCCGAAAGGCATAACTAGACACTCAAAATGACCTTTCGGGGTATTAAAGGCTGTCTTCCATTCATCGCCTTCTTTAACCCGCAGCAAATTATATGCCCCATGGAGATCGATCTTAGAGAGCCACTTGGCTCCAACTAATTTGTTAAACAAATCCGTAATTAGTGGCGAGGGGTAAGGATTGCGAACAGTGATCTTATTAATCTCCCTGAAATCTAGACACTGCCTCAGACCCACATCTTATTTTTTTGACAAAAAAAGAACCCCACAGCTACAAGGGACTTAGAGCGTCTTATATGACCTGCAGCAAGACTAGTCTGCAGGTATTCCTTTAAGGCCTCCCTCTTGGGAATCGTCAGATTAAATAAACGACTCTTAGAGAGAGTAGCACCAGGGACAAACTCAATAGCGCAATCGTAATCTCTATGAGGTGGTAGAGCTTGTGACTCCACTTCTGAAAATACTTTCCAGAATTCTTGAATGGCTTCAGGTAGCTCATTTTTCACAACAGCAGCAATGTGTACATCACAACATTTCCCATAACACTCCTGACCCCAAGGTCTTATCGTACTTGATGACCAGTCCAGTACAGGATTGTGCATTTTTAACCAGGGTAACCCTAGGACAACTGGAAAAGGTCATTTATCAAGTACAAACAAATCTAAAGATTCCTGGTGTTCCATATTCACAGTGAGTGGAAACCCTTATACTTGTCTATACTTGTCTATAAATTGTTGATTGATCCAATTAAGAGCAGAACCACAGTCCACCATCACTTGAAAATCAATCGAATGACCACGACAGGTAGAACTACCAGAAAAAGAAACTCCTGCCGACCGTAAAAATGCAATGCGAAAGGGAGGGTTATTCTGATTGACTTTTTTTCCTCTTTTCCTTGTTTATGCGTCCTTCACATTGCTTAATAAAATGGTCAGCCTTACCACAATAAAGGCAATTACTCACGTGCTGTTGTAAGCTGGCAACTTCCAATGTTAACCCTTGCAGACGCTGAGCAAGATCTTGAATGCTGTTCATATTGCAGAAATCCTGGAGGGGTGTTTTTTTTTTTTATACTTCTTTCTGGCTGGTCAAACTGTTACGGATCTGCAACACAGGACTAAGGTAGAAGGGGGAAACTGACCCTGCACTATGACTAGGCTTAAACCCTACGATGGACTGGGTGACCTATTCCTTGCAAATAGACCCACCGACGATCCTAGGTTAATCTCAAGCGAAGACCTATAGATAAGGGGAAGGGTTTCCCTAAAAGAACTAAGGACTGGGTACAAAAACGGGTCACCTCCTAATATAAAACACAGAGAAGGCTGCAGAAACCAATCGAAAACAGAAACTAAGGCTAGCAGAGCCAGAGGTACCAGCACTGCACAAATAACACACACAGAAGACATAGCAAAGCACCAAGCTAGAGCTCAAGCAGATAAACACTGTTGTCCAGCAAGGACTGGGAGGCAGGTGCTGGTTAATAAAGAGTGAAACAAACACCAGACCCAAGACAAACCCAGCACCAGAGGAAAAAGACCAGCAGCCAGAACTCCACAAGAAAATGGCGGATAGTCACAAACTAAACAGATTCAGACAACACGGCAGTCCAAAGGAGGTGTACCAAGAGTCAAAGCTTATCTGTGAGATGACAGTAGAGGTAGATGTAAATTAAAAAATGACTATCTATGTAGGCTTTAACTGCAAGTTCCCTGTCCGCCACACACATCTAAAGACACACTAACACATAGAGCCCAGGGCGTGATAGAGTCCCTATAAAAAGGCTCGAGTTACCTGTCATACAGGTATTGTCCTATACTATATGGGGGACAGATAGAAGAACTATGAGGACCTTATCTGAAGCCATAGGCAGTAAGGGACTACAACACCACCGCGCTAGAGGAAGGCTTTTAACTCCACCTGGTAAGGGGGACTCTGGATTCGCTTCCAAGCTGGCCGGACTCTACCTGTCCTGTAATCTGGTACCCTGGACTGCGGTTGCCTGAAGTCTTCAGTAAACCAGGTAAAGAGACTGCAAACCTGTGTCCTCATTCTTTACTGCGCCATTCACCATCTTCCATCTACACATCAGGAGCCCTGGGGATATACTTCACCTGTGGGAAGTTATACCATCTAGCTGCCATAACATCACCCCAGAGGACCCCTTAAAGCAGCGTCGGTCCCCACTGACCGAATACCAAAGGTGGTGTCACAAACATAAACTTTATTCAATACCCCTTTTACATGGGCGCCCAGGGCCACGGACCGGGTCGCCACCGTGACATCCCCCTGTGTACACCGGATCCGGTACCGGGTAACCCACGGCCCTGGCAGGCGACTCACTTCTCCCTGCACCTCAATGTGTGTTTACTTCACGTCTACAAATAAATAAAATTCTACTGCATTTTGAAACAAGAGTGTGCGGTGAATTACTCTATATTAGTGCAGGAATAGCACAGATGGATTAAGGAACATATGGCCACCCAAAAAGGAAGACCGGTTCCTGATACTCTGGATCAGTAAATAGAGATCACCATTTGTAATGATGACCGAAGTGAGCTGGGCCTGAAGAAGCTGCGATGGAGTAGTTAAATCTCCTAAATTAGCTGATGTCAGTGGACCAATTGAGTTCAAGCTCTTGGATTTATGATTAGAGTGGAATTGTTCAGATTCTGCCCCCAAATTGGCCAGTATTCTTGGTCCAGAGATTCGACTTTCCTTGGGACCCCAAGGAGCTTATCGAGGGCTTCGGAAATAGAACTGGAATTAGAGTCCCCAACTATGAAATGTGAGATGTCTTTAAAAAGCTGCTTAATAAATGACTCAGAGGCTCCTACTGTACTTGGCTTTTGGGAGACGGGTATATTTGGTTTGTATCCAATAGAATTGTAACCCCTTTTCAAAATATTTGTCGATGTTAAAAGGGCACAGCATATATCTATCATAAAGCCTTCAGATGGATAGTGATCGGAGGCTGGTATATTATCTATTAACTGAGGTAGAATTTTTTTTGTAGACTCGTGAGCCTCAAGCTCCGTAAAACTCCCTGAGAGGGAAATTTGGGTTGAATTATCATCAGAATCTGTGGATTTATTAAAGTCACTGTCTTTACAATCCGAGGTGTCCGGTCTTTTGATAAGATCTTCTGAATGAATTCTTTTTTATCTCACTGAAGACACAGAGGAGCTGTCTGTATCATAATTTACGCCCAGCTGTTCTTTTGGATCCAATGTGTCGCTGTAGATTTTATTAGCTGGATCCATAGATGATATGGGGTTGGGAGGTATTTTTTGGAGTATTTCACTGAGGTTTTTATCACAGAGCAGTTTAATTTCTTCTAATATAATTTTTTGCTTTGACCTTAGCAGTTTAAAAGGGTCACTTTCTAATGCATCATAAGGCTGATCCTAGCCATTAAAATGTGTTAATACAACCCCTTTAACAGAAGGGCTTCTGCAAATATGCCCCATATTATCAGTGTTTCCTTGGGTTTCCTCTATGGTAATTTAGGTGTCAGAAGAGGGTTTCTGTGTGGCACATCCAGGCAATATATGAGTAGGTTGAGTGGTGTTATTAACTTTTGCCGCATCATCTATTTTACCTTCTGTGGTGCAGCTCCTGCACCACAGTTCCTTATTGTTGGGGTCTGTAATCATTTCACTTGGTGTTTGTGGATTACTATGTAAAGATTTAGGAGCCGCACATCTCTCAGAAGCAAAAAGAGAATATACGGCGCTATATATCAGTGGCAGTGTTCTAATCGCCACATCCCCTTGTAGCGGTGGGCCTTCCCCTCCCCCGCCGCAGTTGTACCAGTCACCTTGCTCTCCTTTATGCGGTGAGTGACCAGTGGAGTAACCACTCGGTCAGCCTGGGCCTCATCTCCCCACTCCCACCGGACAGAATCTGCATACGACTTGCCTGCTGTCACTAAAGATCTGCTCTGGGCTCCCTCCCCTCACAGCATTGCAGCTCCCAGACTCATCGCAGAGTCTTGGCTTCTTTTCCCCTCTCCGTCAGGCTGTGGCATTGTCTTATTGAGCGCAAACCTCTTCGTTAATGGCCGTGCTGATGTCGCCCGGCTTCTCACTCCCGCCTCAGCCGCCAATGGGACAACACAGCCGCTGGTTCTTCCTTGCAGTGCTGAAGCTAGTGATTCTTCCTCCGCCCCTCTCCATCGCGTCACATCTCCAGGATCTCTTGCGGTCCCCCGGCCTCTCCTCAGATCCTTGTCATCCGACACCGGACCTGCGGTAAGGGTGTTAATCTCTGTCTCATCTTCTTCTAATCTCCTCCGCAGCAACACAGCCACCGGAGCTGCAACAAGAGCGGGAAAATCCACGGCATCATCATGTTTACCTTTCTGCTGCATCACAGCATCAGGGTCCACCGTGTTTACCTGGTTTCTTTTCTGGATAGTAACGACTGATATCGGAGTCACAGTAGGAGGAGGAAATTTAGTTACAGATGTCCGTCGGGTCAGTTGAGATCCAAGAAATCACGATTTCAGTAGGTTTTGGTAGGAATCCATATTGTGAGGTGCAGGCTTAGTCATTTTTACCTCAGGAGAAAGCAGGCCTCCATTAGATTTCCTCACAGAATTTCCCAGTCTCGGCAGAGGAATTTTTTTGATGTTTCAGTTTTTAACATTATTTCTCAGTCCAGGCATGTTCTTATAAGTTTTATGATCAAATATTCCACAATTTAGGAGGCAAAAGCAGCTGAAAATAGGGGATTATAAGGAGCTATGCAGAAGCACGTCCGCTCCTGTCTACCGCAAACCATGCCCCCGGGCAGAAGTATTATTTAGTGTTATGCCTGCTATCTGATCTGATCTATACACTTGTCATCAGTTTGTTCAGTAAAAAAAGTTTATTTTTGGACCCTGATCATTTCTACTTCGTTGGGTCTTGGCCTGCCATGTTAAGTGGTGGCATGCGGTCTGCAATGGCATATTGCTAAGGTAAAAGCAGACTCCTCCAGGCAGGATCCCCCTTTTTCTGTAATGTGCTGGGGCGCAGATGCGGGACAGATCGCCTCCCTGCCCGTTACAAGGGCATGATCAGCAGTGTGGAATTAGGTATTATTTAGAGCTGACAAAAGTCAAAAAGGTTGACATACACAAACCAACATGAACAAAAATACTCTTCAATGTTGTGTAGAATGTGAAAATAGCGTGTTTGCAGTCAGGTAACCTTTCTGGTGGTAAAAAAGGATCGGTACTGAAATCCGGTGGATGGTGGGGTATATATATTTTTGGACAAAAGTGGGCATGTCTCTCTTTTAAATTAAGATGTAAAAAACAGATGGCATAAGGACATCATACGACTGTAAAAATTGGCCTGCTGGATGTCAAATGGAAAGAATACGGATGATGCAAATTTTTAGGGAAACATATTCAAAGTCCTTGAGGCAGTTGTGTTATTAGCAGACAAGAACAGTGCTAAGTATGAGAGATGGAGTGCACTATATAGCAATACTCGTACACAAAATATACATGGGTCCTACGTCCTGTATAGGGTGTGTTTAGGCTAGGGACAAAAATAGGATAAAGCTCCAATACAGATAGAACTTGCACACCTGATGAACCATAGAAATATGTTGTTATTAACACATATTGCACACAATGGGTAAAATCATTAAAAATTACACATAAAAAGACAAAAACAGGCAGGCCGGCCCCAGTATATAACAATGTGAAAGATCCACATAAATGATGCGATCCAATAACAATATAGATAACAAACAAAGTAGATAATCCGCTCTTAAGAATTGTATTTGAGCCTCCTACATGTCCCAAATAGGCGTACTGCAAGTAATATACAAATGGACACACATCACAACAAGGTATAATGAATTATGGCTAAACCCAAGAGACTCGATAAAATAATATCTGGTAAAGTCAGGTATATAAGGCTCCCATATGAGCGAAGAGTGTAAGACATAGCACTGTAGATCCCGGGTTGAGTTTTACTCTTAATTGAGTTTTAATCTTTTATGTTAATGATTTCTTCCAGGCTCTGGGGAGTGTGGTGCCTGGAAGACATCTCTGCCTCCCACCCCCCTTCAACTTTTTTGTTTCAAATTTTACAATTGTGACCAGTGTCACTTTATGTGGTAATACCTCTAGAAGGCTTCAACAGGTCCCACTCATTCTGAGATTGTTTTTTCGTGACATATTGTACTTCATAAAACTGGAAAAATTTATTCAATATTACTTGTGTTTATTTGTGGAAAAAAACCCGGAAATTTGTCAAAAAAAATTTTACATTTTTTTTTTGTTAGAAGGGTTAAAAGTTGACCAGCAATTTCTCATTTTTACAATAAAATTTAGAAAACCATTTTTTATAGACCACATCACATTTGAAGTTTGACTTTGAGGAGTCTATATGACAGAAAATACCCAAAGGTGACACCATTCTAAAAACTGCACCCCTCAAGGTGATCAAAACCACATTCAAGAAGTTTATTAACCTTCAGCTGCTTCGCAGGAAGTGATGCAATGTGGAAGTAGAAAATGAACATTTAACTTTTATTCACAAAAATTTTTACTTTAGACTCAATTTTTTTTTTAACAAGGGTTACAAGCGGAAGTGGATCCCAAAATTTGTTGTGCAATTTCTTCTCTGCACATCGATACCCCAAGGGAAGGGAAAACTACTGTTTGGGGCTCTGAAGGGAAGGAGTGCCATTTGACTTTTTGAATGCAAAATTTGCTAGAATCATTAGCGGACACCGTGTCGCCTTTGGAGAGCTCTTCCCTTGATGTGCCTAAACAGTATAAATTCCCCACAGGTGACACCATTTTGGAAACTAGATTCCTCATGGAACTTATCTAGATATGTAGTTAGCACCTTGAACCCCACGGTGCTTCAACGCTATAACATTGAGCTAAAAAAATCACATTTTTCCCACCAAAATGTTCTTTTAGCACCAATTTTATTGTTCTCACAATAGTAACAGGAGAAAATGGACCCCAGCATTTGTTGGGCAATTTCTCATGAGTACGCAGATACCCTATATGTGGAGGAAAACTACTTCACACAGTACACATAATATTAATAAAAAAGTAAAACATAGGCAAACCTTCAGAGCACCGCACAGGGTATTCATGCCTGGCATCTAGGAGGGAGGGAACAACTGAGGGTCCCTGCCACCTCCTTACACCCCTCCCTCCTAAAATATGGTGGTCCCCGACAATAGCAGCTCCTGAAAAAAAGATAATGTAGTCCATAAAACATAAGAATGCAACACAGTCCATAAAAACATGCTTAGTCTCTAAAAGGGGTCTGTCTGACCCTGGTCCCCAGTTCCCTGGGACTCCTGTAAACATACGGGCCTGATGGCCACTTAATGCAGTTCCATAGTTCTGACCCGGCTCGCACCTCGAGTTCTCCTGATCGGCTTCCCCCTCCCTCCTTTGACCAGATCATGGCTGTTGTGAACTCTGTTTTTGGGCTCCCTCTAGTGGTCACAAGCGGTACTGTGTAGTGTTGTCTTTCTGCAGGTTGGCAGCATCAGCTGGTTCGTTATCCTTGGCTGGTTTCCTATTTAGCTCACCTGGATACTCAGTTCCTTGCCTGCTATCAATGTATTCAGTGCTCTTCAGATTCCTTGTGACTACCTTGCTCCCAGTCTCTCCAAGACAAGCTAAGTTTTTGTTTGTTCATTTTTCATTATCAGCATTCATCATGTTTCTTGTCCAGCTTGCTAAAATGTGATTTCCTCGCTTGCTGGTTGCTCTAGGGGACTGAGGTTCTCCCCCCACACCGTTAGTTGGTGCGGGGGTTCTGGAAATCTCAGTGTGGATATTTTGTAAGGGTTTTTTACTGACCACACAGACCCCTTTTCTATTTTCTGCTATCTAGTATTAGTGGGCCTCATTTGCTGAATCTGCTTTCACCCCTGTGTATGTGCCTTCCTCTTACCTCACCGTTATTATTTGTTGGGGGCTTCTTTATCTTTGGGGATTATTTCTCTGGAGGCAAGTGAGGTCTTTCTCTCTCTCTAGGGGTAGTTAGTTCCTCAGGCTGGCTCGAGATGTCTAGAATTTTAGGCACGTTCACCGGCTACTTCTAGTGTGTTTGGATAGGTTCAGATTTGCGGTCAGTCCAGTTTGTCACCTCCCTAGAGCTTGTCCTATGTTTGTTACCTAGCTGGAGTAATTTGTGATCCTCAACCACTAAGGATCATAACAGTATAGCAGGACAAAAAGTGTTTAATGCATCGCAGAAGTGGGATAAAAAGAAGACCTGAGTACATTTTTTTTTTTTTGTCTCCTCCCGCTTTTCCTTTGCTGCAGTCTGTTTAGCTTCTTTCATCCCCTTGAACTCTGGGTGGTTTTGAGCTCAGCTGCAGACATGAATGTTCAGACTCTGACTTCTAGTGTGGATCATCTTACTGCACGGGTGCAAAGTATTCAGGATTTTGTTATTCATAGCCCTATGTCAGAACCAAAGATACCCATTCCTGAGTTGTTTTCTGGAGATAGATCTAGGTTTCTAAATTTTAAGAATAATTGTAAGTTATTTCTATCTCTGAGACCTCGTTCCTCTGGTGATTCCACTCAGCAAGTTAAAATTGTTATCTCCTTGTTGCGTGGCGACCCTCAAGACTGGGCTTTCTCTCTGGCGCCAGGAGATCCTGCATTGCTTAATGTAGATGCATTTTTTCTGGCTCCTGGACTGCTTTATAAGGAGCCTACTCTTGAGAATCAGGCAGAAAAAGCGTTGCTGGCTATCTCTCAAGGTCAGGATGAAGCAGAGGTGTATTGTCAAAAATTTTGGAAATAGTCGGTGCTTACTCAATGGAATGAGTGTGCCCTGGCTGCAAATTTCAGAGAAGGTCTTTCTGAGGCCGTTAAGAATGTTATGGTGGGGTTTCCCACCCCTACAAGTCTGAGTGATTCTATGGCTTTAGCCATTCAGGTTGATCGGCGTTTGCGGGAGCGCAAATCTGCTCATCCTTTGGCGGTATTTTCTGAACAGAGACCTGAGTCTATGCAATGTGACCGAACTCTGACCAGAATTGAGCGACAAAGTCATAGACGTCAAAATGGGTTGTGCTTTTACTGTGGTGATTCTACTCATGTTATCTCAGCATGCTCTAAACGCTTAAAAAAATTTGCTAAACCTGTCACCATTGGTACTATACAGCCTAAATTTATTTTGTCTGTTACTTTGATTTGTTCTTTGTCGTCCTACCCGGTTATGGCTTTTGTGGATTCGGGTGCTGCCCTGAATCTGATGGATTTGTCGTTTGCCAGGCACTGTGGTTTTGTCCTGGAGCCTTTGGAATTTCCTATTCCTCTGAGGGGAATTGATGCTACGCCATTGGCTGAGAATAAGCCTCAGTATTGGACGCAAATGACCATGTGCATGACTCCCGTACATCAGGAGGTGATTCGCTTTCTTGTTTTGTATAATTTGCATGATGTTGTCGTTTTGGGTCTCCCATGGCTGCAGGCTCATAATCCAGTTTTAGATTGGAAAGCTATGTCTGTGTCAAGTTGGGGTTGTCAGGGAATTCATGGCGATACTCCGTTGGTGTCTATTGCTTCTTCCACTCCTTCTGAGGTCCCTGAGTTTTTGTCTGACTACCAGGATGTATTTGATGAGCCCAGGTCCAGTGCCCTGCCCCCTCATAGGGATTGTGACTGTGCTATAAATTTAATTCCTGGTAGTAAATTTCCTAAGGGACGACTTTTTAATTTGTCTATACCAGAGCATGCCGCGATGCGGAGTTATATAAAGGAGTCTTTGGAAAAGGGACATATTCGCCCATCCTCTTCCCCTCTTGGTGCAGGATTTTTTTTTGTGGCCAAGAAGGACGGTTCTTTGAGACCTTGTATAGATTATCGTCTTCTGAATAAAATCACAGTCAAATTTCAGTATCCTTTGCCACTATTGTCTGATTTGTTTGCTCGGATTAAGGGTGCCAGTTTGTTCACCAAGATAGATCTCCGTGGTGCGTATAACCTTGTGCGCATTAAGCAGGGAGATGAATGGAAAACAGCATTTAATACGCCCGAAGGCCATTTTGAGTACTTGGTGATGCCTTTTGGACTTTCTTATGCTCCTTCTGTGTTTCAGTCCTTCATGCATGACATCTTCCGAGAATATCTGGATAAATTTATGATTGTTTATCTGGATGACATTTTGGTCTTTTCTGATGATTGGGAGTCCCATGTGAAGCAGGTCAGGATGGTGTTTCAGGTCTTGCGTGCTAATGCTTTATTTGTGAAGGGCTCAAAATGTCTCTTCGGAGTACAGAAGGTCTCCTTTTTGGGTTTTATTTTTTCTCCTTCTACTGTGGAGATGGACCCAGTCAAGGTCCAGGCTATTCATGACTGGACTCAGCCCACGTCTGTTAAGAGTCTTCAGAAGTTCTTGGGTTTTGCTAATTTTTACCGTCGTTTCATCGCTAATTTTTCTAGCGTGGTTAAACCTTTGACGGATTTGACCAAGAAGGGTTCTGATGTGACTAATTGGTCTCCTGCGGCCGTGGAGGCCTTTCGGGAGCTGAAGCACCGGTTTTCTTCAGCTCCAGTCTTATGTCAGCCAGATGTCTCTCTCCCCTTCCAGGTCGAAGTTGATGCTTCTGAGATTGGAGCAGGGGCTGTTTTGTCGCAGAGAAGCTCTGATGGCTCTGTGATGAAGCCATGTGCTTTCTTTTCAAGAAAGTTTTCGCCTGCCGAGCGGAATTATGATGTTGGTAATCGGGAGTTGTTGGCTATGAAGTGGGCATTTGAGGAGTGGCGACATTGGCTCAAAGGAGCTAAACATCGTGTGGTGGTCTTGACTGATCACAAAAATCTGATTTATCTTGAATCTGCCAAGCGCCTGAATCCTAGACAGGCTCGTTGGTCGTTGTTTTTCTCCCGTTTCAACTTCGTGGTGTCATACCTGCCTGGTTCGAAGAACGTGAAAGCTGATGCACTTTCTAGGAGTTTTGTGCCTGACTCTCCGGGAGTTTCTGAGCCGGCTGGTATTCTCAGAGAGGGAGTGATTTTGTCTGCCATTTCCCCAGATTTGCGACGAGTGCTGCAGAAATTTCAGGCGGATAGACCTGACCGTTGTCCACCAGAGAGACTGTTTGTCCCGGATAGATGGACCAGCAGAGTTATTTCCAAGGTCCATTCTTCGGTGTTGGCGGGTCATCCTGGGATTTTTGGTACCAGAGATTTGGTGGCTAGGTCATTCTGGTGGCCTTCCTTGTCGCAGGATGTGCGTTCCTTTGTGCAGTCTTGTGGGATTTGTGCTCGGGCTAAGCCTTGCTGTTCTCGTGCCAGCGGTTTGCTTTTGCCTCTGCCTGTTCCGAAGAGGCCTTGGACGCACATTTCCATGGATTTTATTTCGGATCTTCCAGTATCTCAGAAAATGTCTGTCATCTGGGTGGTGTGTGATCGTTTTTTAAAGATGGTCCATTTGGTGCCCTTGCCTAAGTTGCCTTCTTCCTCCGATTTGGTTCCTCTATTTTTTCAGAATGTGGTTCGCTTGCACGGTATTCCTGAAAATATTGTGTCTGATGGAGGATCCCAGTTTGTGTCCAGGTTTTGGCGGACTTTTTGTGCTAAGATGGGCATTGATTTGTCTTTTTCGTCGGCCTTCCATCCTCAGACTAATGGCCAAACCGAGCGAACTAATCAGACATTGGAAACTTATTTGAGATGTTTTGTTTCTGCTGATCAGGATGATTGGGTGACTTTTTTTGCCATTGGCCGAGTTTGCCCTTAATAATCGGGCTAGTTCTGCTACTTTGGTTTCGCCTTTTTTCTGCAATTCTGGTTTCCATCCTCGTTTTTCCTCGGGTCAGGTTGAGCCTTCTGACTGTCCTGGGGTGGATTCTGTGGTGGATAGGTTGCAGCAGATTTGGAACCATGTGGTGGACAATTTGAGGTTGTCACAGGAGAAGGCTCAGCGCTTTGCCAACCGCCGCCGCGGTGTGGGTCCCCGACTTCGTGTTAGGGATTTGGTGTGGCTGTCTTCTCGGTATGTTCCTATGAAGGTCTCCTCTCCTAAATTCAAGCCTCGCTTCATCGGTCCTTATAAGATCTTGGAAATCCTTAACCCGGTGTCTTTTCGTTTGGATCCCCCAGCATCATTTGCCATTCATAATGTGTTCCATAGGTCTTTGTTGCGGAGGTATGTGGTACCTGTGGTTCCTTCTGTTGAGCCTCCTGCTCCGGTGCTGGTCGAGGGCGAATTGGAGTACGTGGTGGAGAAGATTTTGGATTCTCGTATCTCTAGACGGAGGCTTCAGTATTTGGTTAAGTGGAAGGGCTATGGTCAGGAAGATAATTCCTGGGTTGTCGCCTCTGATGTTCATGCGGCCGATTTGGTTCGTGCCTTCCACGCGGCTCATCCTGATCGCCCTGGGGGTCTTGATGAGGGTTCGGTGACCCCTCCTCAAGGGGGGGTACTGTTGTGAACTCTGTTTTTGGGCTCCCTCTAGTGGTCACAAGCGGTACTGTGTAGTGTTGTCTTTCTGCAGGTTGGCAGCATCAGCTGGTTCGTTATCCTTGGCTGGTTTCCTATTTAGCTCACCTGGATACTCAGTTCCTTGCCTGCTATCAATGTATTCAGTGCTCTTCAGATTCCTTGTGACTACCTTGCTCCCAGTCTCTCCAAGACAAGCTAAGTTTTTGTTTGTTCATTTTTGATTATCAGCATTCATCATGTTTCTTGTCCAGCTTGCGAAAATGTGATTTCCTCGCTTGCTGGTTGCTCTAGGGGACTGAGGTTCTCCCCCCACACCGTTAGTTGGTGCGGGGGTTCTGGAAATCTCAGTGTGGATATTTTGTAAGGGTTTTTTACTGACCGCACAGACCCCTTTTCTATTTTCTGCTATCTAGTATTAGTGGGCCTCATTTGCTGAATCTGCTTTCACCCCTGTGTATGTGCCTTCCTCTTACCTCACCGTTATTATTTGTTGGGGGCTTCTTTATCTTTGGGGATTATTTCTCTGGAGGCAAGTGAGGTCTTTCTCTCTCTCTAGGGGTAGTTAGTTCCTCAGGCTGGCTCGAGACGTCTAGAATTTTAGGCACGTTCACCGGCTACTTCTAGTGTGTTTGGATAGGTTCAGATTTGCGGTCAGTCCAGTTTGCCACCTCCCTAGAGCTTGTCCTATGTTTATTACCTAGCTGGAGTAATTTGTGATCCTCAACCACTAAGGATCATAACACATGGCCCCACTAACATATTTGTGTACTGCGCTTAATGGGGGCTAGTCCAGGGTTAAAATTTGGGCAAAGTTCTGGGTTAAACATTTCAGTCTTTGCAGCAGCTGCACACACAGTTTATGACAATCAACCCTCATAGGGTATCTGTTGTGAATTCCGCTCTTGGGCTCCCTCCTGTGGTTTTGAGTGGTATTGCTGCTTCTTGGATTTAGCATTAGCAGCTGCTTCCACTGATCGTCCTTCTGGCTCGGCTATTTTAGTCTGGCCTTAGCCCTCAATCAATGCCAGTTGTCAATTGTTCCTGCTTGGAGCCACTGCTCTTTTGGATTTCCCTGACACTCTGTCCAGTTCAGCAAAGATAAGTCCTTGCTTGTCCTTTTGCAGTCCATTTGTTGTGGACTTTATTGTTCAGCACATTTTATGTTTTGCTCATTTGTCCAGCTTATCAGTATGGATCTATTTAGCTAAGCTGGAAGCTCTGGGCTGCAGATTTTGCCCTCCACACCTTTAGTCAGGTGTGGAGATTTTTGCATATCTCTGCGGTGGACTTTTTCTAGTTTTTATTACTGACTGCACAGTGTTCTTTCCTTACTATGTATATAGCTAGAAGTGGCCTCCTTTGCTAAATCTTGTTTCATACTACGTATGTCATTTCCTTCTCCTCTCACAGTCAATATTTGTGGGGGGCTATCCTATCCTTTGGGGATTTTCTCTGAGGCAAGATAGCTTTCCTGTTTCTACCTTTAGGGGTAGCTTGTTCTCCGGCTGTGACGAGGTGTCCAGGGAGTGACAGGAACATCCCACGGCTACTTCTAGTGTTGTGTTAAGATCAGGAACTGCGGTCTGTATAGTTACCACCTGCTCAGAGCTAGTCGCATGTCGCTCCTAAATTACCAGTCCATAACAGTACAACTGGCCAAAAATGAGTTGAATGCATCTCAAAAGAAGGAAAAGAAAAAGAGTTCTGAGCCATTTTTTTTTTCTTTAGTCTGTTTTGTCTTTTTCCTTCCTCTTATTCTCTGGGTGGATTTGGGCGTGGACATGGATGTTCAGGGTCTGTTTTCTTGTGTGGATCAGCTTGCTGCAAGAGTTCAGAGTATCCAAGATTATGTTGTTCAGACTCCAGCCTTAGAGCCTAGAATTCCTACTCCAGATTTGTTTTACGGGGATAGATCTAAGTTTTTGAACTTTAAAAATAACTGCAAATTGTTTTTTGCTCTGAAACCCCGTTTCTCTGGTGACCCCACTCAGCAAGTTAGAATAGTTATTTCTCTGCTGCGTGGTGACCCTCAGGACTGGGCATTCTCCCTTGAGTCAGGGGATCCGGCTTTGCTTAATGTAGATGCATTTTTTCAATCGCTCGGATTATTGTATGACGAACCTAACTCTGTGGATCATGCGGAAAAAACCTTGTTGGCGCTGTGCCAGGGTCAGGAAGCGGCAGAAGTATACTGCCAGAAATTTAGAAAATGGTCTGTGCTCACTAAATGGAATGAGGACGCTCTGGCAGCAATTTTCAGAAAGGGTCTTTCTGAAGCCCTTAAAGATGTTATGGTGGGGTTCCCCACGCCTGTATGTCTGTAGCCATTCAGATCGATCGGCGCCTGCGTGAGCGCAAAGTGGTGCACCATATGGCAGCATCCTCTGAGCGGAGTCCTGAGCCTATGCAATGTGATAGGATTCTGACTAGAGCGGAACAGAGGGGATACAGACGTCAGAATGGGCTGTGTTTTTACTGTGGTGATTCAGCTCATACTATCTCTGATTGCCCTAAGCGTATTAAGAGGGTCGCTAGATCTGTTACCATTAGTACTGTACAGCCTAAGTTTCTCCTGTCTGTGACCCTGATTTGCTCATTGTCATCTTTCTCTGTCAGGGCATTTGTGGATTCAGGCGCTGCCCTGAACTTAATGGACTTAGAATTTGCCAGGCGCTGTGGTTTTTCTTTGCAGCCTTTGCAGAGCCCTATTCCTTTGAGGGGTATTGATGCTACACCGTTGGCCAAGAATAAACCTCAGTATTGGACTCAGTTGACTATGTGCATGGCTCCAGCACATCAGGAAGATTGTCGTTTTCTGGTGTTGCATAATTTACATGATGTTGTTGTACTGGGTTTTCCATGGTTACAAGTACACAATCCAGTGTTGGACTGGAAATCGATGTCTGTGACTAGTTGGGGTTGTCAAGGGGTACATAGTGACATTCCTTTAATGTCAATTTCCTCTTCCCCCTCTTCTGATGTTCCTGAATTTTTGTCAGATTTCCAGGATGTATTCGATGAGCCCAAGTCCAGTTCCCTTCCTCCACATAGAGACTGTAATTGTGCTATTGACTTGATTCCAGGCTCCAAGTTCCCTAAGGGCTGACTTTTCAACCTGTCTGTGCCAGAACATACTGCTATGCGGAGCTATGTTAAGGAGTCCTAGGAGAAGGGGCATATTCGGCCGTCTTTGTCACCATTGGGAGCGGGATTCTTTTTTGTTGCCAAGAAGGATGGCTCCTTGAGACCCTGTATTGATTATCGCCTTCTTAATAAGATCACGGTCAAATTCCAATACCCTTTACCTTTGCTCTCTGATTTGTTTGCTCGGATTAAGGGGGCTAGTTGGTTTACCAAGATTGACCTTCGAGGGGCATATAATCTTGTTCGTATTAAACAGGGTGACGAATGGAAAACTGCATTTAATATGCCCAAAGGCCATTTTGAATACCTGGTGATGCCTTTCGGGCTTTCTAATGCTCCTTCTGTATTTCAGTCCTTCATGCATGACATTTTCCGCAATTATCTTGATAAATTCTTGATTGTGTATTTGGATGATATTTTGATTTTTTCCAATGATTGGGAGTCTCATGTGAAGCAGGTCAGGATGGTATTCCAGATCCTTCGTGATAATGCTCTATTTGTGAAGGGGTCTAAGTGCCTATTTGGTGTTCAGAAGGTCTCTTTTTTGGGGTTTATTTTTTCTCCTTCGTCTATAGAAATGGATCCTGTTAAGGTCCAAGCCATTCATGACTGGATTCAACCCACATCTGTGAAGAGCCTTCAGAAATTTTTGGGCTTTGCTAATTTTTATCGCCGTTTCATTGCCAACTTCTCTAGTGTGGTTAAGCCCCTGACCGATTTGACGAAGAAAGGCGCTGATGTGACAAATTGGTCCTCTGAGGCTGTTGAGGCCTTTCAGGAGCTTAAGCGCCGATTTACTTCTGCCCCTGTCTTGCGTCAGCCGGATGTGTCTCTTCCTTTTCAGGTTGAGGTTGATGCTTCTGAGATTGGGGCAGGGGCCATTTTGTCACAGAGGAATTCTGATGGTTCCTTGATGAAACCATGTGCCTTCTTTTCCCGAAAGTTTTCGCCTGCGGAACGCAATTATGATGTCGGCAATCGGGAGTTGTTGGCTATGAAGTGGGCATTTGAAAAGTGGCGACATTGGCTTGAGGGGGCCAAGCACCGTATTGTGGTCTTGACCGATCATAAGAATCTGATTTACCTCGAGTCGGCCAAGTGGCTGAACCCTAGACAGGCTCGATGGTCTCTGTTTTTCTCCCATTTCGATTTTGTGGTTTCATATCTTCCGGGATCTAAGAATGTTAAAGCGGATGCCCTCTCTAGGAGTTTTTTGCCTGATTCTCCTGGAGTTCTTGAGCCGGTTGGCATTCTTAGGGAAGGGGTGATTCTTTCTGCCATCTCCCTGGATTTACGGCGGGTGCTTCAGGAATTTCAGGCTGATAAACCTGACCGATGTCCTGTGGCGAAGCTGATTGTTCCTGATAGATGGAAAAGTAAGGTAATTTCTGAGGTCCATTGTTCGGTGTTGGCCGGTCATCCTGGGATTTTTGGTACCAGAGATTTGGTGGCTAGGTCCTTTTGGTGGCCTTCCTTGTCGCGGGATGTGCGTTCTTTTGTGCAGTCCTGTGGGACTTGTGCCCGGGCTAAGCCTTGCTGTTCCCGTGCTAGTGGGTTGCTTTTGCCTTTGCCTGTCCCTGAGAGGCCCTGGACGCATATTTCCATGGATTTTATTTCGGATCTTCCTGTGTCCCAGAGGATGTCTGTTATCTGGGTGGTTTGTGACCGGTTCTCTAAAATGGTCCATTTGGTACCTTTGCCTAAATTGCCTTCCTCCTCTGATTTGGTTCCATTGTTTTTTCAGCATGTGGTTCGTTTGCATGGCATTCCGGAAAATATTGTGTCTGACAGAGGTTCCCAGTTTGTTTCCAGGTTTTGGCGGGCCTTTTGTGCTAGGATGGGCATTAATTTGTCTTTTTCTTCGGCGTTCCATCTTGGTTTCCATCCTCGTTTTTCTTCAGGGCAGGTTGAGCCTTCTGATTGTCTTGGTGTAGATTCTGTGATGGACAGGTTACAGCAGATTTGAACTCATGTGGTAGACAATTTGACGTTGTCTCAGGAAAAGGCTCAGCGTTTTGCTAACCGCCGTCGCTGTGTTGGTCCTCGGCTTCGTGTGGGGGATTTAGTCTGGTTATCTTCTCGTCATGTTCCTATGAAGGTTTCTTCCCCTAAGTTCAAGCCTCGGTTTATTGGTCCTTATAAGATCTCTGAGATTATCAATCCAGTGTCTTTTCATTTGGCCCTTCCAGCCTCTTTTGCCATCCACAACGTTTTCCATAGATCTTTGTTGCGGAGATATGTGGTGCCCGTTGTTCCCTCTGTTGATCCTCCTGCCCCGGTGTTGGTGGAGGGGGAGTTGGAATATGTGGTTGAGAAAATTTTGGATTCTCGTTTTTCGAGGCGGAGGCTTCAGTATCTTGTTAAGTGGAAGGGTTATGGCCAGGAGGATAATTCTTGGGTGGTTGCCTCCGATGTCCATGCTGCCGATTTGGTTCGTGCTTTTCATTTGGCTCGTCCTGATCGGCCTGGGGGCTCTGGTGAGGGTTCGGTGACCCCTCCTCAAGGTGGGGGTACTGTTGTGAATTCCGCTCTTGGGCTCCCTCCGGTGGTTGTAAGTAGCACTTTTGTGAATTCTGCTCTTGGGCTCCCTCCTGTGGTTTTGAGTGGTATAGCTGCTTCTTGGATTTAGCATTAGCAGCTGCTTCCACTGATCGTCTTTCTGGCTCGGCTATTTTAGTCTGGCCTTAGCCCTCAATCAATGCCAGTTGTCAATTGTTCCTGCTTGGAGCCACTGCTCTTTTGGATTTCCCTGACACTCTGTCCAGTTCAGCAAAGATAAGTCCTTGCTTGTCCTTTTGCAGTCCATTTGTTGTGGACTTTATTGTTCAGCACATTTTATGTTTTGCTCATTTGTCCAGCTTATCAGTATGGATCTATTTAGCTAAGCTGGAAGCTCTGGGCTGCAGATTTTGCCCTCCACACCTTTAGTCAGGTGTGGAGATTTTTGCATATCTCTGCGGTGGACTTTTTCTAGTTTTTATTACTGACCGCACAGTGTTCTTTCCTTACTATGTATATAGCTAGAATTGGCCTCCTTTGCTAAATCTTGTTTCATACTACGTATGTCATTTCCTTCTCCTCTCACAGTCAATATTTGTGGGGGGCTATCCTATCCTTTGGGGATTTTCTCTGAGGCAAGATAGCTTTCCTGTTTCTACCTTTAGGGGTAGCTAGTTCTCTGGCTGTGACGAGATGTCCAGGGAGTGACAGGAACATCCCACGGCTACTTCTAGTGTTGTGTTAAGATCAGGAACTGTGGTCTGTATAGTTACCACCTGCTCAGAGCTAGTCGCATGTCGCTCCTAAATTACCAGTCCATAACAGTTTCAGCCCCGTGAACCAGCAGGGGGTGCGCAACCGTGCGCAAATTAACTTGGAGGAGGGGGAAAACAGCAGTTATTCAACCGTGACCGTGGAGGCCACTCTTGACACCTCAGTCCTGGTGCCGTACTGGGCTCACTGCCCTCTCAGAGATGCAGAACAGTCCCTTTCATTCCACAGGTGCAACCAGCACAACATACTTTTTTTTCAAGACAGGGTCACATTAGTCTATACACGGCCACTGATTGGTGTAGTGGGCTGCATGTGGACCCTGCACCACAATGTACATATGGGATGAGGATCCGCTGGAGGAGTCTATACTGCTCCGCACCCTCTCCAGCGGTGGCCCCATAGCTCCCAGATCTGCCTGCTCCGGCAACTAAGCTGCAGCTGCCACATTCGGTCGAGGCGCCGCTTCCTCCTGGTTAGCTGCATGAACTGCGGCCATGGTAATGAGCTGTCCACCATATGGAACCTCCTGTGGTGGACCTTCCTCCCGATTGGAGGCCATCCATACAGCCACCGCATATGGCCATCGGGGCCCTTGCTCCTTGGTGAAAGCAACACGTTCCCTTAACTGCAGTGGACTGTTAAAAGTAAGGGACCCGGCATTAACATAGACCTTTTCTCCAGTACCAGTCTCCTTGATGAAGATAGCCACTCACCAAATCAAGATGTCGGACCTCACCGCTGGTCATCCATCCAGCCAGAGCTCCCCCTCCAGGGCGAAGCAGTTCCTTGACAGTGCAGCACTCCCGCCGATTCTTCTCCCAATTCACACTCTGGATCCACCGAGCCTCTCTAATAGCGGGCCCCCGGGGCTCCTCAATGCATGTGCCACTGGTGACAGACAGAACGTGTGCGGGCCAGGGAGATGCAGGTGTCACCAGCAACGGGGACATTGGTGGAGTTGGGAGACGAGATGCGGCTGTGGAGGACGGTGGGGCCACAGGAGGCGAAGGAGCAGGCGTCGAGGTGATGGGCCAGTCAGATGGGAGCTCCCTACTCACTGCTGCATCTGGTGATATTCCTCTTGCACGGCCACGGGATTCGGTAATCACAGCTGCAACAATCCCTCAGGGCAGCCACCAGGGTCTTCCGAGCTTTCTTCGGTTCTGGTTTGGGCACCGCCAGTTCACCATCCTCCTCCTCTTGCTTGTCTGGCGGCCGGAAAGGGTGTTACTCCTCTGGTCCTTCTGACCACCAGGCCTCGAAACTCAGGCCGTCTCCACCTGGGCCACAGATTGCCTCCAGTCCTGGTGGCCGATGCCACCGTGGAAAGACATGCTTCATCTCTGCATTGTATCAGGCTGTGTCTTGCTCTTCTGGGCCCCACCCGTTCATGGGTGGGGTCACTTCCTGCTGTTCCACCCATTTCTTCTGATCAGGCTGAAAGGGCAGCAGCTTCTTCTTTGCCCGCACCCATTTAGGGCAGGCATTCTTCACAGGGGGATGCGGCCTTCTCTATTTCGGTGCCAAATTTCTTCTTTGATGCCCACAAAAGACAGCACCACCCTCAGCTTTTACGTCAACAGCCACCATCTTCTTGTCAGTGGTCGGCGCCATCTTTAAATCTTCAACAGCCGCCATCTTTGACTCTTTCACGGCGGTCACCAATTCACAAATCTCAAGAATCCTCTCTCTGTCTTGCAGTTGCAGGGCTGCTGGGGTTGATCCTGATGACTACGCCAAATGTAACAAGGTGGCACGAGGTGGTAGTTGTGGGCGAGTCTATTAAGCGACAGTCTCCAGGGCTTCCAGTGTAGAAGGCAAAGGTGACAGATGGTGTAGTGCCAGAAAGAATTGGAGCAAGTGCCGGGAAAAGATCGGTCCCAGGAGCGCTGAATGAGATTCAAACAACATGTATAGTTTAACCACAAAGCGTTTCGACGGGGAACAGCATCTTCTTCAGGTGGGAGGTATTCGGCTGGAGCTGCAGTGGTGCTCGACAACCCCCCTTCTCTTTCCCTTCTAGGCTGTTTTTCAGCGCTCCCTCGTGACTGCCTTCACTGACCCTGAGAAAGAATTGGAGGACACAAGGTTGCAGTCTCTTTACCTTTCACTGGTGGTATGCAGCCACAGTCCAGGGTATGGATCACAGGTGATGGTGAGGTCCGGCCAGCCTGGAAGTGATTCAGAATTCCACTAGCCAGGTGGGGTTGGAAGCCTTCTTTACTGCGCTATGGTTTAAGTCCCTTGCTGCCTAAGGCTTCACACAAGGTCCTCACTTTCTCTCTGTCCCTTTAAGTAGGACACTAATCTGCAGGGCCGTATTTAGAGTTTCTGCTGCCCTAGGCACTTTTAGTGCTGCCTCCCCCATTGGTGAGTATGACACTATCGGCAGTGACTTTGGCAAAAATCGCTGATGCGAAAGTCGCCTTTTGCAGCAGATCCGGCAGTTTTTCCGCATCTGCCGCGTAATGGATCACTTACGGCAACACTGCGTTCGGCCTCATTCATTCCCTATGGGACTTGCAGACATGTGCGGCACTTGCGGTTTTGCCGCGATCCGGCAAATGCGGTACTTGCAGCAATGGAAAAAAACACTGCTAGCAGTGTTTTTTTTATCACCGTAAGTGCAAAACCATAATTGCCGCACATGTCCGCAAGTAGCCATCACTACCTGTCCCTGCACCTTGCTAGCTCATCCCTATCCATCCCTCCCTGACCTAAAACTGCACTATAAAGCTTTAGAAAAACAATTTATTAACTGACATATTCCTATGATAATGAGGGCTCCAGGCTACGGCGTAGACAGGAACGGGCAGTCTCTGGGTCTTTATTCTCTCTGTGCACACCCTCAGTCCCTGCCTCACTGCCTGTGCTGCGCTGTGCACAGACCTCCCTCCATCGAACCCGGTAATGGCCGCTCGCAGTAGCATACCGGCAGAGGTGTATCTATGGTTTCTGGCACCAGGGGCAAGAGTTCATTTGGGTGCCCCCCCTCCGCCAAGGACATATGCGATTTGCACACTCAGTCATTTGCCCACGAGCTCCTCTCCCTAATGCTCTCAATGTTCAGTGAAAAACTGAGAGAAGCGGGAAGAGAAGCTTGGTGTCACAGGACCATGAGTATGAAAATCGCATATGAGTGAAGTGTCCATGTGACGACTACTGGAACCTGCAGAGCTGGATCCTGACATCGCAGCTTCTGATTTCTCACAGCTAATGCACTGCACACTTTTATGATTCTCCCTTGCCGGTGGACGGTCATGTCAGCACAAGTATGCGGTTTGTATACTTCTAACCACATTCCGACTAGACATGCCCGGCCTCGCTTAGTTCATTTTCATTGAGTGAGGCCACACACGTCTAGTCAGCACGTGACCGCATGTATGTGAATCACCAGCACGACAGATTCCTGACAGTGTGCAGAGCACACTGTGAGAATTCAGAAGTCTGCAGTCACAAAGAATGACTGCAGACTCATTACAAACCTGGACAACCCCTTTAATGCTTCTAACATAAATGAAAACATGAGAGTTAGCATCACAAATAACATTTACATCCAGGTACCTTATAGATGACGTCGCCTCTGGAGCCGGTCTTCTTTTCTTCATCTTGTCCAGATCCCATGATGAGTTTTCTCATCCATAGCCGTCTCTGCAGACTTCCATCTTCTCCGCTCTTTTGCAGAAAATCTCCACATGACGCCCTTAAAGATACAAGTGTCATTATAATGCTCCTGAATAAAAAATTGCCCCTCACTATATTGTCTGCACAAAATATGACCCCCACACTGTCCCTCTTATGGTACATACTCTTCACACTGACCTCTTCTTTCCATACCGGCCCCCTCTTCACACTGTCCTCTTACACTGTGTCCCCCCTATAGGGCCCAGTATTTATACTCCATATTTATACTCCATCCTCCCACCCTGTGTACATGACTCCCCCATCTTCCCACCCTGTGTGCATGGCTCCCCCATCCTCCCACCCTGCGTGCATGGCTCCCCCATCCTCCCACCCTGCGTGCATGGCTCCCCCATCCTTCTCCCCTGCGTGCATGGCTCCCCCATCCTCCTCCCCTGCGTGCATGGCTCCCCCATCCTTCTCCCCTGCATGCATGGCTCTGCATCCTCCTCCCCCCTGCATGCATGGCTCCTCTATCCTCTCACTCTACGTGCATAGCTCTCCCATCCTTCTCCCCTGCGTGCATGGCTCCTCCTTCCTTCTCCCCAGCGTGCATGGCTCCCCCATCCTTCTCCCCTGCGTGCATGGCTCCCCCATCCTTCTCCCCTGCGTGCATGGCTCCCCCATTCTTCTCCCCTGCGTGCATGGCTCCCTCATCCTTCTCCCCTGCGTGCATGGCTCCCCCATCCTTCTCCCCTACGTGCATGGCTCCCCCATCCTTCTCCCCTGCGTGCATGGCTCCCCCATCCTCCTCCCCTGCGTGCATGGCTCCGTATCATCCTCCCCTGCATGCATGGCTCCTCTATCCTCTCACCCTACGTGCATGGCTCCCCCATCCTTCTCCCCTGCATGCATGGCTCCCCAATCCTTCTCCCCTGCGTGCTTGGCTCCCCCATCCTTCTCCCCTGCGTGCATGGCTCCGTATCATCCTCCCCTGCATGCATGGCTCCTCTATCCTCTCACCCTACGTGCATGGCTCCCCCATCCTTCTCCCCTGCATGCATGGCTCCCCAATCCTTCTCCCCTGCGTGCATGGCTCCCCAATCCTTCTCCCCTGCGTGCATGGCTCCCCCATCCTTCTCCCCTGTGTGCATGGCTCCCCCATCCTTCTCCCCTGCGTGCATGGCTCCCCCATCCTTCTCCCCTGCATGCATGGCTCACCCATCCTTCTCCCCTGCATGCATGGCTCACCCATCCTTCTCCCCTGCGTGCATGGCTCACCCATCCTTCTCCCCTGCGTGCATGGCTCCCCCATCCTTCTCCCCTGCGTGTATGGCTCCCCCATCCTTCTCCCCTGCGTGCATGGCTCCCCCATCCTTCTCCCCTGCGTGCATGGCTCCCCCATCCTTCTCCCCTGCATGCATGGCTCCCCAATCCTTCTCCCCTGCGTGCATGGCTCCCCAATCCTTCTCCCCTGCGTGCATGGCTCCCCCATCCTTCTCCCCTGTGTGCATGGCTCCCCCATCCTTCTCCCCTGCGTGCATGGCTCCCCCATCCTTCTCCCCTGCATGCATGGCTCACCCATCCTTCTCCCCTGCATGCATGGCTCACCCATCCTTCTCCCCTGCGTGCATGGCTCACCCATCCTTCTCCCCTGCGTGCATGGCTCCCCCATCCTTCTCCCCTGCGTGTATGGCTCCCCCATCCTTCTCCCCTGCGTGCATGGCTCCCCCATCCTTCTCCCCTGCGTGCATGGCTCCCCCATCCTTCTCCCCTGCGTGCATGGCTCCCCATCCTCCTCCCCTGCATGCATGGCTCCTCTATCCTCTCACCCTGCGTGCATGGCTCCCCCATCCTTCTCCCCTGCGTGCATGGCTCCCCATCCTCCTCCCCTGCATGCATGGCTCCTCTATCCTCTCACCCTGCGTGCATGGCTCCCCCATCCTTCTCCCCTGCGTGCATGGCTCCCCCATCCTTCTCCCCTGCGTGCATGGCTCCCCCATCCTTCTCCCCTGCGTGCATGGCTCCCCCATCCTTCTCCCCTGCGTGCATGGCTCCCCCATCCTTCTCCCCTGCGTGCATGGCTCCCCCATCCTTCTCACCTGCATGCATGGTTCCCCCATCCTTTTTCCCTGTCATACTCACCTCTCACCGCGCAGCGCAGAACTTCCCGGCATCTCTGCAGCGTCTTCCTTCCTGTATGAGCGGTCACGTGATAGCGCTCATTAAGGTGATGAATATGTGCATTTTCATCACCTTAATGAGCGGTACCATGTGACCGCTGAAGACAGGACGCGCTGCCAGCACTGAGACGCAGTTGCAGCCACCGCTGGTGGAAGGTGAGTATTACGTCTTCAGGGAGGAAGGCGGGAAGGAGGGAGGGAGGAGGGGGGGCGGGCACTTGACCCCGGAGTTTTATTTAAAAAAAAAAAAAAAAAGAAGAAAACCTAGCTCAAGTGCGCCCCCCGCATCCCGCCGCCCTAGGCACGTGCCCTCAAGTGGCAAATACAACCCTGCTAATCCATATGGCAGGCAACTCGAGCCTTTTTACAGGTGTCCCTGGTTGCGGCGACTCCGGGCTCTATATGCTGCTGTGCCTTTGGATGTAAGGATGTACAGGTAATTTGAAATCTCCTGCCCGCCGGTTTCTGTTGTGGAGCATACAGCTACCCACACAATCTTGGAATTCCGGTTTCCGGTTACTTGCACTGATTCTGGAGTGAGCCTTCTTGCAGCTCCACTCCCAGTATCTTTGATCTCTTTTGACTCTTCTTCCCTCGCAGTCTCTCACAGACTGCTCTCTCCCTCTCTTCTCTTTCCAGGAGCTGCAGAACCACGTGTCTGCATGGCCCCAGCTTTCCACTCCTCACTCCTTAATCCTCTTTGACAGACTGCCCTAATTCCTCCTCCAGCCAGAATATATAGGGAAGCCACCCACAAACTGGATCAGAGCTCCCCTTTCTGTCCTGGAGTCAGAACAGTGTTGTGTGTATGTGCTACCTGTTAAAGGCATCTTCCTCGCTTCCAAGCATGGCATCACCCTCCCCGTGAGGAAGGCAATACCACTGTGACAACCGAACTCCTGGGGTGTCACATATGTCAGCAGCCATGTTCCTGTTTTTGATGCGGTCTCACACGTTCTCAACAGCTGACATGTGCACGTAATGGGCACGATCGGAATCGCGATCTGCCCACGCCCATTAACTAGTTAAATGCCGCTGTGAAACTCTGACAGCGGCATTTAACAGGTGCTGCCGGAAGTACGCGCACCACTTACACCCGTCACGTGATCGGGGGTCAGCGGTGCGTTGCCATCACAACCAGAGGTCTGCTCGAGACCTCTATGGCTGCTGATGGCAGATTGCTATGAGCGCCACCTTGTGGTCGGCGCTCGTAGCAATGCCGTAATTTACCTATATAG